>NC_090406.1:34150514-34759889 GCF_036365525.1 Heterodontus francisci | reverse complement strand
GCTGTTGTTTTCTCTGCAGCGGAAGTGAAGCAACTGGACTCTGACAAGAACAGACCCTAAGTGGGGGTTTCTCTCTCTCTCTCCATTCCAGCTTGAAAGCTTTCAAATCCTTCTTGTTGACTGACCACCTTTGCTTACTCTGACTATAATCAGAAATCCCATTGGAGGAAATCTTCCGCATTGCTGTCTCCCAGAGACTCACCAAACCAATCATCTACCTCTTCAAATTAAAAGCCTCAGGACCACCGAATTCAGCTAGAAGCCAGCCGAATCACAGACTGCATACCTTTTTTATGGATCTAACTCCACCAATCTATCTTTCCCCACTCTGTAACCTATTTGTGTGTATGTAAACCTCCAGAGTGTGTGTGTGGGTGAAAGTTGGTGCATTGTTTATTACTTTTATTAGTTCGGTTTAGGGACAATAAAGTTAACCTATTTATTTGTTAGCTCAAGAAAACTTGTCCGATTGGTTCTTGTTATGATCATAGCAGTAAGCAATCAAACACCTACTGAATTGGCCAGTACCTCCACTTTAAGAAAGAATTAAACCTGTTGTGGTCAAACAAAGAGAGGGAAAAGTGGGAAGCCCTTCAACCCCTCCTCACATGACAGTAACAGTGGGCTTGGTCTCGGGTGGCAGTACCAGGTGGGCATGGTCTTGGGCAATCTGCACGGGTGGCCATATTGCTGGGTGATCTGCATGGGTGACCATACTATTAGGTGAGAGGCATGAATGACAGTTGGCTCTCAGCAAGGATGGGCCTGAGGGCCATTAGCATGTAAGCTGAGAGGAATAGCAAAGGTAAAGGAGCCAAGGCACATTTGTCACTGCAAGGACAGCACTCTGGAGGCCTACTGATCACCTGGAGTGGGTCTCATACACCTTGTCTTTATAGACCCCTGTGGCATGATGCATCATCTCTGTTGGAGGGTGGGCTAGGATACAGCTGCACCTGCCCATGAAGCTCCATGATGAGAGCAACAGCAGATGACCATGCCAAGGAGGGCCCACTTGCACCAGAGAGTGCACCAAACTCAAATCAGCTACCTCCAAATGTCCAAGCAACATTGTCAGCAAAGACTGTGGCTCTCCAGGGAGGCTGTCACCGACTTATGCGCCATGCTGCAGGATGATTTGCGACCTTTGGGATTTGGTGGTTGCCCTATGCCAGTGGCCCTGAAAATCACAGTGGCACTTAGCTTTTACGCATCTGGGTCTTTCTGGGGATCCACCAGGGACATGTGTAGGGTCTCCCAGGCAGCAGCCCATTGCTACATCAAAGAGGTGACCAATGCCCTGTTCAAGAGGCTGGTGACTATGTGCGCTATTGGACTGACCCTGACAGTCAGGCCGAGAGGGCCACTGAATTCAGGGCCATTGCTGGATTCTCCCAGGTGCAGGGTGTGATAGACTGCATGCATGTGGCCATCAGGGCTCCAATGGACCCCAGCCAACCGCCTTCATCAACAGAAAGGGCTTCCATTCCATCAATGTTCAACTGGTCTGCGACCACTGAAAGTGTTTCCTGCAGGTGTGGGCCTGCTTCCCGGGAAGCAGCCACAACGCCTACATACTTCAGTAATCCCAGGTGCCATGGTTTTTTAGGCGCACCACTCGCCTTCAGGGATGGATTCTCAGGGACAAGGGCTACCCATTGAAGACATGGCTACTCACACCTGTGAGAAACCCTCACACTGCAGCAAAGGAGGGGTACAATAGTTTCCACGGCAACACCTGAGCAACCATCGAGCAGGCTATTGGGCTGCTGAAGTTGAGATTCTGGTGCCTGGATTGATCTGGTGGAGCCCTGCAGTATGCAGGAGTGTCTCCCATATTGTGGTGGTCTGCTGTGCTCTGCACATACTAGCACGGCAGAAGTGGGAGGCCTTGCATGAACAGGACATAATTGATTGCCACTCGTCAACCGACGAGGAGTGAGCAGGCAACACTGGACCTTGAATCCCTGGCACCGGAGGCCAGGCAGATTGAGCAATGAGACAATCTCATACTTACCTGGTTCTAGCACCATGATGGCCGCTCAGAATAAACTCGATAAAGATTCACCTCACTGCATTAATGTCTCTGTGTTTCTATCTAGGTTCTGTACCAAGTGCCCAGCTCAACCACATGCTCTGGCACATCTGAAACGCTCATTAAAGAAGGGCAGTGCCTACATTGGCATCCCAATAAGGGAGAAGGGTGAAGTCAGCATCTCACAATTAAGGCATGAAAGAATAAGCAATTTCAAACAATGTAAGTGAACTGCAATAACAATAGAACTTTATAAGACAAAACAAATGGCAAATGTTAAAGACCCCTGAAACCCCAAGTGTATCTTGGTAGCTTTCTTTATACATTTGAGTGCTACTACAAGGTGTAACCCCTGCGCTAGCAACTGGGCTGGAGGCAGGCTGCTGATTAGGCTGCCCCATGGCCTGTGAAGACTTCGGTGGGCGTCCTCTGGCTATCTGAGGCCTGGAGGGCCCCGGCTGCCTGAGGGTTTCCTACACAGGTGCAGGACTCTCTTCAGGCCTCACAGCTACTGGAGCTGGGCTCACTGGTGGAGGGGCTGAGGAGCCACTGTCCACACTCAAAGCGCCCTGAAGGGAGCCCCCAGATGTGGATGTCAGCCTCTTCTCCCTTTCAAGGCTCACTTGAACCTCCCTGCTGACTAGGGAAGGACGAGGACCTGGAGAAGACTCCAGGCACCTCATCCTTCTCTCGCTTTGCGACTGCTGTGTTGAACTCATTGCCAAGGCGAAGGTGTGCAGCTCTGCACACATTTGTGGGTTCTGGCTCTCCATGAGGGTCACCAACCTCTCGATGGAGGAAACCATGTGCTCACATGCCTGAGACAAGGCAGCACTCAATCAGTGGATGGACTCCTGCATCGACCGCTCATGGCTGCGCATGGCCTCTGACAGCTTCACCAGATGCTACCTTACCTCTCTGTGCAATTCCAACATGCCCTGTGTTGTCGACACCAGAGGCTCATCATCAACTTCGGGCTCAGCATGGGCCTTGCCACCCACAGTCCTCCGACTGTCAGTGGCTGTCTCAGCCTCAGCCAGCTGTTCGGGCACTTGTGTGGGGCTCTCACCAGCTTGTGACCCGGATTCTAAAGCCAAGCGAAAACGCACTGAGGTGAACATAGCAGCGCTGGTGGAAGGTGTCGGAGAGTTATGTAATAGTTGTTATGACCGGGTGAGGAAGGGGTATCAGGCTCTCCTCTTGACCCTTTCCTGGTTTGGCCATATCAGGGTTTATCTTCTTAAAACACAATGATTTTAGCTTACCACCTCAGTGAGCCTTTGCCCATTGCACTCTAATTGTAATTGTAAATGAACCAATCAGACAGGTTTTCTTCAGTTTAAACAAGATGTAAGTTTATTAGCCTTATCACTCCAACTTGGTTAAAATTACTAAAATACGTGACGCAATCATACTAGCATGCATAGAAGAGAAACACACACACATATAAACACAGAGGGGAAGAAGAAATTAAGGGGGGGGGGTTTGAAGTAGAGTTTGTAATAAATGGAATTCAGTTACAGGGTGGTAATGTCCTTGATACAATGTCCTCAATTGAAGTTAAGGTCTTGGAGTCCTCACTGGGCCTCAGTGCACAATTTCAAGCTTGCTTCTCTGGTACCAGAAGGCCGAAGAGAGGCTTTGTCTGTGTTCTTGAAGCATAGAAGTTGCCACCATGGTTTTCCTGGAACTTTGCTGGAGAGAGAGACAGAGAAGGGGAGAGAGAGATCTTCCTTCTGCCAGTCCAGTGGCAGTCTTTCTCCTTTCTATTCAAATTGCAGTCTCATTCCTTTCTGTGAGGCACAATTCTAAAAATCCCCAGCTTGGCCAGCAGGCAGGTCATGTGACCATCTCTTTGTTTGAAACAGCAGCTTCTGGGAGGGTTGTTGATTTTCAAAGCTTTCCAGACACATTCGGTAGGGGGTGGAGTTCTGGCTCTTACACAGACAAAGGATGTTGATCATCATTATTGCCCAGAACCAATCTTGTTAATTGAATCAGTGAGCACTCCCATTGTCTCTGTATGCAACTGTCTCTCAGAATGCAAATGTGCAACCATGTTTTCAGGCGCTCAGCTCTTTTTTTTCAAACATAATTTCAAGGAGCAGTATATGTGGGCCCCACTCACCCACTTGCACTGAAGGTCTGGAGTGAGCTTGCTGACACACAGTGGCATGTCTCAGGATGGCTCAGAGACTGAATGAGAGGGCACACAGGATCTTGGATGGGGCACTGGGGTTTCTGGTGGAGGACATTCTTCACCTGCAGGGGAGAAGGGGTCCACCTCATGTTCCCATGCTTCTCTCCTCCAGCAGCTGGTGCTGCTCTGCCTGGCCTCCTCCCATTCCTCCTGCAGACCAACGGGACCACGAGCAAGATGCCAATGACCAAGCACTCCCTTTCTCCTGGTGACTCCTGTAAGGTGTCCAATATGATAGAGTAGCACAGCACTTACTCTTTTTAGGTGAAGTCCTTGGAGAATTTCCAGAATCATTAGAGTTTTGGGCAAGTCTTGCCAAAGTGTCCCAGAAAGTCTGCTGATGTGTTTGAAAAGCCCTCTTCAAACCTCCAGCAGCAAGTGAACAGTAAGTAGTGATAGACCTTTCAGTAACGCTTGAAATCCTCTGCAATGATTTTTTCACTCCAAATCAGCTGCTTGCTGTTAGGAGAGGCTGTTTGGCCAAGTACCAGCCAGCGAAATGCTGTGCAACCTCATTAACGAGTGCTGGCTGACAATTTAAGTAGCAAACAGCTGCTTAACAATCCTCTGGGTGGGTTTCCTAGTGCAAGCTTCAACTCCTTTACCAAGATGGGGTATTGTGCTAAACACAGACAAAACTGGCGTTTCAGCTTAAGATCCCATCTTGGAGGCTCCTTAGTACCGAAGGCAGCTGGGGAAAATTGCACCTGAATTACTTAGCTTGAGAAAGGAAACCTAGGTTGCTGGCAATGTAAAAATTTCAGCTGAGACAAGAGATTATGAGGCGAAAGATATCAACCTAAGCTTTCTTGATTGTTCAGCTGGTTAATATTGTAAGTAGCTGAGTCATAGAGACCAGGTAGGTTCCATGTTTAATCCATGGTTTGTGCTGATTTAGCTGATCTCAGCCAGGGGTAGCACTAGGAATGTTACAGTATTTCAAGCCAGAGGGGAAAATCAGCCAGGTTTCCAACTTCTGTCACCCCCAGCCTCCAACTTCTCTCTCTCACAGTCTTTGTTGTCTAATTTTCTCTTTCTTTCACTGATATTGCTAATGAAAAGTTATCTGAACTTTCCCCTCTTGTGTCTTCGAAACTTCGCCATACCCTCAAACACTCTCTTCTTCTCCACTTTTCCAATCAGCATGGATATCAGGCAAGGACAAAATCAGGCTTGTCTGAGATACCCCATGATCAAAATACCGAAGGATACTTACTGTCTAGTTTCACGTTTTCTTTTTATTCGTTCATTGGATATGAGCATCACTGGTAAGGTTGCCCATCCCTAATTTCCCTTGAGAAGGTGGTGGTGAGCTGTGATCTTGAAGCGCTGCAGTCCGTGTGGTATGGGTATGCCCAAACTGCTGTTAGGAAGGAGGCTCCAGGATTTTGACTCAGTGACAGTGAAGGAACAGCGACACAGTTCCAAGTCAGGATGGTGTGTGACTTGGAGGGGAACTTGCAGGTTGTGGTGTTCCTTTGGGTATGTTGCCCTTGTTCTTCTAGGTGGTAGAGGTTGTGGGTTTGGAAGGTGCAGTCGAAGGAGGCTTGGCAAGTTACTGCAGTTGACCTTGTAGATCACACACTGCTGCCACTATGCGCCAGTGGTGGAGGGAGTGAAGGCTTGAGGTAGTGGATGGGCTGCCAATCAAGCAGGCTGCTTTGTTCTGGATAGTATTGAGATTCCTGAGTATTGTTGGAGCTGCACTCATCCAGGCAAGTGGAGAGTATTCCATCACACTCCTGACTTGTGCCTTGCAGATGGTGGACAGGCATTGGGGAGAATCACCAAAGAGCCATCATTAAACCATAAGGCCACCCGGTGTCAGCCCCAGCCTCCAACCTCTCTCTCTCACAGTCTTTGTTGTCTCATTTTCCTTTTCTTTCACTGACATTGCGAATGAAAAGTTATCTGAACTTGCCCCTTCTCCCCTGCAGGTGAAGAACGTCCTCCACCAGAAACCCCAGTACCCCGTCCAAGATCCTGTGCGCCCTTTCATTCAGTCTCTGAGCCATCCTGAGACATGCCACTGTGTGTCAGCAGCTCACTCCAGACCTTCAGTGCAAGTGGGTGAGTGGGGCCCACATATACTGCTCCTTGAAATCTTGAAATTATGTCTAGGCAGCACTTGAGTACAAGACCTGCAGGTGTCTCTATTTTAACACCTCCAGACAAGTTCAAATTATAGTAAACAGCAATTAGGACTAAACGCATGCTAAAACCAGCCTTTCAAACAGGCATGCCTTATTAGTGCAGCACCCATTTAGTGTCTGTTTTCTTTCTTTCACCAAAATAATTCAATTTTTTCCCCTCATGGTTCTTATTTTTCTATAAACCCATACTCCATCCAAAACGTGATTACTGCTCCCATATCATGGGCCTCCCTTACAGTCCTGGGCCAGAGAAAGATCTTGTTACCCAATAGACAACCTTAAGCCTTCAGCCTTCAATCTCCAAAATCCTGACTGTCTCTTTCTTTTATGATAATTTCTCAGAACTTTCCTCTTGTTCCTCCTAAACTCCAACAGGCCCTCTAATATGTCCTTCCTCCATCATATCTCCTCACTATGTTGAAATCAAGATTCAGCAAACCATGTTCTGTTTTAATTCATTCTCTTCCAGGATCTCAGGCCTATGGGACAACTCACCTCCCTCAGTTTTTCCTTCCTTGTGCACAGACTTTACAAACCTAATGTTGGTGTCACGTAACCACTACTTTTGAATTGACCAGCCTTCTCTTCTATTTTGTTCTACTTTGGTCATATCCTGAACTGTGTGCCTTGGTCCTTTCCCTAAATTCAACATGCAGTATCTGATTAACTATCTATGTACTTGGTAAGTATAGGGCATAAAACCTAAATAATAGATGACCAAATTCATACCATGGAGCTGAAATTAGTCTTTATTTGTCGCATAAAGCAGGCGATAGTGAATTGGCAGCCTGTTTATCATGGAAGAGAAAATCGGGTAGTATGTAAATAGGCTGCCAATCAGTTATCACCCATTTTGTGTTACTGCCAAAGACCAAATTCACTATCCACCACCCTGCCCATGTTTCAAATTGAGACTTTTCTCTGCTTCAAATCTTCTGCCAAAAAACTTCCCTCAGTATATATTCCAAATGTGATACTGAGCCAAACAGACCATGAAAGTTCAAGGCTTGATCTTTGCCCCATGCTGTGATGGCTGATTCCAACCATGGCAGTAGTAATGGTGTACAGAGGGGAAAATTGACCAACAATCTCATTTGGTGGCTTTTCAGTGGCCCCTATTGGACTGTTTGCACATGAACATTGAGTGAGGGCTGACTGCAGTATTCTCCATAATTGAATGGTCTCTCAGTTACTCAGGAGAGGTACTGGAGGGCTGCTGGTATTAATAGAATTGTACCCCAGAGAGAGCCAAGTGACATCAAGATGGTGGGACCGAGAAAGGGGTAAAAAAAAACTAAAGGCTTAATACTGAATTGTTAGCCTAGTAACAAAAATGCAGTTTCAGATTTTACAAGTTTTTATGTAATAATGAGCACGGGAGAGGTTTATTAACGTGGAACAACTTGTTCAGTGAAGAGTGACTATGCATATAGTAGTAGAAATTTAACTAATTGACAAGCTTTGATCAATACTAAATTATTATGCTGAATCCTAGCAACTAGATTTGAAAACTAAGCTTCTTGAGAGCTTCATTTGGACTGCTGCTTCATCCTGTCGCAGGCAGCACACACAAATTAAAAGGTTAAGAAAAATCAATGTCTTGCATAGTTTCTTTTGGACACTTTTTTTTGGTATCTGTGAAGAACAGAAATGAAATTGATTTGCATTTGAAACAGCTGAGGAAAAAGTCCACTCTCACCCCCAACTGTTAATTGATTTGTACAGAATATATGTTGTAAGGACAGGAACATTAATTAAATAGTGGCCATCTTGGATTATAACGCCTTAGCTCCCTTTCAAAATGGCTGCCGATGAAGAAATCAAAATTTTGCTCTCCATTACTGGGGAGAAAATAACACCATAAAAAAGAGCTGTTTAATATCAAACACCACCTCGCTGCTTTTTTTTTTGAAGTGTGAGTTCCCGTTTACAAAAATCTAAGTCACTTGCAATTGAGTTACTGATCCATGCAGTCGAGGTTCCACGGTTCTGTGCTGAGTTAGTTCGTCTTAGTGAGCTTGGCAGTAAGGACACAATTAGCCTCAGCACCTCTTGGCTAGGGAAAGAAAAATTCAGCCATGTTTCCCACTCTTGATAGCTATCTGGAGATCCCTAGTGGAAGAGCTGCATGTCAACTGAGGAGAGAAATGATGAAGCCATGGTCAGACAGCTTGCTGTCCTGGATCGCACATAAGTAGTCGCTACTTGGGTAAGGTACTGGAAGGTGGACAGAATCGATGGAACCTGTACCCCATCAAGAGCTTTTAGGAGAGAAAGACAGGAAATGAAAGTGAATATTCCTTCATTCCAACACTCTGCGTGTAGTATCAGAAGGGTTAATGATATTTTGTGCACTAGAAGAGCTCAGCATTTCCCTTGTACGCCAATGATACTGATTGTCATTCCTTGTAACTAATTTATGCAGATTGTTGGGCAGTGCAACTGAGACAATCTATTCCATTACAGATTCATTTATTACTGAAATTACTGCAGAGCGCACGCCTGGTATTTCTGCTTTTGATTGCTTTTCCCCATAGAGAGACTCGCTAAAGAAAAAAACATTGGATAGTGCAACTTTTCTTCTCTGCAAGGAGGAGAATGAATTTCCTTGAGGTTTCTCTCGCTCCATCACAGAAACTTTGGCGGAAATCCGGCCTACACGCAGGAATAGGGTTTCCACTGAAATAATGGTAATGGAGCAGGAAAAGCCGCAAAGCAATTCGCCGCCCAGAGCTTGAACTCAAACCCAGCCCAGGCTAAGGAGATGAAAGTTTCTTCTGTATGCTGCCTCAATTTGGCATTAATGCATAGCATGCAATTACCCCCTAATTTGAAACTAATACAAGCTGAATAGTGAGGGAATGAGACCTGGATACTTTCATCCTGAAGTTGTCCATCGTTCCAAGTAATGGACATCAGTATTGGGGAACCAAATATTTTGAGTTTGTGGTGTTAGCATCAAACATTCATGGATACAGGAATGGTTTGATGCATAAGACGCTCTCTGCACCTTGCTTTCACCCTCAAGAGAGAAGACCCCTCCCTTGCCCCCACATGTTTCACACCACTTAACCCTGCCTAGTCAAACAGCTTTTCCCACCTTCCATAATTTTATAACTAATAGGCAAAAGTGTTCAAGGAAAATGAAAAAAGAAACATTTTTTTAACATCCCTATGATTTTGCTCCCAGCCTTGCTTGCATCAGTGTTCAGCAGTTTAATCATTCATTGCTGGAAACTCCAGGACCATTCTGGTGGGTCGCCAACCCTCAAAATTATCCCAGAGATCAGCGGAACACACAAGGTAATGGCAGAGCAAAAGTGTAACCATGGAATGCCAGGTATTGACGTTTCCCTCACGGCTCACCAGTCTCTGACAAGAGTTATGATGAGAGACCAGGAGAATGGCACCCCCTTCTCCCTGGAATTTTGGAGCTAAGATCATAAGATATGGAAATACATCAAGGTAATTTTATCTTCTCTCTGGAGACCAATGATCAGCATATGCCTGGCACCAGTTTTAATTGCAGAAATTCTGGGGTACTTTCCAATTGTTTCTGCATTGATATAAATACCAATAGAGATTAGTGAATATGTTTTTAAAGCATTAGTAAGTTATAGGATATCAGAACCCATTTTCTTTTAACTAATTTTCTTTCATCCTCTCCTGAAGGTGTTAACTTTCCCTTGGATACAGTTCTACAGATGCCAGCACCTCATCCCAAGTTGCCATGCATGTGGTCCTAGCCAATAAAATTCACCAGGCTATTCAACTATACAAAGAATCACACCTGAGGTAGCTGTTGTGATTTAATCCTGTAGACTTTCCAACAGGAGTCACTGAATTGCAATCAGTATTGGAATGTTGGATGATTTTACTCCTCTCCAGCCCAGGAACACTGAGGCCAATTATAACTGAGATCAGCAAACTTGGTAAAGAGCAGGGATTGAGCCTGGACCCTTCTGGTGCTGTACCAGTAGTGTCTACATCCACTGGATCAAGGGGACTGTCAGGATACAGTTAATAAAATCAGTGCCTACATTCAAACTATGATTGATTGTAGATGGGAATTCCCATCAAACACTTTTCTACCCTGAAGGGAGATTATCAATGGTACTCAATATTTTTTTGTGTCATTAAAGTTGACATTGAAAAGACAGAGAACGTTAATGATTGATTGTTGGCCTTTAAAGGAGAAGATGACTATAAGGACAGTTGCAATCATAAATATGTAATTACCCATACAGTTCCTCTATAACAGTAAATAATTGTGTTATGTTTTAGCCTTGTTGGAATTTTCATTTACAAGGCCGACCGATGGAAATCAGCAAGAAGTAAGAATTTGCATTTATATGTAGTGCCCTATCATGCCCTCAAGACATCCCAATAAATTACTTTGAATTGCAATCACTTTTATAATGTAAACTGTAGTATAAGGATGTAAAAGGGTTAATACAGAAGACAGTGAGAGAGAACTCTCCCACTGTAAGGGTGCTGATGTAACAGTCACATGAGATAGGCTGGAGAAGAAGAAGAAGAAGAAGCACAGAGGATGCTAGCTTAGGTAGCTTGTGGAGTGTGTGTGTAGTATAATGTAAATAATAAACAGTTCTGAGTTAACCTTTACCTGAACCTGAGACTTTCTCTAGAATGCCCTGCAACACTAATAATACAGCAACATACAATATGGTGGTAGTGGTAAAACAACTGTAAAACAGCAGTTAAAACAACCAAGAAAATTTTAATATCTCCCTACCTCATGGAGAAGTGCCAGGAAAACAGCAGATCTAGCCAGGGACTGCAGCGAACTCAGGAGCTGCCCCACAGCCTCAGACGGCGCAGAAAGTCATTGAGAAAGCCCTTCAGCCTCTCAGACCACACCACAGAAGCGTGGGGGTCTGCATCAGTACAACCAAGTCCAGCGATCGGGTCCATGTTTCAGCAACAATCCAGGATTGGGTGAGAGATTTTTACGGAGCCAGTAATGGTTAGCGGCGCACTGGGTCAAAACCGCAGGTAGGGAAGTCGATCTCGAGCGAAGAGACAACTCAGGAGTCATGCGGAGTCGGCAGCCATTGTTCAGCCAGACCACTGCAAGAAAGCGCAGAAAAGGTCAGAAAGCACGGGAAATCTCCAAAAGACCGCAGAAAGCTCCATTCAAGTCGGCAAGATGTTAAATCAAAGGGGAACATGCTAGAAAGCCTTACTAAATTGAAAAAGGTAATATGGATTCAAAATTCAGAATGCCAGAAAGTTTTCAAGTTCTAGAAGGACCCAATCAGGTTCAAAATTGGTCTATTTGAGGAAGACATTCCGAAGGTTTAGGATTCTTTCCCAACTCCATACAAAGTCAGAAGTTGAACAGGTCAACACCCTATTATATTCAGTAGGTGCAGTTGCGGACGACGTAATTGTCCGACGAGGGATCAACGAGGCTTCCGATAAATTCGAAGAGGCACTTAAAGCCTTTGACAAATATTTTAATCTTCACAGCAATAAAATCTTGGAAAGGGTCAAATTTAATAAGCCGATGCAAAAGATTGGTGAATCTGTAGACTCCTATATTAATGACCTGTATAGATTGGCAGAAGATTGCAAATACTGCGAATTAAAGGCAGAACTAATCAGAGACAGCATAATTGTTGGATAGCTGATGAATCCTTGTCAGACCTGTTGCAATCCAAGGAAGACCTTCCATTGGAAAAGGCAATTCAAATTGTTAAACAGGCTGAAGTTTGCAAACAGCATAGGGACACTAATAATACAACAACATGCAACATAAACAAACATAGATACAGAAGCAGTGGGCTGACATCACCCAGGATAATCCCTTTAGACTGGCCTGGCGGTGTTTGCCGTTGTCTTCAAGCCTCCAGAACATAATAAATCGGAGCAGGGGTAGATCATTTGGCCCTTCGAGCCTGCTCTGCCATTCAATAAGATCATGGCTGATCGTTCCACCTCAACTCCCCCTTCTCACACTATCTCCGCATGCCTTAAATCCCTTAGTATCCAAAAATCCAATTGATCCCTGTCTTGAATACCTTCAACCACAGCTCTCTGGGGTCGAGAATTCCAAAGATCCACAACTCTTTGAGTGAAGAAACTTCTCCTCATCTCAGTTCTATTCTAAGACTATGACCTCTGGTTCTAGACTCCCCAGTAAGGGAAACATCTTTCAAGCATCTACCCTATCGAGCCCCTTAAGAATTTTATATGTTTCAATGAGATCATCTCTCATTCTTCTTAATTCTAGGAAATACAGACCCAGTCTGATCAATCTCTCCTGATCAGACTTGCTCAACAGTCTTGCTCAACAATGACACAGTCTAAAGCCACAAATCCCTACTCTGTTCTATGTCAGCTGATCTCATTCTCTACAACAGTTAGCTTCAGTACTCATGGCCTAGGGAGGGGAAAAATTTCCATTCCTCATTCTCATCCTGGACTCTAGAATGGTTCCAGCAGATTGGAAGGTGGCAAATGTAACCCCACCATTTAAGAAAGGAGAGAAAGAGAAAACACGGAACTACAGACCTGTCAGCCAAACATCAGTCGTAAGGAAAATGCTAGAATCTATCATAAAGGATGTGATAACAAGACCCTTAGAAAATAATGATAGGATTGGGCAGAGTCAACATGGATTTATGAAAGAGAAATCGTGTTTAACAAATGTATTGGAGTTTTTTGAAGATATAACCAGCAGAATAGATAAGGGAGAACTGGTAGCTGTGGTATATTTAGATTTTCAGAAAGCTTTTGATGAGGTCCAACACAAAAGGTTGGTAAACAAAATTGGAGCACATGGGGATTGGGTGGAATATACTGGCATGGATTGAGAACTGGGTAATGGACAGAAAACAGAGAGTAGGAAAAATTGGGTCATTTTGGAGTGGCAAGCTGTAGCTAATGGGGTATCACAAGGATCAGTGCTTGGGCCTCAGCTATTCACAATCTTTATCAATGATTTGGATGTGGGGATTAAATGTAATATTTCCAAGTTTGCAAATGACACAAAACTAGGTGGAAGTGTGGGTTGTGAAGAAGATGCAAAGACACTTCAAGGGGATTTGGAGTGGCTAAACGAGTGGGCAAAAAATTTGCAAATGGAATACAATGTGGAGAAATGTGATGTTATCCACTTTGGTAAGAAAAACAGAAATACATAGTATTTCTTAAATGGTGAGAGGCCGGGAAGAGTTGAATTTCAAAGGGACTTGGGTGTTGTTATGACCAGATGAGGAAGAGGTCTCGGGCTCCCCTCTCTCCCCTTCCCTGGTTTGGCCATAACAGGGTTTATCTTTTTAAACACAGTGATTTTAGCTTACCACTTCAGTGAGTCCTTGCTCACTGCACTCTAATTACAATTGCAAATGAACTAATCAGACAGGTTTTCTTGGGTTTAAACAAGAAAGATGTAAGTTATATTAAACTTATCGCTCTAAGCTGGTTAGAATTACTAAAATACATGATGCAACAACACTCACATGCATACGAGAGACACACACACACAAATAGATACAGAGGGAAAGAAAGAGTTGGGAGATTGAAATAGAGTTGGTAATAAATGGAATACATATGCTGTTTTTAATGTCTTTGATATAATGTCCTCAATTGAAGTTGATGTTTTGGAGTCCTCGATGGGGCAACGTGCACAATTTCAGGCTTGCTTCTGCAGTACCAGAAGGCCAAAGAGAGGCTTTGTCTGTAATCTTGAAGCGTAGAAGCTGCCACCATGATTTCCCTGGGACTTTGCTGGAGAGAGAGAGAGCGATTTTTCTCTGCCAGTCCAGTCGCAGTCTTTTGTTCACTCTGAGGCAAAATTCAAAAAACCTCAGCCTTACACCAACAGGGAGGTCATGTGACCATCTCTTTGTTTGAAACTATAACCTCTAGAGGGTTGTTGGATTTCAGAGTTTTTCAGACATACTTGGTGGGGGATGGAGTTTGGCTCTTACAAAGTGAAAGGGGTGTCGATGTCTTTTGATTACCTCTATTGACAAAACCAATCTCGCTAATGAATCAGGGAGCACCTCTCATTGTTCTAACTAGACTGGTTAATTTCCTTCTGTCTCTCAGCCAGCCCTTGTCTTCTCAGAATGCAAATGTGCAACCATTTTTTCCAGCTGTTCAGTTCTTCTTTTTAAAAAGTTATTTGCAATGTCCAGTAAAAGTTTCAAGCAGTGTTCCATATGACAAAATTAATGTTTCCAAATGGCAAGTGTGATTCCCATCACAGATGTCCTTGTTCATGAGTCACTGAAAGCTAACATGCAGGTACATCAAGCAATTAAGAAGGCAAATGGTATGTTGGCCTTTATTACAAGAGGATTTGAGTATAGGAGCAAAGATGTCTTACTATAATTATATAGAGCCTTGGTGAGACCGCAGCTGGAGTATTATGTGCAGTTTTGGTCACCTTACCTAAGGAGTGCAATGAAGGTTCACCAAACTAATTTCTGAGGTGGAGGGTTTGTCCTATGAGGAAAGATGAAATAGACTGAGCCTTTATTCTCTGGAGTTAAGAAAAATGAGAGGTGATCTCATTCAAACATGCTGCTCGACACGGTGGATGCAGGGAGGATGTTTTTCCTGGCTGGGGGTTCCAGACCAGGGGACACAGTCTCAGAATAAGGAGTAGGCCATTTAGGACTGTGATGAGGAGGAATTTCTTCACTCAGAGGGTAGTGAATCTTTGGAATTCTCTGCCCCAGAGGGCTGTGGAAGAAAATGGTGTTAAAGTAGTCGATCAGCCATGACCTCATTGAATGGCAGAGCGGGCTTGAAGGGCTGAATGGCCTACTCCTGCTCCTATTTCTTATGTTCTTATTCTGCAATTCTCATTGAACAGTACATGTGTGTTAAGATCAGGTGAGGACCGTAATGGCCTCAGTATTGACCCTGCTGACACTCACAGTGTAGTCTCACACACAAAAAATGACTACTTGGATGGGGTACCAGGGGAATGCTCGGTACTGTTGATCTGTACACTTGCAAATATTAACACATTCAGGAAAGAAGAAATTTGTTTTAGAATTAGAAATTAGTTCACTTGGTCACTGCTTCAGGAGATTTCAAAGTGCTTCACAGCCTAGGAATCCATTTACAGCACTAGTTTCCACAAATAGCAAATGAGATGATTGGCTAGTTAATGGCCAGGGATTTCCTCACAGCAGCTCCTACTCCGGCACCAAAAGTGTGGCAGAAACCATGGGGCTGTACCGTACATCCGGCAAAGTTACGCCGAGAAAGCGGGAACAGGTTCGTGGAAATTCTTGACCAATCTGTTTTCGGTGGTGTTGGCTGAGGAAGGAGAGTTTGACAAGGACACCAGGAGAATTTCTTACTGCGAAGGGAAGAGAATTGACGAGGTGAATCTAATTTCAGTGTGTTTTGGATGTCTCCATTTCCAAAGGAATTGCTGCAGTCTACAGAGTGTTCAACAAGAATGTGCATACTATTCAAATATTGATCTAACTAAAGTCACATTTTCTTATAAAATTCAATATGTTACCTGATGCCTGGTCAGTCTGTATCTCGGGAAGCTGGTTTTCTCTGTTAAAAAAAAATCAACTCCTTTTGCAATTTTCAGGGTGGGGGGGTGTAGTTTTTATAGATCCGAGTTACATGATAAGGTAACCAGAGTCGTGGAAACATCACAAATAATTTTAACCTTCTATAGTTGAGTATCATTTCACTAGAGTAATCGAATTAAGAGGCTTTTTGTTGTTGAATTGACATGTAACTACTATGATGAGCTTTGAAAGAGCAGTTCAAGTACATTGCAAAAGAAATCCAATTGTGTCTTGGTAAGATCAAATTTCTATGTGCACCTGGTGAAAGATTATATGTTGCACTCAGCTCCGAATTGGTCTTTGGCTGTCAGCTCCTATAGGATGGACATCCTGCAGCCAGGGCCACATCAACATAAAGCAGCCAGATATTTTTCCATTTGTTTTTTACTTTTTCCTGGATGCTGCCAGTCTCACTGGGGCTCGTAAACTCGGTTCAACAGCAGCTGTGTATTATAGGAGTGGAATTATGGCATTGTGTCATGATGTCATCACACACGGCCTTCTTGTTACCTTCAGAGTGACCTCATGAGGCAACATCATGATGTCAGAAAAATTAGAGGATGGTGGATACACGCCGCAGGTCAGGCAGCATTTATGAAGAGAACAGAGAATTAATGTTTCAGCTCTGGACCCTTCATCAAAACTGGAGGATAGTTCAGATGCAATTTCAAAAGAAAACTGAACAAAGGGAAAGAGGAGGGGAAACCACACTCACACACACAATCACACATACACACACACACACAATCACACATACACACACACACACACACACAATCACACTTACACATACACACTCTCAAACACACAATCACACATACACACAATCACACATACACTCACACACACACAATCACACTTACACATACACACTCTCAAACACACAATCACACATATACTAACACATATACTCACACACATACACACACTTACACACTAGCACACATACACACAGACACACGAACAGACACACACCAAAAAGTGCTTAAATATAGGAGAAGACGAAACGCTAAGTGATGTTAAGATGAGACAGTAGGAGGCATAATGAGAAATCAATGAAATAGAAGATAAGAGACACAGAGAACATTTGAATAGCTACTGGAGGTGGGAAATGAAACAGGTAGAAATGGAAGCAGGAAAAACTGACAAAACACAACAGACCCCAGTGGGTCAGGTGCCTGAGAGAAGAGAAAGAAAGGTCGACACCAATGATTGTAGCCACCCCGCCAGCACAAAGGTTTGATAGAGGGTCCACACCCCAACCAACAACTGATCCCTCCTTCCCCAGAAACCAGCACGCCCATCCTGCATCACCAGTGGGAGGTGTAACTTGTGTCTCAAGTTATGTCAATCAATATTAAGGCCAGAGGGCTGCAAAGTGCCTCATAGAAACACTGCTTCATTGGAACAATGTGGGAGACCAACGACTAAAAGCTCAGATTGCCAGTGTAAAAATTGTACTGGTAAGCAACGGGGATCCCACAGTCACACCTATAGACAAGGCAGAGGTGTTTGGTAAAGTGGTCATCTGAGTTGCTCTTGGTCCCCCAATGTAGATGTGATGTACACTGTACTAGGGCAGACACATTTTGGATCCACAGTACAGGAGGAAGAGGTAGAAAAAAAAACTGTGCTGACAAGCCATTCGAGAAGCCAGCCAGTGTCTCCATTTCCAAAGAGCTTTTCAATGCTGCCATAGCAGGCCGATTTTCCAGAGAGTGTCAGCAGTTGTCACGAATGCAGGCCTGGACACCAGAGTGGGGCCTGTTTCTGCCCCAACAATAACCTGAATGCCAGGTTCTTCCTGGAATCTGAATCTCTGGGGGAGAAGGCAGAGGAAGCAGGGGGAATTCCAGTGAGGAAGATGTTGCACTGGCCCTGCCTCCTTGCTATGTTAAGGGTTACATTTGGAATGGATGGAATTTCTGCCCTGGCTTCTTTGAAAACTTGCTCCAGCTGCTCTTCTGGGCAGAGAGCCAGCCATTCTGGGAGCTACCACATTTCACAGCCCACCAGGCCTCTTCCATCTTCTGTTACCCCCATCATCCTCCACCCTGCCCCTCATTTGAGGCCCCGAGAAAACTCGGGGCCTGAATGTCAAGGCATTCACCCATCTAATCATCACCCAAAAAGATGAGATAAAGACTGACTGAAAGGTCTGAGGAAAGAAGCGGTGACTGCTTTAGCTGCGACTGGTGGGCAATAAAGCTTATAAGGTTCCAACACACATTTAGTCTGCCATAGTACTTGATTACATGACAGTATCAGGGGTCCTGCAACTTGCCTGGCTGCATTAGAGTCTTTTTGGCAGACTCAATTAATTAAACACACTGCATCATAAATTCTCAGGGGAGGATCATTCAGCTGCTGCATCTGAAAACTAAATTGAGTGGGGGGAGGGAATACTGTGATCAATTAACTTATGCATCAATGTCTTCATGATATATAATACAATAAAAGTTGGTATGTGTGGGTCAAATGCATTGGACATTTACATAAAAAAAGTGTTTTGACTAATCAAGTATGCCAGTTGCTAGGTTACTGCAACTGTTAGTTTCACAGCAGGATGTTCAATGTTCTCTATATTGTGAGCTCAGTCATGAAGATTCCAGAAGAATAAATAGAATTAATGAGTTGTTTACTCCAAACATTAACCCCATGGTAGGGTGCCTTATGATCAGAAACCAGTGGAGATACTTCCAAGCCTTATCTCCTAAGATTCAACCTACATGATCTCAGACACTAATTATTAAGAGGGCTCTGTAAGACTGGATATCTTAGATTAGGACTCCTCGCTTGCAAGGACCACTTGGAACACTTCAGAAAGAAATTACAAATGGGATTCCTCCTTCCAGACTCATGTGACTCATTGCTTCCTGTCCTGGGTGAGTGGAGGAAAGAAGTAAATAATGGAATATTACTTTTCATTGTCACATGCAATTCTAAGGAGAAAATGTTAGTGATTTTTCTGTCCCACATTTTCGCACCACTTTCCTTTTTTCCTACCTTGAAATTGTTGGCTTCTGGTTGGAATATAGTGTCGTGACCCTGTCTCATGAAGTGGTCATTCTTCACATGTGAACATAGACAATGAGGCCCCGAAAATCTAGAGTGATACAATTCCAACAGTTATGGTAGGATTTCACCCATCTTGGAGCTTCCCCGGTGACTCTGTTGAAGGTCAGGCCAAGGGAGGGGCTTCCAGAAGCAGTCCACGGAAGTGTACAGGTGCATTTTCAGTGCCCTTTCCCTCGTTCGCCCTGGAAGCAATTCCCTTCATTATCTTGAATACCAGCTAAACCAAGTCTCCTTTTTCAAAGAAAACAATCTTAACTTCTTTGGTGTTTTCCTTTGTAACTTAAATTCTGTTTCCTGAAATCCCCTCTCTCCCCTACCAAACACAGTAATATCCTTCTCATGACTAGGTGACCAGAACTACAAACTGCACTTTTTAGCTGGAATCTGATCTTTCTCTGTGGCACTACAGTCTTCTGAGAACTCTTATGTTCTTCCATCTCTGGCCACTTGTGCATCTCCACTTCCTTCACCCCACCATTGGGAGCCGTGAATTCAGCCATTTAGGTGCTAAGCGCCAGGGTTCCCTTCCCAAACTTCTTCACCTCACCAGCTGTCTTCTCCCTTAAGACTCTGCTTCTAAATTTACCCCTTTGATCAAGCATTTTGTCACCTGTTCTAAAGTTTCCTTCTTTGGCTTGGTGTCAGAGAAAGAGAGGGAAGACCCTTGTTCGGCCCAACAGAACTCCTGCCAGCTGAAAGCTGGCATGAATTCTGTTGAAGGCTGAGTAAAGGCCCAGGGCTGCTCAGAAAAAAGGGGCCTTTTGTTGCCTTAGGAATATTGTAACATTTTGATATTTTATCTTTGGTCCTTCCTGATCCTCAGTCTTCACAAATGGAGCGACACGCTGCTACTCCAATTTTCCTGCCAGCTGTCAGGCCGGGCACCTCTGATGTGCCCTTACCTATGTGCGCCACCTGTCCCAATTATAGTAATGACACCCTGCCCCCAACCCAGTCCCTTCAATTTAAGATGGGGTCTTGGTCGCTCGCAAGAGGCAGCTAGAAGCTCCACTCTGCAGGCCTTCTGCTGGCGATGCAGAACCATCAAAATTTCACCTGCATGGAGGCATGAAAGACTGGCTGTGTGAGATCTAGCAGTGTAAAGTTGGGGGTGGGAGTAGCCAACACATAGACAGTAACACCAGTAATTTCCGTAGGGGGTTTTCCTGATTATTTGCTGTAACTTTAGCAGATCAGGGAAAACCCTAAAGATACTGTGGGCTGAATTTTATTAGAACGGCAGCGAGCTTCAAAAAGTGTGCGGCGCACACGCAAGATGCGTGCTGCGGAGCCGCCATGATATTTCACGCAGCGGCTCATTAACATAGAGAGGATGGAGTGCCCGTCCCCTCTACGCCATCGGGGATGGGCGCTTCATCCCCGGCAGTGGCATCCAGCACCATTTTTATAGGGCTTCAAGCCCTTCAGTAACATGTAAATTTTTAAAGTCACAGAATTTAAAAAAAATAAAGTTACACATTTACCAACATTTTCAATCCCCTCTCCCACACCCCCAGTGACTATTCAATTCATTATTTGCCCTTCCCCCCTACAAAAAAACTTTTATTCCGATCCCGACCTTTCTCCCCTGCAAACTTTATTAACTTTAACCCTCAACCTCTCCCCACCATCCCCACAACCAATCGGAACAGTTTTTCCTACACGACCCACACCCCCCCACCCTAAAAATTTCACTTCTCCCCTCTCCCCACCACTGTTAAGCCTCGGATCTCCGAACAGAGATCCAAAGGCATGGGACTTCCGGCAACTGCCGGAATATTGACGTGGGACGGCTGTAGCTACAAGGTAAGTCATTATTCATTAATTTTAATGTTATTAACATATTTAAATAAAGTCTCCGTCGTTGTGCGGCAGGAAGACTGCCATGAGGCCTCGCCGCCACCAGTAAAATGCGGCAGAGCCTTCCCGGTGTTGCGACCTGTGGCAGGCCTATCCCGGAAGTATTTTCCGGGCCCCCCCGCCACAACCCCCCAATGTTGGGAGACTTATAAAATTCAGCCCACAGTGTTAACAGCCGCTTACACTGTTTCTCTGGGGTTTCTGCTAAAGTTCCACCAAAGTTACTGGAGCTCAGGAAATCTCCATGGAAACTCTACTTCCAAATTCCCAGAATCCAAATTAAAAAGGGACCAGTCTAAAAATCCCTTAAGAGGAAAAAAAATAACCAGCTCCGAGCACAGGGGTAATTCTGACTTTGTACGATTTTTTTTTAATTCTGTGACTTTAAAAATGTACATGTTACTGAAGGGCTTGAAGCCCTATAAAAATGGTGCCGGATGCCACTGCCGGGGATGAAGCGCCCATCCCCGATGGTGTAGAGGGGATGGGCACTCCATCCTCTCTATGTTAATGAGCCACTGCGTGAAATATCATGGCAGCTCCGCAGCACGCATCTTGCGTGTGCGCCGCACACTTTTTGAAGCTCGCTGCCGTTCTAATAAAATGGGCCAATGGACAATGACTTCAATGGAAATAAAACTGGGGAAGGACATAAAACTAGTTGCAGATTCACTATCAACCATTCTCCACACAGTCAAGATCTATCTTCAATGATTGAGCAAAAGAACTTTGCAAATTAAAATTTGACCATAACTACACACAGCCTCAATTCTTCTCACCCATTTCAGCAACATTGTTTTGCTAATAAACTTTACTTTGATAATTCTACACAAAACCAGAGAATTAATTCAACGGGATGAAATTTTAAAGATTACACAGATATTTGCAGTAACTTTTCAAATCACACTTCTGTAAGAAGCGATTGTTTATCTGGGCATATTTCCTCATAGATACTGTCCTTTATTATTTGAGCATGGCACAGGGTGTTTATGTCCCACAGAAACACTATGTTATTAAAAATGATATATTTTTAGGTGAGAAAAGATAGAATCACATTTAATGAAATTTCAGAATATTTGTTCTAAGTTCTAGCTCACGGAGACTGCTAAAGGAATATTCAATTAGTCAGATATCCAGCCAGGTTGGCCATAAGCCCTCACCAAGATTGCCTCCAATTCCACGCACCTTGATTTTAGCTAGAAATCTCTTCTGCAAAACCTAATTAAATGTCTTATGAAAATCCATGTTTATGACATCCATTGATCCTCTACTATCCACACTTCAGTGGCTCTGTCAAAGAAACTCTGTTAGGTTGGTTAGGCATGAATTACCTTTCATAAGATCCTGTTGACTTTCCCTAATAAGCCTTTACATTTCCAGGTGCTCACTTACTCTGTCCATGATCAAGCATTCTACCACATTTCCTATTCCCAACATTAGCTTCAATCCATTAATTTATATATGCCAACTTTTCTGCCATTAATCCAGGCACATTTCTTCTCTTCACAAAAGTCTGTACCCCAGTATCGTATTCTCCTTTTCCATTGTAAAGTCTGAAGCTCTTCTGCCATACCCTTAGCTTTCACTATTATCGTAGCTAAATCTATTTTAATGGCCCACCTACTGTAAGACTCTTAACAGGGGTGTCTCACTTCTCTCTAAGGTCCTGACCCTGTACTGAGTATCAATGGCACGAAACAAACTTTGGATACAATTTCCACTTTATGTGGAACACCTTTATTAACTCACCAAGCAATAGTATATACTTACAACACCAGTTGCTTCATAGACCCGTGTACAGGAGCTCGTTCCTGGGTGGTCAAATCCACTGAACGATATCTTCTGCACGACTTCCTGTGACTGACCAAGTCACGCTTCCCGGCATGTCATCATATCCTGCTCTCAACAGGGAGGGGGAGGGGGGGTTTCTTAGGTATATACCACCCATGGTTGTGATATCTGCATCTTGATAAGGCAAGAAGGAAACCAGTCACACATATTTCAAAAAGCCATTGTCCATGAATGTGGTTGTAGACAGGCTGTTTGATGTTCTAACAGCCCAGGCTACCACATCAGTGGCATTCCTGACTTGTCTGTCTGTGCGTGTATATTTGGGGGTCCTTGTTCTGTTATACTGTCTTTTATTTTTAAGAAGTCCAATATGAACCCCAACGATGATGTATTCGATCAAAATTCTTCTCCCTTCATCCCGACGTCCTTCACCTCCATGTTTTTACCACCTGGTGAGCTCCACATGCTGGTTCGCACCACAACTGGTTCCATTTTACTTATGAACAGAAATGGAGGAGATACTAACAAATGCCTCACAGCATAACAAAAATACAGGAGATATCCAAATGCCTTACAGCATCCACCCTTAAGTGTGTAATTTCACCTACCATATTTGTACACTTCCGAATCTAATCCATTCACCTTATTCCATCCCTCCAGCAACATTTACACCCGCTGTTCTGCTCTCCGTTTGCGTCGATGGCATAGCTCATATGACAGAAATACAACAATAAACGGCTATACAACAACCAGTACATGAGATATAATTCGTACCCAAGGATGTATTTCGAGGCTAAGACCAATGTCCCACTAGTGGCTATCATCACCAATGTCTGGTATTCCTCCCTTAGTTTCCTCGTTCCTTTGTTGAAGGGTATAAAAATGTTTCCTGAAAGTGTCAATCCTCTGTAACAGCTCTACAAGATGTTCAGGCAGCAGGGGTAAGTCATACCTAAACCGGGCCACATACTCATGTAGCTGTCCCTTCAAATCATCCCTTACAGTGATATTCACCTGTCCATGAGCATAAGTTTTCAATAATACCCGCGCATCCAGTCTAACAGGTTGAGCTGGGGTAAAACAAAACATTCCATCCAGAATAGAGCAAATTAGATCTACGTACTGGTATTCCCGGTGTATGGTTGTGAAGTAATATTCCCCTTTTCCTTTATATGCCATGTATTGGGAACTCTTCTGCCCAGGACACCATGATCGTGCAATTGGGTCCTTCCTGATCCCAAGTGAACCCACAGGTTGGTGCTGCACTTTCAGTTACATCGTACGGGCAAACAAAAGTATCCCCTTTACGAATGCACCCAGGCAAATGCAGGGCTACCCAAGTGATCCCACCCACTTGTGCCACATACCTAGGGTATTGGTCATAACGTGACACATGACCCTGATTTTCTACCCCAATGTTTTCAACTCTAAAGAGAGGGTTAGGCTTCTCCCCTTCCTTTAGGACTGGATAATACAAAACCAACCCTAGCATGCCCATGCTACTGTTCCCTAGATGGTACTCACATTTCACCGGGTATACCTGCATGAGTGCTCTGATTTTTTCAAATATGGGTGGTAAGTTGGTAAGTAGACATAGCTCTAAGGTGTTTATCAGTAACCCAGGAGGGCAATCTCCCTTCCACAATCCTCAGGAGGTTTTCACGGGCATGTTCCACCAACCAAGAACCATACATTGTGCAAGCGTCATTTTCGGCAGCTTCCACAGAGGCACTTTTATCCTCTTTTATTATTTCATTCATGCGGTGAGCGTGCCTTTCCATTTCCCCCACATCTTGCAAATGTACGGCCATAATTTGATCTTCCTCTAATTCATTCCGTTCCACGTCATTCATCCAACTTAATATTTTCCTTAACCTGTTCCTAACATCTTTTACTGATTTGTCTAAAGTAGCTAAATCTAAACTATTTACGTGTGCCATCATGGTGTTAAATATAGTTGCCGCATCATTAATGGAGCTACGTTGTACCTACCTATGAGAGTGAGGTTTTGTTTGATTCTCTGAACCCTCGTATAAACTAGTGAGTTCATCCTTATTTATCACAGTGCTGGTTCATTCCCAGAATTCCCTCAAAACTTGATGCAGCATTCGATTCTGCAATGCTCATGTTTTATGTTTACACCATGGGGGTAGTCTCCTATCTGCCAAATTAATCAGTGCTGGTGCTACCTTGTGGTGCACATCGTGATAGAGTACCAGTCATGTGGGAATAACAACCAGTCCATTCCTTGGCCCTGGTGTACGGTGAGGGCATTCTACAGCCTTTCAGTTATTCTTGGCTTTCTAAGCAAAGGGAGTGAGCTTCCTCGTGGCCTTTAATATTACAATGGGGACACCCCACCCCCACCTTTCCTGGCACACAGACCTGAGGGGTCCATGTCTCCTCCTGGCCATGGCGGTACCATGCAATGCCCAGTGGGTACACTTCTCCCATCTCAACAGTGATGAAGACGCCCCTCTCACGGCTATGACGATCATACCATCCTGACTGGAGCCACGGCCCGACCCAGGCCTCACCTGCTACACACAAATAGTCTCCCTTGTCGCATTCCCTCCACCATCGAGGCCAACACAACCTGACCTCCATTCCAGATTCTGACTGATTGGGAGAAGTGGGTGAATACCAGGGGTCCCCTATCTGCACCCATCCATTTTCTTTTCTCCTCATAAGCCAGACTGTATTATTTTCTCTCATCATCTTTTTGAATAGATGAGAAATGATGCACACCCCTTTCCCTTCTCGGATTTCTCAAACTGTTTTTGTGCTGTTGAAGGTGCACTTTATTTTGCCATTTCCCATGAGCACCCCGGTGTATTCTTCCTTCTCATGCCCCACCAATTTGCTCCACTCCACCCTTGGATTCCCGATGTATACCTCTGCCTCAACCCTAGGGTCTTTCAGTGGGATGGGTGTGATGAATGACTGGATCTGCATTATCACTAATTATCCTTACTATGTTGAAGCGCTAATGTCTTGTCCGGTCTTAGGTTGCCAGTCACGAATCCCAGGATCATTGTCTCTAGCATCGTCTTCATGATTCTGTAAGATAAAATAAAAAAAGCAAAACCCTGCTCTGTGAGCAAATTTGGTCACAAGCAGATTATAATTATATACAATCGAGCTTTAATGGTACATGAATTTAGGTTCCCATCTGGGTCCCCTATCCCTGTTACTCCCTCTCAGGGACTGTGCTAGCGTTCTCTGCCGTGGAGATGGTGTTCTCCCAGACACTTCAATTTTAGTATCTCCAGCTGACCTCTGGAAAAAGTGTTCTAACATCCAGGTGTCATCATCTGTGGTGTCACCTACGGGAGCATCACCACCTATGGGAGTGTCATCTATGATATCCCCGTGGTGTAGGATTGGGACTTCATCACAATCCCAAATGAATGGATCACAGGGTCACAGAGAGACAACTCCACCAGAACCGTTAGGCTTCGGTCCTGCATTTGGCGGCTGGTGAAGCTTCATCTGATTAATGTGAAACCCCACTTGACCCGCTTGAGCAGCTGGACTGAATGCACCATAGGGCTGACTTTGTCCACTATAGAGTAGGGGCCCTTGTTGAGTGGTTCAAACGCTGCCACTCTAGTAATTTCAGACCATGACCTGATCTCCCACACCCACTCCTGAGGTTTCAGTAGCTCCAAGTTCAAGCAGTTACGCTGGTGACTGTGGCCTACAGTTACTCCAGCATTGAGCTATAGGGAACACAATGTCTGCCACAACTCAGCCATAAATTTGTCCTTGGTCACTTCCCTGACCTGTGTCTTGGTAAGGGGGGGCACCAGCAGATACACTGATGTTCTCCTCTGACGCCCAGTGACCAGTTCATGAGGCGAATAACCTGTCCCTTTGGATTTTGTACCTCAAATACCTGTGAGTATCAGTGGGCGCACCTCATCCCACCTACTGCCCTGACCGGAGAGGTCTTTACACATAGCATTTTTGAGGGTATGGTTCATGCGTTCCACGATACCTGAAGACTGAGGGTTGTCTGCAACGTCTCATTTACCTTCAATCTCTAATAGCTTTAAAGTAGCCCGCATTACCCATCCTGTGAAGTGGCTGCCCTGATCTGACGCCACTATCTGCGGTAGTCCCCATCAAGAAAACATGTCCCTAACTAGAGTCTTTGCAGACCCCAATGCAGTGGCTGCTTTACAGGGAAAAGCTTCCACCCACTTGGTGAAATTGTCTACTGGAACAAGACAGAACTTGTTACCTTTTCTTGTGGTAGGTAGGGGACCAATCAAATTTATTGTGCAGAATAAAAGGATTACAAACATGAAGCTCCTCACTCAAAGCCCTCCACCAGTCTCAGTGAGTGTCTGCTTATAAGTGCTCACCTAAGACCCCAACTAACAACCTTCACCTGCTTATAATCAAACCACTGATACACAATTAACAGATTAGCATACCCTTAAATGTGTAAGTAATTTTGTATAGGTCCTCCTTCCTTACCGGAATGGACCAAAACCCATTTGATATATCTAAAACAGTAAAAATCTGGGTGTCAACTGGGGTAACAGCTATCAAGTCCGCCACAGTGGCAACTGTGGGAGCACAAACCAGGATGTTCTTAATCAAGACCCGCTAGTCCACTGTCATCCTCCATGACCCATCTGGTTTCTTCACAGGCCAAATGGGGGAATTGACATGGGTAGCTATCAGTCAGAGAACTCCCTGCGCCACTCGTGATTTCCCTGCTTTCTCTAAGTCATCCTCTTCCTCTTGGGAAGGTGTATTGTTTCTTGGGTCACATCATATTTTGCCCATCTACCTGTACCTCCATCCCAGCCACTCTCCCGTAAACATGTTTATGGGTGGCGAACAAGGCTCTCTGCTCCCCAATTAAATCTTTATATTTGGAAGGGGCCTGTTGTATCAGGGCATCAGGGTCATGCAATCTCAATGAGGCAATGGGTCCCCTTTTCTGCGTTCTCCCTGGGAATACCACAACCCTGCCTTCCCCTACTACCCCTCCCCACAAGTGATTATTCCCCATATCTACCACCACCTGGTGGCACAGCATCCAGTCTGCTCCCAAAACCCCTACTCATGTATCTAACCACTTGGCCAGGATACAATTCCACAGTGATCAGAGATCCGAGCCAGACCTCTAAGGGTTTGGATACCGCCCCAGCCGCTGAGTCACCCGTGAAACTCTCTAAAATATAGCGATCTCCACTGGACCATGGAGATTTGAGGGGGCAAGAAGAGTAGACAACTGTGTGGGAAGCTCCTGTATCTATCAGGTACATACCCTCCTTTCCCTCCACCCAAATCTCCACACAGGGTCTCCCCGTACCTGAGTGGACACAGGTACTCGGGCTGGGTGCAGCCTCATCAAATTCAATCCCTCTCCAAGGGTGCCAGCATCATTTCTCACTGAGCACACTGTGCCCTCTTGTTGTCTCCTTTCTACAGCTCCTAGTCGCTTCTCCATATCCTCCCAGGATGGCGCTGTGGGCATTTTATCAGGAGCCTCTCCTGCCTGCTCGGGTTTCAATCCTCCCTTCTGCGAAGGGGTTTTTTACATTCCCATTTAAAGTGACCTTTACCCCACAGTGGTAGCACTCGGGGGCTGACCTTTGTCGCCTCTCTTTTGATGTCAATGTTTCTGGGTGTTCCCTTTTATCTTGTATATTTTCCCCTTTTCCTTAGGGATTTCCCCTTTAGTCGCCTTTTCTCCCTGTCTCCTTTCAAATCTAAGGGTCATTTTCCATAGGACTCCCGCCTCCGTATTGTTTTTTGGCATCTTGGTCAAAGTCTTCAAAGGCTGCCTGCAGATAGGGTAGAGAGTGGGCTATAAGGGTCCGCAACCAGTGATTCAAGGCGTCAGCCTGTAAGTGTGGTCGATCCCGAGGTCTGACCCCATGGGCTGATCATACACTGCCCAAAGCCTGTCGGTGAACATCGCCAGTGACTCTGTGGGTTTCTGGTCGAACAACTTAAAAGGATCCCCTCTGGTGAGTCCCACAGCCACTGTGATTCCGGTTTTCATCTGATCCCATGTCCCTTGCCCTGTCTTTGCCTTATTAGGCAGGGCCGCATAAATAGAGGGAGCCAAGGTAAAAAGGAGCAGTCGGGCTTTCTCCCCATCATCCAAGCCGTGAAGCCCGGCCATCTGGTCAATTTCCAGGAAATGACTGTACGGCTCTTCCCCTGACTGGAGTTTCTTTAAGTTCCCAGTCATTTTATGCAATTTCTCAGCCAAGTACGGAATGAGAAGTTCGCAATCGAGAGCCCCCCATTGCTGATTGGGACCTGGGGCATGAAAACTGCATCTGGTGCCATCCTCACTGGCCTCCCTTCCGGGTGGCCAGAATGTTGCCCGTCCAGCACAGACATAGTTTCTCCTCACTCGCATCCTCAAACTTCTCCCCTATCCTTTCCTCCTCTTCCTTATCTACAGCTTCTCTTCCCCGTAAAACGCAAATGACACCCCGATACTGTTGCAATCTCGCCTCCAGCATCCCAATGTTTCGCCGACAGTGTGTGTGATCAGCAAGCCTGTCCTTTTCTTGCTGCCAACCCTGTAGGCTGCTCTGATATCGTCTCTCTCTCTCAGCACGCTTCACCCTCATTCTTTGTTCTGTCTCTTTCTCCGACCAGAGTTCACACTGCCGCTGATTATGAACACACTGACTGTCTAAGTTTTCCGTCTTACTGGCCCATCTCTCAACTTCTCTGTCATGATCTCTCTTTATCTCTCTCCTGCCTTTAATTGTTCCATGGTTCTGTGCACTGTAGCCAATCTTTCCTCCCCTTTCTCAGTTTAATCAATTCTGCCTCCATCTTCCTTTGATACGCCAGCTACCAGACTCCCTTTACTAGTGTCCGTTTACGTGTGGATCCCTGTGTCCACTGATCAGCTTCTACTAGGGGATCATCTGCTTCCAGAATCACCCTAACCCACTCCTCCTGCAGGGGCAGTCTCCCCGCCACATATTTTGTGACTAATTCATCCATAGTTGGTTTTGTCATTTCTTGGCCTTTCGGGATCCCGCTCGTGATCGCCAGAACTGTAAGACTCTTAACAGGGAGGTCTCACTTCCCTCTAAGGTCCTGACCCCATCCTGAGTATCAATGGCATGAAACAAACTTTGGATACAATTTCCACTTTATGTGGAACACCTTTATTAACTCACCAAGCAATAGTATATACATAAACCAGTTGTTTTGTTGACCTGCGTACCGAATCTCGTTCCCGGGTGGTCAGATCCGCTGAACGATATCTTCCGCACAACTGCCAGTGACTGACCAAGTCACACTTCTCGGCTCCTGCAACAATGTCCTTGTGAGCTGTGGCTTTATACCCCTTTCTGACCCTGATCCTCGACATATAAGGTAATATTCTGAGTTGGGTCATCCGACTGGGTTTCAGTGCCTTATCAATCCTACTCTAGCTATGCAAGACCACCTGTATGTGGTCATATCCTGCTCTCAGCAGGAAGGGGGAGGGGGTCTTAGTTGCATAGCCCCCATGGATGTGATATCTGTATCTTGATAAGGCAAGAAGGAAACCATTCACACGTAGTTCAAGAGGTGTCCATGAGTGTGGTTGTAGACAGGCTGTTTGATGTCCCAACAACCCAGCCTACCACATCAGTGGCATTCCTGACTGTCTGTGTGTGTATTTGGGGGTCCTTGTTCAGTTATACTGTCTTTTATTTTTAAAAAGTTCAATATGAACCCCAGCGATGATGTATTCGATCAGAATTCTCCTCCCTTCGTCCTGATGTCCTTTGCTTCCATGTTTTTACTGCCCGGTGAGCTCCACATGCTGGTCCACACCACAACTGGTTACATTTTACTTATGAACAGAAATACAGGTGATATTAACAAATGCCTCAGAGCATAACAAAAATACAAGAGATATCCAATTGCCTTACATTACTCTGATCCCTTTCTTTTTTGATGCTCTCTCGAAGACCTATTCTATTACCCTCAATATCATCACTGTTTCTTTTCATACTCCCTTCTTATCTCCTCGTTATTTCTTGCTTCTTTTGTTGCTTTCTGTAATCCCCCCAATACTCATTCTTTCGCCGAATCTTTATCTTCTTGATCAGTAAGTTCGCAGATGACACGAAAATTGGTGGTGTCGTAAATAGTGAGGAGGAAAGCCTTAGATTACAGGACAATATAGATGGGCTGGTAAGATGGGCGGAGCAGTGGCAAATGGAATTTAATCCTGAGAAGTGTGAGGAGATGCATTTTGGGAGGATTAACAAGGCAAGGGAATATACAACGGATGGTAGGACCCTAGGAAGTACAGAGGGTCAGAGGGACCTTGGTGTACTTGTCCATAGATCACTGAAGGCAGCAGCACAGGTAGATAAGGTGGTTAGGAAGGCATATGGGATACTTGCCTTTATTAGCCGAGGCATAGAATATAAGAGCAGGGAGGTTATGATGGAGCTGTATAAAACGCTAGTTAGGCCACAGCTGGAGTGATTGCCCTGGAGAGGGTGCAGAGGAGATTCACCAGGATGTTGCCTGGGCTGGAGCATTTCAGCTATGAAGAGAGATTGAAAAGGCTAGGGCTGTCTTCCTTAGAGCAGAGAAGACCGAGGGGGGAACATGATTGAAGTATACAAAATTATGAGGGGCATTGATAGGTTAGCTAGGAAGAGACTTTTTCCCTTAGCGGAGGGGTCAATAACCAAGGGGCATAGATTTAAGGTAAGGGGGCAGGAGGTTTAGAGGAGATTGGAAGAAAATATTTTTCACCCAGAGGGTGGTTGGAATCTGGAACGCACTGCCTGAAGAGGTAGTAGAGGCAGGAACCCTCACAACATTTAAGAAGTATTTAGATGAGTACTTGAAACGTCATAGCATGCAAGGCTACAGGCCAAATGCTGGAAAATGGGATTAGAATAGTTAGGTGCTTTATGTCCGGCACAGACACGATGGGCCAAAGTGTCTGTTTCTGTGCTATATAACTCTATGACTCCTCGTGTTTTACTACTAACCCACTCTCATAAACCATAAATGCAAGTATCTCCTCAGCTTTTCAGCTTTACATGCTTGTTTTGTATCCCCCTAATTACCCTTCTCAATGCATTCCACTGTCGATCTGTAGATTTACCAACTGATAATTTCTCACATCCTGTCTCAGTCAGGTTTACATGCTGCCTGCAATACTTTTAATGGGCATTGGTTAATCACGCCTCAAAACTTCCTGCCCATTTTCAGAGGCCATCTAATTTTGCTCCCTGAAATCTTCATTAAAAGTCAGTATGGATGCTTAGAGATGAGATGTCTGATATTGCTGCCACAGTATCTCATTGAAGGGGAGAAAGTATTTTGATATGCTAATATCTTGATTGAAATATTGCTAAGAGATGATGTGCTGTAATCCTATCGATGCAGGCTGTGGGAAGAAGGATGCTTATTTCTGACCAGAAAAATCAATTAGGTTAAAGATACTCTGATCCAGAGGTGTAATATCCGCTCTGGGTTGAAACTGGGTCAAATTGACAAAGTGAACTGTTATATATTTATGGCCCTCATCAACATTCCCACAAGAGCTCACCCTCATGCCTTGATGTTTATAGATTGGTTGACCAATACCAAAAATCTTTCCAATCACTTATCTGGTATATGGGCCTTCAAAGTAAGCACATGTTTACAGGATTTAATAGGACATCTAATATTAGCATTTCAGTTTGTGTTGCCATAAAGCACCCAGGGTGAATGTGGCTCCATTAGTGTGTGTTTCCTTTTATTCATTCACGGGATGTGGGTATCACTGACAAGGCCAACATTTGTTGCTCATTCCTAATTGCCCTTTGACAGAAATTTGGTGAGCTGCTTTCTTGGCAACTGAGTGGTTTGCTAGGCCGATTTAAAGGTGAACCACATTTTTGTGGGACAGGAGTCACATACAGGCCAGACCAAGTAAGGATGGTAGATTTCCTTCCCAAAAGCAGTTTATTGAACCAGATGGGTTTTTTCAGCAATCCAGTCATTATGTGGTCACTGCTACTGGTGTCAGCTTTTATTCCATTTTAAAAAAAATGTAATGAAGTCATTATGTGGTCACTGGCTATGCCAGCATTTATTGCCCATCCCGAATTGCCCTTGAGAAGGTGGTGGTGAGCTTCCTTCTTGAAACGCTGCAGTCCATGTGAGGTAGGTACACCCACAGTGCTGTTAGGAAGGGAGTTCCAGGATTTTGACCCAGTGACAGTGAAGGAACGGTGATACAGTTCCAAGTCAGCATGGTGTGTGGCTTGGAGGGGATCTTGCAGGTGGTGGTATTCCCATGCATTTGCTGCCCTTGTCCATCTAGTTGGTAGAGGTCACAGGTTTGGAAGGTGCTGTCTAAGGAGCCTTGGTGCGTTGCTGCAGTGCATCTTTTAGATGGTATACACTGCTGCCACTCTGCGTCGGTGCTGGAGGGAGTGAATGTTTGTGGACAGGGTGCCAATCAAGTGGGCTGCTTTGTCCTGGATGGTGTCGAACTTCTTGAGTGTTGTTCCAGCTGCACCCATCCAGGCAAGTGCAGAGTATTTCATCACACTCCTGACTTGTGCCTTGTGAATGGTGGACAGGCTTTGGGGAGTCAGGAGTTGAGTTACTCGCCACAGGATTCCTAGACTCTGACCTGCTCTTGTAGCCACGGTATTTATATGGCTACTCCAGTTCAGTTTCTGGTCAATGGTAGCCCCTAGGATGTTGATAGTGGGGGATTCAGCGATGGTAATGCCATTGAATATCAAGGGGACATGGTTAGATTCTCTCTTGTTGGAGATGGTCATTGCCTGGCACTTGTGTGGCGCGAATGTTATTTGCCACTTATCAGCCCAAGTCTGGATATTGTCCAGGTCTTGCTGCATTTCTACACAGACTGCTTCAGTATCTGAGCATTCGCGAATGGCGCTGAACATACTGCCATCATCAGTGAACATCCCCACTTCTGACTTATGATTGAAGGAAGGTCATTGATGAAGCAACAGAAGATGGTTGGGCCTAGGACACTACCCTGAGGAACTCCTGTAGTGATGTCCTGGAGCTCAGATGATTGACCTCCAATAACCACGACCATCTTCTTTTGCGCCTGGTATGACTCCAACCAGCGGAGAGTTTTTCCCCTGATTCCCCATGACTTCAGTTTTGCTAGGGCTCCTTGATACCATACTCAGTCAAATGCTGCCTTGATGTCAAGGGCAGTCACTCTCACCTCACCTCTTGAGTTCAGCTCTTTTGTCCATGTTTGAACCAAGGCTGTAATGAGGTCAGGAGCTGAGTGGCCCTGGGGATTCCAAACTGTGCGTCACTGAGCAGGTTATTGCTAAGCAAGTGCTGCTTGATAGCACTGTTGATGACACCTTCCATCACTTTACTGATGATTGCAAGTAGACTGATAGGGTGGTACTTGGCCGGGTTGGACTTGTCCTGCTTTTTGTGTACAGTACATACCTCGGCAATTTTCCACATTGCAGGGTAGATGCCAGTGTTGTAGTTGTACTGCAACAGCTTGGCTAGGGGCACGGCAAGTTCTGGAGCACAGGTCTTCAGTACTATTGCCGGAATATTGTCAGGGCCCATAGCCTTTGCAGTATCCAGTGCCTTCAGTCGTTTCTTGATATCACATGGAGTGAATTGAATTGGCTGAAGTCTGGCATATGTGACGCTGGGGACTTCAGGAGGAAGCCAAGATGGATCATCAACTCGGCACTTCTGGCTGAAGATTGTTGCAAATGCTTCAGCCTTATCTTTCGCACTGATGCGCTGGGCTCCCCCATCATTGAGGATGGGGATATTTGTGCAGCCTCCTCCAGTTAGTTGTTTAATTGTCCACCACCATTCATGGCTGGATGTGACAAGACTGCAGAGCTTAGTTCTGATCCATTGGTTCTGAGATCGCTTAGCTCTGTCTATCGCATGCTGCTTACGCAGTTTGGTACTCAAGTAGTCTTGGGTTGTAGCTTCACCAGGTTGACACCTCATTTTGAGGTTTGCCTGGTGCTGCTCCTGGCATGCCCTCCTGCACTCTTCATTGAACCAGGATTGGTCTCCAGGCTTGATGGTAATGGTAGAGTGGAGAATATGGTGGGCCGTGAGGTTACAGATTGTGGTTGAGTACAATGCTGCTGCTGATGGCCCACAACACCTCATGGATGCCCAGTTCTTCACTGCGAGATCTGTTCAAAATCTATCCTATTTAGCACAGTGGTAGTGTCACACAACATGATGGAGAGTATCCTCAGTGTGAAGGCGGGACTTTGTCTCCCCAAGGACTGTGCGGTGGTCACTCTTACCAATACTGTCATGGACAGATGCATGTGCAGTAGGCAGATTGATGAGGATGAGGTCAAGTATGTTTTTCCCTCACCACCTGCCGCTTACCCAGTCTCACAGCTATGTCTTTTACGACTCAGCCAGCTCGGTCAGTAGTGGTGCTACCGAGCCACTCTTGGTGATGGACATTGAGGTCTCCCACCCAGAGTAAATTCTGCGCCCTTGCCACCCTCAGTACTTCCTCCAAGTGGTGACCAACATGGAGAACTACTGATTCATCAGCTGAGGGAGGGCAGTAGGTGGTATTCAGCAGGTGGTTTCCTTGCCCATGTTTGACCTGATGCCATTAAACTTCATGGGGTCCAGATTCCATGTTGAGGACTCCCAGGGCAACTCCCTCCCGACTATATGCCACTGTGCCGCCACCTCTGCTGGGTCTGCCATGCTGGTGGAACAGGAGATGGTGGGGATGGTGATGGCAGTGTCTGGGACATTGTCTGTAAAGTATGATTCCGTGAGTATGACTATGTCAGGCTGTTGCTTGACTAGTCTATGAGACAGCTCTCCCAACTTTGGCACAAACACCCAGATGTAATTAAGGAGGAATTTGCAGGGTAGAACAGGGCTGGGTTTGCTGTTGTCGTTTCCAGTGCCGAGGTCGATGCCAGGAGATCCGTCCAGTTTCATTCTGTTTTATTGACTTCGTAGCGGTTAGATAAAATTGAGTGGCTTGTTCGGCCATTTCAGAGGGCATTTAAGAGTCAACCACATTGCTGTGGGTCTGGAGTCACATGTAGGTCAGACCAGGTAAGGACAACAGATTTCCTTCCCTAAAGGACATTAGTGAACCAGATGGGTTTTTACAACAATCGACAGTGGTTTCATGACCATGATTAGACTAGATTTTAATTCCATATTTATAAATTAAATTCATATTCCACCTTCTGCTGTGGTGGGGTTCAAACCCATGTCCCCAGAGAAATACCCTGGGTCTCTGGGTTCCTAGTTCAGTGACAATACCACTACGCCACCACCTGATGCTAGTGAACTATGTGTGAAACTGTACCCCAGGATCAGTCACTCTCAGTGGAACTGTACCCCAGGATCAGTCGCTATCAGAGGAACTGTACCCCAGGATCAGTCCCTCTCAATGGAACTGTACTCTAGGATCAGTCACTCTCAGTGGAACTGTACTCTAGGATCAGTCACTCTCAGTGGAACTGTACCCCAGGATCAGTCGCTGTCAGAGGAACTGTACCCCAGGATCAGTCCCTCTCAATGGAACTGTACTGTAGGATCAGTCACTCTCTGTGGAACTGTACTCTAGGATCAGTCACTCTCTGTGGAACTGTACCCCAGGATCAGTCACTCTCTGTGGAACTGTACTCTAGGATCAGTCACTCTCTGTGGAACTGTACTCTAGGATCAGTCACTCTCAGTGGAACTGTACCCCAGGATCAGTCACTCTCTGTGGAACTGTACCCCAGGATCAGTCACTCTCTGTGGAACTGTACTCTAGGATCAGTCACTCTCTGTGGAACTGTACTCTAGGATCAGTCACTCTCTGTGGAACTGTACTGTAGGATCAGTCACTCTCAGTGGAACTGTACCCCAGGATCAGTCACTCTCAGTGGAACTGTACTGTAGGATCAGTCACTCTCAGTGGAACTGTACCCCAGGATCAGTCACTCTCAGTGGAACTGTACCCCAGGATCAGTCACTCTCAGTGGAACTGTACCCCAGGATCAGTCACTCTCTGTGGAACTGTACTGTAGGATCAGTCACTCTCAGTGGAACTGTACCCCAGGATCAGTCACTCTCAGTGGAAGTGTACTCCAGGATCAGTCACTCTCAGTGGAACTGTACTAGAGGATCAATCACTGTCTGTGGAACTGTACTCTAGGATCAGTCACTCTCAGTGGAACTGTACTGTAGGATCAGTCACTCTCAGTGGAACTGTACCCCAGGATCAGTCACTCTCTGTGGAACTGTACTGTAGGATCAGTCACTCTCAGTGGAACTGTACCCCAGGATCAGTCACTCTCAGTGGAAGTGTACTCCAGGATCAGTCACTCTCAGTGGAACTGTACTGTAGGATCAATCACTGTCTGTGGAACTGTACTCTAGGATCAGTCACTCTCAGTGGAACTGTACCCCAGGATCAGTCACTCTCAGTGGAACTGTACTGTAGGATCAATCACTGTCTGTGGAACTGTACCCCAGGATCAGTCACTCTCAGTGGAACTGTACCACAGGATCAGTCACTCTCAGTGGAACTGTACTGGAGGATCAATCACTGTCTGTGGAACTGTACTCTAGGATCAGTCACTCTCAGTGGAACTGTACCCCAGGATCAGTCACTCTCAGTGGAACTGTACTGTAGGATCAATCACTGTCTGTGGAACTGTACTGTAGGATCAGTCACTCTCAGTGGAACTGTACCCCAGGATCAGTCACTCTCAGTGGAACTGTACTCTAGGATCAGTCACTCTCTGTGGAACTGTACCCCAGGATCAGTCACTCTCTGTGGAACTATACTGTAGGATCAGTCACTCTCAGTGGAACTGTACCCCAGGATCAGTCACTCTCTGTGGAACTGTACTGTAGGATCAGTCACTCTCAGTGGAACTGTACCCCAGGATCAGTCACTCTCAGTGGAACTGTACTGTAGGATCAGTCATTCTCAGTGGAACTGTACCCCAGGATCAGTCACTCTCAGTGGAACTGTACCACAGGATCAGTCACTCAGTGGAACTGTACTGTAGGATCAGTCACTCTCAGTGGAACTGTACTCCAGGATCAGTCGCTGTCAGGGGAACTGTACTCCATATCAGACACTCTCTGTGGAACCGTACTCCAATATCAGTCACTGTCTGTGGAACTGTACTCCCGGAGCAGTCACTGTCTGTGGAACTGTCTGGGAGACACCACACAGTCCCTGGTAAAGGTTAAATGCCACAGTGATCGCTAGGGCATAAGGTGTCCACCGAATCCCATAGGTTGAAACTTGCTCTGCAGCAGGGTGCATAAGTCAGTGACGGCCTCCTTAGGGAGGAGGATGTGGAGGAGGCTAATGAGCAAGCAGCACTGGACCTTGTACCCCTTGCACCGGAGACCAGGTAGATTGAGCGACGGGCCAGGGAGGCAAGAGACGATCTCCTACTTACCCACCATGATGCCGTCCCAGAATAAACTCGATAAAGACTCACCTCCATTCAAACTGTTGCCTCCTTTCTATTTGGGTTCCATGCCAAGCGGCCAGATCAATCACGCACTCTGGCCCATGTGAGACATTTACCAAGGGAGGGCTATGCCCACAATGGCAGCCCACTAAGGGAGAAGTGTGAAGTCAGCAGTTCACAATTAAGGAATGAAAGAATAAGCATTTTCCACAATGAATTTTAACTTCTATAATGAGAAAACTTTATAAAATAAAACAAATGGCAAATGTCAGACACCTGTGAAACACCAAGCTGGTTTTCTTTCTACATTTACAAGTGCTTCTCTGAGGTGTAACCCCTGCACTAGCAGCTGGGCTGGAGGCAGGCTGTTGATCAGGCTGCCCCTTGACCTGTACAGACTTTGGCGGGTGTTCTCTGGCTGTCTGAGGCCCCGAGGGTCCAGCTGCCTGGGGGTTTCCTGCACAGGTGCAGGACTCTCCTCAGGTGTTGCGGCTACTGGAGCTGGGCTCACTGGCGGAGGGGCTGTCCGCACTCAGAGCGCCCTGAGATGAACCCGCAGATGTGGCGGTCAGTTTCTCCTCTTCCCTTTCAAGGTTCACTTGAACCTCCCTGCTGACCAAAGAAGGACGAGGACCTGGAGAAGACTCCAAGCGTCTCGTACTTCACTCACTTTGCCAAGGAGATGGGGTGCAGGTCCTCATGCATCTGTGGGATCTGGTTCTCCATGAGGGTCACCAACCTCTGGATGGAGGAAGCCAAGAGCTCACACACCTTAGAAATGGCAGCACTCATAGCATGGATGGACTCCTCCCATCTTCCACTCATGGCTATGCATGACCTCTGGCATCTCCATCAGATGTCGCCTTACCTTCCTCTGCAACTCCAGCATGCCCTGTGCCGTTGACACCAGAGACTCGTTATCATCCTGCGGTTCAGCATGGGCCTGGTCACCCACTGTCCTCCGGCTGTCAGAGGCCTCAGCTGTTTCAGCCTCAGCCAGCAGCTCGGGCACGTATGCGGTTCTCTCACCAGCTTGTGACTCTGATTCTAAAGCCAAGCGGAAACCCACCGAGGTGAAAGTATCTGTGCTGGTGGAAGGTGCAGGAGAGTCATATGACGGTTCATGCTCTGACTGCTCCTCCTCAAAGGTGGACTGCTGACCCCCTTCTGATGGAGTCTCCTGTGGACACCAACCTGCATGAGCGAACACAAACATGTGTGTTAGGCTGTGCAGATCTCATCATGCCAGCCTTGCATGATGTGGATCTGCAGAAGTGCGTTGGATCTCGATTAAAGACAATCTTCAGCCTCTTGCGCCGAGACACCAGTCTCACCATCCACTATTGAGCGGCTGCCCTGGATCCCTGCTAACTCCAGTGCCTCCACCTCAGCTGTCGAGAGAGGCTGTGTGTCTGGAATTCCTCCACCAGTCCTGAGGTCTCCCTGTTGTTATTGGCCTGCTTATCCCACAAGTGGAAAGAAGGAGATAGTAAATACTTCACAGGAAGAGCAACGGGCTATTTATGCCAGTGGCTGCTCCTCAACCCCTGCTGGGGTTTCCTACATGGCTCATCCCCACATCAGCTCGCAGGGGAGTTAATGGGGGTAAGCTTCGTAAGATAGTGGCCTGTGGCTGAGATGCAGCCACGCATCTGGCAGGATATGGTGATGCATAACCCCTCTTTGCCAGCACCTTTTTGGTGCATCCCTCCCCATGTCGGGCTTTCTCCTGCATAGCCACATGAAATCCCCAAAAAGGAGAGAGGTATGGAGCACTCACTGTTAGCGGGAATGAATCTAGAAGAATCACTCGACACTCAGGTCTGCTCCAATGTCAAACAGTTTATTACGCCAGCGGGGAGCAGGTCACTGGGCTGTCCAGATGCCTCTCCACCGAACAAAGGAAAATCCACAACAGATATACAGTTATTCAGCCCATCCCAGCTGGACATAATCCAATCATAACGGTTATTGATTACATACATTACACATATTACCAATTAGATTACTCATTAGGCATCAGGTGGCTACGTGATCAGCTCATAGCAAGCCCCCTGATCATCTTGTGATGTTTCCCAGACCCCCTTATCAACTATCCTTGAGTTTCCACAATGAATCTTTTTACCTTTATCAAGCTTGCATTCCTGATTGCTTCGTGCAGTCTGCACTTACACAAAGCAGCTGTCTTATACACTGATATGAGGGGCCCTCCTTGGTCAGGCTAATTGCCTGTGCTAAGCAGTACCATGCTCAAGGCTGCAAGCTAACTAACTTGTCCCACAATGCCTTGGGTAAATACTCCATTTTGTAACAATATGTGGCTATACTTTCATCTTTTATATATCTATATATATATATATATATGTGTGTATTTATTTAGCTGCATCGCCCACAATTTTTTCCTTCTACACTCACCTTGGCAGAATGAAGGAGATCATTGACTCTCTTCCTGCACTACCCCCATGTGTAGTGTATGGAGAATTGCATTGTGGCATTTTGTCCACTTAAGTCTACATATACACATATACCAGGAGAGGGAGTCTGGAAGAGAATAAAAGGACTCCATCTTTTAACAGCACATGCAGCAGTTCTGTGTCTCACTGACAGGCTGAATCTTCTTCCCAAGAACATCACACTGTGTTTGGGGGGGTGGGGTAGTTGGGTGTGTGGTGGGGGGGGGTGGGGGTGGTGGTGTGTGGTTACCTCACAGCTACTGACCTCCTCTGCGATCTCCATCCAGGCTTTCTTGGTCAGTTGAGAGGACCTCTTCTTGCCATCCCTGAGGAAGAGGATCTCTGCCTTTCCCTTGTAGCCTGGAAGAGAATCTCCAGGGAGGTATCACTAAACCGTGAGGCCATCCAGTGTCTTACCTCTGCCATTGTCCGACATCCTTCTCCACGGGTGTCGGGGGCAGGGGGAGTCCAGGAGTCACTCCAATACCGATTTCCGCAGTGAACAGCGGAAGGGCTTTAAATATGGTGCCAGCACCTGCTCTGGAGTCATCTAACTTTGCATTTGGCAACTCAAAGCCTGCCCCCATCACATGATTGGATAGGCCCCATGTCTCCATTATCATAATTGGTCACCTGTCACGTGATTGCAGTGGGCCTGCCACACATGATGAGCAGTGACAGTGCCCACTTCCGGGACCGCCACTGGAAGCTGTGACGGGAACACTAAATCCAACCCCATATCTCACTTGTGCCCCTACAGAATTTGAACGGCTTGCACCTTTATAGAGTTTTAGTGCCACCTGTTGACACCCGTGCAAAATGCAGCAGAGCATTTATTTGACTTGCCAATAACAAGTATCTTTATAACAACGGTAGACATAGTACATTGGCTGCACTGTAACATATATTTGCTTTGACCATGTATTTTAGACAGCTACTGCACAACAATACGACCAGTACAAGGTGGCATTAATGACTGAAGGAAGAGTCTTTTTCTATTTTTCTCTCCTGCCAGTTTCCTTCCCTCTCCTCCTGAAGTCACTGACTCATGCTGGGATGTGGTTCCAGGAATGCCGGCTGTCCAGAGTAAGTTACCGAAATTCCCACCATGCATGTGCTTGATAAGAATTTGATGATGGGGAGATCAGTGTGAAGTCAGATCCTGATCCACTTTCCAGCAGGGATCATTAGATTGTGGTCAGGGGCCAAAATCCTGGTTGATTATTTTCTTTCTCTAGTTTGAGGTGATGGGTAGTTATAGTCCCTGTGCTGCCCTGAGTGAGACTGATAACTCAGTACAGGCCAGAGATGAACCATGTCTGTATGGCTCAGTACTTCCTTTAGATAACAAATTACATTTAAATAGCACCTTTAACATAGAAAATACCCTAGGGCCCTTTTGCAGAGGCCAAATGGATGATGGACAGCAATAGAAGAGTTAGGATAAATGACTGAGACCACTGGTGAATAGGTTGGTTTTGAGGATGTTTTTGTTGGTGGAGAGAGATGTTGCAATGCACGAGGGTTAAGAGAGAGTTCCAAAGGGTAAGGACAAGGCCTGAGGGCTCTTCTAGCAATGGGACAGTGAAGGTGCAGAGGGGCTGAGGACCAAAGAGCACAGGCAGGGATATGGGATGGAGGATTTGAGGATGAAATATGGGGAGTGATTTGTAGGTAACAGTGAGGATTTTAAACATAACTCACCTGGTGACAGGGAACCAATGGAAATCTATGAGGGCGAAGGTGATGCATGATTGGGACTCAGTGAAAAACAATATCCAGTGTTGGAGTTTGATGAAACTCAAGAGGCAGATGAGGAGGCCATTGGAAAAGTCAAGAGGTATAAAAATGTAAACCATGATTTCAGTGGCAGTGAGGGTGAGATGAGGGCAGAGGCAGTCAAAGATGCAACAGTACGAGTACGCAGTGTTAGTGATGGATGAGCTGTAGGATTTGAGATTTCACTTAGGATTAAAAAGAATAATGAGATTTTGTAGTATCTGAGCAAACTGCTGTGATGGAGCATAGAGCTGGAGGCCCCAGTACTGAGTCTTTGCTGGAAACTAAATGAGATAACTACAATCATTTCTACATTCAACTGGGAGCCATTCTGTCCCATTCACAACTTGACATCAGACAGGGAACACAGAAATGAATTGAGGGAGTTGGTGGAGAGACAGAGTTGGACACCATCAGCACACACATAGAAACTGAGCAATTTTCAATACACAGGCTAGAACCTATATATAAAGTCATTGAGTAACAACATGTAAATGAGGAAAAGGAGAGCAAGAATGGAATATTGGGACACCTTGGAAGTGGCTGCATGGGGTGGGTACAGAAGCCATTGCTGAATTTATGCTGGCCAGGTTGAAATGAGCAGGAGTGGAAAAACGTGAGGTTGGTGCCGCAGAATTGAACGGTGAGCCAGAGACAGTAGAGGAGGATCAGCTGAGTCAAACATGGTCAAGGAGGACAAGGAACAATAACACACCATTATCACAATCACAAAGGATGTCACTGGTAATCTTGACCAGCACAGTCTCAGAGCTGTGGGCAGGGCAAATGCTAAGACTAAAAGTATTCAAACAGATTTGTCGGAGTAGTTGGGCCAATGACATGTTCAAGAATCTTAGAGAGAAAAGACAGCTTGAAGATGCATCTGTAGAACAGACTGGTCAATGATGGGACTTTTTGAGAAGGAGGCATCTTTGATGGGGAGGAGAACAATGAGCGTGAAAAGGCATCTATTAGCAATGTCAGTGAGCTCTGGCACAGGATAGTTGAACAATCAGGCATTGGGTGGGGAGGAGGAGGGAGCAGGAGGTGGGGCCCACAGAGGACATAAGCCTGAAGACAGTATAGGTTGCAAGATGTGGGGAAAAGTGAGAGAACATAAGGAGTGAGGGAGAGGCTGAGACAGCCAGGTGGATAGCAAACGCAGCAAAGGTTTTTCAATTAGTGTTGATTGTTACATTGTCCACCTTTAGCAGGCTAAAACAGGAATAAATAAATTGGTTGAAGACGCCAACTTGAAGTGCACAGTTTTGCTTTTGTCCTGTGCCAGTTTATTCTTGGTATCAAACCTTCACCAGGATTTTGCTGACAGACAGCTGGTAGGTTTAAAAATAACAAGCTTACTTCAACTGGCATCTGCTTTTACAAAAGATGTTTGCAAACCACGGCCCTTTGAAAATAAATCCCAGAAGATGCAGCCGTAAGCCTGGCTTGGCAAGATGAGGAAAAGGTCAGATTATCATTGTATTAAATGGAATTATGTTTTGAAACAGGAGCTGTTTGCCCTGAGCAGTGTTTGTTCCCATTACTGATGATTTACAGTCTGTGTTACTAATATTTTGTCCAGGGCCACAACTTGGAATGTTGCACTCCCGCGCTATCCCCATGTCATTAGTATCCAGATATCTATCAATTTCTGTCTTGAACATGCTCAATAATTGAGCTTCCACAGCCCTCTGGGGTAGAGAATTTCAAAGATTCACCACCCTCTGAGCGAAGAAATTCCTCCTCTTCTCAGTTTTAAATGACTTACCCCTTATTCTGACTATGTCCCCTGGTTCTAGGCCAGGGTTGTCCAACCTTTTCGCATGGGGGGACCACATTACAATTTTTGTCTTACATAGGGGGCCAGTTAGACAATTTCGGAAAGATATTTATCTTACCATTAATCAAAACAACAACAAATGTGCATTTTTGTGAAGAAGCTTTAAATGAGAAGATTAATTTATTGACTTCCTTTCTCATCACTATGTTGCACACTGATTTAGTGAGACACCTGGCATTTTTTTGCTTGCACAAGTAGTCAATGTTTGCTCACACACTTGTAGTGATGTGGAGTATTCCGGATAGATGCCCATCTGTCAGGAGTGATCTTGATCACTCTCTCTTCCCTCTCCGTCTCCCTGTGGCCTGCAGGCTCGCTTTTAGTGACTCATGAACAAGGACATCCAGGTCCCTTTGGCCTTCCGAACCTCTCACCATTTAAGAAATAAATGGTTTTCTGTTTTTGTCTACCAAAGTGGATCACTTCACACGTATTCACATGATATTCCATCTGCCATGTTCTTGCCCATTCACTTAGATTGTCCAAATCCCTTTGAAGCCTCCTTGCATCCTCCTCACAACTTACATTCCCACGTAGTTTTGTGTCATGAGCAAATTTGGAAATATTACATTTGGTCTCCACATCCAAATCATTGATATTTAATTTAATTTTATTTTTAATTTTCAGGCTGGCCTTGAAATGGGCACCCAAGCACTCGCACCAAAAACAGGAAGGATGCTGTCTAATGATGCAAATCAGGGTCAGAAGCCAGTTGTAGAACCCCGATTGGAATGTTAATGTACAAATGGGCAGAGCAGGCACCGTGCATGTTAGTCCCAGTTGTACTGGACATTGAGCAGCCTAATTAGTGGTCCTTCAAGGGACTGCTGGAGATTGCTCAGGTAAACGTACATTTTGGGGACTTTTTTTTATAGATTTGCACGGGGTCGGCAAGAGCATTCATGCTCCTCCAAGCCACTCAAAATCCTGCCAGCTTACTCCAAGCCGTTCTCCTAAAGAACCAGCCCTCTCAAACCCCAGCCTGGCCTTACCTGCCAGTTGGCTCTGTGCAGAAGTTGGCTGCTTTTCCACTGTCTCAAACCAGCGAACTGCGGCTGAGCATCTATTTGGTGCTGACAGCTTGCCAGTAAAATTCAAATGAGGCCTGCAACCTGAAAATGGCTCAGGCCTCCTGGCTGTGGCCTTGGGCAGACGCCACAAAGTCGAAATTCACCCCCCCCCGCCCTCCCCCTCCCCCATCTTCCCCTTTCTCTTGAACCCATTTACGCTGTCAGCTTCAATGTCCTTCCCTAGTGACCTGTTCCAAACTCTATTACCCTTCAGGTGAAAGAGGTTTGCCTGACATCACCTCTTACTCCTCATTTTTAACCTCTGCCCCTGGTATCTGAGGTTCTTTAAGACACAAACAACTTTCTGCTCCTCGCTTTCCCTCTTCCAATTGGCTTTCTCGTGATTGCCTTCATAAAAAATGAAAACAATTTACTTAAGTCCAAGTTTAATGATTGGGATTTGCTAATAGTCAGTGAGCTTGTAATGAGCCTGAAGAGCTGGCAATGGATTGGGATACAAGCCTCTGCCTCGCAGAGCAATCAATCACAACAGCTACAAACTGGAGCTTATTTCCACTGCCCAGTCGCTAGTTTATCTCCTTCCTGAGCTGCATCATCAGTCAAATCAGCCAATCAATTTCATAATTTTGTGTAGGTCACCCTTCATTTAACATGTGAATTGTCTCTTTGAAAACAGAGCAGGTGTAGTGCCAGAGGGGATGGAATCCTTTTAATGATTAAAGAAAGAGGTTTTTTTTCCTGTAATTACTGATCCGTTAATCTCGGCCTCACGTTCAACGATGGAGGATGAGAAAATTGTGCCTGATCTTGTTCTCGACTGTGAACTAATCAACAATACAAGTTAATGAGAATAACTCCCATGCCCGTGGCTTCATGGGCAGCACCATGCTTCCTACGAACCTAAACATGACCTTTATGTGTGAAGTAATGTGGAAGATGGCATGCCTGTGTTGGACAATAGAGAACAGCAACTACAACTTGCATTTATATAGCGCCTGTAACATAGTAAAACATGCCAAGGCCCTTCACAGGAGCGTTATAAAACAAAATTTGGCATAGAGCCACATAAGGAGATATCAGGGCAGACGATCAAAAGCTTGTTCAAAGAGTTAGGTCTTAAGGAGTGTCTTAAGGAAGGAAGAGAAGTAGAGAGGCAGAGAGGTTTACAGAGGGAATTCCAGAACTTAGGGTCTAGGCAACTGCAGGCATGGCTGCCAATGATGGAATGATTAAAATTGGGGATGCTCAAGAGGCCAGGACTGGAGGAGGGCAGATATCTCAGAGGGTTGTAGGGCTGGAGGACTGGCTCCTTGTTCAGCAATGCCTCAATTTTAAAATGGTCCTCCCTGTTTTCAAATCTTTCCTCGGCCTCACCTCTTCTTATCGCTGTAACCTCCTCCAGCCTTCAGCTGCTACTTGAGCAAAAGCAATGGAGGACACCATGAATTTTCTTTCGCATGTGAGGCATTGAGGACATGTTGTTGAAAGGACTTACACAGGACTGCAAAAGGGTTCCTGACATTTATTGTCTTGCAAGAAGCAGTCAGATTATATGAGGTACTGTAATTTAGTGACAGTCATTATGTGCTGTTGCTTCTGCTTCATTTTATTTCCTAATACACCTGATTCATAATTTATAGCCTGAGATATCAGAATGTTATTTATCCACCTATCAAAAAGAGTGTGTGTTTGGCTGTTAACAATATTAAATAACAGCATTAAGCTAATCTCCTTAATGATGTTGGTTTGGGGATATATATTGACCAGGACACTGGGAAGGACTCACCTGCCCTTCTTCAAATAGCATCATGGGACTTTTTTATTTCCACCTGAGAGAGCAGACAGAGCCTCGGTTTAACATCTCATCAGAAAGACGACACCTCCGGCAGTGCAGCACTCCCCTTAAGTGTCAGCCTAGATTCTGTGCCTAAATCCCTGGGCTGACACTTGAACCTACAACCTTCTGACTCAAGGGATGAGATTGCTACTACTGAGCCACAGCTGACACAGTAGGGGCGCAAACGTTGCCCTCAGTGCTCCTGGGTTAAAGAGGCGGAAATTCTGCGTGCTCTCAATCACTGGATGTGTGGTTGTGATTTGGTTGTGATCCCATCATCAATTAGTTTGTTGACAGTGGCCGTCACGGCCCACGCACAAGGAAGGTGAGGAACGAGTAGGTGTCCAGCACTCACAGAATCGAACCCCAGCAGGAGAAAGTTAAAAGAAAACTCAAAGCTATTCATCTATTTCTGTAGCCTAATGCTTCCAGATGTCTGATTCGATTATTCGTCCTGCAGTGACAATGTGCTTCCCTAATGCACTAAGCACAAAAGCCAGCTGCTAGACTTGTCCCTGGCTTGGAATCAGATTACTCCATGCATTTATAACCTTGAATCAAAACAAATGTGCCCCAAAATTGTGAGTCTACACTCCCAGCACAGACCACAGAATCAGGCACAAAGGTCAGCATACCTGATTCCAGGATGTGAAATGGGAACAATGACCTCGACACCCAATTCTCTCATTCAAGTTCCCATTGTGAGACTCCACTTTGTGATCAGAGTAACTCAATTTCAAGTCAATCCAGTTCGACCTTGTAGAAAGCTGAGTGAGGTCACTTCTAGGAGTAGGCTGCCACCTAGTGGTCATGAGGCCACACTGCTTGAATGGTTTACTTGCTGCAGTGAATTGCTCTCCCATTATTATCCCCTCCTTTTCTGACAGTGAGATATGTTTCCACAGCTACTGACAGCTCTTTGGTATTACACTCAAGTGGCACACTTTACCTCTGACCTAAATTATTCGACTGTGAGGAGAACCAAACCTGATCTTGTCCTGTCACGATGTCTACAAGGGTGCACCTTTCAACTGGACGATCAGGAGCAAGGACCCTGGCTGCTTTCTCCTGCCCTGAACTCGGCCCAGAGCTACTTCAACTCAGCTAACTGAGCAGAGACTGGGGTGTTCGGAATCTGAATGGCCTAGTACCACTCTCGACAATGTACTTACCAACAGAAGCGTCACGGCAGCAGTCCTCAGCTGTGAATAAGAACTAAAATACCAAATTGCTGTTGTAGAATTATGTGGTTAAATGTTCTGATTATGCTCACCCAACACGGAACCTCACCTACTTGGGAGCAAACCTCAGCAAATTGCGCACAATGCCTTGGGCTGCAGGCATACAGATACCCACTTCCACTGGGTGTGGCTCCATATCATTGAGGAATTTACCCCCGGCCTGCTCCCAAATCATAAGCATTTATCCTGCATTCATTTGTTTTGTTTTTAGATTTAGAGATACAGCACTGAAACAGGCCCTTCAGCCCACCGAGTCTGTGCCGACCATCAACCACCCATTTATACTAATCCTACACTAATCCCATATTCCTACCACATCCCCACCTGTCCCTATATTTCCCTACCTATACTAGGGGCAATTGCTAATGGCCAATTTACCTATCAACCTGCAAGTCTTTGGCATGTGGGAGGAAACCGGAGCACCCGGAGGAAACCCACACAGACACAGGGAGAACTTGCAAACTCCACACAGGCAGTACCCAGAATTGAACCCAGGTCGCTGGAGCTATGAGGCTGCGGTGCTAACCACTGCGCCACTGTGCTGCCCTCTGTCTTGTAATACTATTTAGGGCAGTGGTAATGGTTAGGGATTTGTTTTAATGAGTTTAAGCTTTTTAATTTGCTTGTTTTCCAATTAGCCTGCCTCCTTATTTTGATTACCTAACAATGTGCAAAACTGCCTCCCCTAACATATATAACTGAGGGAGATTAGAGTTCGTAGAAAGAGAAGTTAATTTTCTCTATCTTTTTATGTGGTGACACACTTCTATTTCACAAAAAACTGCCTGGTTTTTATTTTTTTTGTTTGTTTGTTTCTCCCCACCTCCCCAAATTCCTGAATGTCACTAGGAAACGGGTTTCAAAGATATTGATTGTCCTCCAGTATCTCACCCAAGAGGTCACTCTATAGTGAGTATAGCGACAATTTGACTGAAGGGAAGTGACAGCCGAGTTGGATCCTGTCCCCATCAGACATCCACACACACACACACACTAATCCACATGCACACGCACACTATTCCCACTGGGACTACAGAACAGACAAATATCTGTAAGTGCATTTGGACTACAATGACTATGGTTACATTGAAACACACAACAGCCATTCTGCAGCAACAACATCCCACAAACCGCAATGGCCAGTAAATCTGTTTCTGGCTTGTTGAAAGCGAGATGTTGGGCAGAACTCCCTCCTCATCCTAAAGTAGTACGACTGGATCCTTAACATCCAAAGGAGGAGGCAGACAGGACCTTGGTTCAACATCTCATCCAAATCACAGCACCTTTGACAATGCAGCACTCCCTGAAGTCTTTGGCCAAGGTTACATGCTCTCAAGGTATGGGATGAGCTTAAGGGCAGGGATCATGTTTGAACCCTTGAGTCGTTGCTGAGTTCACTGACCTGAGCTGGCCCAGTATAAGAGTGCTGCAGTTGACCTCATTGCCCTAATTGTCCTTTTTCCCAATTGTTAACCAGTGGCTCCTGCTGGAAAGTGTGTCTAGACATCAGGTGAGTACAGGATTGGGCTTGGTTGTGATGCCTCCTGTAAGTTAATAGCTACATTGCACTCACTGTGAAGCCTCATCACAGGTAATGGTTGGCTGCAGAGGGTGTTGCGTTTCTCTTTCTTTAACACAAACACACCAGCCATATGAGGAGGATTGGTAATTAAATTAAGTTCTTAAGGATCTTACCAGCGGCGGAGGTGCCTCCACCACATGGGGAGGACGCCTTGAAATGCAAGGTGATCTCCCTGTGGGCTTGGGGAGGGTCCCTCCTCCATGGGCAATCTGTGGCCCATGGAGGACCCCTACTGGGAACCTCCTGCCCAGGACCCCCTGCCACTGGACTGCACAACCACCCCCTCACCACCGCCTCCCCCCCTCACTGGAGCCTTCAGGACTGGCCCTGGTGACCCCATTTCACTCACCTTGGGTCTGGGGTTCCAGTGCTGGGCCTGGATTCGAGGCCTGTGCAGTGTCCACCACTCCCAGTGACACTGCTGATTCTGCAGTGCTGCCATCCCTCTGATTGGCCGGCAGCTCTTGGAGTCGGGATCCCCATCTTTAAAGGGACTGGGATTCCGCCTCCTGAAACTTAGACTTAAAAAAACCAGAGGATCGCTCCTGGGGGGGCGGTCTTTCCCCCACCGCAGCAGCGGCAGTCAGCAGCGGACCTGGGAGGAGGCGGATCCGGAGTGGGATGTATAAAGAAAGAGCAGGGCTCGAGGCCCTTACCTCCCAGAAGACTGGAGCAGCGGCAGTCGGTGGCTCGCTCTCTCTCTCTCTCTTTCTGTGTCGGCGGGCGTTGGGTTTGAAAAGAGGAAAAAAAAACTTACAGTGTCATCACGGGGAAATCTGTAAGCTGATTGGTTGGGTAATAGCAGCTGTTATTGCCTGTAAATAGCTTAAAAAATCAGGGAAAAAAGTTATTTTTTTAAACCCTCAAATAGCTACGATGTAAGTGATAAGGTTAGTACTACTAAGGTTTTGTTTTAATTAGTGTAATTTATTAATAATTACTACTTAGAACAGTGCTGTTTGAACAGAGTGTGAGGTTGTGAGTTGTGCGTGAGGGATTTTGCTGACGAGGGGAAGGAGATGCTCTTTGGTCTCTTTTTTTTCTGCCTTTTCAGCCTCCACAGTACAGGGGAAGAAGCTGATTGGCAACTAACTGGTGAGTTATTCCACTTATTCCATTAGCAGTAGTTAGTTGCAAAGCTAAATAATGACAAGGCAGCTCGGCCAAGTGGAATTTGCCACTGTGGTATGTGGGAAGTCATGGACCCACCATGTGTCCTTGACAAACACATCTGCAGGAAGTGTCACTGGCTGCAGAAGCTTGAGCTCCGGGTTTCGGAACTCAAGCGGCAGCTGGAGTCACTGTGGCGCATCCGTGAGGCAGAGAACTACTGTGGATAGCATGTTTCAGGAGGTAGTCACCCCGGAGCTTAAGAGAGCACAGGCAGAGAGGGACTGGGTGGCTGCCAGACAGACATGAAGGTCAAGGCAGGTAATGCAGGAGTCCCCAGAGGGAATCCCACTTTCTAACCAATATTCAGTTCTGAGTGCCGATGGGAGAGAGGGTTCCTCTGGAGAGTGCAGCGAGACTCAGGACCAGAGCAACATGGGTGGCTCAGCTGGGCAGGGAGGGAGGAGAAAGGACAAGAGAGCAATAGTGGTAGGGGATTCTTTAGTTAGGGGAACAGATAGGCGTTTCTGTGGTTGCGGATGTGATTCCAGGATGGTATGTTGCCTCCCTGGTGCAAGGGTCATGGATATCACTGAGCGACTACAGGGAATTCTGGAGGATGAGGGTGTACAGCCAGAGGTCGTGATTCACATTGGTACCAACGATATAGGAAAAAAGAGGGATGAGGTCCTGTAGGCTGAGTTTAGGGAGTTAGGAATGAGATTAGCAAGCAGGACCTCAAAGGTAGCAATTTCTGGACTACTCCCAAGGCCTCATGCTAGTGAGTATAGAAATAGGAAAATACACCAGACGAATGCGTGGCTGGAGAGATGGTGCAGGAGGGAGGGCTTCAGATTTCTGGGGAAGGTGGAACCGGTTCTGGGGAAGATGGGACCTGTACAAGCCGGACGTTCTGCATCTGAACAGGACTGGGACAAATATCCTTGCAGGAAGGTTTGCTCGTGCTGTTGGGGATGGTTTAACTAGCTTGGCAGGGGGATGGGAACTTGAGCGCAGTCTTAGATAGGACAATTTCAGGTCAGGGAACAGGAGGCAGAAAATTAGCGAGTGACTCTGAAAGACAGAAGAAGCAAAGGTTGTAAAGTGCAGCACAGGAATTTGGCAGTGTTAAAGGGTATTTATTTAAACGCAAGGAGTAAAGTAAATAAAGCCGATGAGCTGAGGGCACAGATAGACACATGGCAACACAATATCGTTGCTGTAATGGAAACTTGGCTTAAGGAGGGGCAAGAATGGAAACTCATCATCCCTGGATATAGAGTTTTCAGGCGTGATAGAGAGGGAGATAAAAAAAAGGAGGGGGTGTAGCAGTATTAGTTAAGGAATCAATAACAGCTTTGAGGCGGGATCATATGCTAAATGAATCATCAGATGAGGCCATATGGGTGGAGCTCAGAAATAAAAAAGGGGCAGCCACACTACTAGGAGTGTACTATAGACCCCCAAATAGTGAGAGGGAGGTAGACAGACAAATATGTAGGCAAATTTATGAGTGCAAAAACTATAGGGCGATAATAGTTGGGGATTTCAACTACCCCAATATCAATTGGGATACAAACAGTGTGAAGGGCACAGAGGGGACAAAATTCTTGAACTGCGTTCAAGAGAACTTTTTTAGCCAGCATGTAGCAAACCCAATGAGAGGGGGTGCAATTCTAGATTTAGTCTTCAGTAATGAAGCTGGGCAAGTGGAGGAAATAACTGTGGGTGACCATTTTGGAGAAAGTGACCATGATGCAGTAAGTTTTAGCAAAATCATGGAAAAGGACAAAGATAAAACAGGAGTAGGAGTTCTAAATTGGGGGAAGGCGAATTTTAAGAAGCTGAGAGATGGCCTGTTGAAAGTGGACTGGATACAGCTACTTGAAGGAAAATCAGTGGCAAACCAGTGGGAGGCATTCAAAAGCGAGATTCTACAGGCACAGTGTAGGCATGTCCTCACAAAGATAAAAGGTGGTACTGCGAAATCTAAAGCCCCCTGGTTATCTAGAAGCTTACAGGGTAAGTTTAAAGCAGAAAAAGAAAGCTTATGATGATCATAAAATCTTAATACTTTAGAAAGCCTAGAGGAGTATAGAAAGTGCAGGGGTGAAGTAAAAAAGGAAATTCGAAAAGCAAAGAGAGGACATGAAAAATAAATGGCAGGTAAAATCAAGGAAAACGCGAAGATGTTTTATCAGTACATTAAGAGCAAGAGGATAACTACGGAAAGGGTAGGGCCTATCAGAGATGTACAGGGGAACTTATGCGTGGATGCAGAAGATGTGAGCAGGGTTCTTAATGAGTTTTTTTGTCTCTGTATTCACAAAGGAGAGGGTTGATGTAGGCATTGTAGTTAAAGAGGAGGAGTGTGAAATATTAGATGCAATAAGCATAATGAGAGACGAAATACTAGAGGGTCTGATATCCTTGAAAGTGGATAAATTGCCAGGGCCGGACGGATTGCATCCCAGGTTGTTAAAGGAAGCCAGGGAGGAAATAGTGGATGCGCTGAGGATCATCTTCAAATCCTCACTAGATACAGGAGAGGTACCAGATGATTGGAGGTCTGCGAACGTTGTACTATTGTTTAAAAAAGGTGCGAGGGATAGGCCAAATAATTATAGGCCGGTCAGTCTGACCTCGGTGGTGGGTAAATTATTAGAATCTATTCTGAGGCACGGATTAATCAGGGATTGTCAGCATGGATTTGTTAAGGGAAGGTCATGTCTTACTAACTGAATTACGTTTTTTGAAGAAATAACAAGAAGAATTGATGCAGTGAATGTGGTCTACATGGACTTTAGTAAGGCATTTGACAAGGTCCCACATGGCAGACTGGCCAGTAAAGTGAAAGCCAATGGGATACAGGGGAATGTGGCAGGTTGGATCCAGAATTGGCTCAGGGCCAGGAAACAAAGGGTAGTAGTCGACGGATGTTTTTGTGAATGGAAAGCTGTTTCCAGTGGCGTTCCACAGGGCTCAGTGTTGGGTCCCTTGCTGTTTGTGGTATATATTAATGATTTGGACTTAAATGTGGGAGGCATGATTGGGAAATTTGCTGATGACACAAAAATTGGCCGTGTAGTTGATAGTGAAGAGGATAGCTGTAGATTCCAGAATAATATCAATGGTTTGGTTGAGTGGGTGGAAAAGTGGCAAATGGAATTCAATCCATATATGTGTGAAGTAATGCATTTGGGGAGGGCAAATAAAGTGAGGGAATACACAATAAACGGGAGTATATTGAGAGGGGTTGAAGAAGTGAGAGACCTTGGAGTGCATGTCCACAGGTCCCTGAAGGTGGCAGGACAATTAGATAGAGTGGTGAAGAAGGCATATAGAATGCTTTCCTTTATTGGCCAAGGTATAGAATTCAAAAGCAGGGATGTAATGCTGGAATTGTAGAAAACACTGGTTTGGCCACAGTTGGAGTGTTGCATACAGTTCTGGTCACCACATTAGAGAAAGGACATAATTGCTCTGGAGAGAGTACAGAGGAGATTTACAAGAATGTTGCCAAGGCTCGAAAGTTGCAGCTATGAGGAAAGATTGGATAGGCTAGGATTGTTTTCCTTAGAACAGAAGAACCTGAGGGGTGACTTAATAGAGGTGTACAAAATTATGAGGGCCCTAGATAGAGTAGACAGGAAGGACCTGTTTCCCCTAGCGGAGATGTCAATTACCAAGGGGCACAGATTTAAGGTGATTGGTAGAAGGATTACAGGGGCCATGAGGAAAAACTTTTTCACCCAGAGGGTGGTGGGTGTCTGGAATTCACTGCCAGGAATGATAGTGGAGGCAGAAACCCTCAACTTTTTTAAAAGGTACCCGGACATGCACCTGAAGTGCTGTAACCTGCAAGGCTATGGGCCAGGTGCTGGAAAGTGGGATTAGATTGGGCGGACACAACGGGCTGAATGGCCTCCTTCTGTGCTATAATTTTTCTACGGTTCTTTCTGTTTTCTGCCTGGCATCGGGAGCCCACCTCCAACACAAAATCCAGTCCCACGTTGTTAGTCTTGGGATTAACCGCATTGCTGCAGTCCCACTAGGCTACGCCCACAAATCTGAGTTTTGGAGTCAAATATTTTAACGGCGATGAAGGTCTTTTCCAGCCTTCTCAAAGCTGTTGGAGGCTGCCATTCGACAGATTTATTATTTTTGATTTTCTGGCCCTGTCTCGAACATCTGGTCACCCACCTCCCCCACCCCACTACTCCTGATCTGGTGCCCGATGCCCAGTGCCATACCTCACAGAGTCAGTTACATTAAAAAAAAAACGTGCAAGCTGTATCAGCAGTTGGACTCAGATTAACGCTCGCCCGATCTTCAATTGTTTTACCAGGACCACGTGGCTCTGCTGTGTAATGGACACCTACACTGTTGCAGAACTAATCACACAATCCACGACTGCAGATGAATTTGTATCGTCTTCAAACTTCCAAACACTGGAATTCTGTAGCCTGTGGAGGGGTTCTGTGTTACAGATCCTACTAAATCTTCAGATCAAATTTTCAGACACCACCAGCTACCACCATTGTGTTTTTTTTTTACTACTGAACACAAAAGCACCAACCACTCAAATGTGATCGGTAAACTCAAATGTGGGTTCTTTAGTCATGAAGATTAAGTAGCACATGCACAATCTTGGAGAGCTCTTGCTAACACATCTTATTAGATGATTACACGCTGCAGACTATCTAGCATGTGGTATCTTACATTATTTCCTATCTGGTATTGTTCATAGATCATAACCACACCTATTTAAAGGTGTACCACAACAGAAGTTACCACAATGTTACCCCATGAAAATTCAATCCCTTCAGGAGATGAGGGGAGGGGCCATGTGATGAATCATACTCTGTGGCATAGCATTAAGTCCACTACACGATGTGTTTCAACCTTGGATTACCTCGCCAAGGTCAAAGCCGACCTACTGTTTCTGTGGGAGTGTGGAATACCACACCTCAGCACCTACAGGCAATGGGCACGGGCCATCAATCTGGTCAGGGGGTAATGATTCCCGTTCCTCCGGCCTGGGTATTCTGCTGCGGGGAGGTAACTTCACCATCTCCGACGTTAAGGAGGTGGTGGGCGGTCGCCTCCTCGTAGCAGATGTAATGTATAACAATGCTCCGCTCCGGTTGATCAACGTTTACGCCCTGGTTCAATGCAGCGAGCGGCTGACCGTCTTCCAGCAGCTCCCGCTGCTACTAGCGACATCCAGGCCGGTCATTCTAGGTTAATAAAAGCAAAATACTGCGGATGCTGGAAATCTGAAATAAAAACAAGAAATGCTGGAACCACTCAGTAGGTCTGGCAGCATCTGTGGAAAGAGAAGCAGAGTTAACGTTTCGGGTCAGTGACCCTTCATCGGAACCCTTCATTCTAGGTGGTGACTTCAACTGTATCATCGATGCAGCTGGACGATCCAGCAGAGACGACAGCAAACTGGATGCAACATCCAGATTCCTAATAGAAACAGTAAAAGATGCCAAATTGCACGACGTCTTCAGCAAACCTGCAGATGGAGCGCAGCGTGGATACACATGGTCAAGATCGGACGGGTCTGGCCATTCCAGGATTGACTTCCTGTTTGTGTCCCGTGCTGTCACGGTCGGATCCACTGACGTCGAGCCGGTGTTCTTCTCCGACCACTGCCTCTTACTGGCCGACTATCACTTACAGGACGACCAGCGGGTTGGCAGAGGGACGTGGAAGCTCAACGCTACACTGCTAACCCCAGAGAACGTTGAGGAACTCAAAAGGGATTACAAAGGTTGGAGAACCGTGAAACCCCTCTGAGTCTCCAGTTCACTGGTGGGAGGCGATCAAGGAGAACATCAAGAGGTTCTTCATCCACAAAGGTGTTCAGAGGGCGAGAGAGAGACAGAGAGAAATGTCCTGACTCCAGACAATATCTGCTCCGGCTGCAGTCGATGGGGGTCGAGGTCAAGAAGGACCTCCATGAGGTGAAGAGCCAGCAGGCCTCGCTTTTTGCCACGGAGGCCTCCAAGATCATCTTCCGGTCCAGAGTCCGCTCCATTGAGCAGGATGAGACGTGCTCGCGTTACTTCTTCCAAAAGGTACACAGAGAAAGTTCAGTGATCAGAAGCCTGAAGGAAGAGGATGGTTCGGTAACGTCTTTGCAGTCCGACATACTAAGGATCAGCAAATCCTTTTATACTGGGCTGTATGACGCGAAGCCCATGGACAGCCGAGCCTCCCAGTCCTTCCTGTCATCTATCACAGAGGTCTTAGATGACAGCATGAGGGAGAGACTGGACAAGCCGCTAACTCTGGACGAGCTGACAAAGGCCGTCAAGTCCTTCGAGATGAGTAAAACTCCCGGAAGTGATGGCTTACCGGTTGAGTTGTATTCGGCCCTGTGGGACTGGGTCACCCCAGACCTGCTGGAAGTATACGAGAGTATGCTCCTGGCCGGCAGTATGTCAGAATCCACGAGGAAAGGCATCATCACCCTCATCTACAAGCGGAAGGGGGAGAGGGCAGAAATCAGAATTGGGCGGCCCATCTCACTGCTTAATGCTGACTACAAGATTCTGTCCAAAGTCATAGCCAGTCGAGTCGAGTCTGCTCTGGAGTCGGTGATGCACCCTGATCAGACCTGTACTGTACCCGGCAGGAAGATCTCTGATAGTCTCGCGCTACTCAGGGATACGATCGCCTATGTACGGGACAGGAGGGTGGACACCTGCCTCATCAGCCTGGACCAGGAGAAGGCTTTTGACAGGATATCGCACACCTACATGTTTTCCAAAATGGGGTTTGGGGAGGGAATCCGCAATTGGATCAAACTGCTCTACACAAACATCAGTAGCGCAGTCTCAATCAATGGGTGGGAATCAGAAAGTTTCCCGATCCAACCTGGAGTCAGACTGAGCTGTCCTCTCTCCCCGGTCTTGTTTGTTTGCTGTATTGAACCCTTTGCTGAGTCTATTAGGAAGGATGCGAGCATAAGAGGGGTGACAATCCCAGGCAGTGGAGGCACTCAGGTGAAAACCTCCCTGTACATAGATGACGTCGCCATCTTCTGCTCGGACCCGCTGTCTGTGCGCAGACTGATGAGCATCTGCGACCAGTTCAAATTGGCCTCGGGAGCCAAAGTTAACCACGGCAAGAGCGAGGCCATGTTCTTTGGGAACTCGGCTGACCGATCCTTTGTCCCCTTCACCGTTAGGTCATACTACCTGAAGATGCTGGGGATATGGTTCGGAAGGGCCGGGGCGTGCACCAAAACCTGAAAGGAGCGAGTAGCCAGGGTACAACATTAGCTGAGCATGTAGGAGCAGGGATCTCGCTCCATTGTGGGTAAGAACCTGGTCATCAGGTGCGAGATGCTCACATTGTTGCTGTACGTGGCGCAGGTCTGGCCCATACCCCACTCCTGCACCGTGGCGGTCACCCGAACCATTTTCTGCTTCATCTGGGGATCCAAAATGGACCGGATCCGGAGAGACACGATGTTCAAACCTCTGGATAAGGGCGGGAAAAATATATCCAACATTGCCCTCATCCTGATGACCACCTTCGTGTGCAGCTGCATCAAGCTATGTGTAGATCCCCAGTACGCAAACACGTGCTTAGGTTCTATCTGTCCCCGGTGTTGCGAAGGATGGGCCTGGTCACATTGCCGCAGAACGCTCCACCCAGTTGGACTGTGCCGTACCACCTATCCTTCATGGAAGAGTTTCAGCTGAAAAACCCCTTTGACCACCAATCCATCAGGCAGTGGTCTGCACCGAATGTCCTCAAGGCCCTACGGGAAAAGGAGACGGTGGATCCTATCGGATGGTTCCCCGAGCAGACCGCCAAAGTCATTTGGCGGAACGCATCATCACCAGAACTTTCAAACAAGCACCAGGATGTAGCTTGGCTGGTGGTGAGAAGAGCCCTCCTCATCAGATCCTTCATACACACCCGAAGTCTCACCCCCTCCGCACAATGCCCTCAAGGTGGCTGTGGTAGGGAAGAGACGGTTGCCCACCTCCTTCTGGAATGTGTCTTTGCAAAGCAGGTGTGGAAGGAGATGCAGTGGTTTTTGTCGAGATTCATCCCAAGCAGCTCTGTAACACAGGAGTCTGTGCTCTACGGGCTGTTCCCAAGGACGCACACCGAGACAAACATCAACTGCTACTGGACGACTATCAATTCGGTGAAAGACGCCATTTGGTCTGCCCGAAACCTGCTGGTCTTCCAGTGCAAAGAGTTGTCCACGATCGAATGTTGCAGACTGGCACATTCCAAGGTCCAGGACTACGTGCTGAGGGACACACTGAAGCTTGGGGCAGCCGCAGCAAAGGCTCAATGGGGAAAGACCACTGTGTAAGGTCCCCCCACCAAGCTGAACTGAGGGGCTGGATCCATGGGAAACCCCTCGAACTGTATCCAGAAAATTTTTGTTTGCTGTAAAATGTATATGGCATGAAAAATGAAATGGAAGAGTTGTGAGGCAACTCACTCCTGTATTGAAGGAAACTGATCTCCTTTGCACTCTCTGTATTTTTTGACTTGTTGCTGTTTGGAACTGTATTCTAATGTATTTTTTTTATAGATTTTTATGAATAAAGTATATTTTGGAAATAAAAAAAATGAATCATACTCTTTGGCACTGGAAGCAGTGATGGGCCCAGTTGCCCCACCCCCAAAATGCTGAACCCAGTGGACCCTAACTCCCGGAGACTGAGAGCAGCGAAGTGTCCAGCGCGCTCCAGCTCCAAGAAGCCGAGAGCAGAAACGTCCTCTAGGAGGAACACATGGGAAAGACTCCTCCAGCAGAGGACAGTCCAAACCTTGCGGCCTACAAGAACCCCCCGATGTCACCCCAGCGGAAAAAACCCCTCGTGAATGACCAGAAAGGTTTTCTGAGGCCAACGCATGTGCAACAGCTTTTGCACACTCTGGGTATGTAGGAAAATACCCAAGGACTGGGACTAGTAAGGACACCTGGAGTGATAAGCAACATCCAGTTTTAAATGGGTATAATGATTGCTTCTATTAACGTGCATAATGTTAAATCCACTACGCGATGTGTTTCGACCTTGGGTTACCTTGCCAAGTTCAAAGCTGACCTGCTGTTTCTACAGGAGTGTGCTATACCACACCTCAGCACTTACAGGCAATGGTTGCGATGGTGGTCCCATGGGCCATCAATCTGGTCAGGGGGAAATGATTCCCGTTCCTCCGGCCTGGGTATTCTGCTTCGAGGAGGTAACTTCACCATCTCTGAAGTTAATGAGGTGGTGAGTGGTTGCCTCCTCATAGCAGACGTAACGTACAACAACGCTCCGCTCCGGTTAATCAATGTGTACGCCCCCGTCCAACACCGCGAGCGGCTGACCACCTTCCAGCAGCTCCCACTGCTGCTGGCGATGTCCAGGCTGATCATTCTAGGCGGTGGCTTCAACTGCATCATCGATGCAGCTGGACGATCCGGCAGTGACGACAGCAAACTGGACGCTACGTCCAGATTCCTAATAGAAACAGTAAAAGATGCCAAGTTGCTAGACGTCTTCAGCAACCCTGTAGACGGAGAGCACCGTAGATACACCTGGTCAAGACCGGATGGGTCTGCCCATTCCAGGATTGATTTCCTGTTTGTGTCCCAGGCTGTCACGGTCAGATCCACCGACGTCAAGCCAGTGTTATTCTCTGACTACTGCCTCCTGCTGGCCGACTGTCACTTACAGGATTACCAGCGGGTTGGCAGAGGGACGTGGAAACTGAATGCAACACTGCTAACCCCAGAGAACGTTGAGGAACTCAAAAGGGATTACAAAGGTTGGAGAACCGTGAAACCCCTCTTTGAATCTCTGGTGCACTAGTGGGAAGCGATCAAGGCGAACATCAAGAGGTTCTTTATCCTCAAAGACGTTCAGAAGTTGAGAGAGAGACCGAGAGAAATATCCCGACTCCAGAAAAGAATGCAGAATCAGCTTCGGCTGTAGTCGATGGGGGTTGAGATCAAGGAGGATCTCCAAGAGGTGAAGAGCCAGCAGGCCTCACTCTTTGCCAGGGAGGCCTCCAAGATCATCTTCCGGTCCAGAGTCTGCTCCGTTGAGCAGGATGAGACGTGCTCACGTTACTTCTTCCAAAAGGTACACACAGAGAGCTCTGTGGTAAGCAACCTAAAGGAAGATGATGGCTCGGTAACGTCTTCGCAGTCCGACATACTCGGGGGGGGCGTCTGGACAAACTGCTAACTCTGGACGAGCTGACAAGATGAGTAAAACTCCTGGAAGCGATGGCTTTCTGGTTGAGTTGTATTCAGCTCTGTGGGACTGGATCGGCCCAGACCTGCTGGAAGTATACGAGAGTATGCTTCTGGCCGGCAGCATTTCAGAATCCATGAGGAAAGGCATCATCACCCTCATCTACAAGCGGAAGGGGGAGAGGGCAGAAATCTGAAACTGGAGGCCCATCTCACTGCTTAATGTAGACTACATGATTCTGTCCAAAGTCATAGCCAGTCGGATCAAGTCTGCTCTGGACTTGGTGATTCACCCCAATCAGACCTGTACTGTACCCGGCAGGAAGATCTCTGATAACCTTGCGCTACTCAGGGATACGATCGCCTATGTGCAGGACAGCGGGGTGGACACCTGCCTCATCAGCTTGGACCAAGAGAAGACATTTGTCAGGATATCACACACATACATGATGGATGTGCTCTCCAAAATGGGGTTTGGGGAAGGAATCTGCAATTGGATCCAATTGCTCAACACAAAGATCAGTAGCACAATCTCAATCAATTAGTGGGAATCAGAAAGTTTCCCGATCAAATCTGGAATCAGACAGGCCTGTCTTGTTTTTTTGCTGTGTCAGATCTTTTGCTGAGTCCATTAGGAAGGATGCGGACATAAGAAGGGTGACAATCCCAGGCAGTGGAGGCACTCAGGTCAAAGCCTCCCTGTACATGGATGACATCGCTGTCTTCTGCTCGGATCCACCATCCGTTTGCAGACTGATGAGCATATGTGACCAGTTCGAGCTGGCCTCCGAAGCCAAAATAAATTGCGGCAAAAGCGAGGCCATATTCTTTGGGAACTGGGCTGACTGATCCCTTGTCCCCTTCACCGTCAGGTCAGACAACCAGAAGGTGCTGGCGATATGGTTTGGAGGGGGCAGGGCGTGCACCAAAAACTGGAAGGAATGAGTAGCCATGGTACACCATAATCTGGGCATGTGGAAGCAGCATTCTCTCTCCATTGCAGATGAGAACCTGGTCATCAGGTGCGAGGCACTCACGTTATTACTGTATGTGGCACAGGTCTGGCCCATACCCTACTCCTGAGCTGTGGCAGTCACCCGAGCCATCTTCCACTTTATCTGGAGATCCAAAATGGGCCATGTCCAGAGGGACACAATGTTCAAACCTCTAGATAAAGGGGAAGAAAATGTACCCAATGTCGCCCTCATCCAGATGGCCACCTTTGTGTGTGGCTGCATCAAGCTGTGCGTAGAACCCCAATACGCAAACACAAGTGTCACTACGTGCTGAGGTTCTCTCTGTCCCTGGTGTTGCAAAGGATGGGTCTGGCCACATTGCCGGGGAACGCTCCATCCAGTTGGACCGTGCCGTACCACCTATTCTTCATGGAAAAGTTTGTGCAGAAAAACACCTTTGACCACCAATCCATCAGGCAGTGGTCTGTACAGGATATCCTCAAGGCCCTACGGGAAAAGGAGACGGTGCATCCTATCAGATGGTGCCCCGAGCAGACTGCCAAAGTCATTTGTCAGAATGCCTCATCATCAGAACTTTCAAGCAAGCACCAAGATGTAGCTTGGCTGGTGGTGAGAAGGGCCCTCCCTGTCAGATCCTTCCTGCATGCCCGGAATCTCACCGCCTCCACACGCTGCCCTCGAGGTGGCTGTGATGGGGAAGAGACTGTTGCCCACCTCCTTCTGGAATGTGCTTTTGCAAAGCAAATGTGGAAAGAGATGCAATGGTTTTTGTCGAGGTTCATCCCGAGCAGCTCTGTAACGCAGGAGTCTGTGCTCTACGGTCTGTTCCTAGGGACATATACCCAGATAAATATCAACTGCTGCTGGAGGATCATCAACTCGGTGAAAGACGCTCTTTGGTCTGCCCACAGCTTGCTGGTCTTCCAGTTCAAAGAGTTGTCCACGACTGAGTGTTGCAGACCGGCACATTCCAAGGTCCAGGACTACCTGCTGAGGGACACACTAAAGCTTGGGGCAGACACCACAAAGGCTCAATGGGGAAAGGCCACTGTGTAAGGTCCTCCCACCATAGTGAGCCGAGGGGCTGGAACCTGTGTAAACCCCTCGGGCTGTATGCACCAAAATATGGTTTTGCTGTGTAATGCAAATATACATTGCATGTAAAATGGAATGAAAGGGTTGTGAGGCAACTCACGTTCTGTATTGAAGAAAACTGATTTCGTTTGCACTTTCTGGAATGTCAACTTGGAATTGTTTTGAATTGTTTTGTAATGTATTTTTTACAGATTTTTATGAATAAAGTATATTTTTGGAAAAAAAATCATAATTGCGGGGGAGAGGGATGAAATGCTAGTCACATCTTTCATTAGTTGATCACCAACTTCTCTCACTGGCTGAAGAAGATTTGTACAAGGCACCGAGGGAAAATAGCCTACAACCATGTGCACTGCTAGGAGAGGTGAGAGGGGAATTTTAACTCCCTGTGCCCGATGTCTGTCAGGAGGTAAAATCGAGTGCCTATAATTGCAATTCCGTTCTTTGTGCTTCTTATGGTGTCCTTCCTGATACCTATCAGAGATTGAAATGAAAGTAAAGAGGGTCATAGAATTTGAATTTCCAAAAGTCTGGGTTGGCTTCCTTTGAGTTAACAATGAAATTGGGACAACTGAGAGCCAGGGAGAAATAACATTTAGTGAGAATATCAACAAGATGAATAATGAGGGAGAGCTGGAGAACCTTTAAAGTCCCTGACTTCTTGATAATAGCTTTCTGCTATTGTAGCTTTCTGCACAATTTATTATTTTTCTTTGTTTATGGGTATCATGATGTGTAATGTTAGCCAAATAATACTTCGACTAAAAGAGCAAATGGCTGGAGAAAGGTATGTGATGCTAATGAGATGAGGTCCTTAGAAAAACCCATGCAGGGTCACCAAGGGCGTTTGGAGATTATGACTGAGAAGTGACAAATGAAACAATTTTCTCGGATTACTTCTGTAGTTTAAAAACCTTTAACATTAAAAAGACTAACAGTCTATATGACACAATGCAATGCTGGCATTGTAAAGGGGATGTTTACCCTTGGGGATCATGACAGTTTATAACATAAACATAACAGGGAGACAGTTACAACATATGTCAGCAATCATGGATTGGATTAAATATTGGTTATACAGTCCACCTCACTGTACAAAAATGCATAAGAAATAAAACATGGTGGATATGTTAGGCATGTTGGAGAGTTAAAAGTTAAATATCCAACTGAACTGTATAACTATAACTGGTCTTGGATTGTCAGGGTTTCTAAGGATAACAGGAGAATAGTGGGATGCCTATGAATGAGAGTGGGGGGGTGGGGGGGGGAGTTCTATTTCATTCCAGCTGTCTCATCATCAAGAGGGAATGTCTGTGTAAGGAGATTGACTGGATGAAATCGATCGTGAGTGATTAATGTATAACCTTAGTGATTAATGTAATTAACATAGGTAGAGGGATCATATAATAGGTAAATAAGCTGTCCACAAACTGTCCTAGGGAAGATTAAGAACAGATAAACCATGAAGTCTTATCTGTGAAATGTACCTTTGAAGTAGGCAATGAAAATGTATAAGAAAGATACTTTTCCAGAGTTAGTGAAAGAGCTGAAGTGAGAGAAGCCTGAAGCTACCCATTGTAATGTACGGACTGATTGTCTATATTCTATGAATATAGATCAGCGATAGTGCGAGCCAGGGGGCAGCTGGGAAGGTAAGTTTCAGTATAAAGTACTTACCTCGCGATTTGGCGGACACGGGGACTGCTGGGTAAGTAAACTTATATATTCGGGCAGTAGCTAAACCTGAAACACTACACGTGTAGTGTTTCTCACCCATCCTCCTCCTCTAACCAAAAAAAAAGGACTCTTGTGTGGAGGGTTTGGTAGGGCAAGGTTTTCCTTTACTTATTTTTTTTTAAATCTCTGTTGTCAATTTAGTGCGGAGGGGATGGAAGCTAGGGCAGTTGCATGCTCCTCTTGCAGGATGTGGGAGGTAAGGGTCACCACTTGTGTCCCTGCTGACTTCACCTGTGAGAAGTGCACCCAACTCCAGCTCCTCACAGATTGCGGTAGGGAACTGGAGCTGGATGAATCAGGAGGCTGAGGGGGTGATAGAGAGCAGTTATAGGGAAGTAGTGACACCTAAGTTACAGGATAAAGGTAGCTGGGTGACCGTCAGGGGAGGGAAAGGGAATAGGCGCACAGTGCAGGGATCCCCTGTGCCCGTTCCCCTCAATAATAAGTATACCGTTTTGGATACGGTTGGGGAGGACGACCTACCAGGGGAAAGCCACAGCGGCCAGGTCTCTGGCACTGAGCCTGGCTCTGTGGCTCAGAAGGGAAGTGGGGGAGAATAGGAGAGCGATAGTGATAGGAGATTCAATGGTTAGAGGAACAGACAGGAGATTCTGTGGTCGCGAACGAGACTCCCAGATGGTATGTTGCCTCCCGGGTGCCAGGGTCAGGGATGTCTCGGATCGAGTCTACAGGATTCTTAAGTGGGAGGGGGAGCAGCCAGAGGTCGTGGTACACATCGGTACCAATGACATAGCGAGGAAAAGGGATGAGGACCTGAAAAGCGAATATAGGGAGTTAGGTTGGAAGCTAAAAGGCAGGACGAGCAGAGTAGTAATCTCAGGATTGATACCGGTGCCATGTGCTAGTGAGGCTAGAAACAGGGAGCGAGTGCAGCTGAACACGTGGTTACAGAGCTGGTATAGGAGGGAGGGCTTCAGATATGTGGATCATTGGGATACCTTCTGGGGAAGTTGGGACCTGTACAAGGACGGGTTACATCTGAACTGGAGGGGCACCAATATCCTGGGCGGGAGGTTTGCTAGAGCTCTTCGGGAGGGTTTAAACTAGTTTTGCAGGGGGATGGGAACCGGAGCTACGGATCAGTGGATCTGGTAGCTGTTGAACAGGCAGATACCGAGCGCAGAGAGTCTGAGAGGAAGGTTCGACAGTTGACAGGGCAAAGTTGCAGCCAGTATGATGGGTTGAAGTGTGTCTATTTTAACGCAAGTAGTGTCAGGAATAAGGGTGATGAACTTAGAGCATGGATCAGTACTTGGAGCTACGATGTTGTGGCCATTACGGAGACTTGGATATCACAGGGGCAGGAATGGATGTTGGATGTTCCAGGGTATAGATGTTTCAAAAGGAATAGGGAGGGAGGTAAAAGAGGTGGGGGAGTGGCATTGCTAATCAGGGATAGTATCACAGCTGCAGAAAGGGAGGTCGTCGAGGAGGGTTTGTCTACTGAGTCATTATGGGTGGAAGTCAGAAACAGGAAAGGAGCAGTCACTTTATTGGGAGTTTTCTATAGACCCCCCAATAGCAACAGAGACACGGAGGAACAGATTGGGAGGCAGATTTTGGAAAGGTGCAGAAGTAACAGGGTTGTTGTCATGGGTGACTTCAACTTCCCTAATATTGATTGGAACCTCCTTAGTGCAAATACTTTGGATGGAGCAGTTTTTGTCAGGTGTGTCCAGGAAGGTTTCCTGACTCAATATGTAGATAGGCCGACTAGAGGAGAGGCTATATTGGATTTGGTGCTTGGCAACGAACCAGGCTAGGTGGCAGATTTCTGGGTGGGAGAGTATTTCGGTGATAGTGATCACAACTCCCTGACCTTTACTATAGTCATGGAGAGGGACAGGAGCAGACGGGATGGGAAAATATTTAATTGGGGGAGGGGGAATTACAATGCTATTAGGCAGGAACTGGGGAGCATAAATTGGGAATAGATGTTCTCAGGGAAATGCACGACAGAAATGTGGAGGTTGTTTAGGGAGCACTTGCTGCGACTGCTGGATAGGTTTGTCCCGATGAGGCAAGGAAGGGATGGTAGGGTGAAGCAACCTTGGATGACAAGAGATGTGGAACAGCCAGTCAAGAGGAAGAAGGAAGCTTACTTAAGGTTGAGGAAGCAAGGATCAGACAGGGCTCTAGAGGATTACAAGGTAGCCAGGAAGGAACTGGAAAATGGACTTAGGAGAGCTAGAAGGGGACATGAAAAAGTCTTGGCGGGTAGGATTAAGGAAAATCCAAGGCGTTCTACACTTATGTGAGGAACAAGAGGATGGCCAGATTGAGGGTAGGGCCAATCAGGGTTAGTGGAGGGAACTTGTGCCTGGAGTCGGAGGAGGTAGGGGAGGTCCTAAATGAATACTTTGCTTCAGTATTCACAAGTGAGAGGGACCTGGTCGTTTGTGAGGACAGCGTGAAACAGGCTGATATGATCGAACAGGTTGATGTTAAGAGGAAGGATGTGCTGGAAATTTTGAATGATATGAGGACAGATAAGTCCCCGGGGCCAGACGGGATATACCCAAGGATATTACGGGAAGCGAGGGAAGAGATTGCCGCGCCTTTGGCGATGATCTTTGCGTCCTCACTGTCCACTGGAGTAGTACCAGATGATTGGAGGGTGGCAAATGTTATTCCCTTGTTCAAGAAAGGGAATAGGGATAACCCTGGGAATTATAGACCAGTCAGTCTTACGTCGGTAGTGGGCAAATTATTGGAGAGGATTCTGAGAGACAGGATTTATGATTATTTGGAAAAGCATGGTTTGATTAGAGACAGTCAGCATGGCTTTGTGAGGGGCAGGTCATGCCTCACAAGCCTTATTGAATTCTTTGAAGATGTGACAAAACACATTGATGAAGGAAGAGCAGTGGATGTGGTGTATATGGATTTTAGCAAGGCGTTTGATAAGGTTCCCCATGGTAGGCTCATTCAGAAAGTAAGGAGGCATGGGATACAGGGAAAGTTGGCTGTCTGGATACAAAATTGGCTGGCCCATAGAAGACAGAGGGTGGTAGTAGATGGAAAGTATTCAGCCTGGAGCTCGGTGACCAGTGATGTTCCACAGGGATCTGTTCTGGGACCTCTGCTCTTTGTGATTTTTATAAATGACTTGGATGAGGAAGTGGAAGGCTGGGTTAGCAAGTTTGCCGATGACACGAAGATTGCTGGAGTTGTGGATAGTGTGGAAGGCTGTTGTAGGTTGCAACGGGACATTGACAGGATGCAGAGCTGGGCTGAGAAGTGGCAGATGGAGTTCAACCTGGAAAAGTGTGAAGTGATTCATTTTGGAAGGTCGAATTTGAATGCAGAATACAGGCTTAAAGACAGGATTTTTGGTAGTGTGGAGGAACTGAGGGATCTTGGGGTCCATGTCCATAGATCGCTCAAAGTTGCCACCCAAGTTGATAGGGTTGTTAAGAAGGCGTATGGTGTGTTGGCTTTCATTAACAGGGGGATTGAGTTTAAGAGCCATGAGGTTATGCTGCAGCTCTATAAAGCCCTGGTTAGACCACACTTGGAATATTGTGTTCAGTTCTGTTCGCCTCATTATAGGAAGGATGTGGAAGCTTTAGAGAGGGTGCAGAGGAGATTTACCAGGATGCTGCCTGGACTGGAGGGCATGTCTTACGAAGAAAGGTTGAGGGAGCTAGGGTTTTTCTCATTGGAGTGAAGAAGGATGAGAGGTGACTTGATAGAGGGGTACAAGATGATGAGAGGCATAGATAGAGTGGATAGCCAGAGACTTTTTCCCAGGGCGGAAAGGGCTATCACCAAGGGGCATAATTTTAAGGTGATTGGAGGAGGGTTTCGGGGAGATGTCAGAGGTAGGTTCTTTACACAGAGAGTGGTGGGTGCGTGGAATGCACTACCAACGGTGGTAGTAGAAGCAGATACATTAGGGACATTTAAGCGACTCTTGGATAGGTACATGGATGATAGTAGAATGAAGGGTATGTAGGTAGTTTGATCTTAGAGTAGGTTAAAGGTTCGGCATAACATGGTGGGCCGAAGGGCCTGCACTGTGCTGTACTGTTCTATGTTCTATGTTCTAAAGTGTGCTCCGTACACTCAAACGGTTTTGTGAATGTCTTACTCGAAGCATGTTTGCGTAGAAAGAAAGAAGTTGACTAACAATTGACTCAACATCCATGGTTCTAACAAGCCTGTCGCGTAGGCAGTGCAAACACATTCCTCCAATCAATATGGACCTCATTCAAGGAAAATCAGTGAGCTCCATCCCAAACTTGTATCCTGATACAGCCCGTTGGAGTCGCGGCTGACATGATATCAGATGGTCCAGAGGCCATTAGACTGGCAGGTAAGACCTGGGGAGGGGTCGCAATCATGGGGAGCAGATGAGGGTGCCACGGTGACAGCGACCTCAATTATTTTGTGGAACCTGGAGGAGCACTCCCGCTCTGGTCCTTTTCGGCTGCACCACCAGTGAGGTTGATTAGAGAGGGCATGGCACAGGCTCCATCCAATTCTGGGTTAAAATGGCAATCGGGATCCTACGCACCCTACTTTTCATATTAAAGGGGATTTCCACCTGAAACAGGCAGCCATTTTGGCCATCAGTAATTAACAGTGTGTAAGTCCATCGACTCCATATTGAGTCTGCTACCACCTCACTTCCACTGATTTGGCCAGGTGAATATTCACCCCATCCATCACTATTCTTTAGACTCTTAGTGGACCCATTAGAGAGTGGAGAAAAACTGTAAGCAAAAGCAGGACAAGTGGCACTCAGTAGGTCTCAGTAGGTCTCAGCTCTCTGCTTGAGTCCAGCATTTTCAGGGTCTCACCAACTGCATAAACGTTTCAAATAGAACTTTGAATGAAAAATTTCAATGAGAAACAATGGGGCTGTCTGAGCCGGGAAATCAGCATCCTGTCCCAGGCAGGAACATAGCCGGGAAGGGCTTGTGTGTTCATTAGAGCTGCTATTGTGATCAATGGAGGAAAAACAGCAAACATGAGCTTGCTAACAATGAACAGTGAAATCACCCCTTTAAGGAGGGAGACAAACGTATCCTGTTTATTATTTAAACCTTAATCCCCTTGAGCGTGTCCTGGGAACATTATTGTGAAATCCAAAGGGGAGGCCTAAAAGCTGACAGCATCAGTGATCACTCCTCATTGATAAGGAGTGAGGCCAAGATCTGAAACTCTGAGTGAAAAGGAATGTGCTCTGGCCTGGTTGGGGACTAGATTGGTTATCAGCAGAGGTACAGACTGTGATACTCAAATACTCCATGGGCCTTGATGGTTGTCATTCTAGAAGCCAGGGAGAAGGAGCAGACAAGGGTTAAATAGTGAAGGAATAGTGAGGAAGGATGAATACTCAGGTGTTTTATCTTTGGGGATCAGAGAATATTTAGCTCGGACTTCCTCTCAGGAGAGTAAGTGGGTGGGTAGAGACCATGGTAGAGTAGTTGGTGCACGGGCTGTGGAAGGTGGTTGAATGGGTTGGTACTGTTCCTGATAGAGCAGATTGTAGATGATATGTGGAAGGAGCAGCTCTGGTGAACCAAATGACTTTTCTGGTTGCATGTTTTTTATTCTGTTCCGAGTTTGCCCTTGCACAGAGACACACATGAGCAAGGCTGCGAACTCTTCGTTATTTTTCCATCATCATATCCATTGTGTCTGGTCCTGTGACCACAGGAGTCAATCTGTCTATGAGAAGTGCTACAATACCTCAGGTTTACACTATCTTTCAGAGATTGAAACCCCAAGAGCTAAAAATTGACCAAAATCTCACCTCCAGATCGTAGCAAACTTCTGTCACTTTGTGTGTTCAAAAATAATGTAATGCAGACTGACTGGGCTGGATTTTGTTCTCCCCCAGGCAGGGTTCTATGGCAGAGGGGTGCCAAAGATGGCTCTGGAGGAGACCCTCCACAAACCTCCACACCAGGAGGGCCCGGCCCAATCTTTCTGGCGGTGGCAAGGCTCCATGGCAGTACCCCCGCCGCTGGGCAACGGGACCACAATTTAAATGAATAAAATTAATAAATCGTCATAGACTTACCAGCAATTTTGAGGGCCCACCGCAGTCTTCGGCGTGGCGGCTGGCACTCCCACGCCTTCAGATCCCTGTCCGGGGAAACGCAGCGTCACACTGGTGGGGAGGGGGGAGGTAAGCTTGTCAGTGCGGGGGTGGGTGGTGGAGATAGAGTCAAATAAACGTAATGGGTGTAGGGGATGGAGGGAAAGGTTGAACCTTAAACCTGGTGCAGTTTGGGAGGGGAAGGTCAGATGTAAAAGGTAAGTGTTTTGTGGGGGGAAAGGATAAATAGATAAGGTAATTGTTATTGGAGATGGGAAAAGGGCATTGTGAATTTATTTATTTAATTTTAGGGGGTTTCCTCTTTAAAAATTCAAACGTGCAGCATGGCTGCCCTTTAAAAATGGTGCTTGCGCCTGCGCACCAGCAGCTGACGCCATTGTTGGGGATGGTCAGCGCGCCCCCTCCACATGCTTTGGGGGGGGGGGCTGGCTGCCCTGGCTATTTAAATGAGCCGCCGCATAGGAGATTGCGGCAGCTCTTTGGTGCAGGATGCCATTTTTTGAGCTCACTGCTGGAATTAGCGGCAGGCTCTTAAAATCCAGCCCACTGTGTGGGGACTGGTTAGACACATGCTAGTACACCATCACTTGTTACATGCTGTAGTAATGGAGGCAGCATTTATCCCTACTCCTTATCAGGAACGAAACAATGCTATAATTGTTATAAATTCTGGATTGGTTTCACTATTGATGAGCACAGTAGGTCAGTTCTGGAGCCATTAACTTGAGTTAATTTTTTTCTCAAGTCATAGCAGTGGTGGAAGACAACTCGACTGAGTGCAGGTTATTTAAGAGCCGTAAGCACATTCTAAAACTTGTGTGTGTCCTAGAAATTTTGCACGCGTGGCTGTTTGGCGAGGATATCATTTTTTGCCAGAGTGTGATGCTCCCCATGGTCTAATGGCTGGCCTTTCTGACTAACCTCACTCATAGAATGGCCACTGGCTTGTGATACCAAAGGGTTGCCGTTGCTGGTGCTACTGCAGCACCTTCAGGAAAGGAGTGGAGAAAAGGAAGAGGGAAATATAAATAAAGTGCTAACAATTCCACACATGAATCATTCTGTTTACGTTGTGTGTGTATGAATGTATTACAAAATTACAGCACATTATGTTTGAACACACGTACAATGCTTGAGTAATCTCATTTTAATTACACTAAACCAATACAAGCCATCTGCCACACCAGTGCAAAGCAAGAATTCCAACGATGCTTTCAAAAGCAGCTACCAAAGCTGACAAATGAGTCACCAGGAAGTGGCACAGAGGTGAGTGGGTGTTACAATACTGATCCAGGTCTCTGAACCATGAACTTGACCTAACACTGACATGCAGGAGTACAGGATTTGTTAGCACCAACAAAGAAAACAAAGTAACATTTCTTACAATTAAGGAAAAGCTCCCACAGTGACATTGTGGTTGAAGGGACTATGTAGCGGGAATCTCCAGATTTAGCTGATCTCAGCTTTGACAGTGGCTGGATCGCTGCAGCTGACTTCAGCAGCTGTGTGCCAGAGGGAAATTCAGCCAGAGTTCTCCCTCCTGATCACTATCCAGTGACCCCTGTTTCAAGGTACATGTGGCGTGGATGTTATTGAGGACAGGGTCAGGCTCAGCTGAGATGCCCCATAGTCAGATAGCTAGTGATACTCACTCTCCGGGTTCACATGTAAAGAATGAACACTTAGTACCGGGGTTTGCTGCCCATTCACATCACAGGGTTGATTACCCACTCTGATGGCTGGCTGTTATCAGTCTGCCTTAGGTATTCTCTTAGGTAGAGTGCTGCTGGTCAGTCTGGTAAGTGACCTGAGCAGCCTAGATAATATCTAATAATACATCAGCATAACCCGCCAGTGTAACCATAGGATCCCATCCCCTTGTGATCTGAACTGGATAATGTGTCTCCGACCCTCATGTGCGCTTCGCGATGGCAGAGTGAGTAATACCTGGGAAGATGAGGCCAAATATAACTCAATAAGTTGTTTTAATACATAGACGTACAGAATAGCAAAGGAAAATTCCACTTATCTCACTCAATCGCATACCTTTCCTCAAAGACATAAGAAAAGAACAATAAAACGTGCCCTGTCACTTACTTGCTTTTGACATTACCCTCCCTCCTTTCAGACTCCTGGCATTTCCAACCTCCAGCTGTGGGCCAAGGCAGTGTTTTGCTGTTGTTTGTTCAAAACCTGGCTGCCCAAGTCTCCCTTTTCTCTCTGTCTTCATTCTAACCCCAGGAAGCAGAGGGGTGGTGTTCCTGATGTAGTATAAGGGTCTGAAAGGCTTAATGTTGAGAAAGTGTAAAGAATACCTCCTACCATGGTGATGTAAGAGATCACATGTGGGAGAGACTTGAAGAAAGATGCAGCATGGCTTCAGAGGAGTACCACAGACAGGTGGGGAGCTGTACGTTGTTATAATGTAATAAAGGTTAATGTTCTAAGAACTCAAGACTAAGGAATCTCTCTAAGCTAGACTAACTAAGTATATTAAGATGACAGCATACCAGCCAAATATACAACACCTGACACCTTCCAAGTCATGGATACGTTGGGAGGCCTGTCAGTCAAACTGACTACCCAGCCTCTGCACCCTCCTCAGAGCACGTTCTCTGCAGCCACCTCATGCCATGCCCACATGAACACAATCGTCTTCACCACAAAGGGTATGAAGGTTTTATTTGCCCACCTGACATCAGATGATGAATTGATTAACATCTCTGGTCAACTTGGCTCATATAGCTTTTAATGCACATCCTCGAATGCCTATGGTATTTCTTTTTAAACTGGTGTGAATTCACTTTGTTTTAAAATGCAATTCTTCAATGAAACTCAACCCTAAAATCCTTTATGAGAAAATCCCCAAGCATGGTGCTGGGATATATCAGTAGTGGCCAGCCAATGCCAAACTGCATTATTGTATAACTTCTTTTCTTTGCCAACACCTTCCAAACTTGTGGCTTGTACTGCCTGGAAAGACAAGGTCAGCAGGAGCATGGAAACACCAACTGAAAGTTCTTCTCTAAGTCACACATCATCCTGACTCGGAAATCTATCGCCATGCCTTCACTTGTCGCAGGATCAAAATCCTGGAACTCCCAACCTAATGGCACTGTGGGTCTATCTGCAAGATATGGACTGCAGTGGTTCAAGATGGATGCCCACCACCAACTTCTCAAAGGCATTTAGGCATGGACAATAAATGCTGGCCTTGCCATCGATGCCCACATCCCATGAATGATTTATTTTTTGAGTGAGTGAGCTACATGTGCATGTTAGAACAATTTCATAGAATCATAGAATGGTTACAGCACAGAAGGAGGCCATTCAGCCAGTCATGTCCATGCCAGCTCTCTGCAAGAGCAACTCAGACAGGCCCACTCCTCCACTCTTTCCCCGTAGTTTTGTATTTTTCTCTTCAGGTGCTTATCCAATTCCCTTTTGAAAGCCATGATTGAATCTACCTCCACCACACTCTCAGGTAGTGCATTCCAGATCCTAATCACTCACTGTGTAAAATAAAAAGTTTCCCTCATGTCTCTGTTGGTTCTTTTGCCTATCAGCTTAAATCAGTGTCCTCTGGTTCTCAACCCTTCTGCCAATGGGTCTCCCTATCTACTCTGTCCAGACCCTTCATGACTTTCAACACCTCAATCAAATCTCCTCTCAACTTTCTCTTCTCTAAGGAGAATAACCCCAGCTTCTCCAATCTACCAACGTAACTTAAGTCCCTCATCCCTAGAGCTACTCTGATAAATCTTTCTGTACCAACTCTTGACGTTTTCATATCTTCTCACTCTTTCCCTTGGAGAATAATATTTAGTGTCATCTGCAAATTTGGCTACAGTACCTTCTATCCCTGCATACAAGTCATTAATATAGATTGGGACTTATTGGAGTACACAAAGCCAATGTAGAGAAAGGGGCCTTGATCGAGAATACGACAGATTAGGCTGTAGCTCTGACTGCAGCTGTAAGGCCAGGTACAAAAACTGCTGGGACTGTAGGGGACATGAACAAGATACCTGAGAGTTACAGGGAATTCTTGTCAAAAGGAAAAGTAACTCCTTATCCATCAAGTGATGCAGGTAAACCTATAGTTATACTTGGGGATACAGGAGCCACCCAAACTCTTTTGCTGGGGAAAGGCATAACTTTTACACCAGAGAGCGCATTGAATGCCAAGATTTTAGTGAATGGTATCAACGGGGAGTATGTACCTGTACCTTTGTATTGGCTGCACCTGGAGTGTGACCTAATGCCTGGGACAGTAACTGTAGTACTTGTCCATAGTTTGCCTGTAATCGGAGTTGACCTACTCCTGGGGAATGATTTGGCCAGAGTGAAGGTAGCTTCTCCAGTAGTCACGGAAAGACCAAGTGAAGTCAAAGAGACACAACAGTTGCAGGAAAAGGTTCCAGGAATTTTTCCTTCATGTGTAGTGACTCGAACAATGGCTAAACAAGTTCCATTGTCGTAAGTAATTCTCCAGTACTCTGACACCAGCCCCATATCTAAGAAGGATTTGAAGATTATGGCCAGTGCCTCCACAATTTCCACCATTATTTCCTTCAGGATCCTTGGATGCATCCCATCCGGTCCTGGTGACTTATCAACGTTAAGTACCTCCAACCTTTTTAATAACTCTTCTTTATCAATTTTTAGCCCATCCAATATTTCAACTACCTCCTCTTTTACTCTGACATTGGCATCATATTCTTCCTTTGGAAATACAGATACAAAGTATTCATTTAGTAACTCAGCCATGCCCTCTGCTTCCATGCATAGATCCCTTTTTGGTCCCTAAACAGTCCCACTCCTCCTCTTACTACCCTTTTACTATTTATATGCCTGTAGAAGACACTTGGATTCCCTTTTATGTTAGCAGCCAGTCTCTTCTCATGCTCTCTCTTTGCCTCTCTTATTTCCTTTTTCACTTCCCCTCTGAACTTTTTATATTCAGCCTGATCCTTAATTGTATTATCAACCTGGCATCTGTCATAAGCCCCCTTGTTCTGCTTTATTTAACTCTCTATCTGGTTAGTCATCCAGGGAGTTCTGGCTTTCTTTTCCCCTTTCCCCCTCATGGAAATGTAACTCAACTGTACCCAAATCATCTCATCTTTAAAGGCAGTCCATTGGTCCTTTACAGTTTTGCCTGCCAATAGCTGATTCTAATTTACCCGGGAAAGATTTGTTCTCACATAATCAGCGTGTTATCAGCACTTTCCTTAAAGTCTCAATTGGTGCATTTCTATACATGAAGAACACATGGTTGTGTTTGCTTGAAGGAATTCCAATTTCCATTCTTACCAAGTGTTCTTTCTTTCCTTCCTCTGTGGAGTTACAGTTCCACAGGTACCACTGCTCTGGCAGCTTGCCAATGTGGCTGATGTTCATGCGTAGCATAGAAAATAAGTGTTAAGAAAAGCGTCCTATTTGCCCTTAACTAATAGGGATTACTGAATGGTGATCAGGAGCGGGAATCCCTGGCTATTCACCCTTCCCTAACCCAAGTGCTAAGGCCAGTTGTAGCATGAATGACCCCTTTCAATCCAATCATGGACCAGTACTGCCTGTGAAACTGTTACTCTATTTAACCGCAAACCAGAAATATACAGTTTAGAATGCACGACAAATGAGCTTATGGTTTAGCGAATAATATTTTAAGCAGATTCCTTTCTAGGCGTACCAACTTTCCCACCTTTGGAAGGAAACTCAAGTGCCAGATTATGATCTCCAAACCTCCCACTCCAGAATTATTGATCACCCACATGTGCTGGTAACTCCCATCATTTTTTCCTGCTTTCTTTCACTCATCAGTAAGGCAAGCTCTCATTAATCACACAATGCACAGGTAAAGGCAGGAAAGAATAAGGAAAAGACAACAAAGGAAAAGAAGGTCAAGAAAATGGGGATAAGAGTAGTGAAGGCGACATTAATGACATTTGGCAGTGTTGCCTGATTAAACTGTTAGTGTAGTGGTTAGGGTACTAGACTGGTCACCTGGAGCTTATGAGTTTAAATACCACTATGATAAATTATGAAATTGAGTTCAAGATATTTGATCATTTGTGATCTTGCATCAGAATAAATGACCATGAAACTCATCAGATTCCCTAATCCCCTTCAGAGAAATGAATCTACTACCACTACCTGATCTGGCGCACACATAACTCCCATCCTTCACCATGCCAATGTTGTGTAAGAAGCCACTCAGTTGTGCAAACATTTTCTGCAGTGGGTAAAGAGGTCTCACCTTCTCAGGGCAACTAAGAATGAAAGGTCACAGATCTGCAACATTAACTTTGTTTCTCGCTCCTCAGATGCTGCCAGACCTGCTGTGTATTTCCAGCACTTTCTGTTTTTATTTCAGATTTTGTAAGAATGATTATTGCCCACAACCTGAGAACAAATAAACAAAAGGATTCTCAGGTTATGGCTCAACAATTAAAATCTCATGCTCAGGATGATCCGATGTTGACAACCAGGGGTGAAACAGAGAAGGACGAAAGGTGAAAGTATCAACTGCCTACAGAAAGCGCATTCTCAAATCTAAGCTGTCTGTACAGAATTGCCTCTGACAGGAAGAGAACCATCAGACAGGAGGAGGTTCTGGATTAACAGCTGCCAATAAGTTGGTTTCGCTATCTTGAGTCTGACTATGCCAGTACAAGGCAGTAATGTGGTTTCGGCATTGGTGCCCTCTACAGATCTTCCATCTCTTTTAAAAAAGGACAGATTATAGAGAAGACGAACTTTGAACTGACTGCTCATGAGCTTGTAATCCCTGAGCAAGTGCATCAATCTTGCACACGTGCAGTTGATCCCTTACAGCAGAGGCAAGTTTGACAGTGGGAGAGATGGTTTATTTGAGCATCTGTTGCTTAAATGTCCAATTTGGGCATGGGCCCAATCCTGCAGGCCAGCCAAGTTACAATCACTGCACTTGCCTAAATGGGTGGGCTGACAACTCCCATTAAAGTGTTTGCTGTGCCTCCAGAGGCTGTATTATTCCTAATGGCAACATGCAGAAACAGAGACAACCCTGTCTCCAAACCATCAGTGGGCTGAGGATCTCCAGCTGTACAGAACGGCTTATGGATCTTGACTACCGAGAGGGTTAGTGCTTTCAGAAGAAGAAAGGTAAAAAAGATTATTTGAGGGAGATTAAAATAAAACATGAAATACACTTTTTTTCATCACAGAGAGAATTGAGAAGAAATGAAAGAGAGAGCCAATGGCAATCACTGTTGATCAGTATGTTATAATTTGAAGCTATTTGAAGAGGAAATGAAAGACAATACCAGCTAAACAGTTTTGCAGACTCATGCTGCAGACTAGCATCCCCTCCTTCGAAAACTGACAAACTAATATAGGTAAGCAATCATCTATGTAATGGTCACAAAAAGCAATTGGTAACACTTTGAGAAAGGTTAGAATCATTGAACCCTTCTTAGCAAAAAACCAAAGAATTTCTCTTAAAACATTCTGATTTGAAATCAATTCCACTTTTGTCAGATTAATAAATGGAAAAGTGTAGGCGTTCAGATTATAGGATTATACAGTTTCCTTGCCATCTGTCAGCTCTTCCTCCCACTTCATGTTGAAGATGGGCTTTTCTCCCCCTGGGATCTGTCCACCTTTAACAGGTCTGACAGAGATTGGAGCCACACTGCTAAAGACAAACCATAAAGCAGCACTCAAAGATCCCACGCCTCCAAGTGATTTCCCAGTTTACCCCCTTCCCTCCATCTATAATATTAAAACACACAAACATTCTCTATTTGTTTTCTCCCGTTATGGTGCAGTAAGCCCCACGACCTCTGAGTGCTTACTTTATTTGGCAGTTCAGTCAAATTGTTTATTTCTTTTGTCGCTGATGACTCTTTGATATTTACAGACTTGCCACCTTTGTATCTGGTTTGTAAATTGTAAATGATCATATCACTAATGAAAGCCACACCCACTGCCTGTTTGGCTGTTTTAAGTAAGTTTTATTCCATGTAATTTCCTATATTACAGCAGTGGCCACACTTACAAAGTACTTAATTGGTTATAGAGTGCTTTGAGATGTCCTGAGGTTATGAATGACACTATCTAAATAAAAGTTCTTTCTTTGTTCTTTCCTAAAACTGATAGGGAGTAATTTTGACGAGGTAATAATGTAAAACGAGTAATATCTATTCAGCCAGTCATTATATATTTACATTTCACTTCTATTGACTTCAATGGGAGTTCAAGTATTGAATATTCAGAATCAATATTATCCATTTCACACTAGTAAAAACAAAATTACCCCCATAGGGTTTAACATTTTAAAGTGCTGATCATCAAATTTTCCTACAGCCAACCTTTAAATAAAGGCCAGCCACAGGGAAATGTCCATCTGTCTTTCCCTGGCCATGGGCCAGGACTGCAATTCCTGCCAATCATTCACTTAGACATCCGGTTGACTTTCCAGAACTGATGATATCATTTACTAGCTGGATAGAACAGAGCCCATTAATGGGGAATTCCTTCCTTGTGAGAATTATTCCAGCAGTTTTTCAGGAGGGTGGTGGAAGAGTTTGGTCTAGTATGACCCTAACCTTATTTGAATGTTAGTCATGTGAATGAGCCTACCTAGGCTTAACTATCACCAGTAACCTGTCTCTCGATGCAGAAATCAACAAGCGCATGGGAAAGGCTTCCACTGCTATGTCCAGACTGGCCAAGACAGTGTGGGAAAATGGTGCGCTGACACGGAACACAAAAGTCCGAGTGTTTCAAGCCTGTGTCCTCAGTACCTTGCTCTATGGCAGCGAGGGCTGGACAACGTATGTCAGCCAAGAGCAACATCTCAACTCATTCCATCTTCACTGCCTCCGGAGAATCCTTGGCATCAGGTGGCGGACCATATCTTCAACGCAGAAGTCCTCGAGGCAGCCAACATCCCCAGCATATACACCCTTTGAGCCAGGGGCACTTGAGATGGCTTGGCCATATGAGCCGCATGGAAGATGGCAGGATCCCCAAGGACGCATTGTACAGCGAGCTTGTCACTGGTATCAGACCCGTCGGCCGTCCATGTCTCCGCTTTAAAGACCTCTGCAAACGCAACATGAAGTCCTGTGACATTGACCACAAGTCGTGGGAGTCAGTTGCCAGTGATCGCCAGAGCTGGCGGACAGTCATAAAGGCGGGGCTAAAGAATGGCGAGTCGAAGAGACTTAGCAGTTGGCAGGAAAAAAGACGGAAGGGCAAGGAGAGAGCCAACTGTGTAAAAGCCCCGTCTACCAATTTTATCTGCAGCGCCTGTGGAAGAATTGTCACTCCAGGTGCTGCTCCACAAACCACTGACCACCTCTAGGCACTTACCCATTGTCTCTCGAGACAAGGAGGCCAAAGAAAGTCGATGTCTTGTGTCACTGCATATGGGAAGTCAAGGCAAAGTACAACGCAGGGTTAGAGGACAGAGGAGAACTGCAGCCACATGGGGGCAGGCAAAAAGAAGGGGGTATTAGGCAGATGGGAAGGGGGGCTAGTTGAGGGGGTGGGAAGAAAAACGGAGATGGAGATAGGAGAGTATGGAGGGAAAGAGGTATGGGGAGGAAGTGACGGCTAAAGAATGAAAGGGTAGAAGAAGGCAAAGGAAGATAGCAAGTGTCTTGTGACTGATTGTAGTATCTAATACCAAGGGTTGTGGGGTAAAAAAGCAAAGGAAAATTAACATGACCATTTGTACTAAACACACACACATATGTGGGAAATACATCCACATATATTCATATATACACAAATGTGTTTTATATACATTTTAAAAAAAACAACTATTTATATTGGGTCTTGGGATGTGGGCATCACTGGCTAAGCCAGTGAGTTGTTTTCTTGAACCACTGCACTCCTTGGGGTGTAGGAACACCAGCAGTGCTGTTAGGAAGGGAATTCCTGGATTTTGATCCAGTGACAGTGAAGGAATGTCGATCTAGTTCCAAGTCAGGATGGTGTGTGGCTTGGAGAGGAACTTGCAGGCGGTAGAGGTCACGGGTTTGGAAGGTGCTGTCGAAGAAGTTTTGGTGAGTTGCTACAGTGCATCTTGTAGATGGTACACACTGCTGCCACTGTCGGTCGGTCGCGAAGGGAGTTAATGTTGAAGGTGGTACATGGGGTGCCAGTCAAACCGGTTGCTTTGTCCTGGATGGTGTTGAGCTTCCTGAATGTTGTTTGAACTGCACCCATCCAGGCAAGTGGAGAATATTCCAACACACTCTGGACTTGTGCCTTGTAGATGGTGAACAGGCATTGGGTCGACAGGTGGTGAGTTACTCACAACAGAATTCCTAGCCTCTGACCTGTTCTTGTAGCTACAGTATTTATGTGGCTGGTCCAGTTCAGTTTCTGGTCAATGGTAACCCCCAGGATGTTGATAGTAGGGATTCAGTGATGGTAATGCCATTGATTGTTAAGGAGAGATGGTTGGATTCTCTCTTGTTTGATATGGTCATTGCCTGGCACTTGTGTGGCATAAATTTTACGCCACTTATCAGCCCAAGCCTGGATGTTGTCCAAGTCTTGCTGCATATAGACATGGACTGCCTCAGTATCTGAGCAGTTGGGAATGGTGTTGAACATTGTGCAATCATCAGTGAACATCCCCACTTCTGACCTTATTATTGAAGGAAGGTCATTTTTGAAGCAGCTGAAGACGGTTGGTCCTTGGACACTAGCCTGAGGAACTCCTGCAGTGACGTCCTGGGACTGAGATAATTGGCCTCTAACAAGCACAACCATCTTCCTTTGCGTTACGTATGACTCCAACCAGCGGAGAGTTTTCCCCCTGAGTCCCATTGACTCCAGTTTTGCTAGGGCTCCTTGATGCCATGCTCAGTCAAATGTAATTATTTAATACCTTTTTATATCTCTCAGAAATGTCCAAAAATTCTTCACATACAATGAGATAATTTAAAGTGCAGGGACTAATTTTATGTAAGTGAACATGGCAACTATTTTGCGCACAGGATTCCAAAAACAGCCTTGCTTTCCTATTTCCGATGGTGTTTGTTGAAGTAACTTTGGACAAGGTACCAGGGAAACTGCTTTCTCTTCAAACAGTGACATGAGGGCCGGAATGTTATGCCCCACAAATGAGCAGGCTGGTGGCGGGGATGGGGTGGGGGGTGGGGTGGCATAAAATTGAGTGGGAGGCTGAGGGGACCCTTCCCGACCCCCTCCCGTCCCCTTTGCAAATTTAAGCGGGGCAGTGGCGGCGGGAAATGGCCCGCCCACCCCAGGCCAATCAAGGCCCTTAAGTGGCCAATTAACTGGCACTTAAGCTCTTCCGCCTGCCGCTGTGGTTATTTTACTCTTGGCTGGCGAGTAGCTGAGGCCTCAAGAAGCCTACCTGTTGAAACCAGGCAGCCTTCTTGCAGGCTGGGGAGGTTGGATCCTCCTGATCGGGCACCCTGTGCCCCTTGGAGGGCTGCCCCCGAAGCCCCAACCACCCCCAATGTAGAACACTCCCCCCGCCCCCCTAACAGACCCCTCGTGCCTTGCTGGGACCCAATCAATTGTCCCTGGCGATGCCCTAAAAACTTACTTTAATTCCGGGTCGTCCTTCCTCTTCTTCTGATGGCTGGATATAGCCCCAGCAGTGGTCACCGCTCCTGCTGGCGCTGCTGGGACTAAGAGCTGCCAACCCGTTGTTTGGCCGGTAGCTCCATTGGGCGGGACCTCCTGCCTCAAGGAGGTGGAAGTTCCACCCAAGACCAATTAAAGGCCTGGGGAGCGTAAAGTCCTGGTCTTGCTCCCCAGGCTCAGCAGAGGCAGGCTTGCCACTGACTCTTTCGCTTCTTGTCCAACAAATAATTTCAGCCAAGATCTTGAGCAGCCACCTGAAGCAAGAGGAATAAATGCTCGATGTGGTGGTATCAATGAGGTTTTCAGATGTGTTTGCAGTGATTAAGTAGGTAGTCAGATGATGTTGCAAAGGTAGAAGTAGCTGACCTTGGCTATCTTTTCACCTTCCTAGATTAAGAGCACTGAGGCCAATTCTTGGAATTCTACTGCTGTCCTAGAAGTGCTACAAGTTCGCTAGGTAGATATGGAGGGTGTTACGGCTAGGTGAGAAAGGGGTCTCGGGTTCCCTCTCAGCCTTCACCTGGTCTTACCGTAACAGGGTTTAATTTTAAACATTTTCTTTTAGCTCCTCCTTAGTGAATCCTTGTTCACTAACTTCCAATTATAAGGCAAAGAAACTAGCCAACGCTCCATGAGCAAATAGTCTTTCTGAATTCAAAAACTCTGTGGCTAGTTCAAAAAACCCTGGAACAGCCAGTTAGTCATGTGACCAGCTGGTTTAACCAGTCTTGGCTTTTGTGGATTGTATCACCTTAGCAGTCTCTGGCATGCTTTTCCTTACACCTTCAATGTCTGGTGATCAAAATCCATTATGGGTTGAATGTGTCAGGGAATGGTCCTTTTGTCTCCACAAGCACTGTCTGTTAGTATACAAATATTTTTCAGATAAGTATCTGGCAGCCCTTGAGAGGCCTTCCCTTCTTCCCAGCAAGTTTAAAATCAATGTTCATATGACAAAATTAATATACCTCATTCTTGGCAGGTGGTGGCCTGCGTGACAAGGGCTTAGTCCGTCTTAGTTCATTCATCCAGAATGCATTTGCAGCCCCTGCATCATAGCATCCATAATAGTTTCTTAATAATTTTAGATTATTTTCTCCCACTATCCCAAGTGGAAATAATTTCATATGTTGATCCCTCTTTTTGTGAAGAATTTCCTGACTTAATTCCTAAAAATATCTTTCAGCAATTTGACCCTGTGCTCCCTTGTCTTAATGTCACAGTTTAACTCAAAGTCCTGTTCTGGATTTACCTAATCTACGCTATCTATTTACCTCACCTCTCAGACATCTCCTTTCAAATCTGAAGAGCCCATGTTTTTCTAGTCTGTCCTCATAACTCAAACTCCTAATTCTAGGGACTGTTCTCTGCATCACCTTCAGAGCTTGTGTATCTCCCTTGAGCCTTGATGGCCAGCATTGAACATGGTCCTTCTTTGGTGATACAGTTGAGTGTTCAATTTGCTGGATGGTTCTTGCTCCAAGGTATTTAGAATTGCCAAGCACTGAGTTTATTAAACTCTTAAATCTCATTCAACTTCATCCTTAGCTATTTTATCACCTCTCATGGAGCACATAACATTGCATGTTTTTTCTTCCAATATGCAATAGTTTATATTTATACCTAGTGCATTTTATCTGGCACTGGCCTGTCCAATTACATTTTCCTTGGCTGCCTCTTCTGATTTAATTACCCCTCCTGCTTTGGTATTATCTGTATATTTGACCAGTCTGCACTACATTTCTCCCTTTGTGTTTAGTATCTGCAGGCTATGATCATTTCCCTATTACTCTTTGCTGTTCTTTTAAAGTGTTTCTGAAGGTTTCTGTTCTCATCTCAGTGGATCCCCTTACTTGTTCCCTGCAGGATTTTCAAAGTTTATTTTGCTTCACTATTTCACTTAATTCATCAAGTGTGACATTTGCTCAGTTGATGCTAGGGATGTATTTCTCCTCGTCCTCAGCAGTATGTCTTTAAACATATTCCATTTGTCCTCACTAATGCTTTAAACAGTGCATCATTCCCTTGAAATTGGCCTGTTCAAATTAGTTTACTTGAGTCTTGGTGCTCAAGTAATGAATCCTAGATAGCATTGATCATCTTATGTTGCTATCCCCATGGGTTCCATAGATACTACACAATGATTGGCCACAAATACCTTCCTATTTTTCCCATTCTTTTCATTGACTCTCACTGGGGTATGGATGCATGGTCCCCAGCCACCTCGCTGATACCTCATTCAAAGAGTCATTCTTCTTATCTGAGCCGAGATACAAAAGAAACAATTTAAACCCAGTCCATCCAGCGGGAAATGGGCAACCATTTAAATCACCTCCAATAACATAATACCCCATTCCCACTCCAGTACTGCTCTCTATCACCTGAATAGGCACCTGAGTGCCTAACTCAGACGAGAATCTTATTAATACATGCAACTCCTTTGATGTCATTCGGACCAAGATGGCATTTTAACCACTGTGGTCACCCAGCTCAGTGAAAGCGGGTCTGCAAGAAGAAGAAGTCATATATGGTAAGTGTTAAACTTTCCAAAGTGGGGCCAGGAGGAGCAGGAGTGCCCATTTAATCCCCATAAGGAACATCTAGTCCTCTGCTGCTCTGGGTTTCCACCCTCAAGAGCCTGCAAACCCCCTCAACCTTTACGACTTAACCACAGTGCTGGTGGGTGTCCCTTTGCTGCCTCATCTTCATCTCCCTGCAGCCTCTTTCTTACACTGTCATTTTGTGTAGGTAGTGGCCAGCAAGACATAAAAATAGCCCAGACCTCAAACTGATGATGTCAAGAGGGAGGGGGCTAAGGTTCACCCCATCCCCTGCCTGCCCAAAACTCATTCCTTATTAAAATGCCCCCTCCCAAATGTCACAAGGCTATTTTAATGTAAGAGGTTCAATATCTGAGCCTGGTCCTGTCCTCACTTAGAATCCATGCACTGGATAGCAATCTGGGGAAGAAATCCGACCTGATTTATGTTCCCCTCCAAAGCCCAAAGGTGTTGGGGCCAATTGTAGCAGCTCAACTGTTCAATCCAGATGAAACAAAGCACTGTCTTATAAGCTTCTGTTATAAACTGTGTACATACTGATCATACTCCATCAGCCTCATCGCTACATGGGAATCAATTTAATCTCACAGTGGGAGTCTTTTTAATAGTAAATCAACTTTATTAAATTAAAGTTTATTTCTTTTTACAAACTGCTAAAAATAAAATAATACAGTGAATCTTTGCTCCATAACAATATATACTCTAGATATATATATATATAGGCCTGGAGTTTCCACTTGATTGTGCTGTTGTTTTCAGCACAGTTCTCCCAATATCAGCGTAATCGGCACAATTTTCAGAAAGCTTTGGATAAGGTGCCACATAAAAGATTATTGCACAAAAACATAAAAGATTATTGCACAAAATAAGAGCTCAGGGTATTGGGGGTAATGTGTTGGCATGGATTGAAGATTGGCTGACACACAGAAGGCAGAGAGTTGGGATCAATGGGTCTTTGTCAGGTTGGAAAGCCGCAACTAGTGGGATGTCACAAAGATCGGTCCTAGGGCCTCAACTATTTATTATCTATATTAATGACTTAGAGGAAGGGACAGAGTGTAGTGTATCCAAATTTGCTGACAATACAAAAATAGATGGGAAGGCATGTTGTGATGAGGAAACAAAGAATCTGCAAAGGGATATAGATAGGTTAAGTGAGTGGGCAAAAACTTGGCAGATGGTGTTCAATGTGGGAAAGTGTGAGGTAATCCACTTTGGTAGGAAGAATAAAAAGGTGGATTATTATTTAGATGGAGAAAGACTACAAAACACTGCAGTACAGAGGGATCTGGGTGTTCTTGTGCATGAAAAACAAAAAATTAGCATGCAGGTGCAGCAAGTAATTAGAAAGGCAAATGGAATGTTGGCCTTTATTGCTAGAGGGTTAGAGTTTAAAAATAGGAACACTTTGTTACAACTGTACAGGGTGTTGGCGAGACCACACCTGGAGTACTGCGCACAGTTTTAGTCCCCATATTTAAGGAAGGATATACTAGCATTGGAGGTAGTTCAGAAAAGATTCACTAGACTGATTCCTGGGATGAAGGAGTTGTCTTATCAAGAACGGCTAAACAGGTTAGGCCTTTATTCATTGGAGTTAAGAAGAATGAGAGGTGATCTTATTGAAACATATAAGATTTTAAGGGGGCTTGACAGGGTAGATGTTGAAAATATGTTTCCACTGGTAGAGGAATCTCGAACTAGGGGACATAGTTACAGAATAAGGGGGCACACATTTAAAACTGAGATGCGAAGAAATTTCTTCTCTCAGAGGGTGGTGAATCTCTGGAATTCTCTACTTCAGAGAGTTGTGGAGGCTAGGTCACTAAATGTATTTAAGGAGGAGGTAGATAGATTTTTGAAATCTCGGGAGTTGAGGGGTATGCGGAGCAGGCCCGAAAGAGGAGTTGAGGCCTGGGACAGATCAGCCATGATCTTATTGAATGGCGGGGCAGGCTCGAGGGGCTGAATGGCCTACTCTTGCTCCTATTTCTTATGTTCTTATGTACAAAAGATCACGGAATTTTAAGAGCAAATTGCATTTAGCGCAACTGATGTTTCTGCAATCATCCATGCTAGTTTCAAAAATAGAACCAGATCCCGTCGAGAAAACTGGCCATGCACCCAATCACATTAATCATCCTCAGGAATTTCCAGTAATTGTACTCGTTTGCAAGTCTTCAATGAGGCTCCAAAAGTTATGCTGGAAATTTTGGGGTTAAGAGCACTAATAAGAACATTTTGAAATATATATTTTATAATGTACTAAGGAACTCTCTACTGTATCCCAGTCTAATGAGAAAATAGCTTTGTATATTTTTTAAAAGTCATTTTCAGTAATTTAAAATCGGGTTACTCACTGGTAGTGGATTGACACTGTGATTTAAAATGCTTATTTTTTGTGATAAACCCATTTTCAGCTGTTGTAATCAAACTGCACCTAGTTACCACTCTTAAGTATATCAAGGAATATTTTTAAAGCAATTTTTAAAAAATAATCTTCTAAAACGATGGCTTCTTGCACTGGTTCCTGGCAGGTTTTGTATCTGGTGATATGCTAATGGGTTTGAGCAGTAAGTCTGAGCGGGAGGAAATATTTGTTGAAATAGGCAGAAATTTGGGCACAATTTGTACCAGAATTACCAAATGCGCCCAAAGCAGAAATGCTATGCCATATTCAATGTAAAATGTTAACAAGAATTGCAAGTTTCAGATACCCACCATCCTGCCGAACAGCCATTAGAAAGAAAAAAGATAAACAAAGAAATATCAAAAAATCTGCTCCCATGCAATACCTTCACCATGTCAGCATTTTCCTATTACCTCTGTGATTTGACTACCCAGATACACTGAGAAAAGGCCATCAACAATTTCAACATAGAATGTCTGAGTTCTGAATGTTAACTAAACATCCCCACCCCCCCTTCCCCCTACCTGCCAGATTAGTTCAACCAGCTAGCATATCGCCTTATTGGCACTTGACCTCTAAGCTATGCATGGGTACGTGCAGCAATACCCACGAGAATTTGAGAGTGGGATGGGATGATAGACAGGAAGTTAACCAGACTGTATATATTAACATATTTGCTAGTTTCTGACTGGACTCTCTCTCTATATGTTTTGCTCCACTCCAGTAAATAGATAGACAGAAGTGTAGATTGCAAAGCTGCCAGCTGTGTAGTTGAAGAGCCAGAGAAAGAACATGACTTTATGTACTGCTGTATCACAGTTCTCAGAACACTTCACATATAATTAATCACTTGGAAATGCAGGGACTACTGCTGTTCTGTGAGTAAACATGGAGTTTTTCTCATAGCCAAGTTCCATAAACAGCAATCGACTACGTGACTAATTAATCTGTTTTTGCTGGTTGGTTGTTGGAGGTATGTTGACCAGGACAACAAGAGAACTCCCTTGCTTATCTTCAAATAGCAGCATTGGACCTTTCCAATTCATGTGAACTGGCAATTGGATGTCTCAGCTAATGTTACAACCAAAGCATGGTACATCTGACACAGCAGCACTCCTCAGATTACATACCATTATCTGGAGTGGGGCTTGAAAACACAATCTTCTGACTCAGGCAAGGGTTCTTCCAAGTGAGCGCACCTGTCACAGAGCCCGACACTAAGATCAAACAATGTCCATACAGGAACAGAACTGATATCTACCACAACTAAAATAGGACAGCATATAACAAGTGATGTAGAGACAGTATCTAATCTAAACTTGCATTTATATAGCACCTTTCACTAACTCAGGGCATCCCAAAGCATTTCAAAGCCAATGAAGGTCACTGTTATAATGTAGGGAAACACAATAGATAATTTGTGTACAACAAGCTCCCAAAATTGTAGTGAGATAATTGACCGGGTAGTGTGATTTATGGGATGTTGCTTGAGGGATAAATATTGACCAGGACACCAAAGAGAACATCGCTGCTCTTCTTCAAATAGTGCCATGGGATCTTTTACATATAGCTGAGACAGCAGATGAGGTCTCAGTTTAATGTCTCCCCCTACAGGCAGCACCTCTGACAGTGAAGCACTCTCTCATGACTCCACTGGAGCATCAACCTAGATTACCTGTTCAAAGCTCTGAATTTATAACTCAAAGGTGACAGTGTTACCAATGAGGCAAGGCTGGCACCTAAGGGGAAAGAGCTAAGGGGAGAATGTTTAGATTTAGATTTAGAGATACAGCACTGAAACAGGCCTTTCGGCCCACCGAGTCTATGCCGACCATTAACCACCCATTTATACTGATCCTACACTAATCCCATATTCCTACCAAATCCTCACCTGTCCCTATATTCCCCTACCACCTACCTATACTAGTGACAATTTATAATGGCCAATTCACCTATCAACCTGCAAGTCTTTTGGCTGTGGGAGGAAACCGGAGCACCCGGAAGAAACCCACGCAGACACAGGGAGAACTTGCAAACTCCGCACAGGTAGTTCCCAGAATTGAACCCGGGTCGCTGGAGCTGTGAGGCTGCGGTGCTAACCACTGTGCTGCTTCTGTTTCTCCAACAAAAAAATCTTATTTACCATCATTTTCCCTCCACATCCTTTAGTATTCCTTCCAAATTCATTGCCCTCGCGTTCACCTCTATACCAGTCAGCTTTCCTAAAATCAAACTTTAAAAATTATTTTTCCAACCCCATTTTTAATTTATAATCAACATACTGATGATAGACTATGTTTGCACACCAATTCATTTACCCACTTTTGATTCGTTAAAATCATACTTAGTTTTACACTTTCCCATGCTCCCTTAGAAACAAATCCTGCACCAGCTCAATTAATTCAAGCTTATAACAGGGCTTTACACATTGTGCATCCCAATCTACATTAATGAAACTAAAATCCTCCACTATCACTACTGAGTTTAGATCATGTATATTTTATTACCTCCCAGGGCATTTGAAATAACTTCTCAATATCGAGCAGTCTGTAGCATATTCCTGTTACTTTTTCCCATCTTGCTAACCATTGTTTCCAGAGATTCAGTTCCATTTTCAGCATTTTTCTCAATACATTTAATTCCCTAGACAATTAATACTTCTGTCTTATGCCCTACCTTCTCTATTTTTATGAAACTTACGAAGCCTTGCAATCTCCTTGTCTTTCAAACAAGTTTTTCATTTATGAGGGCAACAGTAACTCAATTCAGCAATACTTTCAGCTCAGTATCTTATAGAATCATGGAATGGTTACAGCAGAGGAGGCTATCCGGACCGTCATTACTGTGACAGCTCTCTGTAAGCAGTCCAACTCGCCTAGTCCCACTTTCCCACGTTTTCCCTGTAGCCCGGCAAATTTTTTCTCTTCAACTTTCCAATTCTCTTTTGAAAGCCATGATTGAATCTGCCTCCACTACCCTATCAGGCAGTGCATTCCAGATCCTAACCCTTCACTGTGTAAAAAAGTTTTCCTCATCCCCGTGCCTGTAACTTGTTCTCCTTCACAAGTGTCAAGAAAACAGTGGTCATGGGACAAGGTGTTGCAGCTCTGCCCCTAATCACACTAAATAAATACCCTACTGGAAGTGGTTAGCAAATTCTGCTAGGTTGGGTCCACAGTCACAGACAATCTGTCCCTTGATGCAGAGCTTGATACATGCATAGGGAAAGCAGCTACCACCTTTGGCCGACTTGCAAAACGCTCATAAGATATCACCAAGCTGACCCTAGCAATGAAAACACCAACACCGACACAGGCAAGCAAAAATAAATTAAAGCCATCCTGACAATGTCAAAATGATTCTATCATTAGAATAATTTCCAGAACAATAACAAAAAAAAATAACAATAAGTATAAAAAACCTATTTTATCTTTGGCTATTGCGAGGAATGACAACAGATAAAATGTTTTGAATGAAATTAAAATGCATGAGCTAGTTTCACTGGAGGCTTCGTACTATTGTGAACTGCTTTTGATTTTCATTGCAAGCAAACTGACATGAGTATAAGATCTAGCCTTGGGGGGGAAAAGCCAGGGTTGGGCGCGCTCAAATGCCTTGCCCAACCACTTTGAGAAAAAACAGAGAAAAGAAAGACAGAGAAGAAAAGCATTTGCATTTATATAATGACTTCTTATATCCTCAGGACATCCCAAAGTGTTGCTCCTCCAATTAGCTATTTTTGAATTGTAGTCACTATAGTTATACAGGCAAACACCACAGTCAATTTGCACACCATGAGATCCTGCAACTATTAACTGAGATGAATGACAAGCTAATGTGCTTTTGATAGTGTTGATTGACGGAGAAATGTTGATCTGAACATCAGCAACACTCACAAATAAAACCTGCAAAGGCTAAAATTCTGAAACAAGACATGAAAATGCTGCAAAGATAAAACAAGTCAGTCAACATCTGTGGAGAGAAAAGACTGGTTAACATTTCAGGTGTAATGTCTTTCCTCAGGATCTGGATTTCTTTCCACCAGGAAAATGTACAGCACTGAAATAACACTAATCAAAGTTACAAATGATCTTCTCTGGTACTATGATGCCTTATTCCTTCTTGTGCTCCTTAACCTCTCTGCAGCAGTCAACCATGCCATCCTTCTCCAACACCTCTCCTCTGTTGTGTAGCTCTGTGGGACTGCCCTCACTTTATTGTCCCCTTACCTATCCAAATCTAACCAGAGCATCTGCAGAAATAGCTTCTCTTCCTGTCCCTGCAATGTTACCAGGAATCCATCCTTGGCACCCTCCTCTTCCTAGTTTACTTGCTGCTGCTCAGCAACATCATTGACAGACAAAGAGTCATCTTCCACACTTACACTGATGACACCCAGCTCTAAATCTGCACCAAACCTCTGAACCTTCACCACCTCCATGTTGTTGAACCACTTCTCTGACAATAAAGTCTTGGATAATTCTTAATTGACACAGTAAAGTGTGAGATGACACATTTCGGTAGGCAGAATGAGGAGAGATAATAAAAGCTAAATGGTATAATTTTAAAGGGGGTGCAAGAACAGAGCAACCTGGGGGAGCTTGTTCACAAATCTTTGAAGGTGGAAGGACAGGTGAACAAAGCAGTTAATAAAGCATAGGGGTTGGTTCATAAATATAGGCAGAGTAGAAAAGCCACAAAGTTATGCCAAACTGATACAAAACATTAGTTCAGCCCCAGAGAGTATTGTGTCCAATTCTGGGCAAAATACTTTAGGAAGGACGTGAAGGCTTTGGAGAGGGTACAGAGAGATTCACTAGAATGGTTCCAGGGATAAGGGTTTACAGTTAGGTGCATAGACTGGAGAAGCTGGGCTTGTTCTCCTTAGACTGGAGAAGGCTGCAGAGTTTTGATAGAGGTGTATAAAATCATGAAGGTTTCAGACAGAGCAACTAAAGAGAAACTGCTTCCAATGGCTGAATTGTCGATACCAGAAGGCACAGACTAAGTGATTGGCAACATAAGGAAAACCTATTTTTATGCAATGAGTGGTTAGGATTTGGAATGCACTGCCTGATGGAGTGATAGACAGATTCAATTGTAGCTTTCAATCCCCCCACCCCCACAAACTTCAATCCATCCTCCTCACCGCACACTAGCACTGCAATCTTTTCTAGCCCCATTATTTCTCCCATCCAAATTGCCTGTTGCTCTGACTCTGGCCCCTTACTCAACCTTCTCCCTTCACCATACCATTGTTGACCATGTCTTCAGCATTCTATTCACTGGGATTCCCTCCCTAACCCCTCCACCTCTCAATCCTCTTTCAAAAACCAGGTTTCCAGTCATCCATTTAATCTCTCCATCCTCAGCATTTTTCCATCCACATATCTGCAAACATCTTGGGACTTTTAAAAAAAATTTTAAAGTCAATATAAATGCAAACTGTTATCGCTCTTCGTAGGATAGCAACTTGGGATATTTTACATGCATCTTAGCAGGCAAATGGGGGGAAAGCGGGAACAGGTTACTGAGCTGGATGATCAGCCATGATCATAATGAATGGCGGAGCAGCCGCGAAGGGCCGAATGGCCTACTCCTGCTCCTATTTTCTATGTTTCTCTGAAATGGCTTTATATCACATGGAAAAAACAGCACCTTTGACAATGCAGCATTTCCCTGGAGGACAGCACCTTTGACAATGCAGCATTTCCCTGGAGGACAGCACCTTTGACAATGCAGCATTTCCCTGGAGGACAGCACCTCTGACAATGCAGCATTTCCCTGGAGGACAGCACCTCTGACAATGCAGCATTTCCCTGGAGGACAGCACCTCTGACAATGCAGTATTTCCCTGGAAGACAGCACCTTTGACAATGCAGCATTTCCCTGGAGGACAGCACCTCTGACAATGCAGCATTTCCCTGGAGGACAGCACCTCTGACAATGCAGTATTTCCCTGGAAGACAGCATCTTTGACAATGCAGCATTTCCCTGGAGGACAGCACCTCTGACAATGCAGCATTTCCCTGGAGGACAGCACAGTGGCGCAGTGGTTAGCACCGCATCCTCACAGCTCCAGCGACCCGGGTTCAATTCTGGGTACTGCCTGTGTGGAGTTTGCAAGTTCTCCTTGTGTCTGCATGGGTTTCCTCCGGGTGCTCCGGTTTCCTCCCACATGCCAAAGACTTGCAGGTTGATAGGTAAATTGGCCATTATAAATTGATCCTAGTATAGGTAGGTGGTAGGGAAATATAGGGACAGGTGGGGATGTGGTAGGAATATGGAATTAGTGTAGGATTAGTATAAATGGGTGGTTGATGGTCGGCACAGACTCGGTGGGCCGAAGGGCCTGTTTCAGTACTGTATCTCTAAACTAAACTAAACTAAACTAAAACCTCTGACAATGCAGCATTTCCCTGGAGTGTCAGCCTGCAGTCTGGCCTCGAGACTGAGAACGGCCCTTGGACTCACAAGGTTCTGGCACAAGAGGAAAGTATGCTATAAACTGTGCCAAGCTCACAGATGATGCAACCAAAAGCTTTGTAGTAACTGTGCAGTTTTCTTGGACAATTTGCACCAATGGGGTCCAGCCCAATTAGCAAACCATTTCCAAGTGATGCTGTGAAAGTGGTAGGCTTGCCCACCACCCACCCCCCCACCCCCACCCCCCTCCTCGCCCAAAACTGTTTAATTGTATTTGAAGCTATTTTCAGCCAGTGTGAAGATTTACCGCGCACGGAGAAGGTTACCAAAAGGCAAGAAAAAGTACACTCCCTTTTAGTGCATGGCTACCCGACCTGAACCCAACCAGACCCGACGACATGTGTCCGGTTTGGGTCGGGTCTCTCTTCCGGGTCCGGCATTCGGGTTCGGGTCGGGCAGGGTCGGACACAGTGCTGCCTTTTGCTCAGGGAGGGAAAAGGAAGTAAGCTTCAAAATGTGAACAGCCGGGGCATAAAGGTGGGAAACGTACACCCGGGCTCCGCACTAGTCTGCCTCCATCTGCATGATTCTGCAGGAATGGAGGATCACAACATTTGGACAAGGTAGAGCACAACCTCTTTGATATAATTAACTTCATTCCAGTAGTCGGGTCAGGTCGGGCGCGGGAAAAAATAAAATGACTCAGGCCCAGGTCGGGTTCGGTTTGGATGTGGTCAGGTCGAGCCCGGGTCAGGTTTCAACTGCATACCCAAGCAGGCCTTTACTCCCTTTAACACAACCATGCTTATACATCTCACTGCATGGAAAGTTTCATTATGACTGCATCTTTTATTTAGTGTGTTTGCACTTCTTTGTAAATAAATATACCGGAATCTGGTGGAAAAATCTGATCATGGTTTAGATATAATAAAACAGATGTGTAAATACTTTTTGCAACATTAATTCAGAAATTGTTAGCACCGGTAAATCCTAAAGGCTTATCCAGCCGTCTGAGCTTATTGGGTACATGAGGGAATGAAAGCCTTTAGACGGGAATGGGCTGCAGAAAGGAAGCGCCCAGAAAGAAAAATAAACAGAGAAAATTGAAACTTGGCCTCTTCATCCAGCTCCCTACTTAGCGCCCGCCCCTGCTCGCTACTGATTGCGCCTTGGCAGCCACAATTTGCATCTGCATTGGTCACATTGAGTGTCAATCAACATTCCCCACTGCCCTGTGTACATGACAGTTCCTCGCAAATTTGAAACTTTTTTTTGCTCCTGGAGTCAAGTTTCAAACTGGGCTAACAAGGGGGTTCAGTTTCTCTACACCGCCGGCTCTCGGCTGTTTATTTGGCGAATGATTCAACCTCCAAAAGCCGAAGCCTGCTGCTAATTTGCAGCCTTTTAAAAGGAAGCGGAAAGGTCCCCCTACTCTGTTTTAGAAAAAGTTGTGAGCAGTTCGCTGGAAGCTGGATCAAAGTTCGCGGCTTCAGGAAAACAGGTAAAAAAAATCGAGTGATTTTAGCGAAAGAAACAGACACGGAACAAAGAGACTGTGTGTATATATATGGTAACATGATTGAAGGAATGAATGAAAGAAGGTATAATGTTCAAATTAGAAGTTGTACAATTACAGGGGAAATGGGGTGCCTCAAACTTGTGGTCGAGATAGTTTGAGTTATTGAATGTAACCCAGTCTAGGATCATTTAAATTTTATATAAACCCATTGGGGTTAGGTGGAGGGGGTTGTCTTGCGCCCTTCCACTTCCCATTTCGAAATACCAATGTTATAAAAGTCCAAGAGCGGAAACCCCCTGTCTGACATGTCTTTGATATCTATTTTTCAATCTCTGTATTCCCAGAGGATTTTTACTGATTTCTTTTACACCACAAGAATTTCATTTTCCTCGGAAAACTTATATTAGAGGAAAAACAAACTAACCTTTTTAGAAAAACAACTTGGAATTAATAAAGTCCTAGGGAATGTTTTTTTTTTACAATAATTTTCTATTATAGTTTTAACAAAAATAAATCGCTGGCCCCGGAGTGGAACCTGTTTTTCAGGAATGTTGCCAATCGTAGTTTTAATTTTAATGTCAATTTCATCCCATTGAAATATATCAGGTTAATACGACGTGTAACTGAGCCAATTACAAGCGCGACTGGCGGCAAAGAGCTTAATTGCACCAATCAGGAGAGCAGAAAGGCAGAGGGAGCGACTGCAGTGGTTTCCATGGTAACCAGTAACAAACTTTCACCAGCGTGTATGTTTCACCTGGACTACCCGTCCTCCCATTCAGGAGGATTCTATTTTCTAAATACTATAATTTCATTGGGTATCACTGGATGTTAAATGGAGTCTCGACATGTATTATAATTAATCTCCTTAAAGGGAGAGGGTGTTTAAAAATTAATAAGCCAAAGTGAAACTTCAGTACATTTATGAAGCCTTCCGAGCCGATATGAAGTTGTACTTTGCTCCTCAACAGATCAGTGGATAAATGCACCACTTTGCTATTCAGCTGCACAGAAACAGGAAAGATCCAAGTAGCTTCCCAGTCTGTGCTGACCTGAACCAAGGTTGGGAATTACTAGGGAAGATCATTGAAACTGATAGTATACATGATTTTGAGAAGGAAGAAAATATAAATAGAGGGATATGATGAGAGATAGTGTTAAAAACATACAAGAAGGTTGCTGAGCCAAAAAGTGTGTCTATTTCTATTTGCACTTCATGTAAAATGAAAAGTATTATTGCTCTTTTCAGTGAACAAATCTACCAAGTGTTCTATAGATTGTTACCTTGTACTGACTCTTGTGGTGTTGACAGCTAAAGAAACTTTATTTAACAAAGTTTTGATTTCACAATTTTTGGTTACATTTTCACTTTGGCTCAATCCAACTTTCAGGTCAGTTTGGCACACACTGCATTGGACTTTGCACTGATTTTGTCACCTCCCAACTTTGCCAAGGAGAGAGTTCCTGCTGTGAAAGTAGTTTTTCCCTCCTGTTTACCGTTCAGTGAGAGAGTCTGACACTAACTGGATGAAAGTCTGGTCCATAATGTATGAGACAGTCGCTGTTTCTTTGAACAACTCTCCTGTGTTTCTTGCTGTGTGGCACTCAATACTGAGCATTCACAGATTTAGGGGTGGGGGAGGAGGTTGCAAAGTACCTCCAAACATTCTAAGCTGTCAATCTTCCTCTGTGAGTCTAGATATTGGTTGTGGGCAGATGAAGGGCATTGCAACCAAACAACATTTTGTCTTCAATTAACATCCACATTCATGCACTCAGAAGCAGGAACTGGTTTACCTCTTTCTTCCCCCGCCCCCCCCCCCCCAACCCCCAACCCCCAACCCCCAACCCCCAGTTCAGGGCATGGAATCTAATGGTGATTGTCCAATGGCGGCTCTGACCAAGATCAAATCTGGGATTCTTCTTCACTGATGTAGCTCAGCACCACACCAGGAGGTGCATTTTACCCAATGACCCAATGAGGCATACTAGGCACTGCTTTGATTTTCTTAATTTGCTCCAAGTCTATTGTTGCATTGCTGGCCTTTGTAGGCCATGCCAAACAATCTGATTTTATTAAGGCTTCTCTGGAAAGAAGCCAACTTCTTTCTGACTTTCGAATGCTTCTTTCTGCTGTACCCAATATGTTGGATTGTTTCTAATTAAGTAAAGTATTTAGAGAAGATTTGAATGTGTCCTGTTAGTCATTAGCAAGAAGCTATTTATCTTGATTTACATCTGGAAATGACCCCTATTTTCTCCCCTGCATTGAAGATATTAGCTTTTGCTGGAGTATGATTCAAAAGTCAGAAAGTCTGTAGGATCTGAATCCATGGACACTGAATTTTGCTGGGATATGCTTCAGTGGATGACCTCTAGCTTATTTGACTGGTAGGGGTATCACGTCATATCTGATCCCATTCCTGTCTTCACCCTATGTCCACTTTCATGGCTAGCATCGGGAACCTTTGCTGATTTTTATCCTTTCCTTAGCCCAGGCTCTGTTGAGCCCCCAATTGCTTTCCCAGGTGCAATTAGAAACCCTGTGCAAACCAGGAATCAAATGTGGGATGTCCTCATCTTTGTGCCCAGCATTGCCCTGGAAATGTATTTAACCAGTAGGCCGTTTGGACAAAAGTGGAATTGCTTGCTACATTTTGAAATGAGCAGTGGGGTCTTTCTCGTAAAACAATTTGTCTTGCATTTCCCTTATTTGGGTAAACGTTGGATATTTATCTGCCTTAACATAGTAATGTATTCATCACACCACTAGCATGGATTGACATGCCTTCACATAACAACTGATGTGTACGGTAATGTATCTGAAATGATAGAATCTTACAGCTACGGTAAACTATGATATAATACATTCTATCTGGCTTGACTTTCCAGCATGATGCATTGAGTTATTTTTAAGGTTTATCATGGAGACAAGTTTCTATTTAAGGTTTCAGTGAGAACTGGAGGCAGTGAATGTGCGGAAGTCAATGGTCTTTCTGTTCCTAGCAGTTTGCTTTGCAGAAATAACTGGTTACATTATTAACCCTGATACAATCACTTGACTCGGATCCAAAATTGTAACTAAAATCACAGTGCAAAGGGAACTTTTTTGTAACTTTGAGCAATTTCCACCTCCCCCCTCCCCCCCCCCCCCCCCCCACCCCCGCCCTTTCACCCAACAACATCTGTGCACTCCAGAAGTCTCCTCCCTCCTCAGTACCAATTTCTAGAATAAGGACTTTAGTTTAACAATAAGAAGTTGCATTTCTATAGCATTCTCCTCATTGGAAAGAGGCCTGGATGCTTTACTTGTATCAGATAACTGGAAATAGACACCAAATAGGAAAGAGAAGAAATGTAGAGTGGATTAAAGAGACAGAATCATAAACTTAGTTGAAGCGAAAGGTGCTTAGTAAGCTTTTAAAAGCTGGGACAGTGGAGGGAAGGCAGAGAGTTATTGGGAAGAAGTTCCAGATAGCAGGGGTATGTTGGGTGAAAGAGCTGCCACCAGTGGTAGAGTGAAGAGAATGCAGACAAAGAATGCATCAATGTCGGTGAGGTGAAGGGTTATGAGCAGGGGCATAGGGCTGATTACAGGTAACTGAAGTAGAGTGCAGTGAGTCTGTAGCAGTGCTTAAAAGTGAGAGTAATGATGGTGTAATTTAATACTGAAAGGGGGTTCTTTTACTGTTTCTATTGTGGAACTGATTCACATGTACATCATGATAGTATTGAATGAGATAAGAAACCAAAGAGCCACGAGTCTGATCCCTACTGCTGAGGGTCTAAGTTATGAGGAAATACTTGAGAAACTTGAATGGATCAGCCTAGAAAAGAAATGCCTTAGATGTGATCTTGCAGAGGTATATAAGATAGTAAATGGTACTGAGAAGGTTCATCTGGAAAAGTATATTTGAAATGAAATTGAGTAGGACAAAGGGACACAGGCTCAAGCTCTAGTACAATGGTAAATATTGGACTGATATAAGCAAATGCTTCATAAGAGTGATTTTTTTTTTCTTATTCGTCCATGGGTTGTGAGCGTCACTGTGAAGGCCAGCATTTATTGCCCATCCCTAAATTGCCCTTGAGTAGGTGGTAATGAGTCACCTTCTTGAACCGCTGCAGTCCATGTGGTGGATAGGGACCTATTTCCCTTAGCAGAGGGAGATATTTCACATTCTACATATTAAAAACATCAAGGGATTCGGGGATAGTGCAAGAAAATGGTGTTAAAGTAGAAGATCGGCCATGATCTCATTGAATGGCAGAGTAGGCTCGAAGAGCTGAATGGCCTACTCCTACTCCTAGTTCTTATGTCAATAAGCAGGGGCATTGTATATTGTATATAGCTAGATGGTGGTTAGAGTGTGTTGAGTTTGTGATGGTTTTTGTAGCATTGGAGCCAGGTCATGGGCACAGTGCTCCTGGTTATGACCTCCTCGCCAATCTCCTCCCACATCTTTCGCATTAGTTGCCTCTGACACCTGCTTCCCTCCCTCCAGTTACAGGGCATTCCTGCTCTGCTTGACCTCCTCCACCAGGACCTCCAGTGCTGCCTCTGAGAGCCTGTAAGCCCCTCCCTCTTGTTCTCTGAGCCATTGCCTGTCAGCGAGCACACTCTACACCTTTTACTGGAAGTGGATGCATGGAGGCTATATATACTGCTCCATGAAAATTGCTCCTAATCAGCACTTGAGTGCTAAACATGTCAGTCTGTATTTTAGACCCGCCAGGCATATTTAAATCATGGTAATTAGCAATAACTCCCAAAATTACAGGCTAAATCCAGACATTTAAACAGTCAGATCTTGGTCGGACAGTACCCACGTTGTATCTGTTTTCACTTTCTCTCCCAAATAACCCCCATGTATTTTACCATTTCTTGGAACTAAAATTAATAAATGTGGTAGTAAATGGTCATGGTATTGCCCATTGTCAGTTGTGAATTGTATTTTTTTTTATATTTCCAAGATGGCAGTGGAGCTGGGAAACCTAAGGAACTTCCCCACACTGCCACCTAGCAGCAAAAACTTGAAACCACATTGTGACAGTTGGCACAGCAACACTGATTGTAAACATTGCAGATGTGGCAAAAATGTCTGACAAGTAAGGATGTAAATGGGAAGTGTGAACCTTGATGCAAAATTCTTAATACATTTGTCTTTTATGCAAATTCCAAAAGTTTCATTTGGGTCTTTATTTGCATTCCCTTTTTCCAGTAGTGTGTCAACATTTTGCCACAATGAAACATAGAAAATAGGAGCAGGAGTAGGCCATATGGCCCTTCGAGCCTCCTCCGCCATTCATTATGATGATGGCTGACCATCCAACTCTGTAACCTGTACCAGCTTTCGCCCCATACCCTTAGACCCAAGAGCAATATCTAACTCCTTTTTGAAAACGTACAATGTTTTTGGCCTCAACTGCTTTCTGAGGTCGTGAATTCCACAGGCTCACCACTCTCTGGGTGAAGAAATTTCTCCTCATCTCAGTACTGAAAGGTTTACCCCATATCCTTCGACTATGACCCCTGGTTCTGGACTCCCCCACCATCAGGAACATCCTTCCTGCATCTACCCTGTAAAGTCCTGTTAGAATTTTATAGGTTTCTATGAGATTCCCCTCACTCTTCTGAACTCCAACGAATATAATCCTAATCGACTCAATCTCTCCTCATACGTCAGTCCTGCCATCCCAGGAATCAGTCTGGTAAACCTTCGCTGCGCTCCCTCGATAGCAAGAATATCCTGCCTCAGATAAGGAGACCAAAACTGCACACAGTATTCCAGGTGTGACCTCACCAAGGCCCTGTATAATTGCAGCAAGGCATCCCTGCTTCTGTACTTGAATCCTTTCGCTCTGAAGGCCAACATACCATTTGCCTTTTTTATCGCCAGTTGCACCTGTATGCTTACCTTCAGCGACTGGTGTACGAGAACACCCAAGTCTCGCTGCATATTCCCCTCTGTTTATCGCCATTCAGATAATAATCTGCCTTCCTGTTTTTGCTACCAAAGTGGATAACGTCACATTTATCCACCGTATACTGCATCTGTCGTGCATTAGCCCACTCACTCAACTTGTCCAAATCACCCTGAAGACTCTCTGCATCCTCCTCACAACTCTCCCTCCCACCCAGTTTTGCGTCATCTGCAAATTTGGAGATGTTACATTTAGTTCCTTCAGCTAAATCATTAATGTATATTGTGAATTGCTGGGTTCCTAGCACCGATCCCTGCAATATCCCACTAGTCACTGCCTGCCATTCGGAAAAAGACACATTTATCCCTACTTTGTTTCCTGTCCGCCAACCAATTTTCTATCCATTGCAGTACACTACCCCCAATCCCATGCGCTTTAATTTTACATGCTAATCTCTTATGTGGGACTTTGTTGAAAGCCTTCTGAAAGACCAAATAAGCCACATCCACTTGCTCCCCCTCATCAACTCTGCTAGTTACATCCTCGAAGAATTCTAGTAGATTTGTCAAGCATGATTTCCCTTTCGTAAATCCATGCTGACTGCCGATTCTACCACTGTTCTCCAAGTGCTCTGCTATAAAATCTTTGATAATAGACTCTAGAATTTTCCCCACTACCGACGTCAGGCGGACTGGTCTATAATTCCTTGTTTTCTCTCTACCTCCCTTTTTAAATAGAGGGGTTACATTAGCTACCCTCCAATCTGTAGGAACTGTTCCAGAGTCTATAGAATCTTGGAAGATGACCACCAATGCATCCACTATTTCTAGGGCCACTTCCTTAAGTACTCTGGGATGCATACCATCAGGCTCTGGGGATTTATCGACCTTCAAACCCATCAATTTCCCCAACACCATTTCTCTACTAATACTGATTTCCTTCAGTTCCTCTTTCTCACTAAGCCCTGTGTTCCCCAACATTTCTGGTATGATATTTGTGTCCTCCTTTGTGAAGACAGAACCAAAGTATGCATTTGGTTGGTCAGCCATTTCTTTATTCCCCTGTTTCTGACTGTAAGGGACCTACATTTGTCTTCACCAATCTTTTTCTCTTCACATACCTATAGAAACTTTTACAGTCAGTTTTTATGTTCCCCGCAAACGTGCTCTCATACTCTATTTTCCCGTTCTTAATCAGTGACAATGGAAAGAATGTCAGGATTGATGTTGCTGGGGACATAACCACTGGCTATGGTTCAACCAATTTTCTGCTCAGGTTTTGTTTTAAGTTTAAGGTGGCTGGTCTCACATTTATCCTGAAACCTGCCAATTGGACTAGTTGATATTAGCAAAGAATTACTAACCATTGTAAATTTTTCAAAGCAGAATCCAAAGGGGAATTCTTCACGTTAAGTGCTTGTAGATGAAACATTTGATAATCTGGAGCACACTAACCATGTAAACGCAAGCTGCAAGGTTTGTGTTCCTCCTTTGTGGAGAAAAAAAGCATTGAAGTCGATGATCAGCCATGATTGTATTGAATGGTGGAGCAGACTCGATGGGCTGAATGACCTACTCCTGTTCCTTTTTTTTTCTCGTTTCCAACTACCCTCTCTCTCCTCCCTCTCCTCCTTCTGAAGCCACTGGCTCAAGCTATGGATGCATGAGTGTTGGCTGTTCTGTCACCTTGCCTGAATGACAGTGAGTGTCAACAGGCTATTTGATTAGGAAGAGGTGTCATGGCAGGCCCATCCTCTCCTGACATCCATGCAAATGCACTTTACCACCGGGGCTATTGGATAGTGAGCAGGAGCAAGAACCCTGGATAATTTTCAGCTCCCTCCTCTGAGCTACCATGCACTGAGCATACTTACCCAACCGAGAACAGCTAATTCAACACAGAACAAGGATCGAACAGGCAGTCCACGTACCCACCGGACCATTAGGTAGCTACTTAGTTGGCCGGGCACGCTTTAGTCTAAATGCTACAAATTCCAGTAACACTTACTTTCACGTTGAGATTGCAAGTAAGTCTGTAGTACGCCAGCTGGATCAGCATCAAACTGCAATCAGCTTTGTAAGACTTCGTTGTGGCCCTAGTAATTGCTCCACTGTGGGTGGACTGACCAATATAAATCAACAGTGCACTCTCATTCTTTTTCTTTGTTTATTGTTCCCAGTTTGGGTTGAACTACAGTTTAATCGGAGCATTTCCCTGCAGCCTTGCGCTGTATCAAGTTTGACCCTGTGTGGCCAATTGTATTTTGACTGTTCAAGAAGGAAGAGGGTTGGTAATTCTTGGGCTTTAGAGATATTCCAACTGCTGCATTGTTCTGCACTGTTTGAAAATAATTGTGATCCTTTGTAAAAGAATTGATGGCAGGGAATTGCAGAGTTGAGGATGTCAGGTGTAAAAGTGTGGGGTTGTCTCTTCTGAAAGTGCTGACTCATAATGGGGTACAGTTCCTTAGGCACCAGTAACTCCCCTAAATGGCTATTCTTACTGAGAATTTACAGCATAGATACAGCCCATTTGGCTCAACAGGTCTATGCCAATGTTTATGCTCCACATAAATCTTCCTCTAACTCTAGTTCATCTAACCCTATGAGCAGATCGTTCTATACCTTTCTCCTCCATGTGCTTGCCTATTTTCCCCTTAAATGCTAGTCATTTCAACGACTCTATGTGGCAACATTTTCCATCTAACCACACTGAGTAAAGAAATTTCTCCTGAAGTACTAAATTGGATTTATTTATGGCTGTCTTATAATTTTGACCTCTAGTTTTGGGCTCCCCTACAAGTGGAAATATCTTCTCTCCATCCACTCTGTCAAACTCCTTCATAATTTTAATGACCTCTATCATGTCACCCCTGAGTCTTCTCCTTACTGGAGATAAGAGCCCCAGCCTGTTCAGTCTTCCATGGCTAACCCCAGATAGCTATTCAATAACATTTTACAATGTCAATCATGCCCTTTGCCAAGATGCACACTTTCCCACCTACCAGCAAAAGTCATTGAATAGTAATCAGGGATAGAAACCCTGTCTGATTTCCTCATGCCTCCCCAACCAGTGGTGAGACCAATTGGAACATCAAACACAATCGTCACCTGAGATTGACCATCTCAGCAGAGACATCTTCTTATAGGGCCCAGTTTCACTTTGGCCTGTTCCATTACCAGTTGAGGCATCAGAAGAATTATCCTCCTCTCTCAAGTGAAAGTACCAAGTTAAAACTGAACTGGTGGCAATTTTATGTGGGGGCTCCCAGCTACTAGGAGTTGTGGTCTGAGTCATTGTATTGACCCCCATACCCATCCCCCACCACCCCCTCCAAGCAATATTCTCTCGAAGCAGCGTGGCCATGCAGCAACCCGAAAGTTCCCATGCAGACCACGCGCAAGGCTGTCCTTTCAAGGTAATGCCCCTGTGTGATCACGCAAAATAATTTAGAGGCCACTCATTTTAAACAAATTGCCCGTGCACTCCAAAAAACATTTAGATGGTACGTTGCCCTCCGAGGCCCAGATGTTCAGAGGTTAGAGGGCATTGTTCTAAGGCATTTCCACCCACTGTCCTATTGGTCTGTCAAGTGTGTTATGGCAAAAACAAGTTCCAGTGTTCCGTCTTGTTCTCTCAGCCTAAAGATGCTATTATTCATTCAGTCTTGCTGAAAGGCCTTTGATTTGCTCCCACGTCTGTTTTTGCCTTGTCGGTTTTAGTCTTTGTAGGCCATGCCAAAAAATTTGAGATATTTAAGACATCTGGGAGGAAGCTAACTTTTTTGCCTTTGTGAAATATTTTCGGCCTGTACTTGGCATCTTAGATTCTTTTCATTGAAGCAAAATACTTGGGGCAGATTTCAATGTGTCCTGTTAGCCATCAGCAAGAAGCTATTCCTTCTGATCGGCCATTTTTGGGTTTCTCTCTGTCTCTCTGGCAACAGACAATGGCCGGAATTTGACGCCACCCCAGTGAGCCGGATGGCTGGGGGTGGCGTAAAATTGAACAGGAGGTTCCAGGAGGCCTTCCCGACATGCTCCCACCTCCGCCCCACTTTACATGGGCCGAGGGTGGGAGGGGGCGAGAAATGAGCTGCCCACCCCAGGCCAACCAAGGCCTTTAAGTGGCCACTTAAGAGCCTTCGCCTGCCTCCACTGGGATTTTACCTGTGGCAAGCAGGCGTCAGGGAGACTTGAAAGGCCATCCAGTGAAATGGCAACCTCTCAGCGTACCGAAGGGCTCTGTTGAGGGCCGCCCCCGCTTCCACAACCACCCCCAGGACCCAAGATGCCCCCCCTTTTTTCCCCCCCCCACCCCCCACCCCCCACCAAAACAACCACTCTTGCCTCGCTGGGGCGCGAGCGATTACCCCCGGCAATGCAACTCTAACTTACTTGCAGTCCTGGCTCCATGTCCTCGGATGGGCTGCAGTCCCAACTGTGGCCACCACTCTCAGTGGCGCTGCTGGGACTAAGAGCTGCCAGCCCGATGATTGGCCGGCAGCTCAATGAGGCGGGACTTCCTCAAGCGGTTGGAAGTCCCGGCTCAGAACATTTAAAGCCTGGGGACCCGTAAAATATGGGACAAATCCCCAGGCTAGGCGGAAGCAGGTTCGCCACCGACATTTACGTCAGTGGCCAGCTCCCGTCCACCCGATGTAAAATCCAGCCCTATGAGTGCCCTTTGCTTCCCTGTTCGAGTAATCATTCATCATGTGTGACCTTGGGTAATGAGTTTCAGGAATGTCAGAGACCAGCACAATCCCGACCATGACCACTTTCCAGAAGGCTGCACTGGCTACAGATTGAGAAGGGCTACTGCCTGATTTTTATTTTGTCCCTTTAGTGCTCTAGGCACTGCTGATTATCGTTCCCCTCCTACTCCAGCTGGAACCACAATCAACCCAGCACAGACCAGGAATGAAATCCGAGAGCGTCTGGTCTTTGTGGTTTAGTGTTACACTCATGGAATGAAGGTGGGGTTGGTTGGGGGGCGGTGGGGGGGGGTGTTGCTGGTGGGGGGTGGGGGGGTTTCTCAGTAAATCTATTAAGGGAGCCAAAAGTTTCACAACTACCAATTAAGATCAAATGCACCACAATATCTTGAATCTGAGGTCAGAATTAAATGAGGAAATTGAAGTAGTATCATTTAATAATAGATAAGTTGTAACAAAGTAGGATCATTTATTATTAATATCATTTCAGTAGTTTGGCTCCACAAGTTTGGAAGCATTTTAAAGATCATGGTGTACTATACTTTTTACAATATGTTGTTACAATATTGTGCATTCCTAAATTTCCATGACTGCATTGCTATGTTCATATTTCTTATTTCAAATGTAGTCACTATTGTACATTTGAAAGCCCAACACATTCCTCATTGATACTTTTGTTGAATTGGAGCTATTGGACCTGAGTGTTTTGTTTAATGATTTGAGGAAAGGCCATTGTGGTGTTGCTTCATTTCATTAATTAAGAGGTTATCAACACCAAGCTTGATTTTAAATGGATGAGAAAAAAGGAGGGATACAATGGCCCATACTCCACAAAGGCCATATTTCACCATTCCAATGCGCATCACGCTCTGTGTAATAGAGCCTGTTTGGATTAGGATGCTCACCAGATCAACAAAAGAGTTTTCGACTGGGATTCCATGAGGTCTGAGAGGATCCCAGGAAGCATAATCATGAGATTTCTTTAAATTAAAAAAAACTCGGCAGGGGTGAAATTGTTCTACGCAAGCTGTGTGAAACAGACTCGTAGAAAATCACCATGGACGTTTTCATCATGGCCAATCTTCTTTCCACTGAAGTTCACAGAATGATAGTTCGTTATTTTTGGAGACTCATTTCCTAGTCTCACTGTCACTTTCACCTTAGTTTGAAATTAAAAATCTTGGCAATGTTTTTTAAGTCAATGGAAACTTGGAAACTATCTGCTGTCGATTCACTACAGGCCTGTTTTTGTGCTTTTGCTGCAGACCAATTTCACCCCCTCCATTTTCCTTTTGGTAGCTAAGATAGTCTTTGAGAAGTTAATATAGGGTGTGTCAGTATTTGTCGGAGCTTTCAGGTGATGTGTCAAACAGCAAAAAAGCCACTTTCCTCACATTGAACCCCGATGGCTTTACTTTTGGTTTGTAGCTGACAGTGCGAGGATTGTGCCTGGGGAAAATCGTGGATCAGCATGAATTTCTTACACAAGTATGTCAAAGAGCATGAATGTCAATTGGGTTTAGTGCCATTTTCTCTCATATATTGATATGAAATAACGCAACAATGACACTGCAATTTTTAATCTGTTAGGACATAAATATTTTCCAGATATACCTACTTTTAATTTTGTAGCTGGTGTTAAAACAAAAAACACTGAACAATAAATTGACACCATTGCAATCCAGTTCAACATTTGACCCTTGCTATTGCCAAATAGGTCAGAATAATCATCCCGTAATGACATGGTTGGCAAATTGCACTCCTTGACGATATGACATTTGACTTCAGCAACCTTCGGCTCGTGATGGGTGGGGGGCATGGGGCAAATTCCAGTGACCTCTGCTGAAATGTCTGTCAGCATGTTCGGACAGGATCAGAGACTGCTGTGATAACCCTGCTGACTCTGTCTAGCCTCTGGCATAAGGAGTGACTGCTCAGATAAGGTGTACCTAAGGATCTATTCCCTTTTATGTGTCGGTACTTGTGCAAAAGGAGAGGAGGAAGTTGTGAGTTTAACAAAAACAAAGAAAGATGGATGTACTGAAAGAGGAATATAGAATCCTACTGGTGCATGAATATGCTGGTCAATAGTAACTTGTTTATACTGGGCCCAGGGCAGTACTTGCTGAATTCAGGAAGTTTACATTGGCGTTGCCACCTGCAGGAGACCCAAGAGACAGGAACAGGAAATACTAACATTCTTCTGGTCCCAGTGTAAGCAACTTTAATTCTTCCAGGCAAGTGTTAGACTGGTTTACAGCCTGTTGCAGCCTACGTTAGAGGGAAGGGGGAAAAGTTACAGAATTTGCTACAAAGGCTTTGATTGCTGTGGTTACCTGGGAATGACAATTTGTTGAGTTTTTATGGAGTTGTAATTTTAAAGGATTCTCCATTTGACTCTGTCTCATTCAGCAAGTAATTTTATGTACGTTACAAAGCAACTTTAGGTGTCAGCATGGCTCAGTGGTAGCACTCTTATCTCCAGAGACATGAGCACATATTCTAGACTGACACTTTAGTACAATACTGATGAAGAACTGCACTGTCGGAGGTACCATCCATCTGCCTTCTCAGGTGGGCGTAAATGATCCGTTGTCACAATGTCAAAGAAGTGCAGCAGAAAATCTCCCCAGTGTCCTGCCCAACATTTAGCCATCAACCAGCATCACCTTTTTTTAAAAAGAGATTATCTGCTTATTATCTCATTAATGTTTGTGGGACTTTGCTGCGCATAAATTGACTGCCCAAATTCTTACATTGCAATGCTTTGGGAGGCCAGAGGTCGTAGAAGGTGCTAAATAAATGCAAGTTCCTTCTTTTTTTCTTCAACGGTGGCTCCTTGGAGCTACAGCAGTACAACTTGATAAGGGAATTATGAAGGGGTCAGGAAGGGACCCAGAAATGATAGGGAGCAATGTAGGGAGAAATAATATATTGGCCATTAGACTTCCCTATATACACAAAGGTAGAGGACACAAAGCAATGTTCTATGATATACTTTTATGTTATGTTATTTTGAAAGGAAAGCACTGAATCAAGAAAATTAAGGATGCTATTAAGACACTAGCAATCTGCTGTGAAAGCAATAATGGCAACTTTCATAAATAACTAGACCATTTTCAGAATGAAAAGAACTGGTACTAAAGCGACCAGCTACAATAAAACAGAGTAGGAGCAAAGAGGCTTCGGCAGAACACTGAGGCAGCAATGGAGAATCAGTTGGTGGTAGGACAGGGATGAAATGGATTCTCAGCCGAGGCTGATCATAAGAAAGCTAAATCTGGACACAGATGTCCAGAGTGACCTATATAAGCTGGAGAACAGGAATAAGCCGATACTTCAGGACTTGAAAAGAGGTAAAAATACAAGATGTAAAAAGAAAAACTTGCATTTATATAGTGCCTTTCATATATCAGGGCACTTTACAGCTAATATAATACGTTTGAAACATAATCATTTGTAATGTAGGGAACACGGCAGCTAATTTGTGCACTGTGTTATGAAAGTACTTCCGTTGTTAAACTTTGAGGATTTGTGTTTTAAAACTGAAAAAAGGATTCCATAGATGCTAGAACTTTTTTTTTAAAAAGAGGTCATCGTAAGGACTTTTGGACTTGATTTGTAAACAAACCTTACTGGAAGTTCCTGTCTTCAGATAATTGCCCAGTAGAGGGCCTTTTTGACTTGGGGAAGATGTTTACAGTGAAGTGACAGGTGAAGATTTATAGGGGTCAAGAGGCTTGACTCTTGAGATATTGTTTTACTTTGGACAGGCAGTTGGGGTATGGAGAGTGTTTTGAGTTGGAGTTTAAAAACCAGCCAGGAGAGCAGCCTCCCCAGCTCAGTCATTTTCCTTCTCTTTGAAAAGCCTGCCAACTTTTCCATCTCTTTGTGAGGCTCTTAGAAGCAAGTGTAAGAAATAGAGAAATTGATGCTACATTCGACCTGAAAGTCCTGCTTGAAACCCCTGTTGCAGCATTTCTCCTGAGATACTGGAAATACCTGCTGGATAAATCCTCGTGCCGCCTGAACGAATTGCTCTAGGGAAAGATCCAAGTGACAGCCATCTACACATATTTGGGATGCCAGACCAAAAAGGGACAATTGACATCTTTCCATATCATTTTTTTTTTTCTTCAAGAGTTAGCAAGTATGTGGCCAAAGTATTTTTTGTCTTTTTTTGTAACAGAGCTCTAAAAATTAAATCTCTTTTTTTTTTTCGATTAACGCGTATGTGAGGGGCTGAGGTAAAAAGGGAACGTTCATATTTCAATGTTAATTTCAGTGTTAATGCTTTACTTCATTACTGATTATGTCTTGTTTTATCATAAACAGATAATTTTGTTGTTTATTAAAGAAACCTCGTTGATGTGTTTTATTCTGGGTAAAAATAGAGTCTATGATTGACCGTATTGATAACTGGGTAAACATTTAAATATATGTTGTGACCTGTGGAGACATGGAACTAGAAAAAGTTGTGTACTCCTCCTGCCTCGGTCATAACAGCAAGTTCCCACAAACAGGAATGAAATCAATAAGGTTGGCCGGAACACTAGGAAAGCACCTCTGCCCTTCTTCGGAAAGTGACTTGGTTTAATTTCTAATCCAAAAGATGCCCCCCTCGATAGTCCAGCATTCCCTTCGTACCAGGATTTTCCATTGCATACTCCATCTCTGGTTTTAATCAATTATTGTGCATGAGCATCAGCAACGAGATGAAGACGAGACTGAAGCAGTTGCATCCATCTTCTACCAGAAGCGCCGAGTGGATGATCCATCTCGGCCTCCTACTGAGGTCCTCAGCATTGTAGATGCCCATCTTCAGCCAATCCGATTCACTCCACATGATATTAAGAAATGGCTGAAGGCACTGTATACTGCAAAGGCTGTGGGCCCTGACAACATTCCAGCAATAGTACTGAAGACTTGTGCTCAGGAAGTAGCTGTACCCCTAGCCAAGCTGTCTCAGTACAGCTACAACACTGGCATCTACCTGACAATGTCGAAGATTGCACAGGTATGTCCTGTCCACAAAAAGCAGGACAAATCCAACCCGGCCAATTACCGCCTTATCGGTCTACTCTTTATCATCGGCAAAGTGATGGAAGGGGTGCTCCGACGGTTGGACTTCTGGAGTTCTGATGAAAGGTCACAGACCTGAAATGTTAACTCTGCTTCACTCTCCACAGTTGCTGCCAGACCTGCTGAGTATTTCCAGCACTTTTTGTTTTTATTTCATCTCCCCTTGATGTTCAATGGCATTACAATCGCTGAATACCCCACTATCAACATCCTGTGGGTTGCCATTGATCAGAAACTGAACTGGACCAGCCACACACACATTGTGGCTACAAGAGCAGGTCAGAGGCTAGGTTTCTCTCCATTTAGATAATTTGCCTTTCTATTCTTTTGACCAAAATGGATAACCTCACACTTATCCACGTTAAATTCCATCTGCCAAATTTTGGCCCATTCACCTGACCTATCCATATCCATTTATAAATTTCTTATTTCTTTATTGCAACTTACTATCCCACCTATTTAGTGTCATCTGCAAATTTGGCTATAGTACCTTCTATCCCTGCATCCAAGTCATTAATATAGATTGTAAATAGTTGGGGCCGGAGGACCAAACTCTGTGGCACCCCACTAGTTGCAGCTTGCCAACCAAAAAAGGACCCATTTATCCCGACTCTGTTTTCTGTTGGTTAGCCAATCCTCTATCCAAGCTAATAAATTGCCCCTAACCCCATGTGATCTTACCTTGTGTATTAACTTTTTGTGTGGCACCTTATCAAATGCCTTCTGGAAGTCCAGATGTACTACATCTACAGAATCCCCATTATCCACTTGTTACATCTTCGAAGAACTCTAGCAAATTAGTCAAACACAATTTACCCTTCATAAAACCATGCTGACTCTGATGGATTGCGTTTTGACTTTCTAAATGTCCTGTTATTACTTCCTCCATTTGGGTGGAAATTAGAAACTCTAAGAAGAAAAAGTCATTGATAGGCGTAGTCTATAGGCCACCAAATAATATCACATTGGGGCGGGCAATAAACAATGAAATAACTAATGCCTGTAAAAATGGTAGGGCAATTATCATGGGGGATTTTAATCTACATGTAGATTGGTCAAACCAGCTCAGTCAGGGTAGCCTTGAGGAGGAGTTCGTTGAGTGTATCAGTGATAGTTTTCTTGAACCGTATGTAATGGAACCGACGAGGGAGCAAGCTATCCTAGATCTAGTCCTATGTAATGAGACAGGAATAATTAATGACTTCATGGTTAGGGATGCTCTTGGAAGGAGTGATCACAGTATGGTTGAATTTAGAATACAGATGGAGAGTGTGAAGATAAAATCCAATACCAGGGTCCTGCGCTTGAACAAGGGGGACTACAATAGAATGAGGGAGGACTTGGCTAAAGTGGACTGGAAACAAAATTTTATGGTGGGACAGTTGACGAGCAGTGGAGGACTTTCAAAGCAATTTTTCAAAGTGTTCAGCAAAAGTATATTCCAGTGAAAAGGAAGGACTGGAAGAAAAGGGATAATCTGCCATGGGTGTCTAAGGAAATAAGGGAGGCTATCAAATTGAAAGAAGGCATACAAAGTGGCCAAAAACAGCATGAAACTAGAAGATTGGGAAAACTTTAAAGGTCAACAGAAAGCCACAAAAAGAGCTATAAAGAAAAGTAATAGAACATGAGAAAAAACTAGCACAGAATATAAAGACAGATAGCAAAAGTTTCTATAAATATATAAAACGATAAAGAGTAGCTAAAGTAAACGTTGGTTCTTTAGAGGATGAGAAGGGGAATTTAGTTATGGGGTATGATGAAATGGCCGAGGCATTGAACAGGTATTTTGTATCGGTCTTCACAGTGGAGGACATTAATAACATGCCAGTAATTGACAAACGAACGTAGGTGAGGACCTGGAAACAATCATTATTACGGAAGAGGTAGTGTTGGGCAAGCTAATGGAGCTAAGGATTGATAGGTCTCCTGGCCCTGATGGAATGCATCCCAGGGTACTAAAAGAGATGGCGGGAGAAATAGCAGGTGCACTGGTGGTAATTTTCCAAAATTCGCTGGACTCTGGGGCAGTCCCAGCAGATTGGAAAACAGCAGATGTGACGCCACTGTTTAAAAAGGGAGGTAGACAAAAGATGGGGAATTATAGACCGGTTAGCTTAACCTCTGTAGTGGGGAAGATGCTCGAGTCTATTATCAAGGAAGAAATAGCAGGGCATCTCGATAGAAATTGTCCCGTTGGGTAGACTCAGCATGGGTTCATGAAGGGCAGGTCATGCTTGACAAATCTTTTGGAATTCTATGATGACATTACGAGCAAGGTGGACAATGGGGACCCAGTGGATGTGGTGTACCTAGATTTCCAAAAGGCCTTCAACAAGGTGCCGCACAAGAGGCTGCTGCATAAGATAAGGATGCATGGCGTTGGGGGTAAAGTATTAGCATGGATAGAGGATTGGTTGACTAACAGGAAGCAGAGAGTGGGGATAAATGAGTGCTATTCTGGTTGGCAATCAGTCACTAGTGGTGTGCCTCAGGGATCGGTGTTGGGACCGCAATTATTTACAATTTATATAGATGATTTGGAGTTGGGGACCACGTGTAGGGTGTCAAAGTTTGCAGATGACACTAAGATGAGTGGCAGAGCAAAGTGTGCAGATGACTGTGAAACTTTGCAGAGGAACATGGATACATTGAGTGAGTGGGCAAAGGTCTGCCAGATGGAATACAATGCTAATAAATGTGAAGTCATTCATTTTGGTAGGAGTAACAGTAAAAAGGATTATTACTTGAATGGTAAAAAGTTGCAGCATGCTGCTATGCAGAGGGACCTGGGTGTCCTTGTGCATGAATCGCAGAAGGTTGGTCTGCAGGTACAGCAAATAATTAGGAAGGCAAGTGGAATTTTGTCCTTCATTGCTAAAGGGATTGAGTTTAAAAGCAAAGAGGTTATGTTGCAGCTGTATAAGGTACTGGTGAGGCCACACCTGGAGTACTGTGTGCAGTTTTGGTCTCCTTACTTGAGAAAGGATGTACTGGCACTGGAGAGGGTGCAGAGGAGGTTCACTAGGTTGATTCTGGAGTTGAGAGGGTTGGCTTATGAGGAGAGACTGAGTTGATTGGGATTATATTCATTGGAATTCAGAAGAATGAGGGGGGATCTTCTAGAAACATATAAAATCATGAAGGGAATAGATAAGATACAAGTAGAGAGGATGTTTCCACTGGCAGGTGAAGCTAGGACAAGAGGGCATAGCCTCAAGATTAGAGGGAGCAGATTTAGGACTGAATTAAGAAGGAACTTCTTCACCCAGAGGGTTGTTAATCTATGGAATTCCTTGCCCAGTGAAGTAGTTGACGCTTCTTCAGTAAACGTTTTTAAAGCTAAGGTAGATATCTTTTTGAACAATAAAGGAATTGAGGGATACAGTGAGAGCGCGGGTAAGTGGATCTGAGTCCACGAAAAGATCAGCCATGATCTTATTGAATGGCGGAGCAGGCTCGAGGGGCCGGATGGCCTACTCCTGCTCCTAGTTCTTATGATCTTATTATGATCTTAATAATGGATTCTAACAATTTCCCAATGACAGATGTTAAACTAACTGGTCTATAGTTTCCTACTTTCTGCCTCCCTCCCTTTTTGAACAAGGGCGTTATATTGGCATTTTCCAGTCCACTGGAACCTTTCCCGCATCCAGGGAATTTTGGAATATTATAACCAACAGATCCACTATCTCTGCTGCCACTTCCTTTAAGACCCTAGGATGTAGGCCATCAGGCCCTGGGGACTTGTCTGACTTCAATCACAATAGTTTGCTCAGTACTTTTTCCCTAGTGGTGGTGATTGTTCTAAGTTCCTCCCTTCCTATAACCTCGGCATTTCTTGTTACTATTGGGATGGTACTAGTGTCCTCCACTGTGAAAACTGAGGCCAAATACTAATTTCATGTCTCTGCCATTTCTGTGTTCCACACCATTAATTCCCCAGTCTAATCCTCCAAGGGACCAACATTCACTTTAGCTGCTCTCTTCCCTTTTATATACTTATCAAAGCTTTTGCTATCTGTTTATATTTTGTGCCATTCCTTTGCTGTTGCTAGGTAAAAATCCTGGAACTTCTTCCTAACAGCACTGTTTGGGGAAGCTGGGCCTGTATTCTCTAGAGTTTCAAAGAATGAGATGATCTCATTGAAACCTACAAAATATTTAAAGGGATAGACTGGGTAGATGCAGCTGAGATGTTTCCCCTGGTTGAGGAGTCTAGAACCAGGGGATACAATTTCAAAATAAGGGGGAAACCACTTGGGACAGAGATGAGGAGAAATTTCTTTACTCAGAGGGTTGTGAATCTTTGGAATTCTCTACACCAGAGGGCTGTGGAAGTTCAGTCATTGAGTATGTTTAAAGCAGAGATTGACTGATTTCTAAATACAAATGACATAAGGGAATATGAGGATAGTATGGGAAAAAGGCATTGAAGTGGAAGATCAGCCATGATCCTATTGAATGGTGGGGCAGGCTTGATGGGCCGAATGGTCTACTCCTGTTCCTATGTTGGTGTACCTACAGCACATGAATTGCAGCGGTTCAAGAAGGCAGCTCACAATCACCTTCTCAAGGGCAATTGGGGATGGACAATAAATGCTGGCCTAGTCAGCGAAGCCCACATCCCAACAGCAAATAAAAGAAAATATTGACTAACTGTTTAACCGTGTTGATGCTTTCCTTCGGGTAGTGATCAGGAATGGATATTGTGACTACTTCTCCTGCCTCTCCCTAGCTCACGGTGTCCTATTTCCACTTTGAGCTTGTGTTTCTTACTCACTGATTTTCTGCTTTAAATTTTGTGGATCTAGAGGCTTTGAACAAGATGTTCTTAATGCTGTTACCTCACTGGGGATAAATGCTAAATCAGAACACTGATGTGTTTGTTGCAACAACTTCAGATACATGCAAACTGCTGAGGACAGGGGTTTAAGTTGATCTGCATCTTTGGAGGCCCCTGAACAGTAAAAGCTTGAACACTCTTGTCGAAGGGTAAGAGTGAGTTGGAGTGCTGCTCATAGTCACTCTATATGGTTTTATCACTTAAAATAATACTACCAATTCTCCACCACTCACAGGTTAATTCCTATATATTCTATACTGATACAGAAATGTAAAAATTAAACTTCTCTCAATCCAATTAGGTAGTTCAGTCTTGACTGTATGCTCTAGGGGAGCAGTATGAATAATATAACTCCTATACATTGGAGCCAGCCATTGTTACCATTCAAGTTTTTATCTTACTCATTAACCGGTGTTGGAAAGAGAGGAAGTGTGGGGTTGGGGGAGCACAATGAATTGTTCATCTGTCTGTACTTCTGGAAAGGCAATTGGGAGCGCTAACTACAGCTCATCTATTTAAGCCATACAAAACCCTGGTTAGAGCACAGTGTACAGTGACCAGTTCTGGGTACTGTACATTAGAAAGGATATAGTGGCCTTGGAAGGAGTCCAGGATAGGTTTACCAGAATGATACCTGGACTCCAAGGGTTAAATTACAAGGTGAGAATACACAAACTAGGGTTATATTCCCTGGAATTTAGAAGGTTAAGGGCTGATTTGATCCAAGTTTACAGGATATTGAGGGGAACAGATAGATAACGAGAAACTATTTCTGTTGGTTGCGGATGAGGGGGCACAGGCTAAAGATTAGAGCAAGGCCTTTCAGGAGTGAAATTCAGAATCACACCTACATACAAAAGGTGTTAGAAGTTTGGAACTCTCTTCCACAAATGGCAATTGGTGCTAGATTTCTTAATTTTACATCTCAGATTGATAGATTGTTATCCAAAGGCATTAAGGGGTTTGGGGCAAAGGTGGATATATGGTTGCAGATCAACCAAGATTTTGTTGAATGGTGGAGCAGGCTCGAGGGGCTAAATGGCCTCCTCTTGTTCATATGTCCCTGGGCTGGGGTAAAACTTCATGATGTCAGGGAGGAAAAATCCTTCACATAATTCGTACTCCCAGGCTTGCCTTCAAATAGCTTTAAAAGCCAGAACAAGAAATGCCTCAGAGACATGGATGTCTATCCAACTCTCTCCCTTTCTAACATGTCATAGGTGATATTCACCTAGATGGAAAAACTGTGCTGCAACTGCTGCCTTCGAAAGAGTGCCATTTATTGTAAGGAATGCAATACTTCCAAAAAGCAATTGATAAAGTGCTGCACAACAGACTTGTGAGCAAAGTTATAGCTCATGGAATATAAAGGACAGTAGCAACTTGGATATGAAATTGGCTGAGTGAAAGAAAACAGAGAATAGTGATTAATGGATGTTTTTTGGACAGGAGCTCCCCAAAGGTCAGTGTTGGGACCCTTGCTGTTCCTGATTCATATCAATGACCTAAACCTTAGTGTGTGGGCACCATTTCAAAATTTATGGATGATACGAAACTTGGAAACAATGTGAGCTGTGAGGAGGATAGTATAGAACTTCAAAAGGATATACAGGTTGGTAGAATGGTGGACAAGTGACAAATGAAATTTAATGCTGAGAAGCGTGAAGTGATTTATTTTGGTAGGAAGAACGCAGAGAGACAATAAAAGATAAAATGGGCAATTCTAAAGGGGGTGCAGGAGCAGAAGGACCTGGGTATATATGTGCATAAATCATTGAAGGTGACAGGACAGGTTGAGAGAACAGTTAATAGAACTTACAGTATCTTAGGCTTCATTAATAGGGGCATAGAGTACAAAAGTATGGAAGTTCTGTATGGAAGACTAGGGAGGCAGTGGACCTGGGAGGAATCGCAACCGGAGAAGGAGAGTATAAATCCAGTCTGAGGCTCGAGGCCCACACTTAACCTGGAAGACCGGAGAGGCAGGCTGTGGCTGTGGCTGGAAGTCTGCACGCTCCAGGTTTGAAGAGTTTGGGGGAAAAAACCTAACGGTGACATCACGGGAAAACTGTAAGATAATTGGTTGGTAACAGCTGTTAGAGTGCCTGTAAATAGCTGGAAAATTAGGAAAAAAATTTTAAGCCTCAAATAGATACCTTTTATAAATGATAAGGTTAGTACTGCTAAGGTTTTAGTTGGTGTAATTTATTAGTATTACTAATTAGAAAGTGCTTTTTGGACAGAGTGTGAAGCTGTGAGTTGGTATCTGAGGGAGTTCAGTGACAAGGGGAAGAAGGTGCTCCTTTGTCTCTTTTCTGCATTTTCAGCCTCCACTATTTGCTTCTTACTTTGGTAGAGGGGAAGAAGCTGATTGGCAAGTAACTGGTAAGTTATTCTACTTATTACACTAACTACTAAGTCTCTTCAACTCGCCACAATTTAGCCCTGTCTTTATGGCTGCCCGCCAGCTCTGGCGAATGCTGGCAACTGACTCCCACGACTTGTGATCAATGTCACACGATTTCATGTCGCGTTTGCAGACGTCTTTATAGCGGAGACATGGACGGCCGGTGGGTCTGATACCAGTGGCGAGCTCGTTGTACAATGTGTCTTTGGGGATCCTGCCATCTTCCATGCGGCTCACATGGCCAAGCCATCTCAAGCGCCGCTGACTCAGTAGTGTGTATAAGCTGGGGGTGTTGGCCGCTTCAAGGACTTCTGTGTTGGAGATATAGTCCTGCCACCTGATGCCAAGTATTCTCCGAAGGCAGCGAAGATGGAATGAATTGAGACGTCGCTCTTGGCTGGCATACGTTGTCCAACAGCCCCGACAAACAAATTTCTCTGCAGCACCTGTGGAAGAGTCTGTCACTCCAGAATTGGCCTTTATAGCCACTCCAGGCGCTGCTTCACAAACCACTGACCACCTCCAGGCGCGTATCCATTGTCTCTCGAGATAAGGAGGCCCAAAAGAAAAAGAAAGACACTAACAATAATTAGTTTGTAAAGCTCAGGTACGGCAGTGCTGCTCAGCTTAGTGGAATGTGTCTCCTGTAGTATATGAAAAGTTGTGGTCACACCATGTGTCCTTGACCAACACATCTGCAAGAAGTGTCACCAGCTGCAGAAACTTGAGCTGGAGTCACTGTGGTGCATCCATGAGGCAAAGAACTACGTGGATAGTACGTTTAGGGAGATGGTCACACTACAGGTTAAGAATGTGCAGGTAGAGAGGGAATGGATGACTGCCAGGCAGGTAGTGCAGGAGTTCTGAGTCAATCTCGCTTGCTAACCGCTCTTTTCCATTTTGGATACCGGTGAGGGCGATGGTTCTTCAGAGGAGTGCAGCAAGAGCCAAGTCTGTGGCACCACGGGTGGCTCAGCTCCCCGGGGGTGGGGGGGGGGGCAGGGGAGAAAGAAGAGTGGAAGGGCAATAGTGATAGGGGATTCATTAGTTAGAGGAACAGACAAGCATTTCTGCGACCGCAGACATGACACCAGATGATATGTTGCCTCCCTAGTGCCAGGGCCAAGGACATCACAGAGTGGCTGCAAGAAATTCTTCTTGGGGAGGGTGAACAGCCAGAGGTCATGGTCCACATTGGTACCAGTGACATGGGTAAGAAGAGGAATGAGGTCCTGATAGCAGAGTTTAAGGAGTTAGGAAAAAAATTAAAAAGTAGGACCTCAAAAGCAGTAATCTCAGGATTACTCCCAGTTCCACGTGCTAGTGAGCGTAGGAATAGGAGGATTAAGCAATTTAACACGTAGCTGGAGAATTGGTGCAGGAGGGAGGGCATAGAATTCAGAGGCATTTGGATTTGTTTTGGGGTAGGTGGGAACTGTACAAGATGGCTAGGTTGCACCTTAGCAGGACTGGGACTAACATCCTCGCAGGGAGATTGGCTAGTGCTGTTGGGGAGGGTTTTAACTAAATTGTCACGGGGATGGGAACCTAAGAGGGAGTTCAGATTGGAAGGAAGCGAAACGTTTTTTTATTCGAGTGATGTGGGCATCACTGGCTAGGCCAGCATTTATTGTCTGTCCCTAATCACCCTTGAGAAGGTGGTGGTGAGCTGCCTTTTTGAACTGCTGCAGTTCTTTGGGTGTAGGTACACCCACAGTGCTGTTGGGAAGGGAGTTCCAGGGTTTTGAACCAGTGACAGCGAAGGAACGGCAATACAGTTCCAAGTCAGGATGGTGTGTGTCTTGAAGGGGAACTTGCAGTGTTCCCATGCATCTGCTGCCCTTGTCCTTCTAGGTTGTAACTGGTAACAGGAAGTAGAGAAGTAGTAAGCAAAATTGGAAGGCAGACGAGACGAAGGCAAACATCAAATAGGATCAGAATGAGAAATAATGTTAAGACAAAGTTAAGGGCACTCTATCTGAATGCATGCAGCATTCGCAACAAGATAGATGATTTAAAAGCACAGGTAGAGGTAAATGCGTATGATTTAATTGCCGTTACAGGGTGACCAGGACTGGGAACTGCATAGTCTGGGATATTCATCATTTAGGAGGGATAGGCGGAGGGGAAAAGGAGGCGGGGTAGCGCTGTTAATAAGGGACCATATCAGTAGATTAGTGAGAGAGGATCTTTGATCGAAGGAACAAGATGTAAGATCAGTTTGTGTAGTGCTAAGAAACAGCAAGGGGCAGCAAACATTGGGAGTTGTTTATAGGCCACCAAACTGTAGTGGTAATGTTGGGCACAGGTATAAATCAGGAAATTAGAGATGCATGTAGCATGGGCAATACAGTAATAATGGGTGACTTCAATTTATATATAGATTGGGTAAACCTAATTAGCACTAGTGCTGTGGAGGATGAATTCCTGGAGTGTGTTCGAGATGGGTTTCTGGAGCAGTATGTTGATGACCCAACTAGGGATTGGGCCATTTTAGATTTAGTATTATACAATGAGAAAGGGCTAATTAATAACCTTGCTGTAAAGGAGCCATTAGGAAATAGTGACCACAATATGATAGAATTCTACATTAAGTTTTAAAGCGATTATAGTTCATTCTGAAACTAGGGTCTTCAATCTGAACAAAGGAAACTATGAAGGTATGAGGGGCAAGTTGGCTATGGTGAATTGGGAAAATACATTAAATGATTTGATGATAGACAGGCAATGGCCAGTATTTAAGGAGGTATTACATGGTTTACAACAAATATACACTCTAAGACACAAAACCCCCCAATAGGAAAGGTGAATCAACCATGGCTAACAAAACAAGTTAAAAATTGCATTAGGTCAAAGAAAGTGGCTTATAAGGTCGCCAGAAAAAGTGGTAAGCCTAAGGAGTGGGAGCAATTTAGAGTCCAACAAAGGAGGACCAAGAAACTGATAAAGAAAGGGAAAAGAGATTATGAATGTAAGCTAGCTAGAAACATAAAGGTGCCCTGTAAAAACTTCTTTAGGTTTGTGAAAAGGAAATGATTAGCAAGGACAAATGTGGGTCCATTGCAGGCAGAGACAGGAGCATTTGTGGTGGAGAATGAGGAAATGACAGAGGCTAAACAATTACTTTGTCTGTCTTCAGGGAGGAAGACACAGAAAATCTCCCAGAAATACTAGGGAACCAAGGAACTTGTAAAAATGAGGAACTGAAAGTAATTAGTATCAATAAAGAGGTAGTACTCCAAAATTAATTGGATTGAAAGTTGATCAATCCCCTGAACCAGATGAGCAACATCCCAGAGTATTGAAGGAGGTAGCTATAGAGATAGTGGATATACTGGTGGTTATCTTTCAAAATTCTATAGATTCTGGAAGGGTTTCTGCAGACGGGAAAGTAGCAAATGTAACCCTACTATTTAAGAAGGGAGCGAGAGAAAAAGCTGAGAACCACAAATCTGTTCGTTTGACGTCAGTAGTAGGGAAAATGTTAGAACCTAAAGGATGTAATAACTGGATACTTGGATAATAATGATAGGATTGGGCAGCGTCAGCATGGATTTGTGAACGGGAAATCATGTTTGACAAACCTGTTGTAGTTTTTGAGGATGTTACTTGTAGCATAAAGTGGATGTGGTGTATTTGGATTTTCAGAAGGTCCCACACAAAATCAGAGCACATGGGATTATACTGCAATGGATTGAGAATTGGTTAAGAGACAGAAAGCAGAGAGTCGGAATAAATGGATCATTCTCAGGATGGCAGGCTGTTACTAGTGGGGTACTGCAAAGATCAGCTTGGGCCACATCTGTTAATAATCTATATAAATGAATTGGATATGGACCAATTATAACATTTCCAAATTTGCAGGTGACACACAGGTAGGAGGGAATGTAAGTTGTCAGGAGGATGCAAGGAGGCTTCAAACAGGTTAAGTGAATGGGCAAGAACATGGCAGATGGAATATAATGTGAATAAGTGTAAAGTGATCCACTTTGGTACAAAAAACAAAGGCAGAGTTTTTCTTAAATGGTGAGAGGTTGCAAAGTGTTGATGTTCAAAGAGACCTGGGTGCCCTTGTTCATGAGTCACTAAAAGCTAGTATGCCGATGCAGCAAGCAATTAAGAAGGCAAATGGTATGTTGGCAAGGAGATTTGAGTATGAGTACAGATGTATTGCTTCAGTTACATAGAGCCTTGGTGAGACTGCACCTGGAGTATTGTGTACTGTTTTGGTCTCCTTATCTAAGGAAGGATATACTTGCCATCGAGGAAGTGCAATGGAGGTTCACCCGACTAATCCCTGGGATGGCAGGATTGTCCTGAGGGGAGATTGTAGAAACTGGGCCTGTATTCTCTAGAGTCTCAAAGAATAAGAGGTGATCTTATTGAAACTTACAAAATTCTTACAGGGCGTGAGAGGGTAGATGTGGATAGGATGTTTCCTCTGTCTGGAGAGTCTATAACAAGGGGACACAGTCTCAGAATAAGGGGCAGGCCATTTAAGGTGGAGATGAGGAGAAATTTCTTTACTCTGAGGGTGGTGGATCTGTGGAATTCTCTACCCCAGAGGGCTGTAGAAACTCAATCATTGAGCATGTTCAAAACAGAAATCGATAGATTTCTGAATACTAACGGCATCAAGGGATGTGGGAATAGTGGGGCAAAATGGCATAGAGGTAGATGATCTACCATGATCTGTTTGGTGCAAGCTCGACAGGCCAAATGGCCTACTCCTGCTCCTATTTCCTATGATACCCTGTTAAACTTGTATAGAACACTAGTTCAGCCTCCACTGGAGTATGGTGTGCAGTTCTGGACACCACACTTTAGGAGAGATGTGAAGGCATTAGAGAGAGTGCAGAAAAGATTCATGAGAATGGTTCCAGACTTGAGGAACTTCAGTTCCGTGGACAGATTGGAGAAGTTGGGACTGTTTTCCTTGGAGAAGAGAAAGTTCAGAGGAGATCTGATAGAGGTGTTCAAAATCATGAGGGGTCTGGACAGGGTAGATAGGGAAAAACTGTTCCCCTTGGTGGAATAATCGAAAACAAGATGGCACGGATATAAGGTAATTGACAAAAGAAACAATGGTGACATGAAAAACTTTTTCACACAGCAAGTGGTTAGGATCTGGAATGCACTGACCTGAGAGTGTGGTGGAGGTAGATTCAATTGAGGCATTCAAGAGGGAATTGGATTGTTAGCAGAAAAGGAAGAATGTGCAGGGGCGAAGGCGGCGGAGTGGCAGTAGGTAAATTGCTCTTTTGGAGACATGATGGGCCGAATGGCCTCTTTCTGTGCTGTAACAATTCTATGATTCTGAATTGTCATGTCTCGCCTCTACTTCTAACATGGCCTTGGGGCACTTATGGTCCACCATCCCTTCCCCTGAGGCCCTGGACAAAGAATAACTGTGTATGGTCTCCTGGGCTTGAGCTATTGCTAGAGTTGACGTTCAATGTGTTTACCTCTCTCTCTTGCTTTAAAATGAAAAAGAAAGACTTGCATTCATATCGTGCCTTTTATGACCACATGCTGTCCCAAAGCACCTTACTTTTTGTTATGCAGGAAACGTGGCAATCCAATCTGTGCACTGCAAACTACCACAAACAGCAATGTGATAATGAGCAGGTAATCTATTTTTGGGATGTTGATTGAGGAGTAAATATTGGTCAGTACACCTTGCTCTTCTTCGAAATAGTGCCGTGGGATCTCTTACATCCACTTGAGGGCAGACGGAGCCTCGGTTGAATATCTCATGCAAAAGAGGGCAGCTCTTAACACCCATTCTCTGCTGTTAGCTTTGATTTTTATGCTCAAGTCCTGAAGTGGGACTTGAGCCCATAACCTTCTAACTTCAGAAGCGAGAGTGCTACCATCTGAGCCACAGCTGATACGCAAGAAAAAAGCAAAGCAATGAAAGCAGTCCTAACCCAGCTTCTGTAAGTTCAAATGGCAGGGCTCTGTTGGAACCATAGGGCTATAGGTCTAATGGAAGCATTTGCCCTGTGGTGTCCTCCTGTCTGAGTGCCTAGCTTCCTCAACAACTGTCAAACGTTTGGAACATTTGAGTTAAACAGCTCAGTGTGGAGGAATTGCAGGTGTAATCCATGTCCTGTCACTGAAGGGTGCAGCATTCCTGAGAGTACCTTCAACCAAATTTCTGTGTAGATATTGTGGCTGCAACATAGCTAGTGAGTGATTATCATTGTAGTCCTGATTAAGAACAGTAACAATAGTTAAAACTGTCCTTTTATCCTCCATTTTCTCCAATTCCCTACTGAAGGTACTGCCTTGCTGGGGTACACTTTGACATTGGCAGTTGTTCGTTACCTTTCCCAATCGGAACTTCTGATTGTCTGACCCTAGACAGCAAATATCAGCAAGATACTCAACCACAGAATTGTTCTCATTGGGTGGGCATGTGTACATGTGCATATATGGCCGTGCACACGTTCAAGCACAGGATATAGGATAGTGATCCCATGCAGGCACCCTAGAAACCCTACTCCTTCCTGGCCCAGGATACTTTGTGCAGTTGTTGCAAATAATCCCTGTTCAAGGTCAGATAAGTCAACCCAAACAAGGATGAAACCAGACACTTTCTGCTCTGCTTTTGCTCTCTTCAGGTGTTGTCCCCCTCTCCTTTTAAATCTGCCATCATCACCCCTCTCCTCAAAAAAAAAACAATGACCCCACCGTCCTTGCAAACATCCATCCAATCTCCAACCCATTTTCCTCTCAAGTCCTTGAGTGCGTGGCAATCTCCCAAATCCATCTTTCCCAGAACTCCATGTTTGAATCCCTCCAATCTAATATCTGCCCTGCCACTGTACCGAAACGGCTTATTAAAGTCACAAATTACATCCTATGCGACTATGACAAAGATAAACTTTCCCTCCTCATCCTTCTTGACTGTCTACAACCTTTGACACGGTTGGTCACACCATCCTCCTCCAACACCTCTCCACTATCATCCAGATGGGTGGGACTACTCACCTGATTCCATTCTTACCAAGCTAATCATAGCCAGAACATCACTTGCAATGATTTTCTCTTTTTCCCCCTCCAGCACCACTACATCTGGTGTCCTCCAAGGATATATCCTTGGTCTCCTCCTTTTTTCTCATCTATATGTTGCCCCTCAGCGACATCCGAAAATATAGCATTAGTTTTCACATGTATGCTGACAACATCCAGCTTTACCTCACTACCTGCTTATCAGGTATCCAGTACTGGATGAGCAGAAATTTCCTCCGATTAAACATTGGGAAGACCAAAACCATTGTATTTGGTCCCCAACACAAACGATATCCCTCTCCCTGGCAACTGTCTGAGGCTGAATCAGACTGTTCGCAACCTAGGGACTTGATTTCTAGGCCTCGCTGGAGCCGGGGTCAAAGGCAGGTGGGCACTAAAAATAGTGCCACCAGCCTGTGTCCCAATTCCTCTGCTTCATCCTGCCCCTGGGGTTTGGCAGGGCTATCCACCCACATGCGACAGGTAGCCGATTTAAGGTCATTAATAGCCACTTAAAGCCAATTAAAGGAGGCTGACTAGGATTTTGCAGTTCCCAGACGTGGTGGGGACCTCCCAGTGGCAGACTAAGAGGCCAGTGCTCCAGGCAGGCTGGATGCTGCAGCAGCCCCAGGCCACAGTGCAGAGTGATTTTCCTCCCCTCCTTCCCCTCCCCCCCCCCCCCCCCCCCCCCCCCCCCCAGTGGTGGCCTGGCTACAAAAGCCATTTTTAAAATTTTAAAAAGCTGGAGAGAAGGCACCTCTATTTTGAAGCACCCTCTCCCTTACTTATCTTCCATTGCAGCCTGCTGCTGCTTTCAAGCTGGAAGGCCTCTGATTGGCCCTCCAGCTTCAAGAGCCTGCTCTCTGTCCATTAATTGGCTGCCCTGGAGAAAATCACAATGAGTAACATTTTCCCCACACAGTGCGACTTCTGACCCACACTTGAGCCTGATGGCAGGGTTCAGAGGCCTGCAGGGAAAATTCTGCCCTTGGTGTCATAATTGAGCTTCCACCCACATATCCATACCATCACTAAGATCACTTATTTCCATCTTTCTAACATTGTCCAACTGCTCCTGCCTTCGCTCAGCTGCTGCTGAAACCCTCATCCATGCCTTTGTTACTTCTAGACTTGACTTATTCCAATGGACTCCTGGCCAGCCTCCCACACTCTACCCTCTGTAAACTTGAGGTCATCTAAAACACTCCTGCATGTGTCCATGTTTGCACCAAGTCCTATTCACTCATCCCCACTATACTCGCTGACCTGCATTGGCCCCCGGTCAAACAACGCCTTAATTTAAAGATTTCTCATCCTTCTTTTCAAATCACTGTGACCTCATCCCTCCCTATCTCTCTGTAATCTCTTCCAGCCCCAAAACCCTCCCAAATATCTGAGATATCCCTATCTGCTCTCCTCTAATTCTGGCCTCTTGAACATCCCTGATTTTAATTGCTCCACCATTGGTGACTTTGCCTTCTGCTGCTAAGGCCCCAAGCTCTGGAATTCCCTCCCTAAACCTCTCCACTTTCTCATTTTCTCCTTTTAAGGTACTCCTTATACCTACCTCTTTGATCAAGCTTTTGGCCAGCTACCCTAATAATGTCTTTTCTGGCTCCTGTAAAGCACCTTGTGATGTATTTATATAGCACCTTTAACATAATAAACAAGTTAGTGTGCGTGTGTGTGCCTCAGTACTACAGCAAATGATGTATTTAACTATTGAGGTATCAGGTGCAGGAACTTGATTGATTTCTGCTTCCCATTACCCTGTTGTCAGAGGGGGTCTGAAATTAATTGCAGAAGCCCAAGTTTAAACCAGCTAACTCAGACTAAAGTGGGAATTGAACCTGGAACCTTCTGGTGCGTGTGGGTTCAGGAAGCAGGAGAGGGATTTCCTCTTTGCACTGTGTGCAGTCAAATTGTAAACCGTTTTCTTTACACTTGGCACACAAAGGAAAACAGGAAATGCTGGAAATACGCTGTTAATCCATCAGCGCAAAGAGAAAACTCGCTAACATTTTGGGTGTGGCCCTTCCTGTGTTCTGAGGAAGGGTCTACCTCCAAAACAGTAAGCTTCCTTTGTACAAATTCTGACAGACTTGCAGGGTATTTGCAGCATTTTCTGTTTTTGCTGTTATGTACAATTGCATCAGACCAAATAAAAGCAGAAATTCTAATGTCAAGTTTGTGAGGTCTGTGTGTTTACTTGTTTTCTTTTCAGTTCCCCCCACCCCTCACCACCCCGCACCAAGTGGTGATCATATCAAAGTGGGAAGAATGTTTTGCAGCTGTCCGCCTGGTTGGACCTGAAAGAGTGTCTGTCGTCAGCCAGGGAGGAGGACTGGGCAGGGCGAGCCTGGACTGACAGCTTACAATAACGATAGTTTTCTGAACGCTTCTCATATGTGTCTTGACTGGAGCACACTCTGGATTCCAGTGCCATCCAGCCCCTTGGGTGCTTGGCACTTTTTGTGTTCACTGGTGCTGCCCTGTTCTGCTGCAATTTATCCAAGTTCTTCACTACTGATCCGTACCAGCCATGGAGTTGGACTACGAAGTGAAGGAAGGTAAGGTGTGAGCTAGAAGCAAACTGCCTGTCGAAACAAGTCTGGCTTCTCCTGTAGACAAAGTGTACTTAAGTTAGTTCTGTTTAACCAGATAGTCACCTGTGTGTATCTGGATTGACTTTAAAAGTAGTCATTAATCAGATTACTGCAACTATACTTTAAAATGCTGGACTTCTGTAAGTCACAGTTGAAGTGAATTTGAACAAGGCTTGGTCACTTTTTACAAACTTGTTATAGAAAAATAAATTTTTTCTTTATATACCCTATAAAATAAAGGACAGGTTACCACCAGGGAACAGTAGGTTTAACATAGTGAGTTATCAGTAAGTTCATGACTACAGGAGAGTAGAGAAAACTAGGAGACAAAGCTCATAGACAGCATTCCATTGCCTCACAATCCAGTTTTGAATTCAAACCCGAGTGAGTAATCTGGCGAGATAATACAAGTTGGATCTTGATCAGGCACTGCAGAAATAATAATTCAGAAGCGTGGAAAAAGGCTTTTTTTTTTCTAAGATTCTGCCCGGCCGGTAGAACTTGACCGCCCTCGTGTCAGCAGAATAATGTGAGGAAGATATAAATGGAGAGCCAGAAACACCTTGGGGTCCTGTTCATCTGCAGGTACCAGTTTAAATCAGAATGCAGAACTGAGTTATACTGCCAGCTACATACTACTGGCCAACCAGAGCAAATGGAGCTCTTGTTATATTTGCTCACCCAAATGTTCACTAACTTTGGATGTCAACAGTGACATTTCAGGAATTTAGATCCCTTTTTGGTATTCATAGAAACGGCTTGGAAATGAATTACGTTTAATTGTTCTTGTTTTAAAAGAAGTTGATTTTTGTGCAGGTTTAAAAAGCAATGGGCTGTAGCCACTTTGAGACGGGGTAATGAAGATGTACATTAAAACCATATGAGCCAGTTTGTGGAATGTCGAGGCTCACTGTTTCAAACTGAGACAGTGAGGATCAATTGTCCCATCCCATGTTCACTAGAGCAAGATGGCACTGATTTCATTTTTGAGAAAAGCAAGTGATATTTTCTTGAAACCCATATCCTGAAGAGGGAAGATGATGGAGCCAGTTTTGTTGATGGGCCTTCTGGTCAATTGCCCGAGTAAGGAAGACGTCAAAGGGGCTCCACTCCCATTGCTGGGAACGCAGAGAGAAATGGGAGGACTAGCCCAGTCAGTTAGGCAGCTAAACTTTGGGAGGAAGCCTTGCCAAGCAAGGGGAAACTTTCTAATCTCAAACCTAGCCCTAGTCAGAATAAGAAGGCTGACATCAAAAAGTTAAGCAAGGCCGCTAACCGGGATATTGTGACCTGTGTTTCTAATATTTCCTGTTCTCCAGGAGGGTTCAATAGTTAGTTGAATCGAGGAATGATTTGATTGCATTTGTTACTCTATGCTAATTTTCTGTCTGTAAAATAATCCAACTCAATAAGAGCACATGTGATAGACAGAATATCCAGTTCAGATCACAAAAAATTGGTATTTTTGTTATACCTCAGGTTACACGATTGTGCAATTAGATATTGGGCAGGACAGGCACACTCTTGTTCATAAGCTGCTTGGACTGCTTACAAGAGTGGCCAGCACTGCTGTACCTGAGAAAATATCTAAAGCAGACCTGAAACTTGTAAGGTCTTCAAATAGCCAATGGGACAGTATCCTCTCTACAGCAATAAAATTATTCAAAATGAAGTTTAAAAGAGTTCCTCAGTTGTTTAGTGCAAGTATTTTAACTTTATTTTCCACTAGCTGTATTTTATGCTGCAATGCGTGTGCAGATGAAATGAGGCGAGACTATCTCCTTCAGCTGATCTTGTGTTTAGGCAACTGAAGTTATATTACACAGTTTATCTTGATGCAATACTGAAACCAATTTTTGTTGTCGCAAGTTGCATGCTATCTGTTCCACCTAACTTTACAAGTTATAAATCTTTGTGGCCCCTTTGTGTATTTATGTTCCTTTTAGTGTACTAACATAAAGGTAATAATCACAAGACATTTATCATCTCCAAATATATTCATTTTTTTAAAAAAACAGTGCAAAGCATTGACTTGTGTTTACAATGCACCACATTTAATGGAGGCTCATTCATTTTAAATTAACTCAATGCAACACGCTCACGCCTTTTGAGTGCAAATTACAGTAAGTCAACAGGTTTTGTAATGTCTCTCTGTCCAGATTTATGACCAGCAATCTAGCTGCTGCTCTGTTTTCTGGACCTCATGGTCCGTGTGGCTGAGAGATGTTGCTGAAGCTGGGATTGACAGGATAGGTGCAGATGAGGGGGTCCATTTGGTCCATCTTAGCTCACACGTCCAGAATTTCCAAAAATATATTCTCTGCCCCGTCAGGTCATTTAACTGTTCTTGAATGAATCTAAGATTTTTGTCTCCCATGCTCAAGTGTAAGAAAATTTAAATCTGACAAAGCAAATGTTGTTGCAATGTTGTCCGTTTATTCTGTTTGGCCAATGTTTCTAAGCAATAGCCATACAAAGAAATAAACACAATTACTCCACTTTTCCCTTTGCAGAAAGGTAACCTTCATTGATCTTGACTCTACAAATTGTTAAGGAAAGCTCAAGATCTTTATAAGCCATTTCTCACATACACTGTCCATGTTGATTCATTATGGCATGACACCAAGTGTACTTGTGAACAAGGCCCCCAGAAATGATATAGTTTCTTCAGAGACCAGATGCAAACTTGTTTATTATCCAGGATGTAACTAATCATCCTGAGTTCCATTGTCCTATCTCCTTATCTTAAGATTGTCTTGGCTATCTCGTTTTACAATGTGGCCACAAAAATAAGTCAACAGGCACAAATCGCACATCATGCACCTCAGCAGAAGCTAAACAGCACTGTCAGCTAAATTGTACCCTGATACATTAAACCATGCTGGGAATGAACAACTTTAACCATTTCATTATTTCTAGCTATAGTACACATCCACAAGCCATTTGTAAGTGAAAAGAAAGCAACATTCCAAATCATATGAAATTAAACCAAATTCTAACGCTACATAATATATTCTATCAATTTAAGATTTTGTACAGTTCTATAAGGGACCCTCATTAATGTGATCTCAAGGCCAAAGAGTACCAGTTACCCCAATCTTACTTCATAACTTAATAGTTTGAGGCAAGGGATCAGCCTTGTGCTTCTTTTCTTCATTGCCTCCTTGGCTTGAATGTTGGTGACCAAAACTGAACACTTCAGAAGATTAGTAAGTGATCTGATACTAATGTTAAAGGGATTCGATAGGATGTTGAGAAATTGTTTCCTCTGGTGGGGAAATCAAGAACGAAGGGGACATAATCTTGTTAGAGCTAAGCCATTTGGAGGGAAGTCACAAGTACTTTTCCACACATGAGAAAGTAGAAATCTGGAATTATCCCCTGTAAAAAGGCTGTGGATGCTGGGTTAATTGGAGCTTTCAGGACTCCGATTGATTTTTTTGAAAGGTAGGGGTGTTGGGGATATGGAGTTGAGGTGTAAATCAGCCATGATCTAATTGAATGCAGGTTTGCAGGGCTCATTGCCCTACTCCTGTTTCTCAAACTCCTAGGTCAGGCATTGTGCAACTGGTTTAAAAAGTAAAACTCCCTCTACCCTGGCTCAACCTCAGAACATAAGAATACACTGGACTAATAACTCCATCGTGGTCCACCTACCTGACCCCAAAGTTCAAAGAACACCGTGATGCATGTTATATCTCTAGATCCCTTTTTGAATTTGTAGTTCACTGTAAACATTCACCACCCTCTGCATAAGGTAGTTAAATCTAAACTGTTTGTTCACTAAGTTCCCTTTTCTGAGCTTGAGTATGCGATCGAGAACTGTGCCTCCTACTACATTGCTGTGATTATTTCTGCTTCATAGACTGACAATCCTGTGGCCTTCCTGAGTAAGGTTGTCAGGTAAAAGCAGTCTTGTACTGTGGACTCCTCTCTCTACCCCAGATTTGTGCCTTTCTGTCCACAGGCCAATCCATCAGTCTGTTTCTGAACCCTGATCCTGGGATGAATGAACTATACCTAGATGTCCTGCACCACGCAGTCCCTCCCTTTGTCTACCTTAACTCTATTTGAATTATACTTAAGGACAAAGCTGGGATGGGAGGCTACAAATCTTTTTCTCCAAAGATAGGAGTTGGTACAGCATTGTTTGTTTATTCTGAAGAAATTGGGTGGCGCAGTGGTTAGCATCGCAGCCTCACAGCTCCAGGGACCTGGGTTCAATTCTGGGTACTGCCTGTGCAGAGTTTGCAAGTTCTCCCTGTGACCACGTGGGTACTCCGGTTTCCTCCCACCGCCAAAGACTTGCAGGTGATGGGTAAATTGGCCATTGTAAATTGCCCCTAGTGTAGGTAGGTGGTAGGGAATATGGGATTACTGTAGGGTTAGTATAAATGGGTGGTTGTTGGTCGGCACAGACTCGGTGGGCCGAAGGGCCTGTTTCAGTGCTGTATCTCTAAATAAAATAAATAAATAAATTAAATAAATGTTAACTTAAATGACCTCGAGTGTAGAAATTGAAATTCCATTTTAAACCCTATTTGTTCTATGGACTAAATTCAATGTTAGGCGAGGGCACCAGTGCCCCAAATTTGCCCCATATAGACTTTGGAGCAGATTCAGCAATGTCAACATTGAAGTAACCAAGCATGCAATCTTGTGGTCACATTGTTGCTAGGGTTATCAACCCTGGTTGGATATATTCCTGGAGTTATCAGCACGTGACTGCCTGCCTCCAAATGTCCCGGCCCACACTCCTGTCGTTGGTCAACCGACATGTCCATCTTCAATGTGTGCTACCTTCCGAAGCCAATCCTGGAGGGTTGAAAAGCCTAGTGCTAAAAATGGGGTTTGTACCTTTTCAGTTTTCTGGTCAGAGACTTTCCCTGCTGACGGCGGAGGATCTGTAAAGACCAATAATGTTTAGAGAGGCTGGAAGCTCTCCTTATAAGGGTAGTGCCTCTGAAGATACTTGTGTTGCCTCAGCTAAGGAGCTTTAACTTAAGAGTTTGTTGGTAGTCAGCACATGTTGTTGTTCCTGCCAATCAGCACTATTAAAAGTAAATGACAACCTCCTTTTATCCAACACCGCTCAGCCCCAGATCTTTCCTGGATCTCTCAAGTTGCCATCAGATATCCATTTAGAAGTAAAAATGCAGAACTGGAATCCTTCACTTTCAGCAATGGGTGGAAATACTTGCCCTTGAAAGGAAATGGGGTAGGCAGTGGTGTAGTGGTATTATCACTGGACAAGTAACCCAGAGACCCAGGGTATTTCTCTGGGGACATGGGTTCGAATCCCACCACAGCAGAAGGTGGAATTTGAATTTAATTAATAAATCTGGAATTAAAAGCCAGTCTAATGATGGCCATGAAACCATTGTCGATTGTTGTAAAAACCCATCTGGTTCACTAATGTCCTTTAGGGAAGGAAATCTGCTGTCCTTACCTGGTCTGGCCTACATGTGACTCCAGACCCACAGCAATGTGGTTAACTCTTGCATGCCCTCTGAAATGGCCTAGCAAGCCACGCAGTTGTACCTAACTGCTACAAAGTCAATAAAAAGGAATGAAACCGGACGGACCACCCGGCATCGACCTGGGCACCGTAAACGACAACGGCGAACCCAGCCCTGTCGACCCTGCAAAGTCCTCCTTACTAACATCTGGGGGCTTGTGCCAAAGTTGGGAGAGTTGTCCCACAGACTAGTCAAGCAACAGCCTGACCTAGTCATACTCATGGAATCATACCTGACAGACAATGTCCCAGATGCTGCCATCACCATCCCCGGGTATGTCCTGTCCCACCGGCAGGACAGACCCAGCAGAGGTGGTGGCACAGTGGTATACAGTAGGGAGGGAGTTGCCTTGGGAGTCCTCAACATCGACTCTGGACCCCATGAAGTCTCATGGCATCAGGTCAAACATGGGCAAGGTAACCTCCTACTGATTACCACCTACTGCCCTCCCTCAGCTGATGACTCAGTACTCCTCCATGTTGAACACCACTTGCAGGAAGTACTGAGGGTGGCAAGGGCACAAAATGTACTCTGGGTGGGGGACTTCAATGTCCATCACCAAGAGTGGCTCGGTAGCACCACTACTGACTGAGCTGGCAGAGTCCTAAAGGACATAGCTGCTAGACTGGGTCTGCGGCAGGTGGTGAGGGAACCAACATGAGCGAAAAACATACTTAACCCCGTCCTCGCCAATCTGCCTGCCACAGATGCATCTGTCCATGACAGTATTGGTAGGAGTGACCACCGCACAGTGCTTGTGGAGATGAAGTCCCGCCTTCACATTGAGGATACCGTCCATTGTGTTGTGTGGCACTATCACCGTGCTAACGGATAGATTTCGAACAGATCCAGCAATGCAAAACTGGGCATCCATGAGGCGCTGTGGGCCATCAGCAGCAGCAGAATTGTACTCAACCACAATCTGTAACCTCATGGCCCGGCATATCCCCCACTCTACCATTACCATCAAGCCAGGAGACCAAATAAAAACAAGAAATGCTGGAATCACTCAGCAGGTCTGGCAGCATCTGTGGAAAGAGAAGCAGAGTTAACGTTTCGGGTCAGTGACCCTTCATCGGAACATAGTCATACTGGCTTAGTCATAGTCTCCTGGCTTTTAAGCCAGGACACCAACCCTGGCTCAATGAAGAGTGCAGGAGGACATGCCAGGAGCAGCACCAGGCATATCTCAAAATGAGGTGTCAACCTGGTGAAGCTATAACAAAGGACTATCTGCGTGCCAAACTGCGTAAGCAGCATGCGATAGACAGAGCTAAGCGATCCCATAACCAACGGATCAGATCTAAGCTCTGCAGTCCTGCCACATCCAGCCGTGAATGGTGATGGACAATTAAACAACTAACTGGAGGAGGTGGCTCCACAAATATCCCCATCCTCAATGATGGTGGAGCCCAGCACATCAGTGCGAAAGATAAGGCTGAAGCATTTGCAACAATCTTCAGCCAGAAGTGCCAAATTGATGATCCATCTCGGCCTCCTCCTGAAGTCCCCAGCATCACAGATGCCATACTTCAGCCAATTCGATTCACTCCGCGTGATATCAAGAAACGACTGAAGGCACTGGATACTGCAAAAGCTATTGGCCCTGACAATATTCCGGCAATAGTACTGAAGACCTGTGCTCCAGAACTTTCTGCGTCCCTAGCCAAGCTGTTCCAGTACAGCTGCAACACTGGCATCTACCCTGCAATGTGGAAAATTGCCCAGGTATGTCCTGCGCACACAAAACAGGACAGGTCCAACCCGGCCAATTACTGCCCCATCAGCCTACACTCAATCATCAGTAAAGTGATGGAAGGCGTCATCAACAGTGCCATCAAGCGGCACTTGCTTAGCAATAACCTGCTCAGTGACGCTCCGTTTGGGTTCCGCCATGGCCACTCAGCTCCTGACCTCATTACAGCCTTGGTTCAAACATGGACAAAAGAGGTGAGGTGAGAGTGACTGCCCTTGACATCAAGGCAGCACTTGACCGAGTATGGCATCAAGGAGCCCTAGCAAAACTGAAGTCAATGGGAATCAGGGGGAAAGCCCTCCGCTGGCTGGGTCATACCTAGTGCAAAGCAAGATGGTTGTGGTTGTTGGTCAATCATCTGAGCTCCAGGACATCACTGCAGGAGTTACTCAGGGTAGTGTCCTAGGCCCAACCATCTTCAGCTGCTTCATCAATGACCTTCCTTCAATCATAAGGTCAGGTGGGGATGTTCGCTGATGATTGCACAATGTTCAGCACCATTCGTGACTCCTCAGATACTGAAGCAGTCCATGTAGAAATGCAGCAAGACCTGGATAATATCCAGGCTTGGGCTGATAAGTGGCAAGTAACATTCGCGCCACACAAGTGCCAGGCAATGACCATTTCCAACAAGAGAGAATCTAACCATCTCCCCTTGACATTCAATGGCATTACCATCGCTGAATCCCCCACTATCAACATCCTAGGGGCTACCATTGACCAGAAACTGAACTGGAGTTGCCATATAAATACCGTGGCTACAAGAGCAGGTCAGAGGCTAGGAATCCTGAGGCAAGTAACTCACCTCCTGACCAGGCACAAGTCAGGAGTGTGATGGAATACTCTCCACTTGCCTGGATGGGTGCAGCTCCAACAACACTCAAGAAGTTCAACACCATCCAGGACAAAGCAGCCCGCTTGATTGGCACCTCATCTACAAACATTCACTCCCTCAACCACCGACGCACAGTGGTAGCAGTGTGTACCATCTACAAGATGCACTGCAGCAATGCACCAAGGCTCCTTAGACAGCACCTCCCAAACCCGCGACCTCTACCAACTAGAAGGACAAGGGCAGCAAATGCATGGGAACACCACCACCTGCAAGTTCCCCTCCAAGTCGCACACCATCCTGACTTGGAACTATATCGGCGTTCCCACACTGTCGCTGGGTCAAAATCCTGGAACTCCCTTCCTAACAGCACTGTGGGTATACTACCCCAAATGGATTGCAGCGGTTCAAGAAGGCAGCTCACCACCACCTTCTCAAGGGCAATTAGGGATGGGCAATAAATGCTGGCCTAGCCAGTGACTCCCACATCCCTGAATGAATATAAAAAAAAAATTGAGAGGACCGAACAGAGGTATATAGGATAGTTAATAGTATATCCAGATACCCCCTTAAGTTAAACTGTGACAGCGGGTTGAAAATGGTGGATGGTAAATTTTCAGGCTGATCTTGGGGAGTTCTCAACACAGAGATCTACAGGTGGAATAGGTTTTTGGGTAGGGTGGTGGAGAAAAGGAATTGTCTAGAATAGTTGGATACTGAGATTGGAAGAAATGGAGGGTTGGGGGATGCGGTAAACTGCATGGTCTTTTACAATGGGCTTGCGAGGATGGGCCAAATGATTTTTCCTCAATCTGATCCGTCTTGTGAAAGGGATTCCTGAGAGTCTGACTTTGAACGTGTTCCGTTAGGAGTGGTAGCAAGAACAGGTCAATATAAACAGCAACAGCAATCCAGGAAAATTGAGTCTCTATTTGAGCACCTCCCCTTTTCCCCAAGAATGCTCAGTATGATTACAAAAGTGCCTTTATAATGCAGCCATGCCTCTATAGCAAGAGTAGAAATATAATCTATGTTTGTAGTAGAAATGGCACATCAGAAAAACAACCTTTTGAATCTGCTGTAATGGAATCTCTGAAGCCTATTTTTCCCTGAGTGGTTGATGAATAACAAGGTGTTAAATTGCATTCATCAAACAATGAGTAGGTTGGTAATATTGGCAACGGTGTCTATTGTGTGTGAACTGCATGGAAGGAACTGCAAAAGGAAAAATCAAAGAAGGTTATAGTTATTACAACATTAGTGGATTAAGCTTCCATAGAAATTGATGGGAAGGCTAGGGTTCTTTGTAGCATTTGTACGTTCCATGGAAGAGTATTACCCACCCGAGGCTCCCAGTGCTACGATCCCCCCAGCCCCCCCCATCCCCACACCTATTTACAGTCGCACATGACAGCCACGTATTGAGATTTTTACAATGCACCGAATACTTGGAATACTGTTTTGTAATTCTGTTCACCATGCCACAGAAAGAACAGCCATGCATTGGAGTGGGTGAAAAGAGAATCAGCAAAACTAGGGGTTATATCTAAATATAAGATGGTTACTAATAAATCCAATAGAGAATTCAGGAGAAACTTCTATACCCGGAGAGTGATGAGAATGTGGGACTTGCGACCATGTGGAGTAGTTGAGGCAAATAGCATTGATGCTTTTAAGGGGAAGCTAGATAAGTACGAGAGAGAAAGGAATACAAGGAGCTGCTGACCGGGTTAGATGGATTAGAGTGGGAGAAGGCTCATTTGGCGCATAAACACTAACCAATTATACCTGTTTCTGTTGTGTAAATTCTTCGAGTTGGGAGGCAGGAGGACTGGTCAAATGGCGGTGAAAGGGAGACCAACTTTTTCCCACTGCCACAGCAGGGAACTTCAATGGCATTGCTGCTCATTAGGCAGCCAATTGTGACAATTAAATACCCAATTAGGGGCTGCCTCCCACCCCCACAAGCATTTTACTCACATTGGAAGGGGCCACCACTGAATTGGGAGTCTGCCAGGTAAACCCTGGCCACTTCCCAGCACGTGGGTGGGGATGGCGGGCAGGAGGTGGGGTGCCAGGATGAGATGGCACAGGTAAGTGGGGGGTCCGGGGAGGGGCCTTTTTTATGGCTGTTCCATGGCCCACAGAGGGGGCACCTTGGTGGCAATGGCCACCCCTGCAGCTACGGTGCCGCTACATGGAGGTGCCCCCCACTAATCACCAGGGCCTGCTTGCCTGCCTGGCCCCAACTCCTATTTTAAAAAAAAAAAAAAAAACATGCCTTATGTTTGAGGGCGCCTCGCTTCTAATGATGGCACTGCCAAGCTGATGGCCCTCAATTGGATGGTGGTCCCAGCAGCAGCTTCTTAATTGGCAACCATTGATAAAATACCACCCCAGGGTCCCACTGCCCGCTGGCACGGGGCCGGCTCCCATTTTCAGTCCCAGCGGCAGGACTTCTTCCCCGGTGATAAAATTCAGCCCCATGTTACAAGTCTGATCCCAAGTATTAGGGAATGAAATACAAGGAAAGAGTTGGAAATGTCTGTGCAATTTAAAATGTTGTTTTGGCTATCTATTGATGAAAATGGTAACCAAGGTTTGAGGCTTTGTGGCAACTCCGACTGTTTAGTCAAAATTACAACCTTGAATCCTGGCTTTACTAAAATATCCTTTTAGTGGAATTATTGCCCTCAGAGGGTTACAGAGATAAGTAACCAAAATGGTCACAGGAATCTAAATTCTGAGGAAAGTTTAAGAAGATTAAGGTGGCCCAACCTCTTTGGAAAAGCAAAACCTTTTGAAAAGATCTCGTTGAAATTTTCAAGATTATAAAGGGAATTAACAAAGTTGTTCTGAACAACTTCTTGGCTATTGAAAGGTTGAAATCCGAGCAAACACAGATTAGAAGTTTGAGAAGTTAGAATTAATCGGGGAAGTCAGCAGAATTTGTTTGTCCAAGAGGACTGATTTGTGGGACTACCTTGATATGATGATAGGTTCCAAAAATATAGCACCTTCACCATAATAAAACATCCCAGGTTACTGGAGTGTTATCAAACAAAATTTGGCACCGACTCACATACGGGGATATTGGGGCAGATGACCAAAATCTTGATCAGAAAAGTAGGTTTAAAGGAGCATCTTAAAAGAGGAAAGGGAAATAGAGTTGGAGAGAATTGGGAAGGGGGTGGGGGGAGGGAAATTCCAAATTTTAGGGCCTTGGTAGCAGAAGGGAGGGCCATAGTGGTGGGTCGAGTAAAATCAGGAATATGCAAGAAGCTGGAATAGACCATAAATTCCAGGGTTATAGGGCCAGAGGAGATTATGGAGACTGGGAAAACCAGGATGAGAATTTTAACCTAAGCAGGCTCAAGAGAGTCATTACTGAGGGCCTTTATCATTCTAAAAAGGCTTTTTGGCTTTTCTGTTTCCTATGCTGTGTGCATCATACTCCGCCCCCCATAGCTCCAACAGTTTCTTTCATTTTTAACCAGTATTAACCAGGTTAATATTTGTACAGTACCTTTCATATAGAAACATTTCAAAATGTTTCACAATGGTTTACTTTGGGAAGTGCAGTTGTTTATCTCATTGGTGAATGGACTCGTCATTCTGTACTTGCAAGGTCGCAGAATGTGTTATGAGATGAATGACCAATTAATCTGTTGGTTGACAGAGGAATGTTGGCTAGGTCACAAGGAGAACATGCTGCTTTACTTCATGAGGAGCCTTAGGAACAGTATAACACTTCCTCAATATTGCAGCAGTGTGTCAAGCCTGGATTACGCTCTCTAACCCAGTTGCAGTCAAATCCATGACCTGCTGACCCCGGAGATGACCGTGCTCCCAGCCAAAAGCCAAGCTGATATGAGCCAACCTGAAGCTGCAGAGAAAACAAAGTTTTGAATTGTCAGTGAAAATGGCTGGCATATTGCAGCTAGAAAACAGTTTGCAAGGCATGTTGCTTTCTGTTATCTAAAGACCTGTTTGAAATTAGAATCTGGCATTCCGCACATAGATGCAGAGTGTTACTGTAGCATTCCGAGCACCAACATGTAGATGCAGCAAGTTAGTTCAACTTGCTGTTTGCATTTAACTGTCTGAAATCTCTCGCCGTTGTTGAGCTGAAATTGTTCCATTTGGAAGCTTTATTATGGGCCATTTGCACTACAGGTTGGCTCTGGATCCAGGCTGCACTTGTACAACAAATGATGTGTTGGTGTGAAAGCACTTCACTCCAACACTACAGAAATGGCAGCCAAGGCCTGACCTGATGCCAGAGCACGATACTTGGAGGAGAAATTCTCACTGCTCCTCTCTTTGGAATCAGATCCACCTTTGGTATCTGATATACACTGTATAATTTTAGTGTCAAAATCGCTTCACGCTGACACAAAATTTGTAGTATAGCCTTGGAAGCGGCAGTTGTAGTTAATTACAAATGTACAAAACCAAGTTTAACAATAATGGTGCCTCCAGTATTGGTGGGATTGCCTTCAGTTGTGCTCTGTTGAAGTAAGGTTAGTCTTTGCGTACATCCGTAATGACAACTGCATGTCTTCAAACTATTTGCACAGTCAAAAATAAACTTGCATTCAGACTTCCCACACAGGAAAGGGCACTTAGCTATTTGTGGTTTAAAGAAGATGGAGACCCATCAGAGAATGACTGTCACACTTGATTAGTACTTTACTTTGGAATGTTGATCTTAAAAAAAAAAAACCTGGATGATGGGAATTGTAATTGAAAGTGTCTCTCAATGTACGGATTAAACTCATCTGGTGTTTAAAACACAGAAGAACAACTAAGGGAATGAGGTGAAAGGTGGCTTTTTGCTTGCCTAGGACAGCAGTGATATATTGGAGGAACAAGATGTCAAATCTTAGGTTGGTTGCCTGTCTTTTGGTATTTTTAATTTTCTGTTTAGCAATCCCATGCAGTAAGATTATAAAATGGTTACAGCACAGCACAGAATGAGGCCATTCGGCTCATCATGTCCATGCTGGCTCTCTGCAAGAGCAACTCAGCTAGTCCCATTCCCCTGCCCTATCCCCGTAACCCTGCAATATTTTCTCTCAGCTGCTTATCCAGTTTCCTTTTGAAAGTCATGATTGAATCAACCTCCACCACACACTCTGGCAGTGCATTCCACTCGCTGTCTTTTTTAAAAAAAAAAAAGGTTTTTCCTCATGCCACTGTTGGTTCTTTCGCCAATCACCTTAAATCAGTGTCCTCTGGTTTCTCGACCCTTCTGCCAATGGAAACCGTTTCTCTATCTACTCTGTCTAGACTCACCTCTATCAAATCTCCTCTGCACCTTAATACAAAAGCAAAATACTGTAGATCCTGGCAATCTGAAACAAAAACAGAAAATGCTGGAAATACACAGCAGGTCAGGCAGCATCTATGGAGAGAAATAGAGTTAACATTTCAGGTCTGTGTGACCTTTCATCAGAATTGGCAAAAGTGGCCACTCTCAACCTTCTCTTCCCTAAGGAGTATAACACCAGCTTCTCTAATCTATCCATGTAACTGTAACTGTCATACCTTGAGCCATTCTCGTAAATCTTTTCTGCACCCTCTCAAAAGCCTTCACATCCTTCCTAAAGTGCGATGTTCGGAATTGAACACAATACAGCAGTCGAGACCAAACCAGTGTTTTATAAAGGTTCTTCATCACTTTCTTGCTTTTGTACTCTATATGCTTCTATTTTTTTAAGGCCCAGAGTTCCATATGACTTTTTAACCACTTTCTCAACCTGCCCTGCCACCTTCAATGATTTGTGCACACCATACCCCCAGGTCTCTCTGTTCCTGCATCCCCTTTAGAATTGTACCCTTTTATATTGTATTGCCTCCCCTTGTTACTCCTTCCAAAATGAATCACTTCACAGCTCTCTGCATTAAATTTCATTTTCACAATACTTCCAAGCTTTTCGTTATCTGCAAATTGTGAAATTTTGCCTTGTACACCCAGGTCCAGGTCATTAATATACATCAAGAAAAGCAATGGCCCCAGTACGACCCCTGGAGAGCCCACTTGTATACCTTCCTCCAGTCTGGAAAAACAACCGTTTACCTGTCACTCAGCCAATTTTGTATCCATGCTGCCACTTTCCCTTTTATTCAATGGACTTTAACTTTGCTGGCAAATCTATTATGCGGTATTTTATTAACCCTTTTGGAAGTCCATATACACCACATCAACTGCATTACCCTCATCTCTTTCTTTTAATTCCTCCAAAAAACTTAATCATGTTTATTGAACACAATTTGCCTTCAACAAATGCATACTGGCTTTCCTTAATTAATCTACACTTGTCCAAGTGACTGTTAATTTTATCCCAGATTATTGTTTCTAAAACTTTCCTAGCATCAAGGTTAAATTGACTGGCCTGTAGTTGCTGGGCTTATCCTTACACACTTTTTTTTGAACAAGGGCATGATATTTTTGTAATTCTCCAGTCCTCCAGCGCCACCCCTGTATCTAAGGAGGATTGGAGACTATGGCCAATACCTCCCCAATTTCCATCCTTACTTTCCTCAATATCCTCAGATGCAACCCATCTGGTCCTGTTGACTTGTTAACAGTCAGCCTTTCTAATACCTCCTTTATAATTTTTAGCCCATCCAGTGTCTTAACTACTTCCTCTTTCACCATGACTTTGACAGCATCTTCTTCCTTAGTAAAGACAAATGCAAAATAGGGGGGACAGTGGAATAGTGGTAATGCCACTGGACTAGTAATCCAGAAGCTCCGGCAAATGCCCCAGGGACACTGGTTCAAATCCTACCATGGCAACTGATGGAATTTAAATTCAGTTATTGAATAAAATCTGGAATTGAAGGCTAGTCTCCGTAATCGCGTCATGAAACTATCATCGATTGTTGTAAAAACCCATCTGGTTAACTAATGTCCTTAAGGGAAGGAAACCTGCTGTCCTTACCTGGTCTGGCCTACATGTGAGTCCAGACCCACAGCCCTCTGGTTGACTCTTATCAGAGGGCAGTTATGGCCTAGTAAGCCACTCAGTTCAAGGGCAATTAGGGATGCCAGTGATGCCCACATCCCATGAAAAGAATAAAAAAGAACATTTTAGTACTTCAGCCATGCCCTCTGATGTTAGCTGCGGCTCAGTTGGTAGCACTCTTGCTTCTGAATCAGAAGGTTCCAGATTCAAGGCCCACTCCAGGGCTTGAGCACAAAAATCAAGGCTGACACTCCAGTGCTGCACTGTCGGAGGTATCATCTTTTGGCTGAGAAGTTAAACCAAGGCCCCATCTGCTTGCTTGGGTGGATGTAAAAGATCCCATGACACTATTTTGAAGAAGAGCAGGAGAGTTATCCCTGATGTCTGGGCCAATATTTATCCCTCAATCAATATCACAAAAACAGATTATCTGCTCATTATCACATTGCTGTTTGTGGGAGTTTGCTGTGCACATACTTGCTGCTGTGTTACATTACAACAGTGATTACACTTCAAAAGTACTTCATTGGCTATAAAGCACTTTGAGATGTCCCAGTGGTCATGGAAGATGCTATGTAAATGCAAGTCTTTTTTCTTTCTCTACCTCCATGAGTCATAAAAAATTTGAACTCCCAGTTATTACTGAGAATTATGCCACACGACTTCACATTTTAAACAAAAGACTTTACTGTACAAGAGTTAAACAAAGCAAGCACTAGTAACTTAAAACTGTTTTGTAATCACTTGTACTTGAAACTTGACCTCAACGGAACCCTCCCATTTGACTTTTACTTCCACCCAAGAGTCCCCTATACTTTGTACAGGATCTTGAAGGTTCATTCACTTCCCCTGGGACCAATCCAAAGCATACCACAGCTATCAAGAATTCTCTCTGATTCTCCTTTAGTTTCCCAGCTATCTTCCAAGGTATGAGATCTCTTGGGGATCCTCCCTTTAGCAACCAGCTAGGTGAACTCTCCAGCTCTCCTTCAACACCTCATGATTGTGGACTCCCCAGCCTGAGCATGGAGCTCATTGGCAATCTGGCATACTGACTTCAAATCGGAAAGCACCATTGGCTCCCCTAATAGCCTTTTGCTGCTGAGTCCAGCTGATTCCAAACAAATGATCTTTCTGTCTGCAATCCCAGATATGATTTTTTTTTTTAAAAATCTGATCAAAAGGCATCTCCTTGCATAATCTATCTCCATCGGAACATGGTACATCTGGGATGTCCCAGATAGAAATTTAAGCTAATTAACTCCAACTCCGAAATATCCCTTTGATTTTGGATGCCCGCGTGGATAATTTATACCACTAACAGGGCAATTCTCTTCAGTTCTCCAACTAAATGAGCCCACCTGATGTTTTATGGCTCTCACCTCTTTAACTCTGGCCCTTTACACATGGAAAGATCTTTGAAGTGTAAATATCTTGGGTGGTCTGGCAACCTTTTGAATTCCAGAATTTTAATTACCTTACATCTACCAATTTAATTTCCCCAAAACTAAAAGTGACCTAAAAAAAAAAATGTCAATATAAACCATGAACTAGATGATTATAACAATGCTGTTTTTGGTCCCTAATCTTCCCCAACCCTCCACTTACTACCCTTTTGCTATTTATATGCTAATAGAGGACTTTGGAATTCCCTTTTATGTTAGCTGTCAGTCTGTTCTCATACTCTTTCTTTGCCTCATTTCCTTTTTCACTTCCCTTCTGAACTTTCTGTATTCAACCTGATACTCACTTAAATTATCAACCTGGCATTTGTCATATGCCCCCTTTTTCTGCTTCATCTTATTATGTTCGATGCCAGGTACTGCAGGGACAAGGGTTGGAAGAACAGAAGAGGGGAATGTATTGTCTGGCAAACAAATACCAGGATTGTGTGGTGAAGATGTAGCTTCCCCAGTGCAGAATAGTTAAGAATCACAGACCAGAAGGTTTAGCCCTTCGGTCAGCACTAAACTGATTGATCTCAGCTGGGGCAGCAGTGATGTCAATATCCTGGCCAGGGAAGGAGGCACATTGGAACATTAGGAAAGGGAGGAGCTTGTTCAACCCTGTGAAGAAAGAAAGACTTGTGTTGGTATAGCACCTTTCATGACCACAGGATATCCCAGAATACTTTACAACCATTGAGGTACTTTTGAAGTGTTATCATTGTTATGTAGGAAACCCAGCAGCCAATTTGTGCGCAGCAAGCTGCCGCAGACAGCAATGACATAATCTCCTTTTGGTGATGTTGATTGAGGAATAAATATTGACCAGGACACTGGCGATAACTCCCCTGCCCATCTTCAAAATAGTGCAATGGGATCTTTCAGGTCAACCTGAGGGCAGATGTGGCCTAGGTTTAACATCTCATCAATTGGATCATGGATGATCTGCACCTCAATGCCAATTACCTTCCAGGGACATGGAAATTGGAGGGTGGTTGAATATTCTGGAGATTTGCTTGATTATTTTGGGGATCAGAAAGTACTTATAAAGAGATGGTGTAGAATCCATGATGGGTGGGTGGTGTATAGCAGGCTCTTGGGCTGAAAGCCCATTTTCTCATTTCATAGCCATCTTTGGAGATCAGACTCTTGACTTATTCCTATCTAGTGCTGATGAGCTGGAAGTCCATTTGTCCCACCGCCTGGAACTTGACGTTGGATGAATGGGAGGTCCCAAAGAAAAAGAATCTGTTATGTAGAAGTACTCTCTCAATCCACAAAAGAACTGGTTTAAAATCTCCAAAACAAAATATCAGGGTATGCTTGGGGGAGGGTGAGTGGTTGAGGAAGAGCAAGAGGGAGGGACTTTCTTCTGTGGAAGCACCCAGTAAGTACATTTGAAGTGTGGCCATTCTCAGCCATCGATCAAATGGCGTAGCATCGAATTTCTACCGTGTGATTTCCGTGGGAAAAATCTTAATAGCCACTGAATCCAAACAATCCAGAAGCTATGGAATTTTCTCCTACTTGAGCATGCTTGTACTGTAAGATATTCTCACAGTTGCCTCTTCCTCTCCCCCGCCCCTTCCATTTCCCAGTAGCATCTTCAAATATCCACTTAATTTGTGTCAAAATAGGGATTGGCCACTCAAAGTCTTTAGTCTGATTCAATTTTAAAGCTATAACAGTACTTTATCCTTCTCATCCCAATTTCCTGACTTTTCTCTATATCCTTTAATATCCTAACATCCCAGGTTAGTAGTTCTCTCCCTTTTTAAACAGTACAACTGGTTTTGATGCACTTTCGCTAATCCATTGCATGAGCAGAACAATTGTTTTCTATCTACTCTGTCCATTCCCTTTGTTACCTTGATCAAATTGCCTCTAAACATCCTCATCTTCAGGGAATATTTTCCCAGTGTCACATCATATCTCAGTCCCTTCATTCCAGGGATCATGCTGGTCAACTGTTCTTGGATTTTCCTAAGTCCAGTATGTCCTTGCTAACATCTAGCTGAATGCAGTACTCCAAATGAGGTCTCGCCAGCACTCTCTATAACTACAGTGGTGGTTCCTCATTCTTTTGCATTCTATACCTAGACTGAATCCCATTAGTCCTTTTACCTGCTTTTTGTATCTTTAAGCTAACATGTAGTGAATTACAAATAGAAAAGGCTGGAAATGCACAGCAGATCAGTCAGTAGTATCTTATAAAAATAAAAGACAAGTTATTGTTTTGGGACTTTATTAGGGCTGGAGAGGCAGTTAGCATCTTGGTAAGCATTGGGGAAAGAGGAGAGGAGGTGGAGAAAACAGATGCTTCAATCACTGAGAGGGAATTAATGGATGAATGACTGCAATCGCTTAATATTAAGAAAAGTGCAAAATACGATGGCTGCTGGAAATAGATAATAAAGACAAAAATGGTGGAAATACTCAGGTAAGGCAAGATCTGTGGAGAGAGGAAGTTAACATTTCAGGTGGATGACCTTTCATTAGGTCTGGAAAATGGGATGTTTTCTGTTTTTATTTTATAACTGCTTGATATAAAGAGTTAGATGATATAAAAGACCATCATTAGAAAGACACTAAGCACAAATAGACATGTAAATAATAAAAGAAACAGGACCACAAAGGTGAGAAAATGGAAGAAATTGGAGCACGGGATGGGTGTGGTTTGTGGAAGCTGCAAATGCAGGAGGCTATAGAGAGTCAGATATTGGGATTATTTTAGGATTGTTCTAGCAAATGGGGGGCAGAGATATGATGGGCTAAATGGGCTCCTGCTTTGCTGTAAGTCTCTATAGCTCAATGGAAATGAAAACGGAAAACATTGGCAAAATATAGTGGGTTGGCAACCCTTCCACAATGTCTCCTGAGCTGGAAGGGGTTGGGGAAAATGGGCTACAGTTTTCACTCCCACTGCTGGAGAATAAATGTTTAGACAAGGACAGATTTAGACTTGGTGATGTCTTGCACCCACCCACGGGATGGCCAAATGGCATGTCAACACTCACTTTTTCAGCTCACACATGGCATCTCAGCCAAGTTAGTGAAGAGCAGTAGGTACCTAAGAATTGTGAAACAGGGAGAGTCACTGTTCAGGAAGGTAGTAAATTCTGTTTGTAATGCTAAGCATTCTGCCAACCTGTGCCCCATGGTTATTGGATTGGCAATCAGATGTGACCCAATGCCACCTTGAGTCCAGTACAGTCCTCCCATTTTGAACTGCAGTAATTAATATGTAGGAAAATACAGCAGCCAATTTGCATCCAGCAGGGAAATGAAAGACCGGATCATGTGATATGGTGGTGGTGCCTGATGGAAGATTGTTGCCAGGGTACTGGGAGAATGACGTGCTGTCCTTTGGTGCCATGGAATCCTTTAAATCTCATGGAAATATACAAAGCATTGCAGCAGAGCAAGGATTTTTCCTCACCTGGTATCTAGACAGTTTTGATGAAAGAAGCAAAAGAACAAACTTGTATTTATTTAGCTGCTTTAATAATCTCAGAACATCCCAAAGCATTTTACAGCCATTGAAGTATTGTGATTGTTGTAATGTAGGAAACACAGAAGCCAGTTTGTGCACAGCAAGCTCCCACAAACAGCAATGAGCTAATGTGTTTTTGTGATATTGGTTAGGGATAAATATTGGCCAGATTACCACATGAACTCTTCCTTGAAATAGTGTCATGGAATCTTTTGGATTTTGTCAGTCTGGATTTTCTGCTCAAGTCTCTGGAGTAGGATTTAGACCCACAACCTTCTGCCTCGGGCAAAAGTGCTACCACTCAGGCCAGGATTGACACCTTTGATGAAGGCTTATAATTGAAATGTTAACTTGCCTTTTCTCTTTAAAGACACCGATTGACTTGTGTGTTTCCAGCACTTCCTGCTAATGTTTGATTTCCATGCAGGTTTTTATCTGATTATGTACACTTTGTGTTGGTTACTTTCTGGCAGCAGTTACTGAATAGCGATCCAGGGCGGGAACCTAGGCTGATTTGTCCTACTCCCTCTTCCCTAACTCCGGCATTAGAGCCGGCTGTAGTGCTTGATACTCCAGCTGCAATCAGCCAACTTAGCACTGAACTGGGTTGGAACTGTGGAGTTTTTGATCTGTCCAGCTCAATTTACCCAATGGACCATTGGAAGAGCTGGTATCAGGTTAAATTTACCACCAGCAGTGGAAGGAGAAGCCATCTCCTGCAGTGGTTCTCTGCACTTTAAAGGGGCAGCTGTGGCCACTTGTTTATGTTCTTGACACCTCCAACTGAGTCCAGGTCTGGGGATTTAAGCTTTGGTCTGTGCTGAGCCAGTCATTCTCAGTTGGAGCAGGAGCAATGCTGGAATTTAAGTACGACATAAGTTTTTAGCAGCATCTTCCCATGAGAACACACTGGGTGGAGTTTCTTCTTTTGTGCTCCGCTCATAGTATTTGTAACATACCTAAGTCATGCCTTTACTGGTTGGCTTGTCAGAACAGGCCTGTTGAAGTTGTAAAGTACACTGTTTGCCAGTCAGACCCTTACTTCTGAGTACAAGTAAACGCATTTCGCAGCAACGCGTAGAAGTATCAAACCTTGTGCCCAGTGACCTCCGGGGTCACTGTCCAATTTACCCACTCACTTAGGGTTGTGGGAGGAGGAGCGGGGGAGGGGTGGCCTCAGAAATGTACTGAATATCTTTTTGGCATGCACTGTGCACCATCTGTGAAGCACGTTGAAGAACTGACACAAACATTTTTAACAAATCTGGCACTGAATCACTCATTTTACAAGCGGGCTTTTGCAGAGCCTAGCAAAAGAGTGGCTAGGTCTGTAACTGAGTATTTTTCTATGTGATAATTATTGGGATGCTCCAACACTGAACATCAATACTTATTAATATTGATCTGTTGTGGTTAATTTAAAAGATTAACAAGTTGGCTTTGATTCTTGCCCCCCCCCCCACCCCTCCCCCAACCATCCTGGCTCAGTTGGTCAAAGCACCAATCTGATCTGGAGAATAAATTAAACCCAAAAAGGGCCAGAGATTCGAACCTTGGCATGTTGATCTCAGTTAAACCACAACTGGAGGCAATTGGCCTCAGTTCCTCCAGGGCTACAGAGTGGTGGAATTAGGGGAAAGGAACTTGGCCATCTTGCAGAATGTCATTGGGTAAGGACGAGATCCAGCTCAGCTGTGGTGCCCTATGTGGTTGAATAGTCTGTCCACAGTGATATGTCCAAGCTCACCCATGCAGAATGGCCACTTCAGTGAGGTTAATAAAAGTGGCTGCATCCACAGAACCACAGTGCAGCACAGCCTTGCACTTTCAGGAGATGAGGGGAGAAAAGTGTGCGGGGTGGGGGGGGGGGGGGGGGTGGTGGGAGAAGGGTGGGTGGAAGTGGTATATGACTGTTTTTCTTAAACGCCTGAGCTGGGGCTTGGTGTTGACTAATGTAGAATTATTTTGTCTTTTTCCAGAAACAATGGATGTCTTCAATACTAAAAACCTGGCCATGCAGGCACAGAAAAAGCTTCTGGGCAAGATGGCATCTAAAAGCATGGCCAATATCTTCATTGACGACACGAGCAGTGATGTCTTGGATGAACTTTATCAGGTGACCAAGGAATACACAAAAAACAAAAAAGAAGCCCAGAAAGTCATCAAAAATCTGATCAAGGTGGTGGTTAAACTTGGTATTCTCTACAGGAACAACCAGTTTAGTGCAGAGGAACTGGTGCTGGTGGACAAGTTCCGCAAAAAGGTCCACCAATTGGGTATGACGGCTGTCAGTTTCTACCAGATTGACTTCACGTTTGACAGGCGCGTTCTTGCAAACATCTTGAATGAGTGCAGGGAATTGCTGCACCAGGCCATCAACCGGCACCTAACGTCTAAGTCCCACGGGCGTATCAATCACATCTTCAACCACTTTGCTGACTGCGAATTCTTAGCGACCTTGTACAGTCCAACGGAGCCTTACCGCTCGCACGTGCAGAAGCTTTGCGAAGGGGTTAACAAAATGCTGGAAGATGGAAGTATTTGATTGGTGCATTTGCAAGAATGACTGGGTGTACTGAGAGGTGGAGGGCTTTTTTAAAAAACTGTACAGCAACAAATGTTTGTTTTTGATGAGGTTCTTATTTCCACAGGCTGATGGCAAAATACCTCACCATGGGTTGATGCTGAATTATTTTACTACAGTGATTCATTTAATAACAATGGCATTGAACTGTGGACTACCCATTTTCTAAGCCTGATTACACAGTAATGCACACTCAAGGAATGCAGGAAATGGAGAGATCTTCCTTTAGAGCGATCCAGGCTAAAACCAAGCCCTTTGCCCAAATAATTGGAACTAAGTGTGGCCTTGGGCTAGAAATAGCTTTCACGTATATTAGGCACATAACCTCCTGTCCAACTGGTAGATGAACGGGCTGTATGGGGTTCTACTCAGTTGTGGAGACTCAAATAGTTCTGGATTCAATCCCAATTTTAGCTGTACTTGGCCATTGAAGTGGTAGTGAGACACAAACTAGTCTCGGTCAGCCTGAGCTAGAATGAGGGAGATCTATCATTTCCAGATTGGCTATCCAATAGCACTGTCTAGAAAGTGTGCATGGACAAGGTCGGATTTGGCTACAGCTGGATAGCATGTCGATATTCATTACCTGGGCTCACGTGCATGATTGGGATATAGGGGGCTGTGATGCCTTCAGCACGAGTTGATACCTTTTGAGGAAGGAGGGGAAAATATTTGGGGCGGGGGGGCAGGGAGAACATAAACCAAGTGCTTGCATCCACTGTGAACCACTAGCACCATTCTACAATGCAAAGCCTCGACCAAGTTTATAAAAACACTGATTCTGAGCAAGACTGCGGTTTTAGCCTGGAACCACCAAACAAACCAAATGCTAAGTGGACTTGCTGTTTCTGATCTAGACTTGTATAGTTTATTTTTTACCACCACTGTCAAAGGATTATATACCATGTATATTTGATGAAGTGTGGCACCAGCTATGGCTCATTGGGCTTTCTTTAGGCTTTGAGACGCCGAAGTTTCTGGGCCCATTTGTGTGTGATTGCCTATCTGCTTTCTGTACTTTGAGCCATTCTGATCTATAATGAGTTTGTGGTTTTTTTTGGGAATATTATGTATTGGTTTTCAAACTGGAGGATTGGCATCTGTTATAATGTGAAATGGTTCTAATCTACTAATCTATATTTCTATCACATTTTAATTATTTGTAGTGTAAGTTCACAATGGAAAAATTGTCAAATTCCCTTAAATACTCCTCTGTCAGTTCCTGGCTGTAACTTGCCTAATACCACAGTTGGTAAATATGCTACAATGCTTGTTTACCAAGTCCATACAGACCAAAATTTGGTCTTTATTAAGTTAGTTGATCACTTAAGTAATGCAGATATGTTCCAACTGGCTCTTGGGAGGGATAAATATCAGCCAGAGCTCTGACTGTTGATCACCAGCAGTGACCCCTCCTGGAAAAGGGCTGTAGCTATCAGTGATTGAATATTCTCCCAACACTTGCTGTCTGGCCATATACAGAAAGATAACCAATTGCGTGGCTGGTTTCTCTGAACGATATCAGATTTTGTTTTGTTTCAAAAATATATTTTCATAAAATTTGTTTTATTACACTGTTGCAATTCACAGTGCAATGCAAATCAACAAGGTTAAATATAGTACATGCTGCTCTGGGGTGCCTAAATATACTTACAATACATTACATTAAACATTTTCTAATACAGCCTAAGGGGTTTTCCACTAGTTCTAGCCCCTCCATCTACTTTCCCTTTTGAGCCTTTGTGGTAGCTGTATCAAGCTTCTGTCACTCCATAGCACCGTGGGATGTGTTAGTCTGCGATCGTGGGCAGCTCCTTCCACTGGAAGATCAACCAGTTTCGGGCAGACTAAAGAGCATCTTTCACTAAGTTGACGGCCTTTCAGCAGCAGTTGATGTTTGTCTCGGTGTGCATCTCTGAGCTCGGTCGTGCATTACAAAGCACCTTGGAATTAATCTGGACAAAATCCACTGCATTTCTTTCCAGATGTTCTTTGCAAAGGCTCATTGCAGAAAGAAGTGTACGATGGCCACTTCCCACCACAGCTGCCTCACGGACAGCATGCTGAGATGCCAGGGGTGCATGAAAGGATTTGTTGGGAGGGCCCATCTCACCACCAACCAAGTCACGTCTTGGTGCTTGTTTGAAACTTCTGGCAATGTGTCATTCTGTTATGTGGCTGACAGTCTGCTCGAGGAACCATCTGATGGGATGGGCCATCTTTTTCCGTAGGGCTTTGTGTAAGTTAAATGTAGACCGCTACCTGATTGAGCTGTGGTCAAAGGTTTCTTTGGCACAAACTTTTCTACAAGAGCATGATCCATCTAAATGGAACAGTCCACAACAGCGGTGCCAGACCCAACCTTCATATCACAGGGGACAGATAGACTCTTGGTACACAAACACCAAATGTCACGACATGCTGAGATTCTATGTATGGTTTGATGCAGCTGTATGCAAGGTGGCACCAGGACAAAGGAGACATTTGGTACATTTTCTCCCCATCTATCTGGACATTCATACATCATGTCCCTGCGGCCAAGGTCCATTTTCAATCTCCAGACAAAGTGGAAGATGGCACAGGTGCCTGTGGCAGTGAGGGAACGGAGTATGGGCTAGACCTGTGCCATGTACAGCAACACTGAGAGTACCTGATGGCCAGCGTCTTACCCATAATCATTCCCAGTTTCTGCTTTGTTTTAGCTATATGCTCTTCCCAGTTCTTGATGCACACCCTAGCCCCTCTGAACCATATCCCCAGCACCTTCAGGCAATGAGACTTGACGGTGAAGGTGACAAAGGAGCAGTCGGCCCAGTTCCCAAAGAACATGGCCTAATTTTTGCTGTGATTTAGTCAGGCTCCCAAGGCCAGTTCCAACTAGTTGCAGATCCTTATCAGTCTTTGGATTGATAGTTGGTTCGAGCAGAAGATGGTGCCATTGCCCGTGTATATAGACTGCCTCCATTGCCTGCCATCATCAACCCTCTTATGCCCACATCCTTCCTGACAGATTCAGCGAAGGTTTTGATGCAACACACGAGCATGCCAGAGGAGAGAGGACAGCCTTGCCTGATTCCAGATTTAATTGGAAAACTTTGATTCCCAGCTGTCGATCAAAACAGAGTTCCTGATGTCTCTGTAAGGCAGTTGGATCTAATTGTGGATTCCCTTTCCAAATGCCATTTTGAGAGCATATCCATCATGTACATGTGTAATATTCTATCAAAGGCCTTCACCTGGTCCAAAGTACATGTCTACCCTTCTGTCCTGTACATAGGCCTTTGTATCACTGAGTAGTGCAAGGCTATCAGATCTTCTTGCTGGGTACAGTACAGGTCTGATGGTGGATGGCCAACTCCACAGCAGCCTTGACCTGATTGGCGATGACTTTGGACAGAATTTTGTAGTCAGCATTGAGCATGAAGATGTGAGATCGGCCACCAATTTCTGATCTCTTCTATCTCCTGCTTGTAAGTGAGGGTGATGATGCCTTTCATCTAGGATTCTGATATGTTGCCGATCAGAAAGATATTCTCGTACATTTCTGCCAGATCTGGGCTGCTCCAGGCCCTCAGAATGGAATACAATTTGACCAGTAAACTGTAACTTCCCGGAGTTTTACTCAGCTCAAAGGACCGGACGTCCTTTGTCAGCTTGTCCAGGGTTAGCGGGTGATCCAGACTCTCCCGTTTGCTGTTGTCTAAAGCCTCCAAGATAAAGAACAGGAAAGATGGGGGAGGCTGTGTTTCTTGGAATGTCAGGCTGCAAAGGTGTCACAGAGCCATTCCATTCGTTCAGGCTGCTGATCTCAGAGCTATCAGTTACTGCACTGTTCTTGGCTGACAGCAGAGCTGCTTTGTGTGGCCAATTCATTCATTTGTCTGATTCCTATTTCCCAACCATCCCCCAGGTCATGGACAGGTCAAGGCCGGTCTATCCAGTGCCTGTATGGTAATGATGATATATTGATGGATGGGATTACAAATCATTCCTTCTGAATCAGAGCAGAGCCAGGGGCCTCATCTGTGATTGTAATTGATGGGTGGGTGCTGTTGGAATTTGTACCATCATCTATAATTAATTGGTCACTAGACAGCTGCTTAGGCTGCATGTATAGATCATTGAAAATGCTGCTGTACAGTTTTGTCCTGATGAGGGAAAGAATTATCAGATTGAAAGAATGTTTCTCTTTGGAATTGGTTCATTTTACTGTCTACATGCCTTGATGTACTGGTGTAAAGCACTGGAATGTTACACTGGCGATGTGGGTCCTGCATTGCTCCACACTGTGAGCTCCTGATTTCAATTAACCAATGGGGACAATTACTTCTCCACAGGGGTGGGGGGTGAAATCCAGTACAAGCCTAATAATGCTATTAAATAGCAGAGGTATGAATGGAAGCCAAAAGACACAGAGCAGCCAGCCAGTCAGAAACCACAGGTGATGCCACAGTCATTCCTGCACCTTATTGAGATTACCAATATTTCAGAGTCCAACCTGCTGAGAGCTGAGGAGCAAAAGTGCTTTCTAGTGCTGTCATTACAGGAGATTTCATTCATCGAATAAATAACAAATGCATATTTTAACTCGGTGTAATTTCTTTCCAAATACCCAGAAAGAAGCATTTTCTTGCCAATGAACTGCAAAATTATATATTATACCATGTGCCCCTTTTAAAAAAAAACTGAAACTGTCTTTGAGACGGTCACACTGTAACATGACACCTGTGGTTTAAAGAAGAATAAAACCAGAATAACATTGAGAGATTTCAATTGGTGGTGTTGCTGGATTCTGAAAGTGTGACAATGGATGGGATGAACTGTTCACACTATGTCCATGGAACTGGGGGAGAAAACACTCAACAACAAGTGCAGGTTTTCCCTTCAAACTTTGTCAGTGGGAGAGAGCACCAGTATTTTTGGTTACAGGCCCGTCACTGGGGCTGGGTAGAGTTGCCATCTCTGTTTGAATGTATTCACATGACCTGCTGCCTCCAACCACCCCACCCTATTAAACAGCTTTTTGTCCCCATCTCCCAATATTTTTATAACTAACAAACAAATGTCCAAAGAAATTGCAAAAAAAAAAGCCATTATTTTTAATGCTCCAATAATTTTGCATTTCTACAGCACTTTGCACAACCACCGCATGGCTCAAAGTGCTTTATAGCCACTGAAATAGTTTTGAAATAGTGCAATGGGATCTTTTACATCCACCCGAGCAGTAAGACAGAGCCATGTTTTAACGTCTCGTCTGAAAGACGGAACTTCTGACAGTGCAACAGTCCCTCAGTACTGCACTAGAGTATCAGCTTTGATTTTTGTGCTCACCAGGAATGGGACATGAACCCAGAACCTAGTAACTCAGAGGTGAGAAAGCTAAAAACAGCCACAGCTGACACTCAGGAGATTAATCTTTAATTCCTGTCAACTCTAGAACAATCCTGGCAACTCGATTGCTGGTGGAAGCAATTTTGAGGTGATGAGTTAAGCATTGCAGAAGTGCAGTGTAAGTCATACTAAAGATATGCTGGGTTGAAGTGTGATTGTTCCTATCATGTCCTGCTGCCAATGCACTAAATGAGACCAGTGAGGATACGTGCTACTGCCATTCTGGGCCTTCAGTGACTGCCTGGGCCATGGGTGTAAACGGTGTTCCAGGTAATACAGCCCACATCTAGACAGCTACACTTTACAGAAAATTGATAGCACTCTTGCAATGTGGACCTTCGTAGGCCCACCTAATGCTAACACTTGAACTTATTGTGACCCATTCTTCAATCCGTATGATTGGTTGCACAAAAGGAGGTCTCTCAGCTCTCCTTGCCTTTGCTGGATTCTGGCCCCCACAACCTGTTTATTACCATCTTTAAGATTTGATCTACAACCTTTTGGATGCTATAATGCATTTTGCATTAACCACCACCTATTGTAAAAGATTCCACATTCCAGTAAATCTGAGGTTGATTTTGAGTGTCTTTGCCTGGTGTTAATGGGGCCATAACACCGGTGATGCAACCAGCTCCATTTTAAAAGGGGCCGACAATCATGTGACCAAAGCACCCACTTGTTTTGAGCATTAAACCCTATTTAATATAAAAATCAGAGACGTAGGATGTAAATAGAAACCTTGATGGCCACTTTAGGCCGGAATTGGTTAGAACCTGTGCAGTAAAGCCTCCAACCAGTTCTATGGGTGATGGTAGAGACCAGGCCAGCCAATATTGTGGGATTAAAAACAGAAAGTGCTGGGAATGCTCAGCAGGTCTGGCAGCATCTGTGGAGAGAGATAGACAGTTAACAGTTCAAGAGAAGTGATCTTTCAGGACCCACAAAAACACCCTGGAGCCCCCACCCTCTGCAATTGTTACCTGAATTTACAGTGCTGCATCGGGGCGCCTGTTTGGAGCTTTACAGCTCGCCTGATGAATTTAAATGAAGCCGGAACCTCAAAATCACAGGGGCCCCTTCATTACCAGTCGGTCACCCAGAAGTCAAAGTCCCTTTTAACCCCTTTGTGTGAGAACGTTTTCTAATTTCTCCTTTTAACTGTACCCTGTGCTTATCCTGAGTTTAGAGCCTTTGGCTGAGATTATGTTCATTGGACGATAATCAAACTCCAAATCGAAAGCATTCACTTGGGGACATCCTGAGCATCCAACAAGTCGGAATTAGGGAAATGCCAATCTTTCGGAAGTGAGACGGCCTTGATAACACCATGGTTGCCCTGGTGCCTCTGTTGCTACATGCACTAGTCATGGGACTGAGCCATTATATATAAAGTTGTCTTCAGTGCCCCTGGGCTAGGAGTGGGAAATAAGAATCCTCTAGAATTCCTCTTCCTCGTCAATGTTCGGTAATCCCTGCTGGAAAACCTGCAGCTTTAAACTTTGGGTGTGGATCAGATTGGGCTCGGTTGTGTTGCACCCCATTGGTTGTGTTGCCTGCCTTTACTCGCTGCCTGGGCTCGTGCATGAAATTTGCTGGTATGGGTGAGACATCAATGGGCAGGAGCTGCCAGTACAGAGCTACCCAAAAAAACCTCACACGTGGAGAGAGTCAGTAATGGGACTATTCTGTCCACAAAAGTCAATTTAGCAGCAACTGATGTGTGGAACTAGACCCAGAGACACTTTGGTTCAACAAGCTATGTCTGTTCGGACTGTACTGTCCTATATTGGGAACTGTAGGACTAAAAATAGAGGCTCGACTGCTGGCTGACCTATTGTGTGATAAACTGTGGGAAACAAACTGTACATTCCACATTCATTTTAGCCACTTCTCTACTGAAGTCCTTGATAAAATGTGCTTTTTTAAAGTAATCTTTTTCAACTGTTTAGTTAGTTAGGAACAGTAGTAGGCCATTCATCCCCTCGAGCTTGTTCCACCATTCAATTAACCAGCTTTAGCTTTATATACATTGGTTCTCATACCTAACAGTTATCTATCTATCTGAGCCTTAAAGCTTTAGTTGACTCAGCTCCCACAGCCTTTTAGGGAAGAGAATTCCAGATTTTCGGCTGCCCTTTGTGTGAAAAAATGCTTTCCCTCCGGAAAGATCCAGCTCAAATTTAAAGATTATGTCCCCTGATTCTTGATTTCCCCCAGCAGAGGAAATAGTTTCTCTCTATCTCCCCAGGGTTGAGTTGCTTGAATCCCTGGGAAACAGCATTTAACTGGCCGAAGCAGGTGTTTTCCCATTAGTTGGATGAAAACAAACCAAAATTCAGCCAGTATCGTTGAAGAACCAAGGGTCTTTTTTGTTGTGCTTCTTCAGACGGGGCTTGCTAGTTGATGCGTCGGACTCTTTCCTATTTCTTTTTATTAATTTATTCATGGGGTGTGGCGTCACTGGCTAGGCCAGCATTTATTGCCCATCCCTATTTGCCCTTGAGAAGGAGGTGTTGAGCTGCCTTCTTGAACATCTGCAGTCCATGTGGGGTAGGTGCACCCACAGTGTTGTTAGGAAGGGAGTTCCAGGATTTTGACCCAGTGACAATGAAGAAATGGTGATATAGTTCCAAGTCAGGATGGTGTGTGGCTTGGAGGGGAACTTGCAGGTGGTGGTGTTCCCGTGCATCTGCTGCCCTTGTCCTTCTCTGTGGTAGAGATCACAGGTTTGGAAGGTGCTGTCTAAGGAGCCTTGGTGCATTGCTGCAGTGCATGTTGTAGATGGTACACACTGCTGCCACTGTGCGTCTGTGGTGGAGGGAGTGAATGTTTGTGGATGGGGTCAAGCTTCTTGAGTGTTGTTGGAGCTGCACCCATCCAGGCAAGGGGAGAGTATTCCATCACACTCCTGACTTGTGCCTTGTGGACAGGCTTTGGAGAGTCAAGAGTTGAGTTACTTGCCATAGGATTCCTACCCTCTGACCTGCTCTTGTAGCGACAGTATTTATGTGACTACTCCGGTTCAGTTTCTGGTCAATGGTAACCTCCAAGATGTTGACAGTGGGGGATTCAGTGATCATAATGCCATTGAATGTCAAGGGGTGATGGTTAGATTCTCTCTTGTTTAAGATAGTCATTGCCAGGCACTTGTGTGGCGTGAATGTTACTTGCCATTTATTAGCCCAAGCCTGGATATTGTCCAGGACTTGCTGCATTTCTACATGGACTGCTTCAGGTTGTGAGAAGTCGCAAATGGTGCTGAACATTGTGCAATCATTAGCGAGCGCTCCCACTTCTGACCTTATGATTGAAGGAAGGTCATTGATGAAGCTGCTGAAAATGGTTGGGCCTCGGACACTGCCCTGAGGAACTCCTGCTGTTATGTCCTGGAGCTCAGATGATTGACCTCCAACAACCACAACCATCTTACATTGCGCTAGGTATGACTCCAACCAGCTGAGAGTTTTCCCCCTGATTCCCATTGACTTCAGTTTTGCTAGGGCTCCTTGATGCCATACTCGGTCAAGGGCAGTCATTTTCACCTCACCTTTTGAGTTCCGCTCTTTTGTCCATGTTTGAATCAAGGCTGTAATGAAGTCATGTGCTGAGTGGACAACCCTGTGTTAGTATCGGGCCAGGTGTTGCACTGGTTAGCTACTCAAACCTCCCTCTACTCTGCCCCAACAGAATGTTCCTACATCCCACCTCAATTTTCCATCCCAACCATGATGTGACTAAGATAATTTGCCAAGTTAGAGGCCACTTTGGCAAATGCGCACCAGGAATTCATTTGAGAACATACAAACTCACCTTGTATAAGTCTCACACAGACACCTACCTCACTTCAGTCTTTGAACTCATGGCCTACAAATGAAAGACAAATATGTCAATCATTATTTAACCCAGTTCCCATTGTTTATATTTTAGTAATATCTCCCAGAAGCAGTGTTCCACTGCCTGACCCATGAAAGACTCCAATTTTATTGTTGGGGTTAGTTTTTTTAATTCTTTCATGGTGTGGGCGTTGCTGGCAATGCCAGCGTTTGTTGCCCATCCCTAATTGCCCTTGACCATTGAATGATTTACTAGGCCATTTCAGAGAACAATTAGGAATCAACCACATTGCTGTGGGTCTGGAGTCACATGTAGGCCAGACCAGGTAAGGACAGCAGATTTCCTTGCCTAAAGGGCATTAGTGAACCAGATGGGTTTTTACGACAATCGATGATAGTTTCAGGGCACCATTACTGAGACTAACTTTCAATTCCACATTTTTATTAATTAATTAAATTCCACCGACTGCTGCATGGGATTTGAACCTATGTGCCCAAGGCATTAGCCTGGGTCCCTGGATTACCAGTCCGTCACATCATCACTACGCCACCATCTCCCTGTGAGAATGAGAAGACCAAAACTCTTCTGAGACCAATCTGAAGAGCCCAGCACTTCTGACAAACTAAATCCAAAGCAACTTCCCTAACATCCAGGCAAGTACAGAGGAGCAGTTCACAGAGAATTGCTCTTTGGGTTGGGATAAAAATTGAAATGATTGACAGTTAAATTGCTCCCAATAAAATACATGGAGCCATTTCTCATTAACAAGTTACATATTCATTAAAGCATCAAAGGGAATTAAAGCTATGGCCTAGATTTCTCAGGACAGTTTGGCCTGCATGTTGACACTTCTGCTGATGGGTCCGTTGGCGAGTACCCTGCCCAGAACCTCACAGACAAGGAAGGTCTCGAGTTTTGTTGCCCAGTGTGAAGTTGCCTGATCTCAGCTACAGGTGGTCTCCATGCTTCTGTGTAGGGGAGAAGAGGGAAAGAATCTGCCTGTATTCCCACTCCTAGTTGTCAGGTGTCTCCCCACCCCTCCTTTCCCAGCGCATCCCCTGCTCCTTGCAGTAAAATGCACCTGTATGCGAGGCGAGGAGAGGACCAGGCTTCACTGTGATGCCCACTGTAGTTGGATAGCTTGCTCACACACACATTGTCTAGTCTCACAGATATAAAATTGCCATTTAGGCAAGATAGTGGTGTGCGGCTGCTGCCTCTGGAAGCAGAGGCAGTGTTTTCAGGAGGGATTGGACAGCAAAGCTGTCTTGTTGTATATTATTTGCCAAAAAAATGCAAGTCATGATACTTCTATTCTTTTAAAGCTCTTTCAACAGTGGCCCAATACTGGGTTGGACATCTTTCAGGCATCCTTTAACGAAAGGTTAATGATCCCTGAATTGGCCCTTGTTATACCTGAGGTTCAATTTCTACCTCACATTTCACACTGACTAGTCAATGAAGTCGACAAGCTCTACATTGGAAATACATTTCCTCTCTCGTTCCTCCTACCCTCTCTTACACCTCTTTCTCCTCCCTCAATTTAGACTCACTGCATGCTCTCCCACTCTTGCTCATTCTTTTCTAGGACTTCAAAACTGTGAGATTCGTGAGTTGTTTTCACCTTTGCTCAATTAGTCTCTTTCTTCAGACTCTGAAAGCTGTGGGTTCAGCTCTTGAGCAGTAATCTAAGCTGTTACTTCAGCGCAATACTGAGGCAGTGGTGTTGGTTTTTCAGATGAACTGTTAAATCAAGTGTCTGTTCAGGTGGATATGAACTATCCCATAGCATTATTTGAAGGAGAGGGTAAAGTTCTCTGTCCTGGTCAACATCAGTACAATCAGATTAATTGGGCATTCATTTCATTTGCAGTTTGTGGGACTTTAATGTGTAAATTGACTCCTATGTTTGACTACATAATGTTTCAGCAGTACCAGGTATTTCATTGGTTGTAAAGTACTTTGGAATGTGCTTTGTATTCTACAACGTCAGTTCTTTCTTACCTCCCTCCCAAGCTTGATATCACCTAATTATTACTTCTTCCCTAATAGTTTAAACATTGCTGTTGCTGTGCACTCTGGGCCTTGGGTCTTCAAGCCTTGATCATTGATTTTAAAATGATTGGCAATGTCATTTTCTTGGTCATCTGCTCTAATATGTAGTTTAGTATCAAACTTTGTTTGATTAAGCACTTTGGGATATTTTACTCCATTAAAGGTGCTATGTAAATGAAAGTTGTAATTGTTTAGACAAGAGGTTGACAGAATCATATAACACAACAGTGACTCATATGCATTCCTTAACACCCCCGCTTGGACCAGTTTACATTGTATAATCTGATTTACTTGGTGCTCAGGTAAATATTTAATCAGAAGGAATCTAGAAGTGTTTTATCATTTTACTCTGTTTCCTCCACTTAAGGTGTGGACTTTTACTGGGGTTTGGGTTCAACAGCTCCCGCCAGAAACCTTCGAGTACCTTGTCCAACTGGTCATTCCCTACAGGCTGCGTTTGCTGACAACGTTACCACTAAGTGGCGCTGCAGTGGCACATGCGCAAACGCAGCATGTGCCACTAAAACATCACAGTCTGCGACTTCAGGCAGTTGCCAGGACTAAAGATGGCACTGCTCAAATAATCACACAAAGGCAACCTGACCCAAACACATGGCAGCACACAATGGCGGGATAGAGAGAGTGGGCCGCGGATGGGGCGGGGGGAGGTGCGGAGCAGCTGGAGAGAGCAGCGAGGGGGGGAGTGGAGCGGAGCGACCGGAGAGAGCAGCAAGAGGGGGAGTGGAGCGGAACGGCCGGGGAGAGCAGTGAGGGAGGAGTGGAGAGGAGTGGAGGGGAGCGGCCGCGGAGAGCAGCGAGGGGGGGAGTGGAGGGGAGCGGCCGGAGAGAGCAGCGAGGGGGGGAGTGGAGGGGAGCGGCCGGAGAGAGCAGCGAGGTGGGGAGTGGAGCAGAGCGGCCGGAGAGAGCAGCGAGGGGGGGAGTGGAGCGGAGCGGCCGGAGAGAGCAGCGAGGGGGGTAGTGGAGCGGAGCGGCCGGAGAGAGCAGTGAGGGGGGGAGTGGAGCGGAGTGGCTGGAGAGAGCAGTGAGAGGGGGAGTGGAGCGGAGTGGCCGAGGAGAGCAGCGAGGGGGGGAGTGGAGCGGAGCGGCCGGAGAGAGCAGCGAGGGGGGGAGTGGAGCGGAGCGGCCGGAGAGAGCAGCGAGGGGGGAAGTGGAGCAGAGTGGCCGGAGAGAGCAGTGAGAGGGGGAGTGGAGCGGAGTGGCCGAGGAGAGCAGCGAGGGGGGGAGTGGAGCGGAGCGGCCGGAGAGAGCAGCGAGGGGGGGAGTGGAGCAGAGTGGCCGGAGAGAGCAGTGAGAGGGGGAGTGGAGCGGAGTGGCCGAGGAGAGCAGCGAGGGGGGGAGTGGAGCGGAGCGGCTGGAGAGAGCAGCGAGGGGGGGAGTGGAGCGGAGCGGCCAGAGAGAGCAGCGAGGGGGGGAATGCAGCGGAGCGGCCGGGGAGAGCAGCGAGAGGGGGAGTGGAGGGGGGGGGAGCAGAGCGCCCGAAAGAGCGGAGAGGCCGGAGAGAGCAGCAAGGAGGGTGGGGGGGAGCAGAGCTTGACGCATGGGTGAATACCCGTTAGCGTTGCATTGCTGTACAAGTAAAGCGCGTGTGCAGAGGCCAACCAGGCGCGTTGCCCGAAGATGCACACGTCACGCAATGACGTCATTGGCGCATGCGCTAACCAGTCCTGGCAAGTCGGAATGCAGCGCAGAGAGCAGGAGACCATCTGCGCACCTTGGCGCAGCCTGATGACGGTCAGTGGATGGCTGCATTGTCAGGAATCACTTTGTTCCCTACATTGGCTCAGCCACATAGTGTTGGGCTATTTGACTATAGTGGACATCAGAGTGGAAGCCAATCATGTTAGCGTTTAACTCATGGAGATCAATAGATAATTATTGGGAGCAGGAATCCTTGCCACTTTATCCTTTCCCTAACTCAGTGGCACTGTGGCCTATTTGATGTTTTTCTTCAACTCATTAAATAATTTTAAATGTTTCTTTTTTAGAGATCAATCTTATTCTGTAACTTCTGCATTTGTCTGAAATGTGAAGACAAAGATTAGAGATACAGCACTGAAACAGGCCCTTCGGCCCACCGAGTCTGTGCCGAACATCAACCACCCATTTATACTAATCCTACACTAATCCCATATTCCTACCAAGCATCCCCACCTATCCCTATATTTCCCTACCACCTACCTATACTAGTGACAATTTATAATGGTCAATTTACCTATCAACCTGCAAGTCTTTTGGCTTGTGGGAGGAAACCGGAGCACCCGGAGAAAACCCACGCAGACACAGGGAGAATTTGCAAACTCCACACAGGCAGTACCCGGAATTGAACCCGGGTCCCTGGAGCTGTGAGGCTGCGGTGCTAACCGCTCCCCTCCACTCCTCTCCACTCCTCCCTCACTGCTTCCAACTCTCTCCCTCCCCCCAAGTTAAAATAGTTTCTAATATTTCGTATGAGAGCACAATACTGCAGATGCTGGAAGTCTGAAATAAAAACAGCAAATTGCTGCAAATGTTGAGGAGGTCTGGCAGCATCTGTGAAGAGAGAAACAGAGTTAACCGTTCAGGTTGATGAGCTTTCATGAGAACATGCTCATTTTGACTGTTAGTTGACAGGATCATAGAACACAATGGTGACTTTAGTCACTGCCTAGCACTCACACTTGGACTGGTTTGCATTATTTGCATTATCTAATCTGATTTAGCTATGTTCACTCTGTTTCTCTGTCCACAGATGCTGCAGGACCTGTTTAGTATTTCTAGCATTTTCTGTTTTTATTTCAGATATTTATTGATATGACTTTGGTCTCTCGGGGAATCAAGGGATATGGGGAGCGGGTGGGAAAGTGGAGTTGAGACAGAAGATCAGCCATGTTGAATGGCGGAGCAGGCTCGAAGGGCCAAATGGTCTACTTCTAATCCTGTTTGTGATATCTGATGAAAAGTCACAGACCTGAAACATTAACTCTGTTTCTCTCTCCATAGAATCTGCCTGACCTGCTGAGTATTTCCAACATTTTCTGTTTTTATTCCTGTTTCTTACGTACTTATGTTCTTATACCAAAATGATTGCATAGAGCTCCCCCGAGTGGCTTGGTTCATGAGTACACCACTGTAGCCGGAAGTCTGTTCTGTGATGCCTTGTTCAGGACACTTGGCTGACCTGATATGTAAATAGTTTCCTCTGATATTTATTCTGACTGTGATGACTGAGTACAGTCAATTGGACTAGAAGCCCAGTGATGAACTGTTCTATGTGTTTCTCAGCTGTCATGAGCCACTTTTTCTACACTTCTGCTGTACAGTCTAGTTTTCTTTTGAATCTGCACTTATAAAAAATGTAATTGAAACTTATCTGGCTTTCATTTTAACTTTTATTTTTTTAGTTCTGTCTCATTTTTGTTACAATATTTTGCTAACTTGGTCTAATTGATGTTAATAAATTGATGTCTTTTATGTATCAGTCGAGACTTAAAGCTTTCAAGGTTTTCCCCTCGATTATTCTGTGCTGGTATTTAATACAGGAACACTTCTGTTTCTAAATGACTTTGTACAGCCATTCCCATGCAAAGTGTGTGAGGTAGACTTTAAAATATTTGATCAGACCATTCTTTTCCAAACCTCATGTAGCACAATATGAAATGTCATTTTCTCCCCTCCTCTTATGTGGGCACTGACTCTCAATGGCATCCAGGACCTATGAATACTGACTACCACTGGAGTACAGTTCCACAGACACTGACTCTCACTGGGATCAGTGTTGGGTCCCTTGCTATTTATGGTATATATTAATGATTTGGACTTAAATGTGGAACGCATGATTGGGAAATTTGCTGATGACACAAAAATTGGCCGTGTAGTTGATACTGAAGAGGATAGCTGTCGACTCTAGAATGATATCAATGGTTTGGTTGAGTGGGCAGAAAAGTGGCAAATGGAATTCAATCCAGAGAAGTGTGAAGTAATGCACTTGGCGAGGGCAAACAAAGCGAGGGAATGCACAATAAACGACAGGATATTGAGAGGTGTAGAGGAAGTGAGAGACCTTGGACTGCATGTCCACAGGTCCCTGAAGGTGGCAGGACAGGTAGATAAAGTGGTGAAGAAGGCATATGGAATGCTTTCCTTTATTGGCCCAGGTATAGAGTACAAAAGCAGGGATGTAATGCTGGAATTGTATAAAACGCTGGTCAGGCCACAGCTGGAGTATTGCATACAGTTCTGGTCACCACTTTACAGGAAGGACATAATTGCTCTGGAGAGAGGAGATTTACAAGAATATTGCCAGGGCTCGAAAATTTCAGCTATGAGGAAAGATTGAACAGGCTAGGGTGGTTTTCCTTAGAATAGAGGAGGCTGGGGGGTGACTTAATTGAGGTGTACAAAATTATGAGGGGCCTAGATAGAGTAGACAGGAAGGACCTGTTTCCCCTAGCAGAGAGGTCAATTACCAGGAGGCACAGATTTAAAGTGATTGGTAGAAAGATTAGAGGGGACATGAGGAAAAACTATTTCACCCAGAGGGTGGGAATTCACTGTCCAGATCGATGATGGAGGCAGAAACTCTCAACTCATTTAAAAGGTACCTGGACATGCACCTGAAGTGCTGTAACTTGAAAGGCTACGGACCAGGTGCTGGAAGGTGAGATTAGATTGGGTGGCTAGTTTTTTTCAGCCAGCGCAGTCATGATGGGCTGAATGGCCTCTTCCTGTGTCATAACGTTTCTATGGTTCTAACTATTCCAACACTCTCCTGGCCTGACTCCCATCTTCCAACCTCCACAAACTTCAGCTCATCCAAAACTCTGCTGCCCATTTCCTCTTCCACACAGAATCCTGCTAACCCATCACTTCTGTCCTCGATCTATGTTGGCTCCCATTCCCCCAATGACTCAAATTTAAAATCCTCATCCTTGTGTTTAAATCCATTCACGGTCTCATCCTTCCTTATCTCTGTTACCCACTCCAACCTAACAAAACCACTGCCAAAGCTTCCATTCCTCTGACCCAAAACTCTTGTGCATTCTCCCTCTCTTTCACCCACAACTGGTAGCTGTTTAATCACCTAAGCCCCACACTCCAGAAATCCCTCTCTAAATCTCTCCCCTTCGCCACCTCCCCTTCCTCATTTAAGACCCTCCTTAAAACCCAACACTTTGACCAAACTTTTGGACACCTCCAGCTATCTTGTCATGGAATTATTTTAAAATATTTTCTTAAAGATTCAATTTATAACAACTTGCATTTACAGATCATCTTTAATGTGGAAAAAATGCTCCAAGACACTTCACTTGGATGCTGCCGATAGCAGCACCCAATAAGAACCCTGTTTTTTAATTATTGTTACTCAAGGCTTTCTGTCTTATGTTCTCTGGCCACCAGATGGCAGTAACCCCTACCCTGTTTTACATATCAGGCTATTACATTACATTAATTCCATTCAGAGAACTGAGGTTGCGCTAACATTGTGGTGTGAGCTGCCTTGATCCAGTTGATAACACTAACCTGCAAGAGTTCATGTTGCAGCCTTTGTGCATTAACTAGGGTTGCCAACTCTGCTTTGATGTATTCCTGGAGATTTGATTAGGTGATATTCGGCACATGGCCTTCAATGTTTAATTACATTGCATTGGATCACCTGGCTTTTCCCCGTTGTTTGCAAATATTATTGCGTTAACCTTAATATCACCAAGCTCTGAATAAGATATTTGACTTATTACATTATAGCGAAATGAATAATCTAATTTATGAATCAAAGTAAGAACACAAAAGATAGAAAAAATTCAGGATAAGTAATGTGCAAATAAAAACCACATCTGTGATGTTTCTACAGTCTCAGCCTTCAATCAGAAACACCAAGTATATCACACATTCAATAGAAAAATCATCGATATAAATAACTTCTAACTAAAGTTTGTGTACGAGTTCATGACTTTTTACAATATACAGCAACTTATAAAACTAATAAAACCACAACAAAACCAATTACATTCACTGAGTCCCAGCCCTCACCATTGAAGCCCAACATCAGGGACCTGAGGACCAGTCCTGGGAGAAGCACCAAAGCTGCTTGACTCCTGAAACAAAGCATATTATACAACCGCACACATCACCGGCTGAGATGAACTTTCCCTCCCCCAGTTTGTGTTTTTCTCTCTCTCTCTCTCCCTCCCCCAGTTTGTGTTTTTCTCTCTCTCCCTCTCCCAGTTTGTGTTTTTCTCTCTCTCTCCCTCTCCCAGTTTGTGTTTTTCTCTCTCTCTCTCCCTCTCCCAGTTTGTGTTTTTCTCTCTCTTCCTCTCCCAGTTTGTGTTTTTCTCTCTCTCCCTCTCCCAGTTTGTGTTTTTCTCTCTCTCCCTCTCCCAGTTTGTGTTTTTCTCTCTCTCCCTCTCCTAGTTTGTGCTTTTTTCTCTCTCCCTCCCCCAGTTTGTGTTTTTCTCTCTCTCCCTCTCCCAGTTTGTGTTTTTCTCTCTCTCCCTCTCCCAGTTTGTGTTTTCTCTCTCTCCGTCCCCTAGTTTGTTTCTTTCTCTCTCTCCCCCATTTGATTCTCTCCCTCTCTCCCAATTTGTTTCTCTCTCTCTCCCCTAGTTTGTGTTTCACTTTCTCTCTCCTCCCGTATGTGTTTCTCTCTCTCTCCCTCTCCAGTTTGTGTTTCTCTCCCTCTCCTTGTTTGTGTTTCACTCTCTCTCTCTCTCTCTCCCCTTGTTTGTGTTTTTCTCTCTCTCTCTCCAACTCCCAGTTTGTGTTTTTCTCTCTCTCTCTCCAACCCCCAGTTTGTGTTTTTCTCCCTCTCTCCATCCCTCAGTTTGTGTTTTTCTCTCTCTCCATCCCCCAGTTTGTGTTTCTCTCTCTCTCCATCCCCCAGTTTGTGTTTTTCTCTCTCTCCCTCTCCCAGTTTGTGTTTTTCTCTCTCTCCATCCCCCAGTTTGTGTTTCTCTCTCCCTCCCCCAGTTTGTGTTTTTCTCTCTCTCCCACTCCCAGTTTGTGTTTTTCTCTCTCTCCCTCTCCCAATTTGTGTTTTTCTCTCTCTCCCTCACCCAGTTTGTGTTTCTCTCTCTCTCCCTCACCCAGTTTGTGTTTTTCTCTCTCTCCCTCTCCCAGTTTGTGTTTTTCTCTCTCTCCCTCTCCCAGTTTGTGTTTTTCTCTCTCTCCCTCCCCCAGTTTGTGTTTTTCTCTCTCTCCCTCCCCCAGTTTGTGTTTTTCTCTCTCTCCCTCTCCCAGTTTGTGTTTTTCTCCCTCTCCTTGTTTGTGTTTCACTCTCTCTCTCTCTCCCCTTGTTAGTGTTTTTCTCTCTCTCTCCATCCCCCAGTTTGAGTTTTTCTCTCTCTCTCTCCCTCCCCCAGTTTGTGTTTTTCTCTCTCTCCGTCCCCTAGTTTGTTTCTTTCTCTCTCTCCCCCATTTGATTCTCTCCCTCTCTCCCAATTTGTTTCTCTCTCTCTCCCCTAGTTTGTGTTTCACTTTCTCTCTCCTCCCGTATGTGTTTTTTTCTCTCTCCCTCTCCAGTTTGTGTTTCTCTCCCTCTACTTGTTTGTGTTTCACTCTCTCTCTCTCTCTCCCCTAGTTAGTGTTTTTCTCTCTCTCTCCATCTCCCAGTTTGTGTTTTTCTCTCTCTCTCTCTCCAACCCCCAGTTTGTGTTTTTCTCTCTCTCTCCATCCCTCAATTTGTGTTTTTCTCTCTCTCCCTTCCCCAGTTTATGTTTTTCTCTCTCTCCCTCTCCCAGTTTGTGTTTTTCTCTCTCTCCCTCCCCCAGTTTGTGTTTTTCTCTCTCTCCCTCTCCCAGTTTGTGTTTTTCTCTCTCTCCCTCTCCAGTTTATGTTTTTCTCCCTCTCCTTGTTTGTGTTTCACTCTCTCTCTCCCCTTGTTAGTGTTTTTCTCTCTCTCTCCCCTTGTTAGTGTTTTTCTCTCTCTCTCCATCCCCCAGTTTGAGTTTTTCTCTCTCTCTCTCTCCCTCCCCCAGTTTGTGTTTTTCTCTCTCTCCGTCCCCTAGTTTGTTTCTTTCTCTCTCTCCCCCATTTGATTCTCTCCCTCTCTCCCAATTTGTTTCTCTCTCTCTCCCCTAGTTTGTGTTTCACTTTCTCTCTCCTCCCGTATGTGTTTCTCTCTCTCTCCCTCTCCAGTTTGTGTTTCTCTCCCTCTCCTTGTTTGTATTTCACTCTCTCTCTCTCTCCCCTTGTTAGTGTTTTTCTCTCTCTCTCTCCCTCCCCCAGTTTGTGTTTTTCTCTCTCTCCATCCCCTAGTTTGTTTCTTTCTCTCTCTCCCCCATTTGATTCTCTCCCTCTCTCCCAATTTGTTTCTCTCTCTCTCCCCTAGTTTGTGTTTCACTTTCTCTCTCCTCCCGTATGTGTTTCTCTCTCTCTCCCTCTCCAGTTTGTGTTTCTCTCCCTCTCCTTGTTTGTATTTCACTCTCTCTCTCTCTCTCCCCTTGTTAGTGTTTTTCTCTCTCTCTCCATCTCCCAGTTTGTGTTTTTCTCTCTCTCTCTCTCCAACCCCCAGTTTGTGTTTTTCTCTCTCTCTCCATCCCTCAGTTTGTGTTTTTCTCTCTCTCTCTCTCTCCAACCCCCAGTTTGTGTTTTTCTCTCTCTCTCTCTCCAACCCCCAGTTTGTGTTTTTCTCTCTCTCTCCATCCCTCAGTTTGTGTTTTTCTCTCTCTCTCTCTCTCCAACCCCCAGTTTGTGTTTTTCTCTCTCTCCCTCTCCCAGTTTGTGTTTTTCTCTCTCTCCCTTCCCCAGTTTGTGTTTTTCTCTCTCTCCCTCTCCCAGTTTCTGTTTTTCTCTCTCTCCCTCTCCCAGTTTGTGTTTTTCTCTCTCTCCCTCTCCCAGTTTGTGTTTTTCTCTCTCTCCCTCTCCAGTTTGTGTTTTTCTCCCTCTCCTTGTTTGTGTTTCACTCTCTCTCTCTCTCTCCCCTTGTTAGTGTTTTTCTCTCTCTCTCTCCAACCCCCAGTTTGTGTTTCTCTCTCTCTCCATCCACCCCCCCCCCCCCACCCCCAATTTGGGATACAGAGAAACCTTGCAGTGCATGTCCTCAGATCCCTGAAGGTGGTTGGACAGTTAAATAAAGTGGTCAAGTGGCATACGGGATACTTACTTTTATTAGCCGAGGCATAGAATATAAGAGCTGGGGGATTATGCTGGAACCCTATAAAGCACTAGCTAGCCCACAGCTGGTGTAGTGTGTGCAGTTCTGGTCACCACACTATAGGAATGATGTGATTGCAATAGAGAGGGTACAAAAGAGATTTACGAGGATGTTGTCTGGAAAGGAGAATTTTAGTCTTGAGGAAAGATTGGTAGGCTAGGGTTGCTTTCTATGGAACAGAAGAGGCCGAGGGGAGACCTAATTGAAGTGTATGAAATTGTGAGGGGTCTACGTAGAGTGGATAGCAAGGCCCTATTCCTCTTACGTAAGAGGTGGGAGGTTGAGAGGGGATTCAAGGGGAAATGTTTTCACCTTGAGAGGGTGGTGGGGATCTGGAACTCACTGTCTTAAAGGGTTGTACAGGCAGAAATCCTTATTACGTTTAATAAGTACTTGGATATGTATTTGAAGTGTCGTAACCTGCAAGGCTACAGACCGAGAGACGGAAAATGGGATTGGGCTGGTGGCTACTTGTTGGCAAGCATGGACAGGATGGGCTGAACGGCCTCCTTCTGTGCTGTAAATTTCTATGATTCTTTTATTACATGGCTTGCATTATAAAATATCAGTGTGCATTTTGTAATTTCAATTCAAAAGTGCAGGCCATTTTATGTGAGGACTTTTGCTTTGTGAATAAAACTCCTTTATGATCGCTGATTCCATGGAATGTTGTTCAGTAAACTCCGGATTGTAATGTGACTGTGAGGTTTCACCCAGAATGCTCACCCAAAGGGAGATTTCCAATCTGCAGGTCACAGTTCAGAATCATTGTCTTAGGTTAGTCGTAAGGGAACAATGGAATCTTCTCCTTCAACAGCACCTTCCAAACCTGTGATCTCTACCATCTAGAAGGACAAGGGCAGAAGATGTATGGGAACATCACCACCTACAAGTTCCCCTCCAAGTCACACACCATCCTGACTTGGAACTATATCGCCGTTCCTTCACTGTCGCTGGGTCAAAATCCTGGAACTCCCTTCCTAACAGCACTGTGGGTGGCCCTACCCCACATGGACTGCAACGGTTCAAGAAGGCAGCTCACCACCACCTTCTCAAGGGCAATTAGGGATGGACAATAAATGCTGGCCTAGCCAGCAACGCCCACATCCCATGAACGAATTTTTAAAAAATAACATTGAGCTGCCATTGAAAAATTGAGAATAAACTTTGGATAGGAACATTGGAACCAGGAGGAGACCAGTCAGCCCTGGAGCCTGTTCCATCATTCAATTAGATCATGGCTGATCTGCCTCTTAACACCATCTACCGGCCTTGGTTCCATAGTCCTCAATACCCATCTATCAGGTTCAGTTCTGAAATTTTCAATTGAACCCCACCAGCCTCAATAGCTTTCAGGCAGAAAGATTTCCAGATTTCCACTCCCCTGTGTGTGAAGAGATACTTCCTGATGCTGCAACTAGAAAGAGGGGTGATGCTGTTACCTGAATGTTGAGCTGTACATATATTTCATGCTGAGTTTTAGGGGGTGAGCCACAAGTCAAGGGTTTAACCCCACAGTGCCAGATGTCACCAAGGCTGTAAAGAGATGAGGTAAATCAGGAATTCGTGGTTTGGTGACGCTAAATTTAGATTTCATGAGACTGCGGGTTGTAAGAGCAAAGAGATACTGAGGGGGATTAAGATGATCTATATTCAAATCAAAGCACTGCAGTGTTGGAAAAGTGTCAAATAATTGACAGAAGCTCTGTTCCAGTCTACGTGGTAAATGCTGTTGTATTGGAGGAGGTCTTGCAGGAAGCCTGAGTTGCCTGCAGGGAGCGGTGTCTTCACATATCTCCTGATAGATTCAGTGATATGTTGCAGTGTGACACATGAAACATTCTTCAAAATCATTTTTATATAGTTCCTCTTGGACTACATTAAACCCAGCTATGGCAAAAAAAAAATCAATTCAGTACGGATGATTTCTACATAGGATTGCACATTCTTAAAATTCAGTTTGCAGTATTTTTTGTTGAAATTTAATTTGATAAACTGCCGAACTCAGCTTTTATCTTTATTTATAGTGCTTGCAGAGATTATTTCTGAGGTAACAATAGGAACAGTATAATCAGGGTATGTAGTAATTAATAACGAGGGTGATCAGTTGAAAAGTGAAAAGTTCACATTACGAAGGGAAGTCGAAGGTGATTGAGCCTTGGATTATGTTACCAGGGAAGGACATTGATGTCGACATGGGGCGAGATGGTGATGGGAAGGACAGGGAGCAGTCGAAGTTGCCCATCTTTATTACCATCCAGTAACCCTGTTGGACAACCCCTGTCTGTAGAAAATTATTGGAGACATGATTGGCTGTAATTCTCACTTCCCTGCTTCAATAGCATCTACAAACAGAGGGCAGGATTTTCCCTCCAGGGGCAGGAAACACAGGTCGGGGTTGTGGGGGTGGGGGGGTGGTGGAAACAGTCATCAGACCTGACTTTCATGGGGTTACCCCCTTAATTGGGAGACAGGCTCATTGTCCAATTAAGGATGGCAGGTGGGCTGTCGAAGCTGGAGGGCCAATCAGAGGCCTACAGCTTGAAAGGAGAATCAGGCTGCACTAGAGGGTAAGTAACAGAGAGAGCGCTTCAAAATGGAGGCAGCCTCTCTGTAGGTTTATTAAACATAAATTTAAAAATGGCTTTCGCAGCCGGGCCACAACTGTCGTGGGGTTGATGGGGTTCCCCTCTGCAGGGCAGCCTGTGGCTGCTGCAGCACCTCGGCAGGCAGGTAGGCAGGAAGGACCTGTAGGCCTGCTGGAGAGCTGCCCCCAAACCACCGCATCCCCTCAGGCCCCTCCCCTGGTCTGCTGCCAGGAGGCCGTCTCCAGGCAGGTAAACTGGTCCCCGCCACCTGCGGGGACCTGGAGGCCGATTAGAAAATCCAAGTCAGACTCCTTTAATTGGCTTCAATAGGCTGTTGATCTCTGCATGCTGGTGGGTAGCCCTGCACTCCCTCATCCCGCCTCTACAAAAATGGCCCGGAGGCGGGATGGAGCCTGGGAACTGGCACGCTGTCCAGCAGGGCTAATTTTTAGCTTCCACTTGCCTCTGTTCCCAGCCCCAGCAGGGGCTCAAAATCCTGCCCAGGCTGTCTAGACTAAACAATGGACAGATGGATAAGAGCTACTGGCAGCATTGTGCCCAGCACATGTCAATGGCTTCATGAGAAGACAGAGTGTTGGGAGATGGGCTGCAGGTGGGGGAACATGTGGAATCAAGCAGCGTTTTACATTCCCCATCTCAAAATGATGTAGTATCTGTGGATGCAGTGAACACGGCTGATAATTTGACAACTGGACTCATATTATCAGGGCTGAGGTCTAAGGCTTATGATGCACCAGATACGTTATCTGTGCACCCCCAGTGTATGTCTAAAGTGACGATAGTGCTCTGAGCAGTGTGCTAGTTTTGGGAGGCTGGTTAAGGGCCTGTTGATCAGGCCTAAGCCCACTAATGCAACACTTCAGTCACTCATCGCACATTAAAAATGGGCTTTTAAGGTTGCATCAATGTAAAACTATTAACAGAAACAAAAAATGTTGAGAAATCAGGTCAGGCAGCATCTGTGAAGAAAGCATGCAAGTTAACGTTTTAGGCATAACCCTTAAACAGAACAGATCACAAGTTCTTAAGAGGGGTCTGAAATGTTAACTTGTCTGCTCTTTCTATAGATACTGACTGACCTGCTGAGGGTCTTCTGTTTTTGTTTCAGGTTTCCAGTGTTTACAATTTTTTGTGTTCTGTTCATAAAACAAATCCTATACTGGGGAGGCACTCAGCCCACAATGGGAGTCTCCCCCACTTCTGCCCCAAACCCCTGCTCCCCCTCCCTCCACCTTCACCACCATCTCACCTCTTCAACTGTTGGACATTAAAAGGCTATATTCAGCCTCTTTGCCTGCAAAAGGCCCTGCCAAGTTGGAGGCATCAGCAGCTGCTGCAGGAAATCCTACCCCACTCCCTCCAACCTAGCACACTGCCTACCCCACATTAAGAACAGTCAAAGCATTGCAATGAACTGAACCCCTCCAAGCTGTGAGACCATTGATGCAAGTGAAGGTAAAATGAGCCCAATTATCCAAGACACTCACGGACACAGATTTATCAATTTAGTTGGTGGTGTGACAGGTTGATTAGTAAATGCACAGACTCATGATCCATACAGTCCAGCAGGTCACATGCTGGATCCCTAGCTTGATCAATATAAACTGATCTCAGCAGAAACAGCACCAAGGGAAGTCCTGGCCATGAGAGTTAGGCAGCGACTGCTGGAGCGAGCAGGTGGATGCATCAGATGAAGACACGATTGGACTTGGGTGTGATGTTGATTGACCGTTTGTGGCAGAGGACACTTGATTTCCATGGAATTGTACACTTGCACTCATGGGTTGTAATCCAACGGCCAAATGATTATACTCAAGCACCCCTGGGATTCCACAGGCCTCTAAAAGGGAATTAAGCAGGTTCCTGAGAGAAGAAGACATTTCCAGTTAGTGAGGTCAAGTTGCTAGTTAGTTGTGACTGTCAGGGGTTCTGGGCTACCAGGGCCTCCTGGAACTTTGCTTGAGTGCCTTAGGGAGTGAGAATGGAATTTCCCAGAATTTTCCTGAATTGACCCAGTTTTGTTTCACCTTTCCGAGGATGTGGTTAGGTTATAGGTTAGTGGTGTCTGTGGCTTCACTGTGCATGGATGGAGCAAGTCTAAGGCACACTTTCAGGACAGGTGGTGAGAGAAGTGAAAAAGACTAAAACAGACAAAAAAAAACTTTTTCTAAAAGATTTCTCTCACTTCTGAATTAAATACCAAACACATTTTTCACTTTCCTCATTCCCAGGCAGTTCAGCTCCTTCCTTTTGTACATTGTCTGCTATTAGTCTGATTTACAGGTGAAGTAAAGGCACAAAATAGATGGACCAGGGGTGGCTTAGGACACTGGTGAATCCCTTCAGATCTCATTGAAACTATAAGGGCATTGTAAGATCCTACATCAATTGCACTGGCAGGATTCCCTAGTGAAACAATTTATCAAGGGATGAAGCTCTGATAGACATCTGCGGGCCAGTAGGCTTCTCTAATCTGCATGCAATTGTCTTAAAATACTTAGGTACTTCATGGGCTGTAAAGCATTTTAAGATGTCCGTGTTCGTGAAAAGCAAGTCTTTCCTTCTTTTATAGAAAATAGATGTCTTTTTAGTGATAGCCAGGCCCTGGGAGTCAAAAAATTGTTTGTTTGTCCTTGGATATTAAAAGAGACAGCCACGGCATCATATCATTTTCTGCAGTCAGTTCCTTGATGACTGAGGAGACGCTCAGAATGCTTGTCCACCGAGTGAACAGTGGATGCCAGTCAGGGATCTTGATTGTTCAGGCGGCCTTTACATTTAAGATCAGAAATATGATGGGCCTTGTAGTCAGAGACGCCTTCATGATTGATTTTTGCCATGTTCTCCTAACTTGAGTAAGTTGTTTCCACTTACCTTTATATCTCTTTTGCTTCAACCATGAGATTGCTTCTCAGTTGTCAATACACGACAAAAGATCTTTGTGATTCATTCATCAGACATTCACGTCACATGATCTGTAGCAAGTAGACCAGGTTTTACTGCTTTTTTTTATCAATGTGATTCATGACAACGCTTGCCAGCGCTGACGTCATCAGGCTGCGCCGCGGTGCGCACATGCGCAGACGGTCTCCTGCTCTCTGCGCATGCACTGCGGTCCGGCTTGCCAGGACCAGTTTGCGCATGCGCAGATGACGTCATCGCGCAACGTCGTCTTCCTCGGGCAACGCGCCAGGTTGGCCTCTGCGCATGCGCTTCTTGCAATCTTCCGATATTCACACATGCGTCAAAGCTTCGGCGCGAGTTTTTGAAAGTGGAAGGAGGATTAGTTTCGTCGGGCATTTTCTCGCATTTTATCTCAATTATTTAGTCGTTTTGGAGATTTGCTTCATTTTTATTAGACAGAGGAGATTGTTCCAAGGTAAGTTGCTCTGAAAACATTTCCATTGTCTGGGGCACTGCATGTGTTTCAGTCCCTGTTGTAAGTTGCTGTGTGCAGGCAGTACATGTGCTGCAGTCCTTGTTGTAAGTTGCTGTGTGCAGGCAGTACATGTGCTCCAGTCCCTGTTGTAAGTTACTGTGTGCAGGCACTACATGTGCTGCAGTCCCTGTTGTAAGTTGCTGTGTACAGGCAGTACATGTGCTCCAGTCCCTGTTGTAAGTTGCTGTGTGCAGGCAGTACATGTGCTGCAGTCCCTGTTGTAAGTTGCTGTGTGCAGGCAGTACATGTGCTCCAGTCCCTGTTGTAAGTTGCTGTGTGCAGGCAGTACATGTGCTCCAGTCCCTGTTGTAAGTTGCTGTGTGCAGGCAGTACATGTGCTCCAGTCCCTGTTGTAAGTTGCTGTGTGCAGGCAGTACATGTGCTGCAGTCCAGCGAACAACCTTCCATCTAAACGGTCACTTTCGTTTTTGTAACGTTTCAATGGAGTGCATTCTGTATTTCTTATCTCATCTCATGTATCCTGTGTGGTCCCTTAATAGCCTTCCTGAACTTCCTGAACATATGTCTGCCTGTTCAAAGCTCCACTTCCCCCACCTGCGGTACCCTCTCCTTGCTGTTCAGTTACACAGCCACCTGTTCCTGCACCCATCCGAGCAGTGCACATGGACACACAGTCACCTGTTCCTGCACCCATCCAAGCAGTGCACATGGACACACAGCCACCTGTTCCTGCACCCATCCGAGCAGTACACATGGACACACAGCCACCTGTTCGTGCACCCATCCGAGCAGTGCACATGGACACACAGTCACCTGTTCCTGCACCCATCCGAGCAGTGCACATGGACACACAGCCACCTGTTCCTGCACCCATCCGAGCAGTGCACATGGACACACAGCCAGCTGTTCCTGCACCCATCCGAGCGGTGCACATGGACACACAGCCAGCTGTTCCTGCACCTATCCGAGCAGTACACATGGACACACAGCCACCTGTTCGCGCACCCATCCGAGCAGTGCACATGGACACACAGCCACCTGTTCCTGCACCCATCCGAGCAGTGCACATGGACACACAGCCACCTGTTCCTGCACCCATCCGAGCAGTGCACATGGACACACAGCCACCTGTTCCTGCACCCATCCGAGCAGTGCACAAGGACACACAGTCACCTGTTCCTGCACCCATCCGAGCAGTGCACATGGACACACAGCCACCTCATGCCGTGTCCAGTGGTAGCACAAATGTGAATGCTCTTGCTGCGTACACAACTGGTGAGGTGGGAGTGCAGCCACACCATCCTCCATCCTCCGTGTTGCTTTAAGGCAAAGGTAGGTAAGAGTGAAAGAAATGAAAGGTGATGCTGATAGTAGTAGCCAGGATTAAATGGGAGCGTATGGGAAGGCACAGGAGTAGCATAACCACTAGCAGGGAACAGCTGGGCTAAATGGCTTGCTTTATGTTCATAGTCCAAAAGAAATGTGCTTCTTTTTCCAGCACCCTCACATCATTCATGTTTTCCCTGAGAGCAGCATTGAACCATCACGAGATAGGGGCAGTTACATTATCCTGACTCCTACAGCTGAGGTGGGTACTAAGTGATTCATTGACGGTGTTATCAGTACATGCCTATCCTGCAGAGCATAAAGCATGCGCAACAGTAATTTCATTGGAGGGAGGGAAGTTCTGACACTCCTGTTCTTCCCTTATTTCTTTTCATGTAAAACGTGCCCTTGAGAAAACAATCCTTGAGACGTAAGGACGGCATTCAAGCAAAGGAGGCAGTGCAGGAGAGGACGCAAGGATGTGCTGATTCCTGCATCTGAGGTGGGTAATAAGTGCTTCATTGGCGACGTTATCAATTGGTGCCTTCACTGCAGAACTTAAAAAGGTGTGCGCAACAGTAATTTCAGTGGATGGAGGGAGGCAAGCTCTGACTCTGATTTGCTTTATTTCTTTTCATGTAAAACACGCCGTCGAGAAAACAATCCTTGAGACTTAAGGTCAGCATTCAAGCAACGAAGGCAACTGGATCATGCTGCGGAGCTTGTCACGATGTGGAAAGGAACATTGCATTTATGGATGAATTGGGAATGCATATTGGGATGCGCTTGGGGAACATCCACCAAGAATAGACTGAGCTCAGACTCTTGTGACTTTGCCTTCTTCACATGGAGAATACAGTAGTGGAATAGAGAGCCAAGCATTCATTCACCACAAGGCTCTCCAGGAACAATCTCTTTAGCTGTGCATAGCAGAGACTCGGCCTGTCTGTCTCACGGGAATGCTGGACACAACACTCATGTATCCATGCACAGCAGTTCCTCGGATGCTTAATGAACTTAATAAAACTTCTCAATAATTAAACCCAGAATTGTTGAGATTTTGTTTTGGATGCTATTTCCCCGACTTTGCAACTGCACTTCAGATATTCAACTGTGGTGGAGGGGTGGAGGTAGGGGGGCTAGAGGGAGGGGTGGAGGTAGGGGGGTAGAAGAGGGGGATAGAGGGGTGGGTGAAGAGGGGGATAGAGGGGTGGGTGAAGAGGGGGAGGGAGGGGTGGGTGAAGAGGGGGTGAAGATGGAGAGCGGGGAGGGGTGGGGAGAGCAGGGAGGGGTGGGGAGAGGGAGCATGCAAAATGCAGGGACCAGACAGTTGCAATGCCTGAAGTACTGTGGAGAAGTAGGGGAGAAAGCAACTGGGTAGGGGAGAAAGCAACTGGATTGGGCATCCGCAGCTGGAGGGAACGGCTGAATGGCCCCCTCCCTCTCCCCTTCCTCCCTCCCCTCCTCCCTCTCCCCCTCCTCCCTCTCCCCCCTCCTCTCCCCCCCCACCCACTTCCTCCCTCTTTCCCCCCCCTCTTTCCCCCCCCTTCCCCCCCCTCTTTCCCCCCCCCCCTCTTTCCCCTCCCTCTTTCCCTCCCCGCCGTCACCGCTGCTCTCCCCGCTGCTCTCCCCGGCCCCCTGCGCTGCTCTCCCTGGCCCGTTCCACTCTCTCACTCCGGCCATTATATGCTGCCACGTGTTTGTTAGGTTTCATCTCTGTGATTCTTTGAGCAGCGCCATCTTTAGTCCTGGCAGCTGCTACAGTCGCAAGCTGTGACGTTTTAGTGGCACATGCTGGATTTGCGCATGTGCCAAAACAGCGCCATCTACCGATCGCGTTGTCAACAATTGCAGTCTTTTTCTATTCATTTGTGGGATGTGGGCATTGCTGGCTAGGCCAACATTTGTTGCCCATCCCTAATTGCTCTTCAACTGAGTAGCTTGCTAGGCCATTTCAGAGGGCATTTAACCACCAACCAATTTACAGTGGGTCTGGAGTCACATGTAGGCCAGACCAGGTAAGGACAGCAGATTTCCTTCCCTGAAGGACATTAGTGAACCAGATGGGTTTTTACCAACCATCAAGTTTCATGGTCACCATTAGACGAGCTTTTAATTCCAGATTTATTAATTGAGTTCAAATTTCACCATCTGCCGTGGTGGGATTTGAACCCATGTCCCCACAGCATTAGCTTGGTCTCTGGATTACTAGTCCAGTGACATTACCACTACGCCACCACCTCCGCAATGCAAATGTGCTCAGGGCAAATTAATCTGGTAAAGGAGACATCAAACAGGCGATAGACAACTTATTTGCATATGCAAAGGACCTAATGTCTATTTGAAGTGTAGACCCGGAATGCCTTTTTTGAAGCCTATGCCAATATGGCGGGTGACACATTTCCGGCTCAGAATGTCCGCATGCATACTGCACACTACATTGGACTCTTTGGGAGTTGTTTTATGCCTGTAAAACGGACGCAGCTTCATGAAATTTCTAAGGCCCTGTCCATCTAATTTGCCACAGCATTCCTTGTGCATCGAGGAGATGGGTGTCCCTCTATGACCTGAGATATAAATTCACAGGTTATTGTCACCTTGTTTAGCTAGCAAGCTGACACAGCTTCTCAGGATGTGACCACTGCTGAACTCAAGTGGCTACTTGGAACCATAGGTGAGAGTTGTGTAAGAACCAAAGATTGGGCCCAATCAAGAGATACGGCATTCCCCAGTGAGAGGTACTACTCCTGCTTAACGCTATACCCAAAAAATAGTAAAGCCCTCTTGAAAAGATTAATAGTGTAGATGAAATATTAGCCTAAGACTACAGGGGATCCAAACTACACTTGGTAACCAAAATCCCTGAAACAACTTTCTACTGTTCCTGTTGTTAGTCAACAAATAGCTCGAAAGTGAGACTATTGATAGCTCATAATGATCACTTAATTCCAGATACAGTACGTTGAAAGTATTTGGCTTCATAGGCATTAAGAGCACCTTCAGGGGCCGACATGTAAATATTTGGGATGAGCTGCAAACCTGAGGCCATTCTATTGGGTCAGGTGGATGCCAGTAATCCCACGGCACTATTCAAAGACTAACAGAGAATCCTCTCAGTGCCTTGACCAGCATTCCTCACTAAATCCACATTACCAAAAAACTGGCTGTTTGCCTCCATAACAGCAATCACAGTACTCCAAAAGTAATTTACTGAAGGAAGTGATTTAAGACATGCAGAAATGTTACAAAAATGTGCATTTTTTAAAAGTGTACTGCCTAGCATAACACTGAACACTACAGACAAGGTGATCCCAGCTTGGACTCCAGTCAATCTATCAATTTACAGTGTGTGAAATGTGAGAGTCATTACTGTGGACATTGAAATTGAAACAAAAGCATTATTGTTAATGCAGGGCTGTGGATACCATGGTCCACTGCTACAGGCAACATGGCTCAGTGGGCCATTGGCCCCAAGTGTCTGAACACAACTCCCCCCATGCCTCACCTCATCTGCTGCTGAAACCCTCATCCATGCCTTTATTACCTCTACACGTGACTGTTCCAGTGACCTCCTGGCCAGCTTCCCAGCTTGCACCCTTTGTAAACTTGAACTCATCCAAAACTCTGCTGCCCATAACCTAACTACCGCTACATCCCATTCACCCATCACCCCGGTGCTCGCTCGCCTATACTGGCTGCCAAACAGGCAATGCCTCAATTTTTACAATCTCATTCTTAGTTTCAAATCCTTCCCTGGTCTCTTCTCTCCATCTCTCTGTAACCTTCTTCAGCCCTACAACCCTTTGTGCTCCTCCAATTATGGCCTATTGCGCATTCCCAATTTTACTTGTTCCACCATTGGCGGCCGTGTCTTCAGCCACCTGGGCCCTAAGTCCTGCAACTCCCTTCCTAAACATTTCCGCCCTTCTCTGCTTCTTTTAAGATTCTCCTTAAAGCAAACCTTTTTCAGACAAGTATTTGGTCACCTGTTCTGACGATTCTTTATGTGTCTCAGTGTCAGACTTTGTTTGAAATCTGTAAAGGGCCTTGGGATGTCTTACTATGCTGAAAGCGCTATATAAATGCAAATTGCTCTTGTTGTTTTGGGACAGGTAAAGGCCACTGGATTCAACAGGTATGGTTCTTTGTGATAGTTCAGTCTTGCCGAATGACTTTCTTACCATGTCCCTTTTATAACATACCTGGGTGTAGGGTGTCTCTTCTGTAAAAGTCAACAATTTCAGGAGAGGTAGTGAAAATCTTGGGACCAGAGAAGCGGGAAATAATGTCCTGTAGATTTGCTTTTGTATGATCAAAACTGCAGCTCAAGATGTTGCAAAAAAATGTATTTCTTAAATCACCCATTATTTTGAGTGGAATTTCTAGTTCAGCATTAACGTCCCTTATTGTAATTCATCAGCTCAATCACTGAATCAAGTTCTTAGGCTAAAGCTCTTTGCTTTATGTTTTTATTGAATTTTCATTTTAAGGACATACAATAAAATGGAAATTACTTGATAACGGATCTCTTCTAAAAGGACTCTTTGAGAGCATAAATCATTTTGTACTTGCATATTAACATCCATACTGAGCTACTTCTTTGTGCTCATCAAGTTGAGGGAAGTTAGTGCTGGGGGCTGAAGAACTTTCCTATTTCATACACTAGTGTCGGCATCAAATACTTACAGGTCAGCTACAGCACAGGTTAGATAAAGAAATTGCTACGACTGAGGCGGGAGGAGTGCACTGTTAATTCAGTCCCATTTCTCCACAGGTCACACATATATTTACATTTCCCCACTTACCGAAACAGCCAATCATATACTCTATTTTTCCCCAGAATAAAGCACACCAACCAGGTTTCTCTAATAAACAACAAAATTATCAGTTTATTATAAACCAAGTTTTAACCAATAATGAAATAAAACATACATACAAATTGAAATGCTAAAGCCCCTTATCTATCCTAGCCCTCACACACACATATACACAACTGGAAAAAATTTTTTTGTTTACAGCTGTTACAAAGAAATAGAAGGAACAAAAAAAAATCACTTAGGCTGAAAAGAAGGTATGGTGTTTGTTTTGGTGAGCTTTTCCAAAGGTGAATAGGCGGCGGTCAATGGGATCCTCCTAGAACACTTCTTTCCAGACGATGTTGCTGATCAGTTTGGGTAGGCTTCCAAGAGATGCAGTACAGAAAGCTCCAGTCAGGCTTTACAGCAGGAAGCAGCAACAAGGATTTTCTTAGGTCTTATAGCAGCAATGTAGCAGTAAAGGTTACTTCAAATACAGGGGGAAATAATAAACACACTTGGCGCAGGAATACTTTTCAAGAGAGAAAGATATCAGCTGTCTTCTCCTGGCAAGCACGCAGCAACTGACTTTTTGTAATGGTTCAAAATGAAACCAAAACTGTTCAGAAGCTAGTCACATGACAACCACAAATCTTGGCCTGTCACTCCTTTGCAAACATTTTTTCCTAAGTCAAAAGCACAACCCCTGCTGGGTTATTTTGACACAGGTGTCTTCCAGTCTGTTTACATTTCACTCAGTCCCAAATCTTCTGTTGACCTTCCTTTTAAAAAAAACATGAAGTTCATCAATCTCCAGATGAATCGATGTCCATAATTCAACTATAAGTTCTTTAAAACTAGTTATTCTTTTACAAATGAAATAGAAGAAATTTCATAACAAAATAAACTCCCCTCTACACTGACCCATCAAACACTCCCAGAGCAGGTACAGCATGGGGTTGATACACCCCTCTTCCACGGTTACATTTGGGCTGGGTGTCCCTGGAGGAGGAGCAAGCAGTGTCCGCCAGTATGTTTGAGGCCTTCCATGACCAGTGGGCACTGCAAGGACTGGAGTGCATCATCAACCCCGAGAATGGCATTTTAATTTGAGTTTTTAGTTTATTTATTCAATTTTAATAAAGTTATTATAAAAAATATATATAAAGGGGGCCTGAGGAATAAAGGCCCCCTCGACATAAAATACATAAAAGGGGCCTGGGGTATCAAGGCCACCTAAAAAAGAAAAAAAAATGGGTTAGATACAGAGTAAAATTTCCTAAACACTGTGTTCACAAACAATCCTAGGTCAGGTTCAGCACCAGTTAGATACAGAGAAAATTTCCCTCTACACGGTGTTATCAAACACTCACAGATCAGGTACAGCATGGGTTAGATGCAGAGTAAACCTCCCTACGCTGGCCCATCAAATACTCCCAGGTCTGGTACAGTATGGGTTAGATACAAAGTAAAGTTCCCTCTACACTGTCACATCAATCAACCCCGGGTCAGATACAGCACAGGTTAGATACAAAGTAAAGTTCTTTGACATTTCAGATCCACTCGTGAATATTATCTCAAGCTCAATGTCACCAGCCTATCTCATAAGTGGATCCCAAATCCCTTACTGCCCAACATTTAGTCATACATATTGTGATCCGACATTATAACAATGTTTACAAGGTATTGTAATCTTGCATGTGAACTGATGTGTATTCTTTCTGTCTTCTAGAATGTGGACTGATTCACATTCTAGTGAGACAAGGGCAATTGTAAACCAACAAATTGATTATTTTTGCAGATAATATATGAACAAATACAATAAAACTTAGAGTGACTTTTAATCTATGTCCTAACAACCCTCATAGGAAATAACAAAGTACTCCAATCTAGCAGCTTAAATTTGATGAACAAATTTCTAAAATTAGTTAGCATTAATCTTTAAAAAAGGAGCTCTCATCCACTATGTCTAATTCCATTCCAGGGTCATCTTGATTGTGTGTGTGAGCTTGTCGTAGCTAGTCAATTTACTTCCTTTGAACTAAATATAGCTTAACATTAATTGCCCAGAAATCTTCCCAGGTAAAATAATCAAAAGTCCCAAAATGTGACAACTCTCTCTACACTGTCCCTACAATGTATCACAGCCCCTAGCCCAAAACAGTACTTTCTTCTCAACTATTGCACCAGTGTGACATTTTTCTGGCCATCCTATGCAAAGTATTTCTTGCTGTGTTAAGCTGAGTGATGGCTACATTGTGACTTTATAATAACTCAACACGGCTGCTATTATTTCACTTCTAGCATCTGGATTGTAATCCAACTCAGACTAATATGATAGAAGTCGCTCTCTGATGACTATAAGGTATCCTTAATCAAATAGGTTTGGGCAGACTAAATCCTGCTCTTAGGTGCACTTTTGCGCTGTGGCCCATTCCCACGGGGAATTCTGTTAGAATGCTACTTCCACCTTCTCCAACCTGTGGTTTGCTTTCCATTCACTTTAATTGAGGAAAAAATCACAGTTTGCATGGTACAGAAGCAGAATTTCTACCCTGTGTGTCCCTTTATGTGTGGGCAGATATTGTTTCTAGCTTTGCACATCCACACTGTTGGTGATTAACTTTTTTTTATTATTCTTTCATGGGATGTGGGCATCGCTGGCAAAGCCAGCATTTGTTGCCCATCCCTAATTTCCCTTGACAACTGAGTGGCTTGCTAGGCCATTTCAGAGGGCAGTTAAGAGTCAACCACATTGCTGTAGGCCAGACCAGGTAAGGATGGTAGATTTCCTTCCCTAAAGGACATTCGTGAACCAGATGGGTTTTTACAACAATCGATGATAGTTTCATGGCACTGTTACTGAGACTAGCCTTCCTTTCAATTCCAGATTTTTATTAATTAATTTAATTTAAATTCCACCAACTGCCGTGATGGGATTTGAATCTGCATCCCCAGAGCATTAGCGAGAGCCTCCCGATTACTAGTTCAGTAACATTAACACTACGCCACCATATTCGCACCCCCACCCTTCTCCCCAGTAACATCCCTGCTGCCAGCCCTACTATCCATGATTACTTTCTTGCAAAGAGAAACCTTTGAGAGGAGTATTTTATACATTTTCTAGGGTGGGGGAAGGAAGTTGGTTGTTTTCTGCCATATTTCTGATCATCAGTGGTCACCCTAAGGTAGGATCTGGCTCAATTCTACCTTCTGCAAACCATCTATCCTGAGCTTCTCTCTTCAATTTTCACTACGGTTTCCCATTCTTGAGGTGATCCAGAAGTTTCCTTCTTTTCCTGTCTCTTGGTCTTTATCCTTCCATCCATTCTTATATCATCTCTTTCAACATCCTCTTATCACATGCCCAATCTAATTCATTTGCCTTTTTCCCATCCCCAACCCCATTATCATCCCCAATATCTCCTCATTACTTTTCTTATCTATCCACTTTACTTTTTCCATTCTTCTCCAAACCCACATCTCAAAGCTTTCTAGAAGACTGAACTTTTCTTTCCTCAGTGTTCGTGTTTCAGCAACATACTCCATACCAAAATCTTCACAAATCTTTTCTTTCAATTTCTATTTGGTTATCCAATCAATATCCTCCTCTATCTATTAAAGGCAAATTGTAATCCTCGCTATCACTTCATTGGCACATCTGCCCATCTTCATTCATTATATTTCCCAGATATGTAAATTGTCTTATTTGATCTAAACTGTTCCTCATGTATTAAAATGCTCACTATTTCACCTGCCTTACTAGAAATCTTCATAACTTTGGCCTTGCATACATTGATCTTCATTCCATGATCCGTCACTGCAGCTTTCAGGATGTCTACCAACAACTGGCGTCCATTCATGGCACTCATTACTAAAACTTTGTGATCAACAAATCAGGCAGCTTTCACTTCTTTGTTTACATAATTGAGTATTTTACTTACCATTGTTTCGACATACACATAGCTAAGAAGTAGCATCCTTGTCACACTTCTCATTCACCTGGTTCTGACTCTCCATCCACTACTCTTGCAGTTTGTCCCATATACAAAGGTTTTATCAGGCCTCTATCTGTTCAATGCACACCAAAATTCTTTAGTACTTCCAATAGCTTGAACCAGGTCACTCTATCAAAGACTTTTTCAAAATCTACAAAGCAAAAGCTGACATCTCAATTATGTTTGGTATTGTTTATGCACAGAACACACATTATCCTCATTGTATCTCTTGTTCCGCATATTCTGCACAGCCCAAATTGATCATTGCCAAGATATTGTTCCTCATTTGCTCCTAACCTTCTTGTAAATAGAGCGAGCATAATGTTTGACACAAGTAGAATCAAACTGAGGATATGAAACTCGTCACGTTCTGGAATTTATCTTCTTTCCTGAAGTATCATGGTTATTTTCATGATATATTTCTGATGCAGCATTAAAGGTTCAATCTTGGTCCCAGAAGATTCCTATCTTCCTGGATTATTCATCTTCATTGAAGCTCTGTGACAATGAAACAAGCACTAATATTACAGTCATAAATCTTTTGAAACATCAGGAATGGCTTTATTACTCTAATATTAATGCTTAACTACAAAAAATAAACACTTAATTTTAACACAATCACCCACTTTATTAAAGGGAACAGAAGATCTCATATTTCTAAAGATACTGTAGTCCATTTATATTACAGAGCTGTCTGTAAGAGAGGAGAGACAGAGTGTAAGTGCCTGACATATTGGTAGCAATCCTCCTGCTAATTAATTCTCGAGGGAGAAGAATAAAGTCACCAATCTGGCCCCACATAAATCATGCTGATGGCTCCTCCATGCCTTTCCTTCCACTAGATTGCCTCCCCCATCTTTAATGCTCGACTTGCTGTGCAACTCTGTGTCAGATCTCCTGCTGTGAGTGCTGCTGTTTGGCAAAGGGCTGACCACGAAAATAGTTTGCGCTTTACCCCAACATCACCGGGCAGATGTAACAGACATCCTGCCCAGCACCTGCCCGATTTCTGCACTAGCTGAAAATCGCCCCCAGTATTCTTTATAAAATGACCTATCGTGAACATCACCATGGGAAACTTGCTAGTAATGTATTAAAAGAAGTATTTCAACAACACAGATATCATGTCCCAAACATCACAGCCAGATGTCACAGCCCTGGTATCATACCTTTTTTACAAATGCAAAAACAATCCCAAGATAGTGTTTGCTTCGGGACAATAAACTGAGAAATGCACCTCAATCTCTACAGTTCACTGACCAAACAAAGATTAAGCTCCACTGACCTTTGAGTCTGTTTCCTTAAAACAATTACATCATTAAACATTAAAAAAGGCCAGTCTGACAGTTAATTGATTGAGCATCATTTCAAGAATGCAGAGCAATTAATTAAAGGGACACAAAGCTACACTTCAACAGCAGAACAATACATTGTGCAATGCATGATATCACACGCCAGTTCTTATAGAACACCACACCCACTGATTTGGCATGAGCACTGCCTTGAGAGATCAAGCATCTTACATTCAGCTCCAGACTTTCAAAGTGTCGTTCTTACGGCCTGAATCCAAAATTCAACAAACTGTCCCGTATGCCTGCATTTGCCTATTAAGATCACAATAATGACTTATATTTATATAGCACATTTAATGTAGTAAAACATCTCAAGGTGCTGAACAAGAGCTATATCAATAAAAACATCAAGCCAGATAAGGCAATGCCAGGTCAGAAGACCAAAAGTTTGATCAAACAGGTAGGTTCTAAGAAGCATCCTAAAAGAGGAGAGAGAGGTAGAGAGACTGAGTGGTTTAGAAGAGGGAATTCCAGAGCTTGGGGCCAAGGCAGCTGAAAGTTGTACAATTAGTTGTACACTCAGACAGCGGGAAACAGCGAGAGCAGAGCCGGAGCATAAAGAGACCGGGAGAGAGAGCGAGAGTTCACTCAGACAGCGCCGGAGGTTTGAAAAATAGTCAACAGTGACATCACAGGAAAGCTGCAAGGTGATTGGTTGGTGAGTAACTGCTGTTAGGGAATAACTCTAAATAGCTGGGTTCGTAACTAAAGTAAGGAGAAAGGTCTACAGTTCTTTTATAATATAGTAGGTAGTGTTTCTTTTGAGGAGGGGGGGGGGGGGAAATCAAGGTTCCTGGTGTAAATAATCTAATTTTTGGGTCATTTAAGGGAGTAAAAACAGAGTGAAAAAAACCAAAGAGTGACATCACAGGAAAACCGTAGGTTCATTGGTTGCTAAGTAACTGCTAATTTGAATTATCTATTCTAAGTTGATTTCAGATTAAAGGTGAATAGGAGAAATATTTTACAGATTAAAAACTAAAGACCAGTCGGAAATTAAAAAAACAAATTAAAATCTAATTAAATAAAATAGAGATGCAGGGCCAGGCGATGTGTTGTATCTGCATGATGTGAGAGCTGGTGGACCCCATTGTGGTTCCTAGTGGACACATCTGTAGCAAGTGTTGGCTGCTCGAGGAATCCCGGCTCAGAGTTGATGAGCTGGAGTCTGAGCTCTGGACACTGTGATACATCAGGGAGGGGGAGATTTACCTGGACGCTGTGTTTCAGGAGGCAGTCACACCCCTTAGATTAACTACCTTGAATTCGGCTAGTGGTCAGGGACAGGAGGGTGTGACAATGAGTGAGGCAGGTAGAGGGATCCAGGAGGTAGTGCTGCAGGAGCCTCAGCCATTGTCCTTGTCCAACAGGTTCGAGATTCTTGCTCCCTATGTGGACGAGAGCAGGGACTGTAGGGAGGATGAGCAAACTGACCACAGCACCGTGGTACAGGGAGCCATTCAATTGGGGGGAGAAAAGAGAAATGTAGTCATAATCGGGGATGGTATAGTTAGGGGCATAGACACAGTTCTCTGTGGCCAGGATCTAGAGTCCCGAAGGCTCTGTTGCCTACCTGGTGCCAGGGTTCAGGATATCTCATCTGGGCTGCAGAGGGACTTGGAGTGGGAGGGGAAAGATCCAGTTGTCGTGATCCACGTAGGTACCAACGATATAGGTAGAATGAGGTTAGAGGTTCTGCTGAGGGAATATGAGCAACTAGGGGCTAAATTAAAAAGCAGAACCAAAAAGGTAATAATCTCCGGATTACTACCTGAGCCACGAGCAAATTGACAAAGGGTCAATAAGATTAAAGAGGTAAATGCATGGCTCAAAGATCGGTGTGGGAGAAATGGGTTCGAATTCGTGGCACATTGGCATCAGTACTGGGGAAGGAGGGAGCTGTTCCGATGGGATGGGCTCCACCTGAATCATGCTGGGACCAGAGTCCTGGAGAATCGCATAACTAGGGCTGTAGATAGGGCTTTAAACTAAATAGTGGGGGGGGGGGGGGGAGGGTTCAGTTGCATGGAAAAACAGGAAGTTAAAGGAGAAGGTAGGAGTGCAGGTTAGTGGTGAGGCTGATTGTTACCAAACTGCAAGAAGTATACTGGTTAAACTAGAAGAGAGAAATAATAAACATGTGAATAAAGTATCAGTGCTGAGGGACAGGGTAGGGGGTATAGCCCAAATAAGAGTTCTATATACAAATGCATGGAGTCTAAGAAATAAACTAGATGAGCTGCAGGCACAAATTCAAATGGAAGATTATGATGTGGTGGCCATTGCGGAGACGTGGCTGCAGGATGGTCAGGACTGGGAATTAAATATACTTGGTTATAAAGTTTACAGGAGGGACAGGGAAAATGGCAGAGGGGGTGGAGTAGCCTTACTGATTAGAAATAGTATCACCTCATTGGTGAGGGAGAATAAAATGAGGGGAAAACATCCAGTGGAGACCTTATGGATGGAATTGAGGAACAGAAAAGTATCTAAAACTGTAATAGGTGTTGTGTATAGATGCCCTGGTAGCAGTTCTGAGGTGTTAGATAGTATAAATGCACAAATTAGGCATGTGTGTAACAAAGGCAGAGTAGTATTATTGGAGGATTTTAATTTACACATAGATTGGGAGAGGCAGACTAGCACCTGTCAGAAAGGTAGTGAATTTCTGCAATGTGTCCGGGATAGTTTCCCACAGCAATATGTCCTAGATGTAACAAGGGGACAGGCAATATTAGATTTAGTTATGAGTAATGAGCCAAATTTAATTAGTAGCCTAACTGTGTGTGAACATTTATCAAATAGTGATCACAACATGATCGAATTCAAGGTAGCGTTTGAAAGTGAAAAGCACGAATCAGCTACTAGAATTTTAGACTTGGGTAAGACTGACTTTACCGGGATGAGACAGAGACTGTCCACGGTAAACTGGGTAGATCTGTTAATGGGTCAAACAATGGAAGAACAGTGGAGAATATTTAAAGAAACATTTAATGAAATACAGAGCGAGTATATACCCCTGAGAGGAAAAAGCTACACTTCACAGAAAAAACAGCCATGGACAACTAGATTAGGGATAGCATAAAACAAAATGAAAGGGCTTACAAAAATGCAAAACGCAGCACAGATCCGGCTGAATGGGTTAGATACAAAGACCAGCAAAGGGTCACAAAGCAGCTTATAAGAGCTACTAAAAGAGATTATGAAAGGAAACTTGCAAGGGACATCAAAATCAATAAGAAGAAATTTTATAGTTACATAAAGGGAAAGCGGGTGGTCAAGAGCAATGTAGGCCCACTAAAAGCTGAAAATGGAGATATTATCATTGATAACGGGGAAATGGCAGACATGTTGAACAATTACTTTGCCTCAGTATTTACAGTTGAAAAGGAGGATAACTTGCCAGAAGTCCAAAAAAATTAATAGCCATTAGGGGACAGGGACTTAATACAATTAACATAAGTAAAACATCAGTAACAAGGAAATTAATGGAACTAAAGAGTGAGAAATCCCCAGGACCTGATGGTTTCCATCCGAGGGTGTTAAAGGAAGTAGTGAAGTACATTGTAGATGCCCTAACTATAGTCTTTCAGAGTTCCCTAGATTCAGGAGTGGTCCCTCTGGATTGGAAAGTTGCACATTACTCCACTTTTTAAGAAGGGTGAAAGGGGGAACCAAGGAAATTACAGACCAGTTAGTCTGACATCTGTGGTGGGCAAGTTGCTGGAGTCTATAATCAAGGATAGGGTGACTGAACACCTAGAAAAATTTCAGTTAATCAGGGACAGCCAGCATGGATTCATGATGGGAAGGTCATGCCTGACAAATCTCATTGAAATTTTTGAAGAGGTGACTAAGGTAGTGGACAGGGGAATGTCTATGGATGTTATTTATATGGACTTCCAGAAGGCATTTGATAAAGTCCCACATAAGAGACTGTTAACTAAGGTAGAAGCCCATGGAGTTGAGGGCAAATTATTGACATGGTTAGGAAGTTGGTTGAGTGGGTGGCAACAGAGAGTGAGGATAATGGGTAAGTACTCCAATTGGCAGGATGTAACTAGTGGTGTTCCGCAGGAATCTGTGTTGGGGCCTCAATTATTCACATTATTCATTAACAACTTGGATGATGGCATAGTAAGTCATATATCCAAATTTGCTGATGATACAAAGTTAGGTGGCATTGTAGACAGTTTAAATGATAGCATAAGATTGCAAAGAGATATTGACAGACTAGGTGAGTGGGCAAAACTGTGGCAGATGGATTTCAAGTGTGAGATTATCCATTTTGGACCAAAAAAGGATAGAGCAGGGTACTTTCTAAATGGGAAGTGGTTAAGTACAGTGGATGTCCAAAGAGACTTGGGGGTTCAGGTGCATAGATCTTTAAAATGCCACGAGCAAGTGCAGAAAATAATCAAAAAGGCTAATGGAATGCTAGCCTTTATATCTAGAGGATTGGAGTATAAAGACTCAGAGGTTATGCTGCAGCTGTACAAAACCCTGGTTAGACCCCACTTGGAGGACTGTGAGCAGTTCTGGGCACCACACCTTAGGAAGGATATATTGACCTTGGTGGGAGTGCAACGAAGGTTTACAAGAATGATACCTGGACTACAGGGGTTAAGTTACGAGGAGAGATTACACAAATTCGGCCTGTTTTTGCTAGAATTTAGAAGGTTAAGGGGTGATCTGATTGAAGTCTTCAAGATAGTGACAGGAAAAGACAGGCTTGATAAAGATAAACTATTTCCACTGGTTGGAGATTCTAAAACTTGGAGGCATAGTCTAAAAATTAGGAGCAGACCGTTCAGGAGAGATGTTAGGAAGCACTTCTTCATGCAAAGGGTGGTAGAGGTTTGGAACTCTCTCCCACAAACAGCAGTTGAAGCTAGAACAGTTGTTAATTCTAAATCTGAGATAGATGTTTGTTCAGCAAAGATTAGAATTACTCAACAACAGGTATACCGTTTTGGATACTGTTGCGGGGGACGACTTACCAGGGGTAAGCAATGGGGTACAGGTATCTGGCACAGAGTCTGTCCCTGTTGCTCAGAAGGGAAGGGGGAAGAGGAGCAGAACATTAGTCATTGGGGACTCCATAGTTAGGGGAACAGATAGGAGGTTCTGTGGGAACGAGAGAGACTCACGGTTGGTATGTTGCCTCCCAGGTGCCAGGGTTCGTGATGTCTCGGATCGTGTTTTTGGGATCCTTAAGGGGGAGGGGGAGCAGCCCCAAGTCGTGGTCCACATAGGCACCAACGACATAGGTAGGAAGAGAGATGGGGATTTAAGACAGAAATTCAGGGAGCTAGGGTGGAAGCTTAGAGCGAGAACAAACAGAGTTGTTATCTCTGGGTTGTTGCCCGTGCCACGTGATAGCGAAGCGAGGAATAGGGAGAGAGAGGAGTTGAACACGTGGCTGCAGGGATGGTGCAGGAGGGAGGGTTTTGGTTTCCTGGATAATTGGGGCTCTTTCTGGGGTAGGTGGGACCTCTACAAACAGGATGGTCTTCACCTGAACCAGAGGGGTACCAATATCCTGGGGGGGAGATTTGCTAGTGCTCTTCGGGGGGGTTTAAACTAATTTAGCAGGGGAATGGGAACCTAAATTATAGTGCCAGTGTACAGGATGTTGAGAGTAGTGAGGTCAGGGATATGGTTACAAGGACGCAAGAGGGCACTGGCAAGCAAGAACCTGGTTTAAAGTGTGTCTACTTCAACGCCAGGAGCATCCGGAATAAGGTGGGTGAGCTTGCAGCATGGGTTGGTACCTGGGATCTCGATGTAGTGGCCATTTCGGAGACATGGGTAGAGCAGGGGCAGGAATGGATGTTGCAGATTCCGGGATTTAGATGTTTCAGTAAGAACAGAGAAGATGGTAAAAGAGGGGGGGGTGTGGCATTGTTAATCAAGGAGAGTATTACAGCGACAGAAAGGACGTTTGAGGACTCGTCTACTGAGGTAGTATGGGCCGAGGTTAGAAACAGGAGAGGGGAGGTCACCCTGTTGGGAGTCTTTTATAGACCTCCGAATAGTTCCAGAGATGTAGAGGAAAGGATAGCGAAGATGATTCTCGACAGGGGCGAGAGTAACAGGGTAGTTGTTATGGGGGACTTTAACTTTCCAAATATCAACTGGAAATACTATAGTTCGAGTACTTTAGATGGGTCAGTTTTTGTCCAGTGTGTGCAGGAGGGTTTTCTGACACAGTATGTAGACAGGCCAACCAGGGGCGATGCCACATTGGATTTGGTACTGGGAAATGAACCCGGCCAGGTGTTAGATTTAGATGTAGGTGAGCACTTTGGTGATAGTGATCACAATTCGGTTAGGTTTACCTTAGCGATGGGCAGGGACAGGTATATACCGCAGGGCAAGAATTATAGCTGGGGGAAAGGAAATTATGATGCGATTAGGCAAGATTTAGGATGCGTAGGATGGGGAAGGAAACTGCAGGGGAAGGGCACAATCGAAATGTGGAGCTTATTCAAGGAGCAGCTACTGTGTGTCCTTGATAAGTATGTACCTGTGAGGCAGGGAGGAAGTTGTCGAGCGAGAGAGCCGTGGTTTACTAAAGAAGTTGAAGCGCTTGTCAAGAGGAAGAAGAAGGCTTAATTTAGGATGAGACGTGAAGGCTCAGTTAGGGCGCTTGAGAGCTACAAGCTAGCCAGGAAGGATCTAAAGGGAGAGCTAAGAAGAGCAAGGAGAGGACACGAGAAGTCATTGGTGGATAGGATCAGGGAAAACCCTAAGGCTTTCTATAGGTATATCAGGAATAAAAGAATGACTCGAGTTAGATTAGGGCCAATCAAGGATAGTAGTGGGAAGTTGTGTGTGGAATCAGAGGAGATAGGGGAAGTGTTAAATGAATATTTTGCGTCAGTATTTACAGTAGAGAAAGAAAATGTTGTTGAGAATACTGAGATTCAGGCTACTAGGCTAGATGGGATTGAGGTTCACAAGGAGGAGGTGTTATCAATTTTGGAAAGTGTGAAAATAGATAAGTCCCCTGGGCCAGATGGGATTTATCCTAGGATTCTCTGGGAAGCTAGGGAGGAGATTGCAGAGCCTTTGTCCTTGATCTTTATGTCGTCATTGTCGACAGGAATAGTGCCGGAAGACTGGAGGATAGCAAATGTTGTCCCCTTGTTCAAGAAGGGGAGTAGAGACAGCCCTGGTAATTATAGACCTGTGAGCCTTACTTCGGTTGTGGGTAAAATGTTGGAAAAGGTTATAAGAGACAGGATTTATAATCATCTTGAAAAGAATGTTCATTAGAGATAGTCAGCACGGTTTTGTGACGGGTAGGTCGTGCCTCACAAACCTTATTGAGTTTTTTGAGAAGGTGACCAAACAGGTGGATGAGGGTAAAGCAGTGGATGTGGTGTATATGGATTTCAGTAAGGCGTTTGATAAGGTTCCCCACGGTAGGCTATTGCAGAAAATACGGAAGTATGGGGTTGAAGGTGATTTAGAGCTTTGGATCAGAAATTGGCTAGCTGAAAGAAGACAGAGGGTGGTGGTTGATGGCAAATGTTCATCCTGGAGTTTAGTTACGAGTGGTGTACCGCAAGGATCTGTTTTGGGGCCACTGCTGTTTGTCATTTTTATAAATGACCTGGAAGAGGGTGTAGAAGGGTGGGTTAGTAAATTTGCAGATGACACTAAGGTCGGTGGATAGTGCCGAAGGATGTTGTAGGGTACAGAGGGACATAGATAGGCTGCAGAGCTGGGCTGAGAGATGGCAAATGGAGTTTAATGCGGAAAAGTGTGAGGTGATTCACTTTGGAAGGAGTAACAGGAATGCAGAGTACTGGGCTAATGGGAAGATTCTTGGTAGTGTAGATGAACAGAGAGATCTTGGTGTCCAGGTGCATAAATCCCTGAAGGTTGCTACCCAGGTTAATAGGGCTGCTAAGAAGGCATATGGTGTGTTAGCTTTTATTAGTAGGGGGATCGAGTTTCGGAGCCACGAGGTCATGCTGCAGCTGTACAAAACTCTGGTGAGACCGCACCTGGAGTATTGCGTGCAGTTCTGGTCACCGCATTATAGGAAGGATGTGGAAGCTATGAAAAGGGTGCAGAGGAGATTTACTAGGATGTTGCCTGGTATGGAGGGAAGGTCTTACGAGGAAGGGCTGAGGGACTTGAGGTTGTTTTCGTTGGAGAGAAGGAGGAGGAGAGGTGACTTAATAGAGACATATAAGATAATCAGAGGGTTAGATAGGGTGGATAGTGAGCGTCTTTTTCCTCGGATGGTGATGGCAAACACGAGGGGACATAGCTTCATGTTGAGGGGTGATAGATATAGGACAGATGTGAGAGGTAGTTTCTTTACTCAGAGAGTAGTAAGGGCATGGAACGCCCTGCCTGCAGCAGTAGTAGATTCGCCAACTTTAAGGGCATTTAAGTGGTCATTGGATAGACATATGGATGAAAATGGAATAGTGTAGGTCAGATGGTTTCACAGGTCGGCGCAACATCGAGGGCCGAAGGGCCTGTACTGCGCTGTAATGTTCTAATTCTAATTCTAATTCTAATTCTAGAATTAGAACATTACAGCGCAGTACAGGCCCTTCGGCCCTCGATGTTGTGCCGACCTGTGGAACCATCTGACCTACACTATTCCATTTTCATCCATATGTCTATCCAATGACCACTTAAATGCCCTTAAAGTTGGCGAGTCTACTACTGTTGCAGGCAGGGCGTTCCACACCCCTACTACTCTCTGCGTGAAGAAACTACCTCTGACATCTGTCCTATATCTTTCACCCCTCAACTTAAAACTATGTCCCCTCGTGTTTGCCATCATCATCCGAGGAAAAAGACTCTCACTATCCACCCTATCTAACCCTCTGATTATCTTGTATGTCTCTATTAAGTCACCTCTCCTCCTCCTTCTCTCTAACGAAAACAACCCCAAGTCCCTCAGCCTTTCCTCGTAAGACCTTCCTTCCATACCAGGCAACATCCTAGTAAATCTCCTCTGCACCCTTTCCAAAGCTTCCACATCCTTCCTATAATGCGGTGACCAGAACTGCACGCAATACTCAAGGTGCGGCCTCACCAGAGTTTTGTACAGCTGCATCATGACCTCGTGGCTCCGAAACTCGATCCCCCTACTAATAAAAGCTAACACACCATATGCCTTCTTAACAGCCCTATTAACCTGGGTAGCAACTTTCAGGGATTTATGTACCTGGATACCAAGATCTCTCTGCTCATCTACACTACCAAGAATCTTCCCATTAGCCCAGTACTCTGCATTGCTGTTACTCCTTCCAAAGTGAATCACCTCACACTTCTCCACATTAAACTCCATTTGCCATCTCTCAGCCCAGCTCTGCAGCCTATCTATGTCCCTCTGTACCCTACAACACCCTTCGACACTATCCACAACTCCACCGACCTTCGTGGATATGGGCCAAAGGCAAGTATATGGAGTTAGGCCGCGGATCAGCCATGATCTCACTGAATGGCGGGACAGACTTGAGAGGCTGAATGGCCTACTCCAGTTCCTATCTTCCTATGTTCCTATAATTAAAATCAAGGATGCACAAAAGGCCAGAATTGGAAGAGTGCAGAGATCGCAAAGTCTTCTAAAGTTGGAGGAGGCTACAGAGAAAGGGAGAGACAAGGCCATTAAGGGATTTGAAAACAAGAATGAGGATTTTAAAATTGAGGCTTTGTCAGACTGGAAACCAGTGAGGTTCAGCAAGCACAGGGTGATGGGTGAACAAGATTTGGAGCAAGTTAAGATACGGGCAGCAGAGATTTGGATGAGCACAAGTTTATTTAGGGTGGAAGATGGGAGGCTGGCCAGGAGGGCATTGGAATAGTCAAGACTAGAGGGCATTGGAATAGTCAAGTCTGGAGGTAACAATACATTGATGAGGGTTTCAGCAGCAGATGAGCTGAGGCAAGTCGAGCAATGTTACAGTTAGAAGTAGGCAGTCTTGATGATAGTTCAGATATGTCGTTGAAAACTCAATTTGGAGTCAAACATAACACCGAGGTTACTAATGGTCTTACTCAGCTGGAGACAGTTTCCAGGGATGGAAACATTGGTGTCAGAACCGAGATTGTGGAAAGAACCGAAAACAATGGCTTCAGTCTTCCCAATATTTAGTTGGAGGAAATTTCTGCTCATCCAGTATTGGATGTCAGACAAGCAGTGCGACAAATCAGAGCCAGTGGAGGGTCAAAATTGGTGGTGGTGAGAGAGAACTGGGTGTCATTAGCTTACATGTGGAACCTGATGTTGAGTTTTTCAATGATGTCATCGAGAGATACCATATAGAGGGGAAATGAAAGGCGGCCGAGGATAGATCCTCAGGGAACTCAAGAAGTGACAGTGCAGGAATGAAAGGAGAAGCTATTGCAAGTGATATTTGGCTATGGTTAAATAGATAAGAATGGAGCTAAGCTGGATGACAGAGGAGAGGCATTGGAGGAGGATGGTATGGTCAACTGTGTCAAAGGCTGTAGATAAGTTGAGAAGCATAAGGAGGGGTAGTTTATCATAGTCACAGTCACAAAGAATGTCATTTGCGACTTTGACAAGGCCATTTCAGTACTGTGGCTGGCCCAGAAACCTGATTGGAAGGATTCAAACATGGCATTTCGGGAAAGATGGACACGGATTTGGGAAGTGACAATGCATTCAAGGACTTTGGATGGAAAGGGAGGTTCAAGATGGGGTGGTAGTTTCCAAGGACAGAGGGGTCAAGGGTAGGTTTTATGAGGAGAGGAGTGATGACAATAGATTTTAAAGGAGGGTGGGGGGACAATACTTAGGATGGGATGCCATTAATAATATCAGCCAATATGGGTTCCAGGAAGGGAACTTGAATGGCCAACAGTTTGATCGGATTAGGATCAAGATGGGTCTCATGGACAAGATGGGTTCAGAGAGAGCATTTCAGGAGATGGGATAGAATCAAGAGAAAGACATGAGTTCATGGCTAAGGCAGCAGGAAACATTTGGGGAAATTTGTCCCAATGGGCTAGGGGAATGGGGGAAGCAGCAGAGGCAGCTGAACAGATAGCCTCGATCTTTGTGACAAAAATGTCTTTGAGCTCCTCAGAAGAGGTCAGAGTGCAGGAGGCAGGGGAGGACAGTTTGGGGTGAAGGGAAGCAGGAGATTATCTTTGCATTCCTGGATGATGTTAGAATAGTGGGCAGTTTTAATGATGGAGAGCATAATCTGTTCAAGCTTTAAGTGGGAGGGGGAAGCAGAATGTGACTAGACAGGAATGCAAGGAAATGATCAGAGTATGCCCTATAAGCGATAGTAAAGATGGGAATAGTGAGTAGTGAGATGAGAAGATTGATGGAATGGCCGTGTATGTGGGTAGAATTTACATTTAGGAAGAGATTTAGAGAGGAAAGGAGGGCAGTGAACTCAGAGAAGAGAGAGAGAGAGCAAGAAGGGTTGAGATGGAGGTTGAAATCATTGAGAATGAGAAGTCATTCTAGGCAAAGGCTGAGGGAGGAAAGCAGAGAAGATATCTCAGTGAGAAACTTGGGTGGACGGTATAGAACAAAGATTTTAAATTAGACATGTAAGGGGTGGAATAAAGTGAGGTGCTTAAAGGAGGAGAAGTTGCCAGAGGAATAGGGGGATAGATAACAGTGTGGTTTAGAGATAAATGCTACACCAACACTACTATAGTTTGGGCAGGGCAAGTATTGGAAAGTGTAGCCAGGTGGGGAAGCTTCATTCCAGGGAAAGGAATCATCACCCCTGAGCAATGTCTCCATCAAGGCCATGATATCAATGTGATCATTCACAATAAGCTCATGGATGGCAAAGGCCTTGTCCACAAGTGAACATAAATTCTGGAGGGAGATATGGAGAGGGGCAATGATAGCTGGTCCACTGGCAAAGTCCATAGCATCAGAACTGGGAGCAATGAGACGGATGGGAAGATGTTGGCGAGATTATCCCCTGGCGGACACACAGTGGGGGAGAGAGTACAATGGGGCAATTTAGGTTGCTGCTCATTAGGAGGGAGAGACGAGTGTCTCAGTGGACTTTTTGGAGGATGTCGAGAGGAACAGTGGGAAGCATTCACACTTACAGCTTTGCTATGGATAATGGCCACATCAATTCCTTCTCCTTATTCTATTCTTCCTGACAGATGATGCTGTATAATTGTACATGTGACACATTTTTGCTTATGTGATTTAAATATCAAATCAATGGATTCTTTAAGAGGGAGTCAAGCCTGGGACAGCAGCAGGAGAGTAAGAAAGACGACGAGTGCTGAACAATTGGCATTTGTGAGAGTAAAGTACCAAAGGCAGGAAATGAAAGGAGGCATAATGGCAGGGTGGGGTAAAGAGAAAAGAGGAAAATGGAGAGAAAAGAGGAAAATGGAGAGAAAAGGGGAAAGAGACGTGATAGGCTCAGGTTCAGAGCAACAGCCAAAACACGCATGTGAATGGATACAGGGAAGCTAAGCGACACAGGCAGCATTGGTTACATGCTAGATCAAGATAGTTGTGTTTTGAAATGCATGAGGAGAAGAGAGGAGACAACACATGGGAAAATTAGATTTAAAGTAAAAGATTGATAGAGTTAAAGTTGGTTGGGTGAAATCAGCAATGAACTGATGTCCGGCTGCTGAGACAGATGAGTGATGCCAAAGGCTAATCGATGGGCAGAGCATTGACTTGTGTATTTCCAAAAATGTAAATATTTCCTACATTTGTATTGAAACAGATGTTGCTGGTTCCTAGACTTCCACATGAAGACAAGCCAGCAGTGGATGGATCCCTTGGGAATCACTGCTGATAAATCTAAAAGTCTAAAGGTGCCATTTTTCCAACCATCAATACTGAGAATCAAGAATCACTTCATTACTTGAGCAATGGCCTTAAAAGGACAGAGCAAAACAATGCCCAATCTTAATATTCCTATCATTTTTCAGATCCCAGTCTACCCAGGAGCAATAAACATGGGTGATTTGAGATTTTCCAACATCAACCTCAAACTTGCTCGCAAGTCACTTCTTTAATTTCCAGAATCTAATCTCACAATCATAAAACCTTCAGCCTCGGAGAACCTATTTTTGTAGTAGATGGTTTGAACAGTTTATTTAATATATCAGCGTAAGTCTTGAACATTTAATCATCGCAGAAGCTTACACATTCCTAATGCCTACATGAAATTTAATAGACGCAGGTTAATGAATATTCTACTTGCACCTGCTAGTAAGAACTTGAGAGCAGGAACAACTCTGGTCACTGTGTGTAACAACATTCTAAAGATATTTGTGAACATTTCCTTTGGTCATTCACACATACAGCTTTACCATGGATAGTGGCCATATCAATTCCTTCTCCTTATTCTATTCTTTCATGACAGAGGATGCTGTACAATTGTACATGTGACACTTTTCTGCTTGTTATGTGATTTAAACATCAAATCAATGGCTTCTCAATACAGATGCAGAAATCCTAGGCTAACAAACCACTGCACTAAAAAATACTTTGTGTGTATCTAATATATATAAATCTTCCATATAATTCCTGTAGGAACCACATTACTTCCTGTAACGCTTTCTGTGTAACATTTTGCTGATAACACCCTAATTGTTACAACAACAACAACTTGTATTTATATAGTTCCTTTAATGTAATAAAATGTCTCAAGGCACTTCACAGCAAACAAACTTAAAATAATTTGTGAAAATTATTTTAATTGCCGTAATTTTTTTCTCAGTGAGGAAATATTAAATACAATTTCTAAATACATATATAAATAGATAAAATACTAAATAATTCATAACAGAATAATTGAACTTACCCTTATCATTGAACTTACTTTGAGCAGTGATGAGGAAGTTCTGCTATTATTACATACAAAGAGCTGGCTAAGCATGTTCAGACAATCATGGACCTTAGATAATCATGAACTGTTTAAGCCTTGCTTCCTTGGCTTCTAAATTGATTTCCACTTCGCAGTTGTGTTACATCCTGTAACAGACTGTCAACCATCTGTTAGTCTATGTACATTCAACCAGTGAGATTTCTGTTTATTGCTTCAATGAGTTAATGTATTAGTCTCGACAGTGCAAGTGCCATTTCACTAAATAATGTATCATTTGAATTCTTTCAATTCTTTTTTTAAATTGACTGTTAGTGGGCCACAGAAGAGTTTTGTTCCCCTGAAATGCATTGTTCTCCTTTCAAATTCTATTGATCAGGTTATTTGTCCTTGGCAGCCCCTCTCGGTTTGATGGGCAAAAATAGTTCTATGATGTGATGCTGGCAACCTTCAATTCTTTGCCATTTAATTTACTGAAGCAAACTACCTCAAGATCCATTTGTTTAACCAATTTGAAAGTATCTTTAAAGATTAAAAAGTATTTGAGCACAGAAACAGGCCATTGGACCAACAAGTGCAATCTGGTGTTTATGCTCTCCACGTGTTCCTCCCACCCTCCTTCATCTAACCCACCACCATACCCTTCTATTCCTTTCTCCTTCATGTGCTTATCTGGCTTCCCCTTAAATGCATCTATGCTATTTGTTTCAGCTGCTCCTTTTGATAATGAGTTCCATTTTCTAACTATCCCCAAGTAAAGAAATTTCTCCTGAATTCCCTATTGGATTAGTTGGTGAGCATCTTATATTTATGGCCCCTAGTTCTGGTCTTGTCCACAAGAGAGAACACCTTCTCTATGTCAACCCGATCAAACCCTTTCATAATCTTAAAGATCTTCATCAGGTCCCCTCAGTCTTCTTTTTTTCTAGAGAAAAGAGCCATTGGTATAACCTCTCAGTTCAGGTATCATGTCAGTAAATATTATTTGCATCTTTTCCAGTACCTCTATATTCTTTTAGTATTATGAAGATTAGAACTGTTTATTGTACTTTAAGTGTGGTCTAACCAAGGTTCTATACAAATTTAATATAACTTGTCTGCTTTTCAATTCTAGAAATGAAGCAAGGTGTTTTGGTTGCTTTTTTATGGCCTTATTAATCTGTATCGCTACTTTTAGCAATTTATATATCTTCTGTTCCTCTACCCCATTTAGACACTTATTTACCAAGGAATATGTGTGCTCCTTATTCTTCCTGCCAAAATGTACTATCTCACACTTATCTATATTGAAATTCATTTGCCAATTGCATACCCATTCTGCTAGTTTATAAATGTCTTCCCGTATTTTGTTGCATTCCTCCTCTGAATTAATTACTAATTTGGTGTTATCAGCAAATTTGGAAACTCTGCTTCCAATTCCCGAGTCCAAATCATTTATGTAAATTGTAGCATTAGTGGTCCCAGCACTGATGCTTGTGACACACTACTTCCCACCATTTGCCAAACTGATTAACTACCTTTAACCCCTACTCTCCATTTTCCTTTTTGCAGCCAGCTTGTTATCCATTCCATTGTTATTTCCAATTGTTATCCATTGTCCTGACTACACATGTTCTCATCTTAGTCATGAGTCTATTATGCAGTACCTTATCAAAGGCTTTTTGGAAATCCAAATATATTACGTCGACAACATTACCCGTATCTATCCTTGCTATTTCTAAAACGTTATTCTCTCTCTCAGCACAGAAACCCACTTCTGGGCCAGGGTGGCACCAACCCTCAACTAACATGAGCACCAATCCACCGGTCTCCTCTTTACCTTTTCAACCGGAAATAACCCCGGAACCTAAGGCCAAAAGAGCTACCTCAGTCCCCTAACCTTCACCCTGATGTGGTGATTCATTCCTTCCACAGGTCCCAGGCAGTTAGGATTTGCTGTGACTTCATGAACTATGTATGGGACTATACACTCTCATGGAATGTGTGTGATCCTCCACCTAAACATAGTATAACCTCATGGAATATCAGTGTGAGTGTACCTTAATAATACAAAGGCTTCATAAAGTATATGTAGATGTAAACCTGTGTGTATAATTTTGTAGAGTGTGAACATACATTCTTGAGAACTAAATTTAAAAGTTGCATATAAAAAGTTAGTTTTAAGTACAAATTGGATAGGTGAAGCAGGTAAAAAAATATATTTTTTTACATTTATAATATAATGGAATAGGTTAGAGTAGTTGGCATTTTAGATAGAAAGAGTTCTTTCCCTTTATTCAATATCGCTCATAATATAGTCTGGCAGCTGCTTGGCGCTCGATGCCATGATGCTCAGATGACTTGCTGCCCAACGCACATCTGGATCTCCTTTCAAAGCAATGATCAATGATTAGTGGGTGTCAGACATTGTACAAGCAGATCTGCCCCACCCCCACCCTCCCACTATGCTGAAAAGTGCACAAAGTCCCCTCATACCCACTTCCACCCCTTCCCCCATAGACAGAGACATAGATAAATAGCAGAGTCCGGCAGTATCTATACAGTCTGCAGGTACTGTGACAGTGTGACATGACTCAAACTGTTGCATTGTTCCATGTGGCACATACCTTCAACACACCTCCACAATTTTATTCTCCCCTCTCAATAAAATGCTAAGCTACATTCATGATCTTGTGCCGCAGGCTGATGACCAAATGCTAAGCTCCCCAGACTTTTAGAACTGGTGACGGGAAGATCCATTTTCCATTGTTTTCTCCCCCACTATCACTGGTCCTATTGGACCCCATAAACACACTATTACAGTGAAGCTTCAGTACTTTGCTCAGGTGCAATATACAGGATCAGCTTGGTAACCATTTCAGAGCAGGTGCATTATTTGAATAATAGTGTTGAATTCTTTCAGTGATGTAGGAAGCTGAGCAATGCCATCCAGATAAGATTTGGGAAAGCCATTCTGTCACAGCTGCCAAACGTAGCCTGCTGTAGATGTTGCATGATTGCCTTTAAGAGTGACGTCCCTTTAAGTTCTTAGTATGCTAATGACCTAAGTACCAGGACCTGGTCATGTGACTGTGCCAGTCTCACTCTGTAACTGTAACACCAAGAGGCAAGCCAGGTAAATAGGTAGCTCTGTGCTGCATTTAATAAGTTAGCTGTTTAATTAACCTGTTTGAGATCTTCAATCAATTGAACTCCACGCATCTCATTTATGTTGCATCAGACAACGTAAAAAGCTTCTCATTACATGGTGGCAGCTGTGGTGAAAAGCCAAGATCTAAGATTGAAGACCACAGAAAAATATCTTTAAAAACTACATACAGCTAAAAGAGAGAAAGTTAAAAGAAACACTGGCCCATACAGTCTAAAGAAGAAAAAAACTCACCCTTCAACTCTAGAAGATAGAGTTGAACGACAGGCTGTAAATTAATCACTGTGATTGGGTGAGTCAGTGTGCCATCGGTACAGGAATCCCAGTTTAAACAAAATGCTTTGAGGTGCTTGCAAAGTTGATTTTTTTTATAAGGCTCAGTAAAAGAAAAAAAACAAGGAAAACCCAATCCCTATCTCAGGCTGATTGATTGTTTTCAAAAAGCTCCTCAACACTGATCTGGTCCACGCCATTACAGGAGGTGCCCAACAGCATAAAGCACGGGAATCCTCCATTCACACAGCTCGCAGATCAAGCTATAAAAAGAAACCATTAAATCACTGGAATGCTGCACAGCCTTCGCTCACTCAGCCAGAGTTTTTTTTAAAAACTCATAAAACCACTCAACAGTGAAGAATTGCCAATTGAACAGCTGAATAAACAAACTCTAGCAAAGAAAAAAAGCACTTGAAATGCCTATTGCACAGCTATATAAACAAACAGACTAGAGTACTGGAAGCTAGATAAACAGAAAAGATGCTCCTGTCAATCAAACCAGCCATCTAAAGAACAGAGAATTTTAAAAAGGGAAATCAGCACAGAGTCACAGAACCAGGTCTTAAAGCAAGTAGTAAAGCAAATGAACAGCAGAAAAATGGATACTAATTTTCCCAGCATGAGCTGGAAAGCCTTGAATATCCTTTCTGAGTTCTAATTGTTCCAACAGAGAAAACAATTATGCTTTACAGACTAAGTAATTGTAGAACCAGAAAAACAAGCTGTAAAAATAATGATAGCGATTGGAAATGAGGTATTACATAGAATCAATACCTCAGGCATATCTGAAGAGGACCAGAAAGATCCCACAAAGATATGGAAAGTGCTGGAAGATCAGCTCCAAATATGCAACTTCTCAGAAACTGAGCTGTCAGTCTGAATCATGGAGCTGGTGATTATATCAACAACCACTAAAGCATTTCAGAAAGACCTCTTGAGGAAAAAGAAAGGTCACAGCATTGACACACTGCTGGAAGATGACAGGAAATACAAAGCCATTGTAGCTGGACAACAGCAGCTGCAAGCCTCAGGTGCAGCAAACAGTGTTGGCACCATAAGCAGGTTGAAAAGAGCAAGCAAGCTGTGTAGTAAGTGTGATCTGTGCCACTCACAGTGAAATTGTCCTGTATTTCGAGACCTGTGCAAGACGAGCGGTGCAAAAGGACACTCGGCCTGCCTATGCAGGAATTCTGGCTCCGAATTTGTAGCCCGAACCATGATTGGACACGAGCCAACAGAAGACAGGCGCAGCAATAGGGCAACAGTAGCAACGAAAGCACCAGAGACCTGTATAAACACAAGCCGATACATGAGGTCCACAGAAAAACAGATCTGAGACAAGACTCAGGTAGGAGCAAGTCTCAGTCGAAAGATGAGCAGGTAATCCATATTGTGAACCTGACACATCATGTTGATGAAGTCCAACAACTGGAAGCTTTCACCACTATCAACATCATGTGTCCAAAGAAAGCTGGCAAACATACACTCAAGGTCAAGATTGACACCAGCGCTAGTGCAAATATTGTACTAGTCCAAATCCTCAAAGATATGTACCGGAGTCGTTGGAAGTCTATGATGCAACCGACAACTGCCAAGCTATCTGCATACAACGGGACACCCATTCCTTGCAGTGGCACATTAACAATGCAATACAGATACAGCAAGTCGGCATGGAAACCACAAATGTTCTACCTTGTAGACACAAGCAGACCAGCAGTGGCAGGACTACCAGTGCGTAAGAACCACAAGATCAAAACTGTCCACGAGAGCATTGTCAAGGGGACATCTCCAAGGACAGAACCCGCTCACAGCCTCTGACCAGCATCAAACGGTGCAGTCTGGAAACCTAGCAACAGCACAACTATGCTTCACCTCTGCTCTCTAGAGAATGGCCAGCACCACAACAAGCCAGAGCGGACAGGTATCTCCATGAGACCAAGTATTCTGCCCCCAACAAGTCCTCAACCTGGACCCCTAAGCCTTCAGACGTGGAAGATGAGGAGAGGTGAAGGACACGCAATGTCGTGAAGAGGCAGAGGAGGAATGAGTTGAAGCATTGTCTATTGGCTCTTCAAGATGAGGTGCTGGAGCTTTCCAAGAATGACAAGGCACCAAAAGTGGTCACCTTGAGAAAAGCAACAGCGTATGTTAGCAGGCTGAAGGCAGAGCAACAGAAACTGAATGCAGAGAGGGAGAAACTTCAGAAAGAACAGCAACAGATGAGATGTGAATTCCCTGAGCAAGACGATATATGGACTTTGAGTTTCTATACTGGTAAAGTTCATAAACTGTGTAAGTAATTTTGATGTTATCTAATTTCATGTGTTTTTATTTTTAGCATATGAGACTTATCTTTAGAAAGAAGAGGGAAATTGTGTGATTGCCTTTAAGAGTGATGCCCTTTACGATCTTAATGAGCTAAGCACCAGGATGTGGTCATGTGACTACATGCCAGTCTCACTCTGTAACTGTAACACCAAGAGGCAAGTGTTACGACTAGGTGAGGAAGGGGTCTCAGGCTCCCCTCTTGCCCCTTCGCTGGTTTGGCCATAACAGGGTTTATCTTTTAAAACAGTGATTTTAGCTTACCACCATAGTGAGCCCTTGCTCACTGCACTCTCATTACAATTGAAAATGGATCAATCAAACAGGTTTTCTTAGGTTTAAACAAGAAAGATGTAAGTTTATTAGCCTTATCACTCTAACTCGGTTAAAATTACTAAAATACGTGACGCAACCACGCTCGCATGCATACAAGAGGCACACACACATGAATAGATACAGAGGGGAAAAATGAATTGGGAGGGGTTGAAGTAGAGTTTGTAATAAGTGGAATACAGATACAGTTCCTAGTGTCCTTGTGGTAGTGTCCTTGATTGAGGTGAAGGTCTTAAAGTCTTCGCTGGAGCTTACTTCTCTGGCATCAGAAGGCCGAAGAGGGGCTTTGTCTCTAGTCTTGAAGTCTAAGCTGCCACATTGAGTTCCCTGGGACTTTGCTGGAAAGAGAGACAGAGAGCGAGAGACTTTCCTTTCTGTGAGGCACAATTCAAAAAGCCCCAGTCTGACCAGCAGTTAGGTCATGTGACCATCTCTTTTTTTGAAAAAGCAGCTTCTTGGAGGGTTGTTGGATTTCAAAGACTTTCAGATATACATGGTGGGGGGTGGAGTTTGGCTCTCACAAAGACAAAGGGCTATCAGTGTCTTTTGTTCATCACTATTGACAAAACCCATCTCACTAATTGAATCAGTGAGCACTCCCATTGTCTCTCTATTCAACTGTCTCTCAGCTAGTCCTTGTCTCCTCAGAATGCAAATGTGCAACCATGTTTTCAGCAGGTCAGTTCTGTTTTTTTAAACAAGTTATTGGCAATGTCCAATAAAAAGGTTTCAAGTAGTGTCCCATATGACGAAATCAATGTTTCCATTTATCAGGTGTAATCTCCATCACACAAGTCATGTAAATAGATAGCTCTGTGCTGTATATAAGTTAGCTCTTTAATAAACCTGTCTGAGATCTTTAATCAACTGAATTCCACACATCTCATTTATGTTGCATCAGACAACATTAAAAGCTTCTCATTACAGTAGAATGAAGTCAATGTGGCTCATTTGTGATTGTTAAGCCGTGTAAATTTGCATGATTGCATTTCAGACTCTTTTGGGTGACTATCAGTGGTGACCTGTGACAAAGTAGAAAATGATATTCTAACTATTGAATGTAATTACTGTTTATCTACTGTCTTAATAGCCTTAATAGCTGTGGGTACAATGAATCATTCACTGCGAACTCACAGAAAGGCTATTAGCACTACATTGTCCTTTTGCCTTGCTTGAATTCAAATCCAGCCCCATCTGATGGGACAAAAGGCTCATCTCTGTCAACTGTAAGGATCCTGAGGCAGGATCCTTGGGCACCACAGTGGTGCAGTGGTTAGCACCACAGCCTCACAGCTCCAGCGACTGGGTTCAATTCTGGGTACTGCCTGTGCAGAGTTTGCAAGTTCTCCCTGTGACTGTGTGGGTTTTCGCCTGGTGCTCTGGTTTCCTCCCACAGCTAAAGACTTGCAGGTTGATAGGTAAATTGGCCATTATAAATTTCCCCTAGTATAGGTAGGGGAATTGTGGGGATGTGGTAGGAATATGGGGTTAATGCAGGATTAGTATAAATGGGTGGTTGTTGGTCAGCACAGACTCGGTGAGCCGAAGGGCCTGTTTCAGTGCTGTATCCCTAAATAAATAAATAGTTGCAATCCTGTTCTAATGTCCACACAAAACCACCTTTAACCTTATAGTAATTCCCACTACATTGGCAATCTCACTCACAGAGGTTTTACTGCACAGGTGGACGCCATGCTGTCCATGGAGGATGGCTGCAGTGGGAGATGGAAAATGCTTTGGTGATGCAGCTGGAGCATTTTTGTGAGGTTGGGTCTGAGATGTATCATTGGGACAGGGAATGAGGTCTTTATACTATATCCAACTGTGCTATAAATGGCCTGGAAGTATAAAGGGATACTGTCACAATATCCAATCTGGGTAGAGGGAGCTTCACTATGTTTCTAACTGTGGTATAACTGACCTGGGAGTGCTTAATGGGGCAATTTAAAGAGAACTTACTCATGATATACTAGACCTGGGAGTGCTTGAGAGAACAGGGTAAAGGGAGCTTCACTTTGCATCTAGCTGTGTATACGTGTTTGAGTGGGAAGTGTAGAGGGAATTTAACTTCATAGCCAACCGGGATGCCCAAAGTGGAAAGCTATCATTCCCCAACAATCGTATTCTTCCCTTGGAGAGGGAACAGTAACAAAAAAAGTCCACATACTACAACAGAAATACTACTCTATTTTTAATGCGTACAGCATTTCCAACAAACTCTGCTATTCTCCTATAGAACAGACACAGCCACAGAGAAATCAGACAACAAAAAGCAGTTGGAGATGAGATAGGAGAAAGCGGAGAGAAGGAATGTTTCTGGGTTATTATTTTGATAGGACTTGGGATGGAGCCATGTGATAGTCAGCCCAAGGCACAACTCATACTAGTTGCATTGTGACAATGCTTCCACAACAGAATGCCAAAGGTTGCTCAACTCAACAGATGCTATAGGAGAATTCCGACCCTGATGAATTCTCAAAGAGCAAAGAGCTTCAAAAATAAAATCTGAAACAACTGTGGTGCAGAAAAACAATTTTCTATCGTAACCTTGGGAGAATAATCTGAGAGTAATCTAACTATTATCTGCTACAGCTCCCTGATTACAGTACATATAACACACATTGTCATACAGCGTAAGGGCTGCTGGTGAATTACCAAGACTTCATAAAGCTATTCTTATATAAATTTGATTCATTTTGTAGACTGAACCACAAACTACAAGAATAAATATTTAACAGTTAAACCCAGCTTGCCTCCAGCCCAACATGTACATCAGTGTGTAAATAATCCATTGAACTCCAACACCTCGATGGGCCGAATGGCCTCCTTCTATGCCATAAATGACTCTATGACCTGCATTCCCCTTTCTGCCTAAAACATTAAATAGAGAAAAAGGAAAGAAAGAAAGAAAGAAAGAAAGAAAGAAAGAAAGAAAGAAAGAAAGAAAAAGAGTATTTTAAATGAACTACCCACATTCCGTTGTTTTACTGTAATAACCTCTGGCAGTCAGACTCCTGTAAGCCTTGTAAACTGATCCCCATCTCCCACTGCCCTCCCCACCCAAACCCGGACTCCCACTGCCCACCCCACCCAAACCACGGCTCCCACTGCTCTCCCCACCCAAACCCCGACTCCCACTGCCCTCCCCACCCAAACCACGACTCCCACTGCCCTCCCCACACAAACCCTGACTCCACTGCCCTCCCCACCCAAACCCCGACTCCCGTTGCCCTCCCCACCCAAACCCCGACTCCCACTACCCTCCCCACCCAAACCCCGACTCCCACTGCCCTCCCCACCCAAACCCCGACTCCACTGCCCTCCCCACCCAAACCCCGACTCCCACTGCCCTCCCCACCCAAACCCCGACTCCCACTGCCCTCCCCACCAAAACCCCGACTCCCACTGCCCTCCCCACCCAAACTCCGACTCCACTGCCCTCCCCACCCAAACACCGACTCCACTGCCCTCCCCACCCAAACCCCGACTCCCACTGCCCTCCCCACCCAAACCACGACTCCCACTGCCCTCCCCACCCAAACCCTGACTCCACTGCCCTCCCCACCCAAACCCCGACTCCCGTTGCCCTCCCCACCCAAACCCCGACTCCCACTGCCCTCCCCACTCAAACCCCGACTCCCACTGCCCTCCCCACCCAAACCCCGACTCCACTGCCCTCCCCACCCAAACCCCGACTCCCACTGCCCTCCCCACCCAAACCCCGGCTCCCGTTGCCCTCCCCACCCAAACCCCGACTCCCACTGCCCTCCCCACCCAAACCCCGACTCCCGTTGCCCTCCCCACCCAAACCCCGACTCCCACTACCCTCCCCACCCAAATCCCGACTCCCACTGCCCTCCCCACCCAAACCCCGACTCCACTGCCCTCCCCACCCAAACCCCGACTCCCACTGCCCTCCCCACCCAAACCCCGACTCCCACTGCCCTCCCCACCAAAACCCCGACGCCCACTGCCCTCCCCACCCAAACTCCGACTCCACTGCCCTCCCCACCCAAACCCCGACTCCCACTGCCCTCCCCACCCAAACCCCGACTCCACTGCCCTCTCCACCCAAACTCCGACTCCACTGCCCTCCCCACCCAAACCACGACTCCACTGCCCTCCCCACCCAAACCCCGACTCCCATTGCCCTCCCACCCAATCCCCATCTCCCACTGCCCTCCCACCCAATCCCCATCTCCCACTGCCCTCCCCAGCCTAACTCCAACTCCCACCGCCCTCCCCACCCAAACCCCGACTCCCACTGCCCTCTCCACCCAAACCCCGACTCCCACTGCCCTCGCCACCCAAACCCAGACTCCCAAGACCCTCCCCACCCAAACCCCAACTCCCACTGCCCTCCCACCAAAACCCCGGCTCCCACTGCCCTCCCCACCCAAACCCCGACTCCCACTGCCCTCTCCTCCCAAACCCCGACTCCACTGCCCTCCCCTCCCAAACCCCGACTCCAGTGCCCTCCCCACCCAACCCCGACTCCACTGCCCTCTCCACCCAAACCCTGTCTCCACTGCCCTCCCCACCTAAAGCCCGACTCCACTGCCCTCTCCACCCAAACCCTGACTCCCACTGCCCACCCCACCCAAACCCCGACTCCACTGCCCTCCCCACCCAAACCCCGACACCCACTGCCCTCTCCACCCAAACCACGACTCCCACTGCCCTCCCCACCTAAAGCCCGACTCCACTGCCCTCTCCACCCAAACCCTGACTCCCACTGCCCACCCCACCCAAACCCCGACTCCACTGCCCACCCCACCCAAACCCCGACTCCCACTGCCCTCCCGACCCAAACCACGGCTCCCACTGCTCTCCCCACCCAAACCCCGACTCCCACTGCCCTCCCCACCCAAACCACGACTCCCACTGCCCTCCCCACCCAAACCCTGACTCCACTGCCCTCCCCACCCAAACCCCGACTCCCGTTGCCCTCCCCACCCAAACCCCGACTCCCACTGCCCTCCCCACTCAAACCCCGACTCCCACTGCCCTCCCCACCCAAACCCCGACTCCACTGCCCTCCCCACCCAAACCCCGACTCCCACTGCCCTCCCCACCCAAACCCCGACTCCCGTTGCCCTCCCCACCCAAACCCCGACTCCCACTGCCCTCCCCACCCAAACCCCGACTCCACTGCCCTCCCCACCCAAACCCCGACTCCCACTGCCCTCCCCACCCAAACCCCGACTCCCACTGCCCTCCCCACCCAAATCCCGACTCCCATTGCCCTCCCCACCCAAACTCCGACTCCACTGCCCTCCCCACCCAAACCCCGACTCCCACTGCCCTCCCCACCCAAACCCCGACTCCACTGCCCTCTCCACCCAAACTCCGACTCCACTGCCCTCCCCACCCAAACCACGACTCCACTGCCCTCCCCACCCAAACCCCGACTCCCATTGCCCTCCCACCCAATCCCCATCTCCCACTGCCCTCCCACCCAATCCCCATCCCCCACTGCCCTCCCCAGCCTAACTCCAACTCCCACCACCCTCCCCACCCAAACCCCGACTCCCACTGCCCTCTCCACCCAAACCCCGACTCCCACTGCCCTCGCCACCCAAACCCAGACTCCCAAGACCCTCCCCACCCAAACCCCAACTCCCACTGCCCTCCCACCAAAACCCCGGCTCCCACTGCCCTCCCCACCCAAACCCCGACTCCAGTGCCCTCCCCACCCAACCCCGACTCCACTGCCCTCTCCACCCAAACCCGTCTCCACTGCCCTCCCCACCTAAAGCCCGACTCCACTGCCCTCTCCACCCAAACCCTGACTCCCACTGCCCACCCCACCCAAACCCCGACTCCACTGCCCTCCCCACCCAAACCCCGACACCCACTGCCCTCTCCACCCAAACCACGACTCCCATTGCCCTCCCGACCCAAACCACGACTCCCACTGCCCTCCCGACCCAAACCACGACTCCCACTGCCATCCCCACCCAAACCCAACTCCCACTGCCCTCCCCACCGAAACCCAAATCCCATTGCCCTCCCCACCCAAACCCCGACTCCCAGTGCCCTCTCCACCCAAACCCCGACTTCCACTGATGTCCCCACCCAAACCCCGACTCCCATTGCCCTCCCACCCAATCCCCATCTCCCACTGCCCTCCCCACCCTTACTCCGACTCCCACTGCCCTCCCCACCCAAACCCCGACTCCCACTGCCCTCCCCACCCAAACCCCGACTCCCACTGCCCTCCCCACCCAATCCCCATCTCCCACTGCCCTCCCACCCAATCCCCATCTCCCACTGCCCTCCCCAGCCTAACTCTGACTCCCACCGCCCTCCCCACCCAAACCCCGACTCCCATTGCCCTCCCACCCAATCCCCATCTCCCACTGCCCTCCCACCCAATCCCCAACTCCCACTGCCCTCCCCACCTACACCCTGCCTTCTGATAGTTCCTCCTACTTGAAACCCCGTCTCCTAATGGCCTTCCCAGCTGAAATCTGGATTCCTGCAGATCTCTCCACTGAAGTCTTGACTCCTTTTGGTTTCCACAAATCAAAATTCTAACTTCTGTAAATCGAACCACCCAATTGCCTGACACCTCCTGGCCTTCCCACCTGAAATCCAAGTCGTCCTGACCAGCCCACTCATTGCCCTGATTCCTGCTAGCCTTCGGTCCCAAAGCCTGAACTTATGCTGGCCCTCTGATCTGAAGCTCCAACTCTCATGAAAATTCTGGTACCTCCAAATTTTGCAGATGATACAAAAATTGTCTGTGTGATTGATAATGAAGAAGACAGCTGTAGACTACAGGGAGATATCAATGGACTAGTCAGGTGGGCAAATGGAGTTCAATCCGGAGAAGTGTGAGGTAATGTTTTGGGGAAGGCTAACAAGGCATAGGAATACACAATAAATGGTAGGATACTGAGAAGTGCAGAGGAACAGAGGGACCTTGGAGTGTATGGTCACAGATCCCTGAAGGTAACTGGACAGTTAGATAAAGTGGTGAAGCAGGTAGAGGGATATTTGCTTTTATTAACCAAGGTATATGATATAAGAATTGGGAGGTTATACTGGAACTGGAACTCCAGACCACAGCTGGAGTAGTGCATGCAGTTCTGGTCACTGTACTATAGGAAAGATGTGATAGCAATAGAGAGGGTATAGAGGAGATTTACGAGGATGTTGCCTTGACTGGAGAATTTTAGTTATGAGGAAAGATTGGATAGGTTTCAGAGGAGGCTGAGGAGAGACCTAATTGAAGTGTATAAAGTTATGAGGAATCTAGATAGAGTGGATAGGAAGGCACTATTTCCCTTGATTGAGGGATCCATAACCAGGGGGCATAGATTTAGGGTGGGAGGTAGAAGAGTTAGAGGGGATTCAAGGGGAAATTTGTTCACCTGGAGGGTGGTGGGGATCTGGAACTCACTGCTTGAAAGGATGGTAGAGGCAGAAACCCACATAACATTTAAAAAGTACTTGGATTTGCACTTGAAATGCCATAACCTACAAGGCTATGGACCAAGAGCTGAAAAGTGGGATTAGGCTGGATGGCTACTTGTCGGTCAGCAGGGTCACGATGGGCCAAATGGCCTCCTTCCTTCCATGCTGTAAATTTCTATGCTTCTAGATTCTATGATTCTGGGAAAATCGGGAGTCTCAAGAAGAGAATGAGTAAGATGCCAGGCCGTATTGCTAAATTCATTGGGTACAAGTTCATTATGTTAGGTACAATCGGGATCATTTACAGAGTTAGTGCCATCAGTGGGGAGCCTCATGTTCCAGACATACATATTGGGAACTTTTCAGCATGCTGCCCATGAATTTCCATCCATTAAGTTTGCGATATGAAATGAAAATATTGAAAATGTGTGCTCTTAACTGCTCTGTATCAATTGCGTCACTAGGAACTACATACACACTGTGTTGGAATGCGCTCAAGTTAAATAGAATAGAGCCACGGCATGCAGTTGTCATGTACTACTGAAGGACCTTATCAAGTTTCATGCAGTTGGCACCCTATTTTCATCCAACATCCACACACGTGCATTTTTCAGCACAAGTCACTCGGCAGTAATCGGGAATGGGGATCCTGACTGATTGCCATCACCCCCAACCCCACCCTGCTGTCGGGAATACAATATTAATTGTAGTGTTCTGGCTAAGATCAGCTAAATCAGCACAGATTACAAGAAGAGTGCATGCATTTCTATACCACCTTATGATGTCCTCGGGACATAGGAAATGGCTTTACAACTGCAAAATTACAGTACAATCACTGTATTTAAACAATACCAGCAGCCTATTTGCACATTGCAAGGTTGCACAGACAGCAAACAAACGAATGACCAGATAATCTGATATTTAGTAGGCTTAGTTGAGGCAAGAATGTTGGCGTAGATATCAAGGAATTCTCTGTCATTCTTCAAATTGTGCCATGGACTTTTTTTTACATCCATTTAACAGGGCCTCAGATTAAAATCTCACTTTAAAGATTAGGCATTGAACCTGAGACCCTCTGACCTGCATGGCTCAATGCTACAGTGGAATGTAACTTCATCCACTCAACCATTCAAATCTAACTACTTTCTCACAGCCTCCATGTGCCGTCCATTCTGACACACCTATGCATCTTCTTTATGTGAAATTTCATGGTGAGTGCACTGTTCATCTACTGGTAGCTGACAGATAGATATGCAGCTGTATTTGTCTGGTTATGATTTATGATCAACCGCTATTCTACACTGAGGTCATAAATAATTGAATACTTATTCTAGGCAGTAAATACGGCTTTAATTCTTGGGTGATAAGTTTAAATCACATTTAACTGAATGTTCATATTATTTCCTGATACAGTTCTATCGCACCAATTTGTGCAGTGGAATCCTAATGAATTTATTGCAGGTTTGAAATAAAATGTGATGCTTGTCACAGAAATCCTACAAACTGCTTATAAAAATAGCCCATCCCTAACTACTTGGCAAGTATCTCCACTGACTGGTGAATTATTCAGTCATTCCTCCAAGACTAGGGGTCCCTGGCTTGATTCCAGAATCATTTTGAGTTACAAAACTGGGGCATCAGTAGGGACTATAGTTGTTTGTGGTACCCCATGGACTAAGGAGGGAAAAATGAACTGAGATTCCTGCTCCTGGTCACTATCCAGTAACTGCTGCTGGAAATTGCATGTGTACAGATGTCAAGAGACAAAAATGGATCAAGCTCAGATTTGATCTCTCTCCACAATTGAATAATGTCTCACCTCAAGCATAAAGAATAGTCAGTCGGTTAAGATACTGGAGGACCCCCACCCCCCAACCCCCAGTGACACTGTATCCTAACTAGAGCCAGCAAGTTCAGGAGAGATGGGCACAACGAGAAAAGTGAAAAACAAAGTAAAATAATAGCATTTAGAACTTTTCAATGCTTTATCCGAATTTCTATTTGAACCATGAGCCAGGGATTATCAGTAGACAAACACCAGATGCATTTGTTTGAAATTCTTCTGTCAGGTAGTTTGGTATCAACTGATCTGTTTTAAAAGGAAGGTCAGATTAATGTATTAAGGATTCATCCACGAATAGTATCAACAGTAACATCTAGGCTTTGAGTGAATGGGCAGTGTTTGTGTGATTGTACAATGAGAGTGAATGGGCAGTGTTTGTGTATTTAAACAATGGGAGTGAATGAGCAGTGTCTGTACAATGAGGGTGAATGGGTAGTTTTTGACTAATTATACAATGAGAGTGAATGGGTAGTTTTTGTGTGATTATACAATGAGAGTGAATGGGTAGTCTTTGTGTGATTATACAATGAGAGTGAATGGGTAGTTTTTGTGTAATTATACAATGGGAGTGAATGGGCAGTGTCTGTGTGATTGTACAATGAGAGTGAATGGGTAGTCTTTGTGTGATTATACAATGAGAGTGAATGGGCAATGTTTGTAAGTACATAGAATGGGAGTGAATGGATTTACTAGAATGGTCCAGCAGTGAGGGACTTCAGTTAAGTGGAGAGACTACAGAAGCTGGGGCTGTTACTCTTGGAGTAGAGAAGGTTAAGAGGAGATTTGGTAGAAATGTTGCAAATCATAAATGGTTTTGATAGAGTAAATAAGGAGAAACTGTTTCAGTGGCTGACGGGTAGGTAATCAAAGGACACAGACTTAAGATAATTGGCAAAAGAACCAGAGGCGACATAAGGAACTTACTTTTTACACAGTGAGTTGTTGTGATCTGGAATGCACTTCCTGAAAGGGTGGCGGAAGCAGATTCCATAGTAACATTCAAAAGAGAATAAGATAAATACTTGAAGGAAAAGAAAATTACAGAGCGATGAGGAAAGATTAGGGGACTGGAATTAATTAGATAGCTCAACCAATGAGCCGGTGCAGGCATAATGGGCCAACTGGCCAACTCTGTGCTGTATTGTTCTATGATTGTACAATGACAGTGTTTATTAGTCTCTACAATTGGCTGAATGGAGAGTATTTGTGGTATATAGAATGAGGGTGGATGGATGGGAATGCTACATTGCTTTAATCAAATTTTACTTTCATCAGAACCAAAATCTTTAATTTTATGTATTAACATCATATGATTACTCCCTATCTGAATTGATTCTCAGCTGTGATTTGCAATGCTTGTTCTCTATTTCACTGTTTTGTTGGTGTTCTGAATGAGATTGTCAATCAACTTGGCAACATTTAACAATGCCAAACAAGGGTAGGCAACCTTTTAATGACATTGTGTGAATGGATTGATGCCTTCATTCAAATTCCTGAGTGTACCATGTTTAGGTAATTGCTGTATCGATCGACTTGCTATTAAAATCTGATCATACTCTGTCATCCTGAACTTAATTAACATGATGTCATCAAAGTCCGTCAGGTCAATTGTTAGACCTATTTAGTACTGAGTTGCAGAATGGATAGCACCAATTACAGCTCTTCAAATGTTTACTTTTACTGGAAAGCCAACACAGCTCAAAAATTAATGGGAGTCGATCACTGCATGAGGAATTCCAAGTTATTCAAAGATTGCATCCATCATTATTGACAGTGGCTATTAATACTGGGCACTGTTTTCTGGCCAATATATATTCACCATTTTAATCTCAAGAAAGTAATAAAAATCTGGCTTCTTGTTTGTTACTGTAAATATGTTTGATCTAATTTTAATTATACAAACTTGTTAAATGGAACTCTGTATCTCCCCTATCACCAAAGCTGTTTCCAAGAAGCTTGGTTTTCTCTTTTGGTGCCAAACTTTTCTTTCCTCCTCAATGTTATCTCTCTGTAAACCTTAAACTTGTCCAAGATTACAGTAGTGGTCTAAACAGGGCTGGCATGGTATTTTTCCTGCCAAGACTTTAAAGAAACATGAAATGAATGAATCACCTTGGGCATCCTGAGGATTGTAAAAATCAAGAGATTCCCTGACTGAAGGGAAAAGACATCTAAGAACCTTTGATAAAGAAAGAACTTGTATTTATAGAGCAACTTAAAGGTTCACAGTCAAAGAATGTTGAAGTGTGGTCACTGTTGTTATACAGGCAAGTGTAGCAGTTAATTTGAGAACAGTAAGTCACACAAACAATAAATTATATCATTACTTTCTGGGAAATTATAACTAGGTGTTAGCTTGCCTTATTTGGTAGTGCTCTCATCTCTGAGTCAGAGGCTTGTGGCTTCAAGCTGCATTCCAGGATTTGAACACATAGTCTAGGCTGACAGCATTCAGTTGGATGAAACATTAGGTCAAGAGTTTGTCTACCTCTCCAGTTGTACCATAAAGATCCCACGGCACTATCAGGGAAAACATCAGCACCAAAATTACATTAACTGTTTATTTATCGCACCTTACAAATGTGATCTTGCTGTGTATAAAAAGGCTGCATTTGCCTGCATTGTATGAGATGACCTGAAGCAGAGATAAGGTGCTGTTCAAATCCAATTCCTTTCTTAACACAGTAAGCCCATATTAGAGTGTATTGATTATGAATACAAAATAGAATACATCTCTAGAAATGTGTGTGATCCATTAAAGGATGTTTATAATGCACCATAGGAATAAGGGACACATATTTACCTGAAACTTCTGTCGAAGACCTATAATGAGAAAGCAATGTCTGTCTACTCAGTGCATGGATAGGTTGGCATCAAAGTGACTGTTAGAATTATTTAGCATTATGAGGCTTTGTTTGGAATGTCCAAGCAGCAAGCAGGGTTGGAAAGATATGCTGGAGTTCGGCAGCACAGCCACTGTGAATATTTTCCAGTGTGAAGCTTCCGAGTAATGGGCAGTTGAGGTGAATTTGTAATTTGCAGTTTACACTTTGCATTAATGCAATATGTGTGGTGTAATTTCCAAGGTGAAGTTACTAGTATCAAATATTAGCAAGCGTTGCATAGGAACAAAAGAAATAGGAGCAGGAGTAGAACACAGCCTCGAGCCTGCTCCACCATTCAATATGATCATGGCTGATTTTCTGCTTCAACTTCACTTTCCCGCCCATTTCCCATATTTCATGATTCCCTGAGACCCCAAAAATCTATCTCAGCCTTGAATATATTCAACAATGGTGCATCCACAACCACCTGCGGAAGATAATTCCAAAGATTCACAAGTCTCTGAGTAAAGACAAATTTCGTGGATGGCCAGAACACCTTTTAAGCTTCATTTTGACACTTGTTAATATTAAAAAGGGTTAACAGTCAGCTCTTGGTTAACACAAAACATTAAACTGGGATTTGCTGCCAATGAGCAGAGCTTTATATATCCTTGGAAATGATGGCTCCACATTGCTAGAAGCAGCCACTGGTCACAAACAATATAACAGCGCCAATAAGCACTGAAGCGTGGAAATCACAGTTGGTGATAATAGCGGACACACTTAATATATTCATATCACTTTCTTCTACCCATGAGATTAACAGAGGCGTTAACAGAGTTATTTTAAATAGGTTAATGCTTGCATTAAAATAATCGACTACATAATATCTTATGGGAAAGTTCATAGGATCATGGAATGTTCCTGCACATGAACAGGTCATTCAGTCCATTACATCATTATGGGTGTTTTTCTCCGTATGACCCAGTTAGCCCAATCCCACTCTCCTACTCACTCCCGATAACTCTTAACATTCTCTTTCAAGTAACTGTCTAATTCTCTCTGAAGAGAATTTATTACGCTTGCTTCAACAAGAGTTTATGGTGGAGTATTCTACATCCTAACCACCTCACTGCAGAAAGAAATGTTTCTAACCCTCTCTTTAATTCCTTTTGTGATTATGATAAATATGTATTTTCTTGTTACTATCCTGCAACTAGTGAAGCACCTATCATTATTTACCTTATCCTAACCCTTCATGAGCTAGAGACCTTTATCAGGTCACCCTCTAAACTTCTCACCACTAGTGAAAAATACTTTCTCAAATCTCTAACTCCAATTCCTCATTTTTTGCCACATACTCATGAACCTATGGCCAGGAAGTTCTTCACAGAAGCTCCCGCTTCACTAGTGTTACTGCACAGGAAGTGTGGCAACAAACCCGATGAAAGAATCCCGGAACAGCAGAGGCAACTCTGAGGAATTTCCTAGATTATGTTGCTTATTTTCTATTCTTTTATATCCTTCCACTGATGGAGTGTCCAAAACAGTACATAATAATCCAAATGTGACTTCGGTCTTGTACAAGATACTTCCTTGCTTTTTAATTCTACATCGCTAGATACAAAACCAAGGAATTGTACACCCATTTATGACCTTATGTACTTGCATTGCTGTCTTTAATGACCTGTGTATCCTCACATCAAGATCCTGCTTCTCTATTCCATTTCAAATCTTAGCATTTAAGATGTATTTCTTTCCCTAGTCTTACTTCCAGGATGTCTCATTCCACATTTTCTACTTTAAACTGCATCTGTCCACTTTGTCATGTCTTTCTGCAGTCTTTCACAAGTTGTCACAATTTATGATACCCTCAATTTGGTGTCATCAGCAAAGTGCAATATAGTTTACTTAATTCCTAAATCCAGATAATTTATGTGGCTAGTAAATGAAAGTGGCCCCAACACAGAGTCACCACATCTTTCAAGTTCAGAAACTTCCTTTTCCTCCTATCCTCTTTGTCTCTGCCCCTGTCTCAGTTCATCAGTTGCTAAAACCCTCATCCATGCCTTTGTTACCCCCAGACTCGACTATTCCTATGCTCCCTTGGCTGGCTCCCTGTCTTGCACCCTCCATAAACTTGAGCTCCTCCTAAACCCTGTTGTCTGCATCCCAACTTGCATCAAGTCCTGTTCACCCTTCACCACTCTGCTCGCTGATCTACATTGGCTCTCAATCCAGCAAAGCCATAATTTTAAAATTCTAATCCTCGTTTTCAAATTTCTCCATGGCCTCACCCCCTCCTTATTTCTGCCTCTCTCTCCTCCTTTAAGATGCTCCTTAAATCCTACCTCTTTGCACTGACGTTTGGTCACCTGTCATTTTGTTTGGTAATGCTCCCGTGAAGTGCCTTGAGGCAATTTACTAAGCTAAGTGTGCTATATAAAAACAAGTTGTTTTTGTTGTTGTTTGAACTGTTACATTTCTTCAGAGCGAGGCTTTTAAACATTCACGATGGGATAACAAAGCTTTCCCAGTTTAAAAAAGGCAAATTATTTTGAGTTTGGAAAACCTTGCTTGATAGAACAGGAGACAAGTATTTAATTAAAAGATTAAGCTATTGCAATTTAGCACCTGTAAGAATGATCAATGGTTAATCAGACATTGTAATGTTCAAATAACAGGCCTATTAGATTTTGACAATCATGTGGAGTAAGGAAGATGACATCCTATTTTTATAAATACTAATTATTTAGATTTCAAGAGATTTTTTTTTTGCCCTGGACAGTGTGCTTAGGCACATAGAAATGTGTGAGTAAATCATGCACAGCAAATTTCTGGGGCAGATCCTTCCAAGATTTTCCAATGTGCCCTCATTTTACTATTTACTCATCGCTCCCAACTCAGATTGGTCCATCCATCTGGAGTATGTACATCAGCCATTATCAGAAGTAATAACTTTTACCTTTGGAAACACACAAGAACTCATAAAAGTAGGAATAAAAAGTTGACAGACAATTAGAAATGCATTTTTAGGGATTTTCTACTGAAGCTGCTGAGGTGGATTTGCAAGAGGGTTATTACATGCACTTCCTGTGTACTTCCAGCTGGACCAATTATTTTCATCATTATAGATCATGCAGAACATCTCATAGGTTGGCCTGCTCTGCAGCTCCCTGTTCAATAGAAGACCAACTAAATTAAATACAGCAAATAAAGGTCAAATTAATTATAGTAGAAGACTGAAAGTACCAATTCACTAATTGACTATCTTAGTAATAGATTGATAAATCACCACTCAATCCCTTAGAGAGGAAGGGAAGCTACACAATATGTGAAATACATCTTGCTTGAAAAATGAGGATTACTATACCTAAATTTCCACTTGTTCTTTATCCATGGGGTTGATTTTACAAATTGGGAGGCCTTGCTCACCAGACACACACTTCAAGAAATTAAAAACATGGAAAACCATGATCAGGGTATCTGTGAATTCTCAATGTACACGCCTAGCAGACGAGCCTCCCTCCTATTAGCACACCTTTAGAAAACCCACATTCGCGTCTGGTTTGGACATTATCTGCAAGTCGAAAGCAGCTACTGTTTTATGTTCTATCAGCTTCCCTAGGAATATTGACAAGAAGAAATCTTCATGAATGCATTTATGTTATTGCTGCACAATGCAACCTAAGCAATTCTCCCCCTTCCCTTCACCACCACACCCCAGTGTCAGCACAAAAGACTTTGAAGAATTTTTAAAGTCTTTGAAACTTTCTGTAAGAGCCCCTTTAATAACAAAAGCACTTAAGCAAACTCTGTACTTTGAATCATTCCTGGAGAATTATCATTTACTCCAAAACAATGATCTGCCTAGCCAAAAAAAATTTAGACAAATGGGAGATAGCAAAGGTCACAGATAGGCAGTAGCTTTGATTTTTCGCTGAAAAGTACATTGACTGAGAATCAAGGGTAGGTGTGGAGCAGATAACCCTAAAGAAAGTTCCTGGTATATTCACTATGTGCACCTAATTGGGATAGATTTTGGACAGATCTAGCAACTCAAAACTGGGCATCCATGAGGCACTGTGGGCCATCAGCAGCAGCAGAATTGTATTCAACCACAATCTGTAACCTCATGGCCCAGCATATCCCCCACTCCACCATTACCATCAAGACGGGGGACCAACCCTGGTTCAATGAAGAGTGTAACACCAGGCATACCTAAAAATGAGATGTCAGCCTGGTGAAGCTACAGCACAGGACTACTTGCATGCTGAACAGTGGAAGCAGCATATAATAGACATGGCTTATCCTTCCCACAACCAACGGATCAGACCTAAGCTCTGCAGTCCTGCCACATCCAGTCGTGAATGGTGGTGGGCATTTAAACAACTGACAGGAGGAGGAGGCTCCGCAAACATCCTCATCCTCAATGATAAGGGAGCTCAGCACATCAGTGCAAAAGACAAGGCTGAAGCATTTGCATCCACCTTCAGCCAGAAGTACCGAGTGGATGATCCATCTCGGCCTCCTCCAGAGATCCCAGCATCACAGATACCAGTCTTCAGCCAATCCAATTCACTCCACATGATATCAAGAAATGCCTGAAGGCACTGGATACAGCAAAGGCTATGGGCCCTGACAACATTCCAGCAATAGTACTGAAAACTTGTGCTCCAGAACTAGCCATGCCCCTAGCTAAGCTGTTCCAGTACAGGGACAACACTTGCATCTACCCAGCAATGTGGAAAATTGCCCAGGTATGTCCTGTGAACCATGACAATCCTGTGAACCAAAAGCAGGACAAATCCAATCCAGCCAATTATCACCCTATCAGTCTACTTCTGATCATCAGCAAAGTGATGGAAGGGATCGTCGACAGTACTATCAAGCGGCACTTGCTCAGCAATAACTTGCTCACTGACACTCAGTTAGGTTCTACCAGGGCCACTCATCTCCTGACCTCATCACAGCCTTGATCCAAACATGGACTAAAGAACTGAAGAGGTGAGGTAAGAGTGACTGCCCTTGATATCAAGGCAACATTCAACCAAGTATGGCATCAAGGAGCCCGAGCAAAACTGGAATCAATGGGAATCGGGGAAAAATTTCTGTTGGTTGGAGTCATACCTAGCACAAACGAAGATGGTTGTGGTTATTGGAGGTCAATCATCTCAGCCCCAGGATATCACTGCAGGAGTTCCTCAGGGTAGTGTTCTAGGCCCAACTGTCTTTAGCTGCTTCATTAATAACCTTCCCTCAATCATAAGGTCAGAAGTAGAGATGGTTGCAGATGACTGCATAATGTTCAGCACCATTCGCGACTCCACAGATACTGAAGCAGCCCATGTCCAGGGTATATTAAAAGGAGGAGAGTAGCTAAAGTAAGTGTGGGGCCCTTAGAGGATGAGAATGGGGAATTAATAACAGGGAACATGGAAGTGGCAGATAATTTAAACCAATATTTTGCATCACTCTTCACGGTGGAGGACACTATAAACATCCCGACAATAATAGATGAACAAGGGGTAAATGGGAGGGAGGAACTTGTAACAATCTCTATCACAAGGGAAAAGGTGCTGGACAAACTGATGGGACTAAAGGCAGACAAGTCGCCAGGACCTGATGGCCTGCATCCAAGGGTTTTAAAAGAAGTGGCTGCAGAGATAGTGGAGGCATTGGTCATAATACACCAAAACTCACTGGATTCTGATAGGGTACCAGTGGATTGGAAAACCGCTAATGTGACACCCCAATTCAAGAAAGGAGGGAGACAGAAAGCAGGAAACTACAGACCAGTTAGCTAAACATCAGTATAATAAAAGCAAAATACTGCGGATGCTGGAAATCTGAAACAAAAACAAGAAATGCTGGATTCACTCAGCAGGTCTGGCAGCATCTGTGGAAAGAGAAGCAGAGTTAACGTTTCGGGTCAGTGACCCTTCTTCGGAACTGACAAGTATTAGAAAAGTCACAGATTATAAACAAGTGAGGTGGGGGTTGGGCAAGAGATAACAAAGGAGAAGGTGCAGATTGGACCAGGCCACATAGCTGACCAAAAGGTCACGGAGCAAAGGCAAACAATATGTTAATGGTTGAATAGTCTGTCCACAGTGATATGTCCAAACTCACCCATGCAGAATGGCCACTTCAGTGAGGTTAATAAAAGTGGCTGCATCCACAGAACCACAGTGCAGCACAGCCTTGCACTTTCAGGAGATGAGGGGAGAAAAGTGTGTGGTGGGGGGGGGGGGGGGGGTGGGAGAAGGGTGGGTGGAAGTGGTATATGACTGTTTTTCTTAAACGCCTGAGCTGGGGCTTGGTGTTGACTAATGTAGAATTATTTTGTCTTTTTCCAGAAACAATGGATGTCTTCAATACTAAAAACCTGGCCATGCAGGCACAGAAAAAGCTTCTGGGCAACATGGCATCTAAAAGCATGGCCAATATCTTCATTGACGACACGAGCAGTGATGTCTTGGATGAACTTTATCAGGTGACCAAGGAATACACAAAAAACAAAAAAGAAGCCCAGAAAGTCATCAAAAATCTGATCAAGGTGGTGGTTAAACTTGGTATTCTCTACAGGAACAACCAGTTTAGTGCAGAGGAACTGGTGCTGGTGGACAAGTTCCGCAAAAAGGTCCACCAATTGGGTATGACGGCTGTCAGTTTCTACCAGATTGACTTCACGTTTGACAGGCGCGTTCTTGCAAACATCTTGAATGAGTGCAGGGAATTGCTGCACCAGGCCATCAACCGGCACCTAACGTCTAAGTCCCACGGGCGTATCAATCACATCTTCAACCACTTTGCTGACTGCGAATTCTTAGCGACCTTGTACAGTCCAACGGAGCCTTACCGCTCGCACGTGCAGAAGCTTTGCGAAGGGGTTAACAAAATGCTGGAAGATGGAAGTATTTGATTGGTGCATTTGCAAGAATGACTGGGTGTACTGAGAGGTGGAGGGCTTTTTTAAAAAACTGTACAGCAATAAATGTTTGTTTTTGATGAGGTTCTTATTTCCACAGGCTGATGGCAAAATACCTCACCATGGGTTGATGCTGAATTATTTTACTACAGTGATTCATTTAATAACAATGGCATTGAACTGTGGACTACCCATTTTCTAAGCCTGATTACACAGTAATGCACACTCAAGGAATGCAGGAAATGGAGAGATCTTCCTTTAGAGCGATCCAGGCTAAAACCAAGCCCTTTGCCCAAATAATTGGAACTAAGTGTGGCCTTGGGCTAGAAATAGCTTTCACGTATATTGGGCACATAACCTCCTGTCCAACTGGTAGATGAATGGGCTGTATGGAGTTCTACTCAGTTGTGGAGACTCAAATAGTTCTGGATTCAATCCCAATTTTAGCTGTACTTGGCCATTGAAGTGGTAGTGAGACACAAACTAGTCTCGGTCAGCCTGAGCTAGAATGAGGGAGATCAATCATTTCCAGATTGGCTATCCAATAGCACTGTCTAGAAAGTGTGCATGGACAAGGTCGGATTTGGCTACAGCTGGATAGCATGTCGATATTCATTACCTGGGCTCACGTGCATGATTGGGATATAGGGGGCTGTGATGCCTTCAGCACGAGTTGATACCTTTTGAGGAAGGAGGGGAAAATATTTGGGGCGGGGGGGCAGGGAGAACATAAACCAAGTGCTTGCATCCACTGTGAACCACTAGCACCATTCTACAATGCAAAGCCTCGACCAAGTTTATAAAAACACTGATTCTGAGCAAGACTGCGGTTTTAGCCTGGAACCACCAAACAAACCAAATGCTAAGTGGACTTACTGTTTCTGATCTAGACTTGTATAGTTTATTTTTTACCACCACTGTCAAAGGATTATATACCATGTATATTTGATGAAGTGTGGCACCAGCTATGGCTCATTGGGCTTTCTTTAGGCTTTGAGACGCTGAAGTTTCTGGGCCCATTTGTGTGTGATTGCCTATCTGCTTTCTGTACTTTGAGCCATTCTGATCTATAATGAGTTTGTGGTTTTTTTTGGGAATATTATGTATTGGTTTTCAAACTGGAGGATTGGCATCTGTTATAATGTGAAATGGTTCTAATCTACTAATCTATATTTCTATCACATTTTAATTATTTGTAGTGTAAGTTCACAATGGAAAAATTGTCAAATTCCCTTAAATACTCCTCTGTCAGTTCCTGGCTGTAACTTGCCTAATACCACAGTTGGTAAATATGCTACAATGCTTGTTTACCAAGTCCATACAGACCAAAATTTGGTCTTTATTAAGTTAGTTGATCACTTAAGTAATGCAGATATGTTCCAACTGGCTCTTGGGAGGAATAAATATCAGCCAGAGCTCTGACTGTTGATCACCAGCAGTGACCCCTCCTGGAAAGGGGCTGTAGCTATCAGTGATTGAATATTCTCCCAACACTTGCTGTCTGGCCATATACAGAAAGATAACCAATTGCGTGGCTGGTTTCTCTGAACGATATCAGATTTTGTTTTGTTTCAAAAATATATTTTCATAAAATTTGTTTTATTACACTGTTGCAATTCACAGTGCAATGCAAATCAACAAGGTTAAATATAGTACATGCTGCTCTGGGGTGCCTAAATATACTTACAATACATTACATTAAACATTTTCTAATACAGCCTAAGGGGTTTTCCACTAGTTCTAGCCCCTCCATCTACTTTCCCTTTTGAGCCTTTGTGGTAGCTGTATCAAGCTTCTGTCACTCCATAGCACTCCATAGCACCGTGGGATGTGTTAGTCTGCGATCGTGGGCAGCTCCTTCCACTGGAAGATCAACCAGTTTCGGGCAGACTAAAGAGCATCTTTCACTAAGTTGACGGCCTTTCAGCAGCAGTTGATGTTTGTCTCGGTGTGCATCTCTGAGCTCGGTCGTGCATTACAAAGCACCTTGGAATTAATCTTGACAAAATCCACTGCATTTCTTTCCAGATGTTCTTTGCAAAGGCTCATTGCAGAAAGAAGTGTACGATGGCCACTTCCCACCACAGCTGCCTCACGGACAGCATGCTGAGATGCCAGGGGTGCATGAAAGGATTTGATGGGAGGGCCCATCTCACCACCAACCAAGTCACGTCTTGGTGCTTGTTTGAAACGTCTGGCAATGTGTCATTCTGTTATGTGGCTGACAGTCTGCTCGAGGAACCATCTGATGGGATGGGCCATCTTTTTCCGTAGGGCCTTGCGTAAGTTAAATGTAGACCGCTACCTGATTGAGCTGTGGTCAAAGGTTTCTTTGGCACAAACTTTTCTACAAGAGCATGATCCATCTAAATGGAACAGTCCACAACAGCGGCGCCAGACCCAACCTTCATATCACAGGGGACAGATAGAATCTCAGCATGTCGTGACATTTGGTGTTTGTGTACCAAGAGTCTATGTATGGTTTGATGCAGCTGTATGCAAGGTGGCACCAGGACAAAGGAGACATTTGGTACATTTTCTCCCCATCTATCTGGACATTCATACATCATGTCCCTGCGGCCAAGGTCCATTTTCAATCTCCAGACAAAGTGGAAGATGGCACAGGTGCCTGTGGCAGTGAGGGAACGGAGTATGGGCTAGACCTGTGCCATGTACAGCAACACTGAGAGTACCTGATGGCCAGCGTCTTACCCATAATCATTCCCAGTTTCTGCTTTGTTTTAGCTATATGCTCTTCCCAGTTCTTGATGCACACCCTAGCCCCTCTGAACCATATCCCCAGCACCTTCAGGCAATGTGACTTGACGGTGAAGGTGACAAAGGAGCAGTCGGCCCAGTTCCCAAAGAACATGGCCGCAGCTAACATCAGAGGGCATGGCTGAAGTACTAAAATGTTCTTTTTTATTCTTTTCATGGGATGTGGGCATCACTGGCATCCCTAATTGCCCTTGAACTGAGTGGCTTACTAGGCCATAACTGCCCTCTGATAAGAGTCAACCATAGGGCTGTGGGTCTGGACTCACATGTAGGCCAGACCAGGTAAGGACAGCAGATTTCCTTCCCTTAAGGACATTAGTTAACCAGATGGGTTTTTACAACAATCGATGATAGTTTCATGACGCGATTACTGAGACTAGCCTTCAATTCCAGATTTTATTCAATAACTGAATTTAAATTCCATCAGTTGCCATGGTAGGATTTGAACCAGTGTCCCTGGGGCATTTGCCGGAGCTTCTGGATTACTAGTCCAGTGGCATTACCACTATTCCACTGTCCCCCCTATTTTGCATTTGTCTTTACTAAGGAAGAAGATGCTGTCAAAGTCATGGTGAAAGAGGAAGTAGTTAAGACACTGGATGGGCTAAAAATTATAAAGGAGGTATTAGAAAGGCTGACTGTTAATAAGTCAACAGGACCAGATGGGTTGCATCTGAGGATATTGAGGAAAGTAAGGATGGAAATTGGGGAGGTATTGGCCATAGTCTCCAATCCTCCTTAGATACAGGGGTGGCGCTGGAGGACTGGAGAATTACAAAAATATCATGCCCTTGTTCAAAAAAAGTGTGTAAGGATAAGCCCAGCAACTACAAGCCAGTCAATTTAACCTTGATGCTAGGAAAGTTTTAGAAACAATAATCTGGGATAAAATTAACAGTCACTTGGACAAGTGTAGATTAATTAAGGAAAGCCAGTATGCATTTGTTGAAGGCAAATTGTGTTCAATAAACATGATTAAGTTTTTTGGAGGAATTAAAAGAAAGAGATGAGGGTAATGCAGTTGATGTGGTGTATATGGACTTCCAAAAGGGTTAATAAAATACCGCATAATAGATTTGCCAGCAAAGTTAAAGTCCATTGAAAAGAAGGGAAAGTGGCAGCATGGATACAAAATTGGCTGAGTGACAGGCAAGAGAGTAGTGGTAAACGGTTGTTTTTCCAGACTGGAGGAAGGTATACAAGTGGGCTCTCCAGGGGTCGTACTGGGGCCATTGCTTTTCTTGATGTATATTAATGACCTGGACCTGGGTGTACAAGGCAAAATTTCACAATTTGCAGATAACGAAAAGCTTGGAAGTATTGTGAAAATGAAATTTAATGCAGAGAGCTGTGAAGTGATTCATTTTGGAAGGAGTAACAAGGGGAGGCAATACAATATAAAAGGGTACAATTCTAAAGGGGATGCAGGAACAGAGAGACCTGGGGGTATGGTGTGCACAAATCATTGAAGGTGGCAGGGCAGGCTGAGAAAGTGGTGAAAAAGTCATATGGAACTCTGAGCCTTAGAAAAATAGAAGCATATAGAGTACAAAAGCAAGAAAGTGATGAAGAACCTTTATAAAACACTGGTTTGGCCTTGACTGCTGTATTGTGTTCAATTCCGAACATCGCACTTTTGGAAGGATGTGAAGGCTTTTGAGAGGGTGCAGAAAAGATTTACGAGAATGGCTCAAGGTATGACAGTTACAGTTACATGGATAGATTAGAGAAGTTGGTGTTATACTCCTTAGGGAAGAGAAGGTTGAGAGTGGCCACTTTTGCCAATTCTGATGAAAGGTCACACAGACCTGAAATGTTAACTCTATTTCTCTCCATAGATGCTGCCTGACCTGCTGTGTATTTCCAGCATTTTCTGTTTTTGTTTCAGATTGCCAGGATCTACAGTATTTTGCTTTTGTATTAAGGTGCAGAGGAGATTTGATAGAGGTGAGTCTAGACAGAGTAGATAGAGAAACGGTTTCCATTGGCAGAAGGGTCGAGAAACCAGAGGACACTGATTTAAGGTGATTGGCGAAAGAACCAACAGTGGCATGAGGAAAAACCTTTTTTTTTTAAAGACAGCGAGTGGAATGCACTGCCAGAGTGTGTGGTGGAGGTTGATTCAATCATGACTTTCAAAAGGAAACTGGATAAGCAGCTCAGAGAAAATTTTGCAGGGTTACGGGGATAGGGCAGGGGAATGGGACTAGCTGAGTTGCTCTTGCAGAGAGCCAGCATGGACATGATGAGCCGAATGGCCTCATTCTGTGCTGTGCTGTAACCATTTTATAATCTTACTGCATGGGATTGCTAAACAGAAAATTAAAAATACCAAAAGACAGGCAACCAACCTAAGATTTGACATCTTGTTCCTCCAATATATCACTGCTGTCCTAGGCAAGCAAAAAGCCACCTTTCACCTCATTCCCTTAGTTGTTCTTCTGTGTTTTAAACACCAGATGAGTTTAATCCGTACATTGAGAGACACTTTCAATTACAATTCCCATCATCCAGGTTTTTTTTTTTTTAAGATCAACATTCCAAAGTAAAGTACTAATCAAGTGTGACAGTCATTCTCTGATGGGTCTCCATCTTCTTTAAACCACAAATAGCTAAGTGCCCTTTCCTGTGTGGGAAGTCTGAATGCAAGTTTATTTTTGACTGTGCAAATAGTTTGAAGACATGCAGTTGTCATTACGGATGTACGCAAAGACTAACCTTACTTCAACAGAGCACAACTGAAGGCAATCCCACCAATACTGGAGGCACCATTATTGTTAAACTTGGTTTTGTACATTTGTAATTAACTACAACTGCCGCTTCCAAGGCTATACTACAAATTTTGTGTCAGCGTGAAGCGATTTTGACACTAAAATTATACAGTGTATATCAGATACCAAAGGTGGATCTGATTCCAAAGAGAGGAGCAGTGAGAATTTCTCCTCCAAGTATTGTGCTCTGGCATCAGGTCAGGCCTTGGCTGCCATTTCTGTAGTGTTGGAGTGAAGTGCTTTCACACCAACACATCATTTGTTGTACAAGTGCAGCCTGGATCCAGAGCCAACCTGTAGTGCAAATGGCCCATAATAAAGCTTCCAAATGGAACAATTTCAGCTCAACAACGGCGAGAGATTTCAGACAGTTAAATGCAAACAGCAAGTTGAACTAACTTGCTGCATCTACATGTTGGTGCTCGGAATGCTACAGTAACACTCTGCATCTATGTGCGGAATGCCAGATTCTAATTTCAAACAACAGGTCTTTAGATAACAGAAAGCAACATGCCTTGCAAACTGTTTTCTAGCTGCAATATGCCAGCCATTTTCACTGACAATTCAAAACTTTGTTTTCTCTGCAGCTTCAGGTTGGCTCATATCAGCTTGGCTTTTGGCTGGGAGCACGGTCATCTCCGGGGTCAGCAGGTCATGGATTTGACTGCAACTGGGTTAGAGAGCGTAATCCAGGCTTGACACACTGCTGCAATATTGAGGAAGTGTTATACTGTTCCTAAGGCTCCTCATGAAGTAAAGCAGCATGTTCTCCTTGTGACCTAGCCAACATTCCTCTGTCAACCAACAGATTAATTGGTCATTCATCTCATAACACATTCTGCGACCTTGCAAGTACAGAATGACGAGTCCATTCACCAATGAGATAAACAACTGCACTTCCCAAAGTAAACCATTGTGAAACATTTTGAAATGTTTCTATATGAAAGGTACTGTACAAATATTAACCTGGTTAATACTGGTTAAAAATGAAAGAAACTGTTGGAGCTATGGGGGGCAGAGTATGATGCACACAGCATAGGAAACAGAAAAGCCAAAAAGCCTTTTTAGAATGATAAAGGCCCTCAGTAATGACTCTCTTGAGCCTGCTTAGGTTAAAATTCTCATCCTGGTTTTCCCAGTCTCCATAATCTCCTCTGGCCCTATAACCCTGGAATTTATGGTCTATTCCAGCTTCTTGCATATTCCTGATTTTACTCGACCCACCACTATGGCCCTCCCTTCTGCTACCAAGGCCCTAAAATTTGGAATTTCCCTCCCCCCACCCCCTTCCCAATTCTCTCCAACTCTATTTCCCTTTCCTCTTTTAAGATGCTCCTTTAAACCTACTTTTCTGATCAAGATTTTGGTCATCTGCCCCAATATCCCCGTATGTGAGTCGGTGCCAAATTTTGTTTGATAACACTCCAGTAACCTGGGATGTTTTATTATGGTGAAGGTGCTATATTATTGGAACCTGTTATCATATCAAGGTAGTCCCACAAATCAGTCCTCTTGGGCAAACAAATTCTGCTGACTTCCCCGATTAATTCTAACTTCTCAAACTTCTAATCTGTGTTTGCTCGGATTTCAACCTTTCAATAGCCAAGAAGTTGTTCAGAACAACTTTGTTAATTCCCTTTATAATCTTGAAAATTTCAACGAGATCTTTTCAAAAGGTTTTGCTTTTCCAAAGAGGTTGGGCCACCTTAATCTTCTTAAACTTTCCTCAGAATTTAGATTCCTGTGACCATTTTGGTTACTTATCTCTGTAACCCTCAGATGGCAATAATTCCACTAAAAGGATATTTTAGTAAAGCCTGGATTCAAGGTTGTAATTTTGACTAAACAGTCGGAGTTGCCACAAAACCTCAAACCTTGGTTACCATTTTCATCAATAGATAGCCAAAACAACATTTTAAATTGCACAGACATTTCCAACTCTTTCCTTGTATTTCATTCCCTAATACTTGGGATCAGACTTGTAACATGGGGCTGAATTTTATCACCGGGGAAGAAGTCCTGACGCTGGGACTGAAAATGGGAGCCGGCCCCGTGCCAGCAGGCAGTGGGACCCTGGGGTGGTATTTTATCAATGGTTGCCAATTAAGAAGCTGCTGCTGGGACCACCATCCAATTGAGGGCCATCAGCTTGGCAGTGCCATCATTAGAAGCGAGGCGCCCTCAAACATAAGGCATGTTTTTTTTTTTAAAATAGGAGTTGGGGCCAGGCAGGCAAGCAGGCCCTGGTGATTAGTGGGGGGCACCTCCATGTAGCGGCACCGTAGCTGCAGGGGTGGCCATTGCCACCAAGGTGCCCCCTCTGTGGGCCATGGAGCAGCCATAAAAAAGGCCCCTCCCCGGACCCCCCACTTACCTGTGCCACCTCATCCTGGCACCCCACCTCCTGCCCGCCATCCCCACCCACGTGCTGGGAAGTGGCCAGGGTTTACCTGGCAGACTCCCAATTCAGTGGTGGCCCCTTCCAATGTGAGTAAAATGCTTGTGGGGGTGGGAGGCAGCCCCTAATTGGGTATTTAATTGTCACAATTGGCTGCCTAATGAGCAGCAATGCCATTGAAGTTCCCTGCTGTGGCAGTGGGAAAAAGTTGGTCTCCCTTTCACCGCCATTTGACCAGTCCTCCTCCTCCCAACTCGAAGAATTTACACAACAGAAACAGGTATAATTGGTTAGTGTTTATGCGCCAAATGAGCCTTCTCCCACTCTAATCCATCTAACCCGGTCAGCAGCTCCTTGTATTCCTTTCTCTCTCGTACTTATCTAGCTTCCCCTTAAAAGCATCAATGCTATTTGCCTCAACTACTCCACATGGTCGCAAGTCCCACATTCTCATCACTCTCCGGGTATAGAAGTTTCTCCTGAATTCTCTATTGGATTTATTAGTAACCATCTTATATTTATATATAACCTAGTTTTGCTGATTCTCTTTTCACCCACTCCAATGCATGGCTGTTCTTTCTGTGGCATGGTGAACAGAATTACAAACAGTATTCCAAGTATTCGGTGCATTGTAAAAATCTCAACACGTGGCTGTCATGTGCGACTGTAAATAGGTGTGGGGAGTGGCGGGAGCGTAGCACTGGGAGCCTCGGGTGGGTAATACTCTTCCATGGAACGTACAAATGCTACAAAGAACCCTAGCCTTCCCATCAATTTCGATGGAAGCTTAATCCACTAATGTTGTAATAACTATAACCTTCTTTGATTTTTCCTTTTGCAGTTCCTTCTATGCAGTTCACACACAATAGACACCGTTGCCAATATTACCAACCTACTCATTGTTTGATGAATGCAATTTAACACCATGTTATTCATGAACCACTCAGGGAAAAATAGGCTTCAGAGATTCCATTACAGCAGATTCAAAAGGTTGTTTTTCTGATGTGCCATTTCTACTACAAACATAGATTATATTTCTACTCTTGCTATAGAGGCATGGCTGCATTATAAAGGCACTTTTGTAATCATACTGAGCATTCTTGGGGAAAAGGGGAGGTGCTCAAATAGAGACTCAATTTTCCTGGATTGCTGTTGCTGTTTATATTGACCTGTTCTTGCTACCACTCCTAACGGAACACGTTCAAAGTCAGACTCTCAGGAATCCCTTTCACAAGACGGATCAGATTGAGGAAAAATCATTTGGCCCATCCTCGCAAACCCATTGTAAAAGACCATGCAGTTTACCGCACCCCCCAACCCCCCTCACCATCCATATCTTCCGATCTCAGTATCCAACTATTCTAGACAATTCCTTTTCTCCACCACCCTACCCAAAAACCTATTCCACCTGTTGATCTCTGTGTTGAGAATTCCCCAAGAAAAGCCTGAAAATTTACCATCCACCATTTTCAACCCGCTGTCACAGTTTAACTTAAGGGGGTATCTGGATATACTATTAACTATCCTATATACCTCTGTTCGGTCCTCAATCTTTTTTTTATATTCATTCAGGGATGTGGGAGTCACTGGCTAGGCCAGCATTTATTGCCCATCCCTAATTGCCCTTGAGAAGGTGGTGGTGAGCTGCCTTCTTGAACCGCTGCAATCCATTTGGGGTAGGTATACCCACAGTGCTGTTAGGAAGGGAGTTCCAGGATTTTGACCCAGCGACAGTGTGGGAACGCCGATATAGTTCCAAGTCAGGATGGTGTGCGACTTGGAGGGGAACTTGCAGGTGGTGGTGTTCCCATGCATTTGCTGCCCTTGTCCTTCTAGTTGGTAGAGGTCGCGGGTTTGGGAGGTGCTGTCTAAGGAGCCTTGGTGCATTGCTGCAGTGCATCTTGTAGATGGTACACACTGCTACCACTGTGCGTCGGTGGTGGAGGGAGTGAATGTTTGTAGATGAGGTGCCAATCAAGCGGGCTGCTTTGTCCTGGATGGTGTTGAACTTCTTGAGTGTTGTTGGAGCTGCACCCATCCAGGCAAGTGGAGAGTATTCCATCACATTCCTGACTTGTGCCTGGTCAGGAGGTGAGTTACTTGCCTCAGGATTCCTAGCCTCTGACCTGCTCTTGTAGCCACAGTATTTATATGGCAACTCCAGTTCAGTTTCTGGTCAATGGTAGCCCCTAGGATGTTGATAGTGGGGGATTCAGCGATGGTAATGCCATTGAATGTCAAGGGGAGATGGTTAGATTCTCTCTTGTTGGAAATGGTCATTGCCTGGCACTTGTGTGGCGCGAATGTTACTTGCCACTTATCAGCCCAAGCCTGGATATTATCCAGGTCTTGCTGCATTTCTACATGGACTGCTTCAGTATCTGAGGAGTCACGAATGGTGCTGAACATTGTGCAATCATCAGCGAACATCCCCACTTCTGACCTTATGATTGAAGGAAGGTCATTGATGAAGCAGCTGAAGATGGTTGGGCCTAGGACACTACCCTGAGTAACTCCTGCAGTGATGTCCTGGAGCTCAGATGATTGACCAACAACCACAACCATCTTGCTTTGCACTAGGTATGACCCAGCCAGCGGAGGGCTTTCCCCCTGATTCCCATTGACTTCAGTTTTGCTAGGGCTCCTTGATGCCATACTCGGTCAAATGCTGCCTTGATGTCAAGGGCAGTCACTCTCACCTCACCTCTTTTGTCCATGTTTGAACCAAGGCTGTAATGAGGTCAGGAGCTGAGTGGCCATGGCGGAACCCAAACGGAGCGTCACTGAGCAGGTTATTGCTAAGCAAGTGCCGCTTGATGGCACTGTTGATGACGCCTTCCATCACTTTACTGATGATTGAGTGTAGGCTGATGGGGCAGTAATTGGCCGGGTTGGACCTGTCCTGTTTTGTGTGCAGGACATACCTGGGCAATTTTCCACATTGCAGGGTAGATGCCAGTGTTGCAGCTGTACTGGAACAGCTTGGCTAGGGGCGCAGAAAGTTCTGGAGCACAGGTCTTCAGTACTATTGCCGGAATATTGTCAGGGCCAATAGCTTTTGCAGTATCCAGTGCCTTCAGTCGTTTCTTGATATCACGCGGAGTGAATCGAATTGGCTGAAGTATGGCATCTGTGATGCTGGGGACTTCAGGAGGAGGCCGAGATGGATCATCAATTTGGCACTTCTGGCTGAAGATTGTTGCAAATGCTTCAGCCTTATCTTTCGCACTGATGTGCTGGGCTCCACCATCATTGAGGATGGGGATATTTGTGGAGCCACCTCCTCCAGTTAGTTGTTTAATTGTCCATCACCATTCACGGCTGGATGTGGCAGGATTGCAGAGCTTAGATCTGATCCGTTGGTTATGGGATCGCTTAGCTCTGTCTATCGCATGCTGCTTACGCAGTTTGGCACGCAGATAGTCCTTTGTTATAGCTTCACCAGGTTGACACCTCATTTTGAGATATGCCTGGTGCTGCTCCTGGCATGTCCTCCTGCACTCTTCATTGAGTCAGGGTTGGTCTCCTGGCTTAAAAGCCAGGAGACTATGACTAAGCCAGTATGACTATGTTCCAATGAAGGGTCACTGACCCGAAACGTTAACTCTGCTTCTCTTTCCACAGATGCTGCCAGACCTGCTGAGTGAATCCAGCATTTCTTGTTTTTGTTTGAGCTAAACATCAGTCATTGGGAAAATGCTTGAGTCAATTGTTAAGGAAGAAATAGCAGGACATTTAGAAAAACATAATGCAATCAAACAGAGTCAACATGGTTTTATGAAAAGGAAATCATGTTTGACAAATTTGTTAAAGTTCTTTGAGGATATAACAGGCAGAGTGGATAAAGGGGAACCAGTAGATGTTGTGTATTTGGATTTTCAGAAGGCGTTTGATAAGGTGCCACATAAAAGGTTATTGCACAAAATAGGAGCTCAGGGTATTGGGGGTAATGTGTTGGCATGGATTGAGGATTGGCTACACACAGAAGACAGAGAGTCGGGATCAATGGGTCTTTGTCAGGTTGGAAAGCCGCAACTAGTGGGGTGCCACAAGGATGGGTCCTAGGGCCTCAGCTATTTACTATCTACATTAATGACTTAGAGGAAGGGACAAAGTGTAGTGCATCCAAATTTGCTGATGACATAAAAATAGGTGGGAAGGCATGTTGTGATGAGGACACAAAGAATCTGCAAAAGAATAGGTTAAGTGAGTGGGCAAAAATTTGGCAGATGGTGTTCAACGTGGGAAAGTGTGAGGTAATCCATTTTGGTAGGAAGAATAAAAAAGCAGATTATTATTTAGATGGAGAAAGACTACAAAATACTGCAGCACAGAGGGATCTGGGTGTTCTTGTGCATGAAACACAAAAGGTTAGCATGCAGGTACAGCAAGCAATTAGGAAGGCAAATGGAATTTTGGCCTTTATTGCTAGGGGGTTAGAGTTTAAAAATAGGGAAGTCTTGTTACAACTGTACAAGGTGTCGGTGAGGCCAACAGTTTTGGTCCCTTTATTTAAAGAAGGATATACTGGCATTGGAGGCAGTTCAGAAAAGGTTCACTAGATTGATTCCTGGGATGAAGGGGTTGTCTTATCAAGAACGGCTAAACAGCTTAGGCCTTTATTCATTGGAGTTTAGAAGAAAGAGCGGTGATATTATTGAAGCATAGAAGATTTTAAGGGGGCTCGGTAGGGTAGATGTTGAGAAGATGTTTCCACTGGTGGGGGAATCTCAAACTAGGGGACATAATTACAGAATAAGGGGGCACACATTTAAAACTAGGATGCGAAGGAATTTCTTCTCTCTGGGTGGTGAATCTCTGGAATTCTCTGCCTCAGAGAGTTGTGGAGGCTAGGTCACTAAATGTATTTAAGGAGGAGGTAGATAGATTTTTGAAATCTCGGGGAGTTGAGGGTTATGCGGAGCAGGCCCGAAAGAGAAGTTGAGGACTGGGACAGATCAGCCATGATCTTATTGAATGGCGGGGCAGGCTTGATGGGCTGAATGGCTTACTCCTGTTCCTATTTCTTATGTTCTTATGTCCATATGCAGCAAGATCTGGACAATGTCCAGGCTTGGGCTGATAAGTGGCAAGTAACATTCACGCCACACAAGTGCCAGGCAATGACCATTCAAACAAGAGTGAATCTAACCATTTCCCGTTAACATTTAACAGCATTACCATTGCTGAATCCCCCACTATCAACATCCTAGGGGTTACCATTGACCAGAAACTGAACTGGAGTAGCCAGTGGCTACACGAGCAGGTAAGAGGCTAGGAATCCTGTGGCGAGTAACTCACCTCCTGACTCCCCAAAGCCTGTCCACCATCTACAAGGTACATGTCAGGAGTGTGATGGAATACTCTCCACTTGCCTGGATGGGTGCAGCTCCAACAACACTCAAGAAGCTCGACGCCATCCAGGACAAAACAGCCCACCTGATTGGCACCCCATCTACAAATATTCACTCCCTCCACCACCGACGCACAGTGGCAGCAGTGTGTACCATCTACAAGATGCACTGCAGCAATGCACCAAGGCTCCTTAGACAGCACCTTCCAAACCCGCGACCTCTACCAACTAGAAGGGCAAGGGCAGCAAATGCATGGGAACACCACCACCTGCAAGTTCCCCTCCAAGTCACACACCATCCTGACTTGGAACTATATCGCCGTTCCTTCACTGTCGCTGGGTCAAAATCCTGGAACTCCCTTCCTAACAGCACTGTGGGTATACCTACCCCACATGGACTGCAGCGGTTCAAGACGGCAGCTCACGACCGCCTTCTCAAGGGCAATTAGGGATGGGCAATAAATGCTGGCCTAGCCAGCGACGCCCATATCCCTGAATGAATAAAAAAAAAATTAAGAGGGGACCGAACAGTTAATAGTATATCCAGATACCCCCTTAAGTTAAACTGTGACAGCGGGTTGAAAATGGTGGATGGTAAATTTTCAGGCTGATCTTGGGGAGTTCTCAACACAGAGATCAACAGGTGGAATAGGTTTTTGGGTAGGGTGGTGGAGAAAAGGAATTGTCTAGAATAGTTGGATACAGAGATCGGAAGATATGGATGGTGAGGGGGGTTGGGGGGTGCGGTAAACTGCATGGTCTTTTACAATGGGTTTGCGAGGATGGGCCAAATGATTTTTCCTCAATCTGATCCGTCTTGTGAAAGGGATTCCTGAGAGTCTGACTTTGAACGTGTTCCGTTAGGAGTGGTAGCAAGAATAGGTCAATATAAACAGCAACAGCAGTACAGGAAAATTGAGTCTCTATTTGAGCACCTCCCCTTTTCCCCAAGAATGCTCAGTATGATTACAAAAGTGCCTTTATAATGCAGCCATGCCTCTATAGCAAGAGTAGAAATATAATCTATGTTTGTAGTAGAAATGGCACATCAGAAAAACAACCTTTTGAATCTGCTGTAATGGAATCTCTGAAGCCTATTTTTCCCTGAGTGGTTGATGAATAACAAGGTGTTAAATTGCATTCATCAAACAATGAGTAGGTTGGTAATAATGGCAACGGTGTCTATTGTGTGTGAACTGCATAGAAGGAACTGCAAAAGGAAAAATCAAAGAAGGTTATAGTTATTACAACATTAGTGGATTAAGCTTCCATCGAAATTGATGGGCAGGCTAGGGTTCTTTGTAGCATTTGTACGTTCCATTGAAGAGTATAACCCACCCGAGGCTCCCAGTGCTACGCTCCCCCCATCCCCACACCCACTTACATCCCCACATGACAGCCACGTATTGAGATTTTTACAATGCACCAAATACTTGGAATACTGTTTGTAATTCTGTTCACCATGCCACAGAAAGAACAGCCATGCATTGGAGTGGGTGAAAAGAGAATCAGCAAAACTAGGGGTTATATATAAATATAAGATGGTTACCTGGACAACGTATGTCAGCCAAGAGCAACGTCTCAATTCATTCCATCTTCGCTGCCTCCGGAGAATCCCTGGCATCAGGTGGCAGGACCGTATCTCCAACACAGTAGTCCTCGAGGCGGCCAACATCCCCAGCTTATACACACTACTGAGTCAGTGGCGCTTGAGATGGCTTGGCCATGTGAGCCACATGGGAGATGGCAGGATCCCCAAGGACACATTGTACAGCGGGCTCGCCACTGGTATCAGACCCACTGGCCATGTCTCCACTTTAAAGACGTCTGCAAACGCGACATGAAGTCCTGTAACATTGATCACAAGTCGTGGGAGTCAGTTGCCAGTGATCGCCAGAGCTGGCGGGCAGCCATAAAGGTGGGGCTAAAGTGTGGCGAGTCAAAGAGACTTAGCAGTTGGCAGGAAAAAAGACAAAAGACAAAGGGAGAGCCAACTGTGTGACAGCCCCGACAACCAATTTTTTCTGCAGCACCTGTGGAAGAGTCTGTCACTCTAGTATTGGCCTTTATAGCCACTCCAGGCGCTGCTCCACAAACCACTGACCACCCCCAAGCGCTTACCCATTGTCTCCCAAGACAAGGAGGGCAAAGAAGAAGAAGAAGAACTAATAAATTCAATAGAGAATTCAGGAGAAACTTCTATACCCGGAGAGTGATGAGAATGTGGGACTTGCGACCATGTGGAGTAGTTGAGGCAAATAGCATTGATGCTTTTAAGGGGAAGCTAGATAAGTACGAGAGAGAAAGGAATACAAGGAGCTGCTGATAGGGTTAGATGGATTAGAGTGGGAGAAGGCTCATTTGGCACATAAACACTAACCAATTAGACCCATTTCTGTTGTGTAAATTCTTCGGGCTGGGAGGCAGGAGGACTGGTCAAATGGCGGCGAAGGGGAGCCAGGCAATGACCATCTCCTACAAGAGAGAATCTAACCATCTCCCCTTGGCATTCAACGGCATAGCCATCGCTGAATCCCCCACTATCAACATCCTAGGGGTCACCATTGACCAGAAACTGAACAGGACCAGGCACATAAATGCTGTGGCTACAAGAGGAGGTCAGAGGCTGGGAATTCTGTGGCGAGTAACTCACCTCCTGTCTCCCCAAAGCCTTTCCACCATCTACAAGGCACAAGTCAGGAGTGTGATGGAATACTCTCCACTTGTATAGATGGGTGCAGCTCCAACAACACTCAAGAAGCTCAACACCATCCAGGACAAAGCAGCCCACAGTGGCAGCAGTATGTACCATCTACTAGATGCACTGCAGCAACTCATCAAGGTTCCTATGACAGCACCTTCCAAACTCATGACCTCTACCACCTAGAAGGAAAAGGGCAGCAGATGCATGGGAACACCACCACCTGCACGGCCCCGTCCAAGCCATACACCATCTGACTTGGAACTATATCGCCGTTCCTTCACTATTGCTGGGTCAAAATCCTGGAACTCCCTTCCGAACAGCACTGTTGATGTATCTGCACCCCAAGGACTGCTGCAGTTCAAGAAGGTGGCTCACCACCACTTTCTCAAGGGCAATTAGGGATCAGCAATAAATGCTGGCCTAGCCAGCAACACCCACATCCCAGGAATGAATTAAGAAGAAGCAGCACACAAAATCTATAATCTTTTGAGGACAGAAAGCCATTTTAACTGCTAAGATTCTAATGCTTTCTTTTGCTACAGATGTGCCCTTCCCTATAAGATTGCTCACAATAATTCCAAGGATACTTTCCTTTATATTAAGAGGAAAATTATGTGATATGTTTTTATACATAATGAAAGCTGTGTTCATACTTTGAAAATCCTTTGATAATAGGCAAAAAGGATTTGCCTTGGCCCGAACCCTAACTAATTCTGACCTGCATCTTGTTCAATTTGACACTGATTTTAAATAGACAACAAAGCATACAAAAAGGAATATCACATTGCAGGGTTGTAAACTGGCAATTGTTGAAATAAAACTACCTCCCATAAGTTATCAATGATGATGAATATCAGCTAGACCTGAAGCCAGGAGGCTGAATAATGAGTCAAGCACACTATACTACCATTAGGATAGACTTTAACCTGATCTGTTCCTTTAAGACCATGAAGTCTAAATGGAACAGAGCAGAAATCTGATCATCTATCTGTTCAACTACATCCCGTGGAAAAGTACTGCAAATTAAAGAACACTCGAAGGGCAAGAAGGAGCTAATTGCTTTTGCTCAAGAATGCTTATCTGCTAAAAACAAAGAACTGAATCTTAACTCCCAAAAACGGGTGGGTTGGGGTCATGTCAGAGGTTAAAGTGCAAAAAAATCTGGAACACAAACCAAATCCACCTCCACCATCCACTTCCAGTTTTAACAGAAGCAGGACGAGGGCAGGTGACCAATCCGCTCACAGGAAGCAGGTTGAATACTTACATATTATAATGAGGCTGCATGCCTTCCCACCTGAAAGGCATCCTGTCTATTGACAGCAACCCCATAGCAAAAAGTTAAAGCAGCCTGCAATTAAATTCTGGAGGGGCTTCCTGACCTCAAAACTACACCCCACCTCCCCCCAAAATGTACAGAACTCACCTGCAGGCTAAAATCATGGCTAAACTCTTTATTTTAAGGTGCTACTTGTGGCTGCTAAGTTGCTACCTGTTCAGTTTTTTATTCTTTCTTGGGACATGGACGTCGCTGGCTAGGCCAGCATTTATTGCCCATCTCTAATTGCCCTTGAGAAGGTGTTGGTGAGCTGCCTTCTTGAACCACTGCACTCCATGTCGGGTAGGTACACCCACAGTGCTGTTAGGAGTTTGATCCAACGACAGTGAAGAAACGGCGATATATTTCCAAGTCAGGATGGTGTGTGACTTCGAGAGGAACTTGCAGGTGGTGGTGTCGCCATACCTCTGCTGTCCTTGTCCTTCTAGGTGAAAGAGGTCAGGGGTTTGGAAGTTGCTATCAAAACAGGCATGGTGAGTTGCTGCTGTGCATCTTGTAGATGGTACACACTGCTGCTACTGTGCATCGGTAGTGGAGGGAGTGAAAGTTGTGGGCCATTGCTATTTTATGAACATGATATTTGTGCCAATCAGGTGCAAATGTGTCACATACTTTGCATTGTGTGACACTTTAAGCTGTGATGGATGGTCCAGACTGTTGCTATATGCTTATATTGCTGTTTGCTGAAAGCAATGGGATTAATTTTAATTTTCACCCTCTAGGCAGTAATCTGACAGAGCATATCGCCCATCCATTGTTGAATCTAACCAATTGTTATTCAGTTAATTGAGTCCTACAATGTGTGTTACGACCACATGGTGAGATTTGAGTGGTTCCCAATGTTCATCCCCCCCTGACTGTATTAAGTATGTTTTGTTCTTGGGGTTTAACCCCTTGGTGTTTTATTTGTCAAATAAACAGGCAGCAACAGGTTCTCTTGTAGGTTTAAAACAGAAAATCAATTACTTATCAATCAATACGCCTTAACCCGAAATTGTCGCAACTGCATCCACTCATGCATTTGCTTGCACACATGCATGCAAACACACAAATAAAAAAGTGACAAATAGAGAGGAAAAAGGGGTAAATGATTATACATGGAGGGGGGGGGGTAGGTTTCAGGGGTCATGGTAAACCTGTTGAATTCTCTTAGAAGTCTAGTAGAGGCCTGCTCAGGTCAGGAAAAAAGAACCCGACCCGAACCCGACCGAACCACTGCTGACCCGAGCCCGACCCGGCCTGAGTCCCTCCGATTTTGCCCCGAGCCTGACCCGACCAGAACCCGCCCCGACTAGACCCGACCCGACTATCCCTTCACTTACCTTCCGACTGGGAAGGTCCACGAAGCTGCAGCACATGTGCTATGATGTCATAGTGACGTCACTCGCTCACTGCGCAGACTCAGTTTCGTCCCGGACTCCCAGCTCAGGCAAGTTTTTTCATTTCAATACTTACTGGCAGGGCACTTACCTTGTGTGTCCGGCCCGTCCCGATCCAACTCATCCTGGACTCGGCCCGACCCGACCCGAACCCAACACAAGTCGTCGGGACCCGTCGGGTTCCATCGGGTCCGGGTGGGGTAGCAGGCCTCTAAAGACTAGTTCTCGTTGGTTGCAGGCCTGAGGTGTTTTCAGATTTCTCTCTTGGTTGAAAGTTCAGTTGAACACAGAGGATTACTTCTAGTTCACTGCTGTATAAAGTGTAGAAATAGAAATCAGCAGCAGGGCACACCCCTTCTGGTTTGCTGGAAATAAGCTTCTTGGATGCTGCTTTCTGGGTGTCTCTCTCACTCCCTTTCTCTAAGCTGATTTTTAAGGTAAAGCATGTTACATCTCACCTCTGCTGGAAAGACAAGTATTTTCCTTCCCATAGTGATCGACAATGTCCTCGGATGTTTTCATTTCACACCTTCTTTGTTTCAGATGAACCCATTCAATTCAGGAATATTTCAGGAGGGGTGAAGGATGGTGCAACCTCTTAACTTTGAAGATTTTCCTTTGTCCCTATCAGTCAGTTTGAATATTCAAAGGCTAAGTCCTTTTCCTTCGGCATCCATTTTGGCACATGAGGGCGGCACAGTGGCGCAGTGGTTAGCACCGCAGCCTCACAGCTCCAGGGACCCGGGTTCGATTCCGGGTACTGCCTGTGTGGAGTTTGCAAGTTCTCCCTGTGTCTGCGTGGGTTTTCTCCGGGTGCTCCGGTTTCCTCCCACAAGCCAAAAGACTTGCATGTTGATAGGTAAATTGGCCATTATAAATTGTCACTAGTATAGGTAGGTGGTAGGGAAATATAGGGACAGGTGGGGATGTTTGGTAGGAATATGGGATTAGTGTAGGATTAGTATAAATGGGTGGTTGATGTTCGGCACAGACTCGGTGGGCCGAAGGGCCTGTTTCAGTGCTGTATCTCTAATCTAATTGTTCACTTTTTAAAAAGAAAGGTCCATTTTTTAAAAGACAAAGTCAGTTTTTATAACTCTTCAGTTTTTGTTCAGAATTTTTCATTGTCACATTCCTGTACACGTGACACCTCCCCCAAAATGGGTGAAATTCCTTAGATCTCATTTTTATGTTGTTTGTTTTTTGGGTTTGGAAAGAAAGAAGATATAGGATCACTTTACTGCACTTTCATTTCAGTCACTCCTCAATCTTACAGCTGCTACAGCGGGCATTGCTTGTAACAGCCATTTCATGTTCAAGTTTAAGTTTCTTCCATCATCATTCCTTTGGATGAGGTACAATTAAAATTGCATTTCTTTTCGGTTACAAGTCATCAAATGGGGTTGTAGTTTCTCTAGCATCAGGTTGTAGTACTTTGGGAACATTAATCTCAATAAGAATGTGGTGGTTGGTACAACTTGTAGTATGCAAATTTCCATTACTGAATGGTTCTGGGTTGCTTGCAACTTTCCCTGTCTGTAAAAGCTTCAACCCCTTAACTATTGCTTCCACAATACATGGCTTTAACCATGCAGATTCTGGCACATTGATTGTTCTTATTTCTTGGGTGATAGTGCGTGATAATTTTTTTTAGCCCCTTCAAGGCATCTGGGAATTCCTCCTGCCCCTTGTTCTTGCTGAGATCTGAATCTAAATTGATAGGTTTGATTAGTTTTGGATTTGGAACCTGATCATTTGATTCTTCAGTGGGTAGATCCACACTGATGTTACTTTTAGTTTTCTTGTCATTTTCACAAGTATGGTTTAATTTAGGGTGTTTTAACTTACATTTTCCTTTTACTTCAGAGATAGTTTATTTTCCTAATCAGCCACTACTGCTGACATGTGGCTGTCCAGCTTCCACTGCACTTCCCTGTGGCACTTCAACTAGGTTCATCTCCCTCACTCTTCGCTTTCCTGTTTGGAAACTTTCCTTGTCCCTATTCAAATCTTTGAAAAAGGTTTTGTCTAACCATATCTCTGGTGCTTTTCCTTCAACTTTTGCCAATTTTATTTTAGCTCCTCTAAATGTTTCTAGCTCTATCCTGACCCTTTTAAATTTCACTGGCTCTATTGCCCCCTGTGGGTTTTTTGGGATTACTCCAGCCCTCTGAGCTGTGTGGTGTTTGTTTGTTTGTTTCCCTCAGTTTCCTCAGTCTCCATGGGCTGTTCTGCAATACTGTGCTTCCTGCCAAGTCATTGCCCAATAGGTCTACCCCTTGCATGGGTAAGCTCGGAAAGATCCCAACTGTCACTATCCTGGTGATCAACTTACTCTGTAGGTAAACTTTAACTAAGGGAACCTTCAAGCATTTGCCAGTAAGCCCTTTTACCAATACAGTGATATTTGTTATGCTTTCAGGTGACATTTCTGCAAATTTGCCGTCCAGTAGGGTTTGAAAACAACCAGTATCCCTGAGGATGGTTATCTCCTTGACAGGTGCCTGGGACACAAAAGGAGTCATTTTTCCTTTGTGTGAAAAGTTCTGGCATATGCTCTGTTCTTGAGTTATATTTGAACACAGGCTTACCACTTTCAAAGCTACAGACATGGGCTTCACTGCAGCACCTCCTGTTGGTTTTTGGCATACCAACAATTTTGCTGGACATGCCCAGATTTGCCACACTGGAAAGATGTCGGGCGAACTGCTATTGGTTTATCACCTAGATTCCTTCTTTTGAAAGTTGGAAAATGGTCTGGTTTTCCTTCCCTACTTTCCTTTTCTCTCGTGCCCATTTCTGCTCCCTCTCCATCCCTGCTATATCTCCCTAGCTTGTAAGAGTCATTAGACCCAAATTTATTCTGAGATAAGGATTTGTGAATTAACGCATAATCGTCGGCCAGTTTTGCTGCTTCTCTTACTCTTGTAACTCTTGATTCTTCAACATGGGTCCTTATACTACTTGGGAGGCTATTTGCAAATTCTTCCAGCAACATCATTCTCTCAAATTTTCATCTGAGGGTTCTAGCTTGGGAGACCATATCCAGCGATAAAAACCCATATGTTTAATTCTTTCAAATTCAATGTAAGTCTGTGTGGGTCTTTTCCTGGTGCGACTGAATTTCTGTCTATATGCTTCAGGTGCTAGCTCATATGCATTTAGAATTGCAGTTTTGCTTCATAATCAGAGGAACTTTCTTCTCATAACAGAGCAAAAGCTTCACGAGCCACCCACGAATTCACTTTGTAAGAGGAGAGTCCAAAATTCTTTCGGCCATTTTAGCCTGGTAGCTATTTTCTCAAATGAGATAAAATATGACACAACCTCCTCCTCATTAAATTTTGGCACTAACTGTGAGTGTCTCAGTACATCAAAGTTTTACTCTGAATTGGGGTTAAGGTTTGAGTGGCTGGCAGCAAGCTCGCCTTGTGCTTGTAGCCTTTCTAGCTCAAACTTTCTGGCTGCTCCCTCTCTTTGCATCTCTCTTTCCTCTTTTTCCTTCTGAAACTCTCTCTCTTCATTTTTCATCTGCCACTGGATTCCAGATAGAATTATTTTTTTCAGACTCGGATTCCATATTGTCTTATTCTGGTTCAGGGTAAGTTTAAAATGGTTAGCTAGACTCTTCACCAATTCAGGTTTCTTTGCTTTTCATTTGAAAGTGATTCCCACCTCTGCAGCCAAGCTTTTTACATCTTCATGCTTAATTTGTTTGACTTATGGGATATCTCTCCCTGCTCTACAAACTTCTTAGCATTAAACATGGCCATCTAGTTTCTAGCACTGTAGAGAAAAAACAGAATACAAGAAAACATGTTTTGTTTACTTTTCTACAATTTTAGAAGTCAATTTTCCTCCCGTTTTCCAAATCTCTCATTTGTCTAATGGTTCAGATCCTGGCGTTGAGCCACCAAATTGGTGTGGCCATGTGGTGAGATTTGGGTGGTTCCCACTGTTCATCTCCCACCTGACAGCAGCAAGTGTGCTTTGTTATTAGGGTTTAACCCCTTTGATGTTTTAATTGTAAAATAAACAGATAGTGACAGGTAGGTTTAAAACAGAAAATCATTTATTTATTGGTCAATATGCCTTATCCCAAAATTGTCGCAACCACGTCCACTCATGCATTCGCTCGTGCACACACACACACATAAAAAGAGACAGATAGAGAGGAAAAAGGAGTAAACGATTGTAAGTGGGGGGTTGGTTTTGGTGGGGGGAAGGGAGTGTTGCAATAAACCTGTTGAATTCTCCTGGAAGTCAAATTCTCATTGGTTGCAGGCCTGAAAGTTCAGTTGAACACAGAGATCACTTCTAGTTCACTGCTGTATAAAGTGTAGATGTAGAATTCTACAGCAGAACACACCCCTTCTGGTTTGCTGGAAGCAAACTTCTTGGATGCTGCTATCTGGGTGTCTCTCTCTCTCTCTCTCTAAGCTGCTTTTTAAGGTAAAGATATGTTACATCTCACCTCTGCTGGAAATACATGTATTTTCTTCCCTGTAGTGATCAACAATGGCCCAGGATGTTTCCAATTCACACCTTCTTTGTTTCAGAAGAACCCATTCAATTCAGGAATATTTCAGGAGGGGTGTAGGATGAGTGCAATTGACATCTCTTAGCTTTAAAGATTTTCCTTTGTCCCTGTCAGACAATTTGGATATACAAAGGCCAAGACCTTTTCCTTCGGCAACCATTTTGGCACATTGTTCACTTTTTTAAAAGAAAGGTCCATTTTTAAAAAGATTTTACAACTCTTCAGTCTTTGTCCATAAGTTTTCATTGTTGCACTTGTATGAGTGACACGTGTGTGTGATCCATTCTGATAGGTCCGCCAGGAGGTGAAGATGAAAATTTACCACATCTTACCAAGAAAAGTGCTGAAGATTATACATGTATTAATACATTATATGTAAGTTTTCTTAAAGGTTTCTTCATTTTTTTTTTCATTTTCTCTCTTCTTATCCTGAAAACACTGATTCTTCTGTGTGGTGTGGTTCCACAGCTGTCTTCACACCTGAGCATAAATTGTGAGTGTTGGCAGACTGTTCCATTGTGGAGAGCATCAGAGCCGAGTATAATACAATTCTCACCCTACCCACTTTCCTGCAATAATGACTGAATAATAATCAGTAGCAGGATCTCTCCTTAGCTCTGGAGTGCTGAGGCTAATTGTAGTGGGTCCTATTGCAATGCGTCAACTGAATCACGGGGCAGGAATTAAACTGGGACCCGCTGGTCAATGTGACTTAGTTGTGCCTTTAGCTGCCAGTCCTTTGGGGGATGGTTTATTCCTATTGTCACTATTTCTGTCCTCCATAAATCTACTCACACACTCAATGGAATTCAATCATTAACCAAGCAAATGTCAATGCTACTTTGCTCAACTAATCCACTAGCACCTCATGAAAAGCAGTTGGCACTGAAACTCAATAACTGCTCAATATGTAAATTGCAGTAACCTGGATAAGCACTAAGTTGTGGTAGAATTCTCTGTAAAGAGCCAATAGACTAATGGGCAGCAAATGTTCATGTAATGTGCAAGGAAGTCTGGCATTTGATGTTGAAGACAAGAATGCGGGCATTTTAAGGGATTAGGAAACTGTGCATTGTGGATTTTTTTCATGATTGGAAACAAAAACACAACTGCTCCTTTGAACAGTGATGCCAGTGATATATTGGTTCATGTTCAGAAGGAAAGCCACCATCATGAAAAATCTTTGCAACGTTTTGGTGATTTTTTTGCTCATCACAGTGAGGGACGTTAATACAGGGAAGTGGAACATTTTCCATTTTGAGCACCCAAACACTTGCAAGTCAGGTACAGCATGGGTTAGACTTCTTTTTTCTCAGGATATGAACAACACTGACAAGTTCATACCTATTGCTCAGCTTCCCTCAGAGCTTTCTCCAAATAAGTTAGATATAGCTTTCTCTATACAGCCCCATTAAGTACTCCAGGTCAGGTACAGCACAGGTTAGATGCAGTTAGAAGGCCAGGGTTTCCACTTCTGTGTTTGTCAGCCTGCGATATTCCAACCATTAAGGTGAATGAGTGGTAATTTGTGGGCAGGCCAGAGTGTTAGCAGAAAACTCCAGCCAAGCTCTTTACACTCTGACCCAACAATATACCTCAGTCTTCAACTTGAAAAAGTAGTTCTATAGCTTCTCTGAGTCAGATTGCCAACTCACTCAGTGCAAGTGCAACTAATGTCTCATCTGGGGCATCTTTGAGTTGTAACCCTATGTCCTTTAGGAACTGGGTTGAGACTGTACCAAGCTCATTTTATCTAGAATCCATACAGACAGTGCAGAGTTTTGCATCATTGGTCTGGGCTGGATAGGTCCCATAGCCAAAACACCCGGCGTCCAATCTACTTCAGTTGGCCATTTTCAAATCTTTGTGTTATTGCTCAGACGATGGATTATCTATAGAGATATTTTTACTTTTCACTATTGTTTACACTTCTTCTGGTACTCTGAAATCTAAAATTGCCTTGCATCATCTGAGCTCACTTTCATATATGCCTTACAGTTAGGCCAGATACAGCCAGGAGAGTGAGGCTTCTCTTAGCATCTGCAAAATGTTTTCCTTTGTTTCTGAATAAAACAGCCCTTCGCATTTGCAGATATTTCACCACCTTGTGAAACACAATCTGAGGTGAGTGGAAAATGCATGCTCCATTTTGAGATTTCTTTCTCAAATCAGATTAAGCAATGAAGACAGATTCAGTTCCAGAAAATCAATTGAGCCCTGTATCAAATCCTTTCTGGGAACCCAGTCATTTTCCAGCTCTTCTTGTGGCATTGATTCTCATGGTTGTCAACTTTTCTAACATATTCAACAGATTTATTTTCCCTTCTATTTTCACCTTTGATCTTACAGCCCTGAAATCCTTGACTGTCAAAAAAAACAATGCAGTATGTACATTCCCCTTTGTGCTGGAGTCTACACCAGCTGAGGTACTCACAACTTTTGATGCTTTACTTATTTATTAGAACAAATATACTTGAATATGTTTCCTGAGGACACTGGCTCTGCCTAGGTAAAGTTTCACAAGTGCTCACTGCTCTTTGGTAATTCAAGCAATTGGTCATTCTTCATGCACAAGCCTAGATAGTAAGTTCACTCTATTGGACATAGGAAGAAAAGTGTATAGGACAGGAGGAAATAAATCAAGGTTACGTGGATGTTAAAACCTCATATAATGTAGAAGGATGGGTAAACTAAAGGAAGTTGGGAATTCTGAGTGAGGTTGTCGATTTTATGCCAATTAGTGCCGATTTAGAAATAGTTTTACATTATGGGCTCATGCCCATTAAGAACCAGGTTGGACTGGCCAAATTCATTTCAGATATGATCCATACAGTCAGCAGAGGAAGCTTTCCTGTTGTAAAAAGACAGCGTGCTAACCCACTGTTCTACAAAAGTGACACTTTAAAACCAGTTTCCTCATGGATTTCAAAAACAAAAATCACTATGTGATCAAACAGTAAGTAAAGGACAAAAATAAAAACAGTAAGTGCTGGAAATACTCAGCAGGTCAGGCAGCATCCGTGGAGAGAGAAACAGAACTATTATATCATCATCCGGGATGAAAGGTCACAGACCTGAAGTGTTGGGGCAAATTTTACAGACCCCCCTGACGTCAAGGGTCGTGGCAGCAGGGGGCCGGAAAATGGCTCCGGCAGAGGTACACCATGGGCCTTGACGCTGGGAAGGCCCGGGCGATATTGTTGGCGGTGGCGAGGCCTCGTGGGGGCACCCCTGCCGCTCAGTGAAAGGAAACAAATTTAAATGTGCACATTAATTTAAATAAAGGAATTAATTACCATCTTACCTCTGCCTTCCGGCCTGCTGCGATATTGGTGCCGGTGGCCTGCACTCCCGCACCTTCTGGGGATCTGAGGAGGAACACAGGTGGGGAGGGGGGAGCAGGTAAGCTTTTCAGTATTGCGGGGGGTGGGGAGGGGGGTCAAACTAATATCATTAATTTAGGGGATGGTGGGAAGGGTTAGAGTTTAAAGTTTATGTACTTGGTGGTGGGGGGGAAGGTCAGGTGGGCAGGGAAAGTGTTTTGGGGGGAGGGCAAGTAATGAATTTTATGGTTATTGGGGGTGGGAGAGGAAAATTTAAATGTATTTCAATTTTTTCATTCAACTTACCTTTAAATATTTAAATCGAAAGTTAGAGCTCAAAGTCCTTTAAAAATGGCGTCAGCGCCTGCACAAAGGCAGCTGATGCCATTGCCGGGAATGGTGTGCCCGCCCCTCCATGTCATCCAGGGGTGGGGGGGGCAATCCCCCCCGAGGCATTTAAATGAGCCTCTGCGTTTAATATCGCGGTGGCTCCACAAAGTGCAACCTGCATGTCCGCCGTCGTATACATTTCAGCCGGTTAAGTTTGTTTTTCTCTCTCTAAAAATGCTGCCAGACTTGCTGAGTCTTTCCAGCATTTCAGTTTTTATTTCAGATTTCCAGCATCTGTAGTATTTTGCTTTTATTTTAGTAAAATACAAAAGTTGCATGAAAGAATTTTTAATAATTAGCATTTTAAATATGAATGAGTTCAAGTGCTAGAAAGGATCTCAACATATTAGGGCATATGCATATCAAATAAGTAACAAAACTGTACTAATGCAGCCCTTGACTCATTTGTAGATTAAATATTTTCCATATAAGATACAAGGAGGTAACATGAATTCTAGAAATGAAAATTATGTACGTGACAGCCTTTCAGAGCTGATACAATGCATCAATAAAAACATGTTCGCCTACTTCTATTTGAGTTGCTTGGTTGAGTTGAGAATTATAGTGTTTGTTGACTTAATTTATCAAGTATTTGTCAGCAAGATCAATAAAATGATGCATAAAGGACTGTTGTCCCACCAGTTGTTAATGAGAACCAAATGTCAATCAATTAGCCAATGGAACAAAGTTCATGTAATCAATGCAGGGACAGTGCACATTAGCAGAATAAATCAGATGTAGCAGAAAGTTATCAGGAATCTCAATTGTCATGCTTCTGTTGCACCAATAATAGTGACATTGCTCTTGATTCAGCAGGTCAAGGTCAGTAAAGTGTAATTTTGGTCTAAGAGTTTACCCCAGTTATTTCCCTCCAAATGATTTACAAGGCCAATTACCAGTTAAGTGCAAATTCCTTCCTGTTAAAAAAATGAGGTGATTTCTTCCTCCTCTCACCCTGCACCCCACCCCCTTTTCCCCTCTGTTCCCTTGAAGGTGCCACCCCATGCTGGGGCATAATTCTCCCAGATGCGTAGCACCTTCCAGTACCTCACCGAAGTGGTCGCTGGTGAGCCCTGACACTCAGTTTTACCAGACCATTTCATCATGGGGAGGATGCATCACAGCTGAGCACCTTCCACCTGAAATCCGCATGCAAGCTCTATCCTGTAGGTGTTCGAGGACAGTGAGAAGGGGAAGCTGATTTCACCCCTGCCTAGTGCTGGGATACTGAGACAAATTGTAGCACCATATCACAGCTCCAGAAGCTCAAATCTCTGGAATGGGACTATCTTCTGTCTCAGAGGTGATAGTGTTAGCACTGAGCTATGGTGACTAAACAAACCAGGATCACAGAATGAATGTCTTAGCAATCATTGCTTAGTGTAATCCTGGCAGCACCCGCACAATCGGAACACAATGGGTTAATGAAGATATAGGATGCTGGACCTTGGGCTAATCCCTGTGACACTTCACTAGTAACCTCAGGCCACTCTTCAAACGTATTTCTAACAACCATCTTCTGTTTTCTATTATCACATTCTATCATTTTTCCCACAGCATTGTTTCCCCTTATCTTCTTGATCAGCCTCTTATGAAGGATGTTATCAAATGAATTTGAAGAGTTTAAATAAATGCCAGCTAGATTTCCATCACCTGTGGAAGCTTAGGACAGCCTTGTAAAATAAAATCCAGAAAGTTCGTCTGGCAGTATCGGTTTTACCTAAAGCCAAACTAACTCAATTATCATCCCTCACTTACCCAAACACTCATAAACGTAATCCTTTGAAATATTCTCTCTACCATTTAAGTTAATCCAGGATCACATGTATAAACTGCTTTGAGGCAATTTTCACATTTGCTCTCTTCCTCAGATGCAGTACCTCTTTCTCATTAACAACATCTTACGCTGTCCGCTTGGCTTAGTTGGCAGGATGCTTGCCTCTCATCATAAAGTTGTGGGTTCAAGCCCCAGTCCAGGGGTCCAGCATTTAAGTTTGGCTGAGGGAGGGCTGCATTGTAGGAAGTGTCGTTCTTCAAATGAGATGTTGACCTGCCTGTTCCGATGGTCATGAAAGATCCTGAAGCAGTACTCGTAGAAAAACAGGGGCTTCTGTGGTGTCCTAATCAACACTCCTCTCTCAACCAAAAGCTTAACAACTGATGGTGTAGCTCATTTATTACTTCGGAGATTTTGCTGCATGCAAAATGGCTGCACTGTTTGCTACTTAACAACTGAGACAGCACTTCAAATGACAAGTGCTTTGGGATTTCCCGAAGACATGATAGCAATGCATTTTATAAATGTAAGTTCAATCAATAAATGATCTTGGTTCCCATTGAAAGACAGGTAGTAGTAGTAATTCTGTCATACAACAACCCTTGATTAGAATACTTCCCAAGCTACAGTCTCTGAAGATCCTGTACCTTTCAAGATCTCACTTCTGCACAGGTGTGCATTGCATTATTCATGAAGTTGTTTTCATATTATTCTTTGGCTTCAGTAGTTTTGGTTTTAGCTCAAACTGCCACAAAAATCTGTTTTTCCCTTTGTCTTAGGTAGCTGTCAGTCTAACTGTGGCCTAGTAAAAGCCTTCACCAGCAGGAGTGTGACCATGGCACCCTCCACTGCACCCCCATGACAATGTTACTTCATCATATACTTGAACCAACCTAGTTGCTATGTATATGATTCAGTTGAGAGAGCCATTAGGTGGAGTTTTAATATTTTGACATACCAGGCATAGGATGGGGTGGGTGCTTGGTCACAAGTGGACAACCCAGAGGTGCTTTTGGCTTACCTTTGCGGGTGCAGAGTTAGTAGAAGTACTGTGTTCTGTGTTATTGGAGGAGTTTTGCAAACTGTTACGACCAGGTGAGAAGGGGTCAAGGGGTTCCCTCTCAGCCTTTGCCTGGTTTAACCGTAATAGGGTTTAATTTTAGAAACACCATGTTTTTAGCTCCCCCTCAGTGAATCCTTGTTCACTGCTCCAATTGTAAGTCAAACAAATCAATCAGGTTTCCTTAGATTTAAGCAAGAAAGGTGGAAGTTTATTAATCTTAAACTCTAATCTGGTTAACGACTATGAATATGCGACGTGACCATGCCAGCATGCATACGCGATAAACATACACGCAGATAGAGACAGAAAAAGTGGAAGGAATAAATGGGAAAAGGTTGCGGTAATATCTGGTAGTTACAGTCCTTTAAGTTCAATGAGGAGTCTTTGCTTGCCAGTAAGTCTTGAAATTTGTTGGGGCCCAGTGCACACTTCAACTTGTTTCGATGTTGGAGTCTTTTCTCTCTTGAGGTTTACATGTCTTCTGTGGGTCGAGTGATTTGGGAGAAAGCGAGAGAGAGAGAGAGAGCGGCTTCCTTGTTCCAGCTTCAGTTGCGAACTGCCTCCTGTTCCTTTCTGTGTGATACAATTTTAAAAAAACAGGTTGCCAGCAGGTTATTCATGTGACTAGCTCCTTATTTGGAACCGTCTCTCCTGCGAGGTTTGTGGATTGTATTACCTTAGCAGTCTCTGGAATGCGCTTCCTTACATCTTCAATGTCTGGTGATCAAAATCCATTTGGGTTAATTGGAACAGGGAATAGTCCTTTGACTCCACAAGCAGCATCTCTTAGTATGCAAATGTCCTTCCAGTTCAGTGTCTGGTGATGTTCAAACAAGTAATTTCTTCACTCCAGCAACAGTTTGATATCAATTTTCATATGACAAAATTAATATGCCTCATTCTTAGCAGGTGGGGTCTGCATGACAAAACATTGTGGATTTTCAAGGGCGTGCTGCTGGATTTTGACAAGGAGGCCGGAGGAGTCAATTGGCCTGTCAGGAGAACACCTGTTTCAGTATTGGGGGATATGCAGTGCCTCTTGGGCTGCAGCATGACCTGGAAACGGAACGCAGGCAGCACAGAAGGGAAACTGTAAGCAGAGGGAGAAGCAGGGCTCTCAAACGAAGGCCCAACCCACTGAGGGTCTTTAGGGAGCACTTCTCCTACCTCCACCTCAGCCAGGAGCAGTGGGTGAGGTGCCAGCGTTTCACCAAATAGGTAGTCACTAGACCATGCTACTCCTACAACACAACCTCCAGCCTCAGCTCAGGGTGAAGACTGCACTGCCAGTGGCCATCAAGGTCACTGTTGCCCTCAATTTCTATGCCAGTGACTCCTTTCAGCCGGGAGCAGGCGACATTAGTAATATCTCACAGTTAAGTTCATTGCTGCATCAGGGAGGTAACAGGAGCCCTGTATGGAAGGAAATGGAGGATTCATCATCATCTCACTGACCAGAGAGAAACAGGAGAGAGTACATGGCTTTGCCAGGATGGTAGGATTTCCAATGGTGCAGGATGCACTCAACTGCACACAGGTGGCTCTGCAGGCCTCAAATGTTAACAGGCAGATGTTTGGTAACTGCAAAGGCTACCAATCCATTAATGCTCAGTTGGTCTGCGACCAGGCCTAGTGAATGCTTTGGTGAATGCTCATTATCCTGGCAGCAGCCACAATGCATTCACCCTGTGCCAGTCAGCTGTATCCACTATCGTTGGTCCACCATGAAAAACCAGAGGTTGGTTGCTGGATGACAAAGAATACCTGCTCTATACCTGGCCCATGCTTCCCTCTGCCACCCAACACGCAAGTACAGCGTGTCAATTATGACACCCTTACAGACACCAAGAACGTCATGGAGCAAACCATCAGTGTGCTGAAGCAATGGTTCTGCTGCCTAGTACTCACCGGGGAGGGTTTCCAGGTTCGTGTAGGTCTGCTGCGTCCTCCATTAACCCAGATCATCAGGGTGTAGCCCTTGCCACCAGGCATTCAGGTGCCACTTCAGGAAGAGGAGGAAGAGGAGGAGACATATGGACCCCATTGCTCCAGACAAGCTGTCCATGAGTGGACTCCAGTTCCACTGAGATGTCATCCCACATTACAGTTGCTCCAAAATTCCCTACCTTTCAATTCATCTGCTCTGGACCATCACAGCATTCTCTTGGCCAAAATCCTAAAAATAAAAGCCACCAATACAAAACCATTCCATAACAACTTTGGCCAATGACACTTCCAATAATACAAACAAAACTGTGTTATTTACCGCTTCGTGCCTGACTTACGGGTGCCCTTGCCTGGCCTAGTGCTCCTACTAAGCACTACCCCAGTGGCTGCAGCATGGGTGCTGGAAGGCTGCTGAGTTTCACTGGGGGAGACTGCAATTGGCCTTGCTGGGTGACCTCGAGCAGCTCTGGGTCTTGTGAGCCTGGTTTCGGACTGCACCACCTGGGCACCGGTGACAGGAGTAGGAACTGGCTGGCTGACAGGCTATAGCAAGGACACTAGTGGAGTGGCAGCGATGGGAGCACAAATGCTGTCACACTGGCACTCCTCTGGGGCAGCACCTCAACAATGTTAGTATCCATGAAGTTTGTGTGTTGCCTGTCTTAGCAGGACAGGATGTGGGAAAATTGTCCATTGTGATTCCTGCACCTGAAAACAGTCCTTATCCAACATTTGTCTGTAATACAAACGATTCTTTAATGTGGGCTGTATCATGTCTAAACTTCTGTCACCTGTTCCAAACATTCCTTAGATGTAAATTTAACATCAAGCTATTGGCACTGCATCCATACTTTCAGTGCCACACCACATCCTTAATGCTTCTTTTGTATATTTAGTGGTCGTAACTCCCCACCAAATATCCTCATATTTCTCTGTAACAAAACTTCTGGTGAATTTTCATTAAATTTTGTTGAGCTATTTTCCTCCAACGTCGCACTTCCCCAACCGAATTAAGTGATATGCTGAAAAGGTGAATTGGTGACATTGAGATCTATTAAAAGAGAGGGCTGGCTTGTTGGTCAAAATGACTGGTTCCTGTTGCTGAAAATTGTTATGTGCTCTTTTAAGTCCTTTATCTCCCATTCATGCTTCCTTGGTCAAATAGGATAATCCTGGAGTTGTTCTGCAACCACTGGGTCATTCGAATTTCTGACAATTTGCAGGGCATTGTGCTTTAGGCAGGTAATTTTAGTTCATGTCTTGACACAGGGAGCCGAGCAGATCGGTGAGCATGCTATCACTGTTTACAGAAATGCAGATATCTCTCCAGAGTTACTGGTGCGATTGACTGTACACATGCCTCCAGTAGCAGCCTCCACTATTTCATCAGCATTAAGCGATTTCATACCTTGAACATCCAAATGGTGTGCGATCACAGGCACAGCCTCTTTCACATTAATGCTGAGCTTGCAGGAAGCTGCCACACTACTTTATCCTGAGCCAGTCTAGTATCCCTACTATCTTTCAGAATCAAGAACTCAGATGACTGCTTAGTGACAAGTACTGTATCCAGTGCACTCGGCCATTTCTTGATATTACATGAAATTAATCGAATTGAGTGAAGACTGGCATCTGCGATGATGGGGACCTCAGCAGGAGGCCAAGATGGATTTGTGGCTGAAGATGCTTGTAAACATTTCAGCTTTGTCTTTTGCGCTTACATTCTGGGCTCTGCCATCATTGAGGATGGGGACATTTGTGGAGCCTCCTCCTCTCCTTAGTTGTTTATTTGTCCACTCCCATTCTTGACTGGATGTGGCAGGACTGCAGAGCTTTGATCTGATCTGTTAGTTGTGGGATCGTTTAGCTCTGTTTATAGCATGCTGCTTCCATTGTTTAACATGCAGGTAGTAATGTTGTATGTTGTAGCCTCACCAGGTTAGCACTGTCTTTTATTTAAAGTACACCTGGCGTTGCTCCTGGCATGCTCTTCTACACTTCTCAAGTGTACCAGGGTTGATCCCGTGGCTTGACAGTAACGGTAGAGTGAGGGAATGCCAGACCATGAGTTTACTGATTGTGGTTGAATACAATTCTGCTGCTGCTGATGGCCTATAGGATGCCCAGTTTTGAGCTGCCATATCTGTTCTGAATCTATTCCATTTAGCACGGAACTTTGTCTCCACAAGAACTGTGCGATGGTCACACTGACCAATGCACTGGACAGATGCATCTGCGACAGATAGATTGGTCAAGATGAGGTTTTTCCCTCATGTGGTTCTGTCACCCCTGCTGCAGGACAAGTCTGGCAGCTATATCCTTCAGGACTCCGGAGAACCAGAGACAGAGACAGAGCGAGAGAGAGAGGAGCATGGTGGGAGTGGAGGTTTAAAAAGTATACCAAAAGCCCAGAGTCGGAGACCACAGACAGAGACAGAGCAAGAGAGAGAGGAGCACGGCGGGAACAGCAGGAGCCAAGCAGGGAAAAATCGAAAAGTGACATCAGAGTAATGAGACAATCAACAGTGAGAGCAGGGAAACAGAGAGCCGCCGGGGTGAGTTTACAGGTAAGCTATTAATTTAATTTAATTTAAATCAAACATAACATCAAACATCACAGGCAAGCAGGCTGGTGATTGGTTTGGGAAGAAGCTACCTGTTTGGCGAGGAGCTGGTAAGTGATTAAGGTCCATTCTAATCCAAATGTTTAAAATAATAAAGGAACTAGTGGTAAGCTTAATAAAATATATAAAAAAGGAAAATAAAATAAATAATTGAATAAAATAATTAAGTAGTTAATTAAAACACTTTGAGGATGGCAGAACAGGTGATGTGTCATGACTGCAGCATGTGGGAGCTCCTGGATGCCGGTGTGATCCAGGGCAAACACGTCTGCAGTAAGTGTTTGAGGCTCTAAGAGATTCGGCTCAGAGTCATTGAACTGGAGTCCAAGCTGCAGACACTGCGACACATCAGGGAGGGGGAAAGTTACCTCGACATTTTGTACCAGGAGGCAGTCACACCCCTTAGGATCGGGTCTTCTGATTTGGTCAGTGGTCAGGGACAGGAGAGTGTGGCTGAAGCTAAGGCAGGTAAGGGGACCCAGAGGGCAAGAATGCAGGAGCCTCAGCCATTGCGATTGTCCAACAGGTTTGAGGTTCTTTCAGTTTGTTTGGATGAGAGTGGGGGCTGCAGGGTACCATGGTACAGGAAACCATTCAAATGGAGGGAGAAAAAAGGAATGTAGTGGTACGAGGCGACAACATAGTTTTTTTTTAGAATATTACAGCGCAGTACAGGCCCTTCGGCCCTCGATGTTGCGCCGACCTGTGAAACCATCTGACCTACACTATTCCATTTTCATCCATGTGTCTATCCAATGTCCACTTAAATGCCCTTAAAGTTGGCGAATCTACTACTGCTGCAGGCAGGGCGTTCCACGCCCTTACTACTCTCTGAGTAAAGAAACTACCTCTCACATCTGTCCTATATCTATCACCCCTCAACTTGAAGCTATGTCCCCTCGTGTTTGCCATCACCATCCGAGGAAAAAGACGCTCACTATCCACCCTATCTAACCCTCTGATTATCTTATATGTCTCTATTAAGTCACCTCTCCTCCTCCTTCTCTCCAACGAAAACAACCTCAAGTCCCTCAGCCTTTCCTCGTAAGACCTTCCCTCCATACCAGGCAACATCCTAGTAAATCTCCTCTGCACCCTTTCCATAGCTTCCACATCCTTCCTATAATGCGGTGACCAGAACTGCACGCAATACTCCAGATGCGGTCTCACCAGAGTTTTGTACAGCTGCAGCATGACCTCGTGGCTCCGAAACTCGACCCCCCTACTAATAAAAGCTAACACACCATATGCCTTCTTAACAGCCCTATTAACCTGGTTAGCAACCTTCAGGGATTTATGCACCTGGACACCAAGATCTCTCTGTTCATCTACACTACCAAGAATCTTCCCATTAGCCCAGTACTCTGCATTCCTGTTACTCCTTCCAAAGTGAATCACCTCACACTTTTCCGCATTAAACTCCATTTGCCATCTCTCAGCCCAGCTCTGCAGCCTATCTATGTCTCTCTGTACCCTACAACATCCTTCGGCACTATCCACAACTCCACCGACCTGAGTGTCATCTGCAAATTTACTAACCCACCCTTCTACACCCTCTTCCAGGTCATTTATAAAAATGACAAACAGCAGTGGCCCCAAAACAGATCCTTGCGGTACACCACTAGTAACTAAACTCCAGGATGAACATTTGCCATCAACCACCACCCTCTGTCTTCTTTCAGCTAGCCAATTTCTGATCCAAAGCTCTAAATCACCTTTAACCCCATACTTCCGTATTTTCTGCAATAGCCTACCGTGGGGAACCTTATCAAACGCCTTACTGAAATCCATATACACCACATCCACTGCTTTACCCTCATCCACCTGTTTGGTCACCTTCTCGAAAAACTCAATAAGGTTTGTGAGGCACGACCTATCCGTCACAAAACCGTGCTGACTATCTCTAATGTACTTATTCTTTTCAAGATGATTATAAATCCTGTCTCTTATAACCTTTTCCAACATTTTACCCACAACCGAAGTAAGGCTCACAGGTCTATAATTACCAGGGCTGTCTCTACTCCCCTTCTTGAACAAGGGGACAACATTTGCAATCCTCCAGTCTTCCGGCACTATTCCTGTCGACAATGACGACATAAAGATCAAGGACAAAGGCTCTGCAATCTCCTCCCTAGCTTCCCAGAGAATCCTAGGATAAATCCCATCTGGCCCAGGGGACTTATCTATTTTCACACTTTCCAAAATTGCTAACACCTCCTCCTTGTGAACCTCAATCCCATCTAGCCTCATAGCCTGAATCTCAGTATTCTCAACAACATTTTCTTTCTCTACTGTAAATACTGACGCAAAATATTCATTTAACACTTCCCCTATCTCCTCTGATTCCACACACAACTTCCCACTACTATCCTTGATTGGCCCTAATCTAACTCTAGTCATTCTTTTATTCCTGATATACCTATAGAAAGCCTTAGGGTTTTCCCTGATCCGATCCACCAATGACTTCTCGTGTCCTCTCCTTGCTCTTCTTAGCTCTCCCTTTAGATCCTTCCTGGCTAGCTTGTAGCTCTCAAGCGCCCTAACTGAGCCTTCACGTCTCATCCTAACATAAGCCTTCTTCTTCCTCTTGACAAGCGCTTCAACTTCTTTAGTAAACCACGGCTCCCTCACACGACAACTTCCTCCCTGCCTCACAGGTACATACTTATCAAGGACACGCAGTAGCTGCTCCTTGAATAAGCTCCACATTTCGATTGTTCCCATCCCCTGCAGTTTCCTTCCCCATCCTACGCATCCTAAATCTAGCCGAATCGCATCATAATTTCCTTTCCCCCAGTTATAATTCTTGCCCTGCGGTATATACCTGTCCCTGCCCATCGCGAAGGTAAACCTAACCGAATTGTGATCACTATCACCAAAGTGCTCACCTACATCTAAATCTAACACCCGGCCGGGTTCATTTCCCAGTACCAAATCCAATGTGGCATCGCCCCTGGTTGGCCTGTCTACATACTGTGTCAGAAAACCCTCCTGCACACACTGGACAAAAACTGACCCATCTAAAGTACTCGAACTATAGTATTTCCAGTCGATATTTGGAAAGTTAAAGTCCCCCATAACAACTACCCTGTTACTCTCGCCCCTGTCGAGAATCATCTTCGCTATCCTTTCCTCTACATCTCTGGAACTATTTGGAGGTCTATAAAAGACTCCCAACAGGGTAACCTCACCTCTCCTGTTTCTAACCTCAGCCCATACTACCTCAGTAGACGAGTCCTCAAACGTCCTTTCTGCCGCTGTAATACTCTCCTTGATTAACAATGCCACACCCCCCCCCCTCTTTTACCATCTTCTCTGTTCTTACTGAAACATCTAAATCCCGGAATCTGCAACATCCATTCCTGCCCCTGCTCGACCCATGTCTCCGAAATGGCCACTACATCGAGATCCCAGGTACCAACCCATGCTGCAAGCTCACCCACCTTATTCCGGATGCTCCTGTCGTTGAAATAGACACACTTTAAACCAGGTTCTTGCTTGCCAGTGCCCTCTTGCGTCCTTGTAACCATATCCCTGACCTCACTACTCTCAACATCCTGTACACTGGCACTACAATTTAGGTTCCCATTCCCCTGCTGAATTAGTTTAAACCCCCCCGAAGAGCACTAGCAAACCTCCCCCCCAGGATATTGGTACCCCTCTGGTTCAGGTGAAGACCATCCTGTTTGTAGAGGTCCCAGCTACCCCAGAAAGAGCCCCAATTATCCAGGAAACCAAAACCCTCCCTCCTACACCATCCCTGCAGCCACGTGTTCAACTCCTCTCTCTCCCTATTCCTCGCTTCGCTATCACGTGGCACGGGCAACAACCCAGAGATAACAACTCTGTTTGTTCTCGCTCTAAGCTTCCACCCTAGCTCCCTAAATTTCTGTCTTAAATCCCCATCTCTCTTCCTACCTATGTCGTTGGTGCCTATGTGGACCACGACTTGGGGCTGCTCCCCCTCCCCATTAAGGATCCCAAAAACACGATCCGAGACATCACGAACCCTGGCACCTGGGAGGCAACATACCAACCGTGAGTCTCTCTCGTTCCCACAGAACCTCCTATCTGTTCCCCTAACTATGGAGTCCCCAATGACTAATGTTCTGCTCCTCTTCCCCCTTCCCTTCTGAGCAACAGGGACAGACTCTGTGCCAGATATCTGTACCCCATTGCTTACCCCTGGTAAGTCGTCCCCCGCAACAGTATCCAAAACGGTTAGGGGGATTGACACTGTTCTCTGCAGCAAACAGCAAGAATGCAGACAGCTGTGTTGCCTGCCTGGTGCCAGGGTTCGGGACATCTGCTAAGGGCTGGAGAAGAACTTACAGTGGGAGGGGGAGGATCCAGTCGTCGTGGTCCATGTAGGTACCAACGGCATAGGCAGGACAAGGAAAGAGGTTCTGCATTGTCAGTATGAGGAACTAGGTACCAAATTAAGAAGCAGAACCTCAAAGATAATAATCTCTGGATTATTACCTGTGCCACATGCAAATTGGCAAAGGGCAAATAAGATTTGCGAAATTAATGCATGGCTCAAAGACTGGTGTGGTAGAAGTGGGGTCAGGTTCGTGGGGCACTGGCACCAGTACTGGGGAAAGTGGTGGTTGTACCGTTGGGACGGTCTACACCTGAACCATGCTGGGGCCAGTGTTCTAGTGAGCCACATAATTAGGGAAGTAGAGAGGGTTTTAAGCTGAATAGTAGGGGCAAGGGATCAAATTTGGGAAGATATGGTAAATCAAGGAGTAGAAACAAGGCAAGAGAGAAAGGTATTAATATGGGAAATGATAAACTGACTGTGACAGGAAGGGAGAGGGCGTACAAATTGAAGAGTAAATCAACAAATAAGCCTAGAGGGAACAAAAATAATAAAAGGACAAAACTAAAGGCTCTGTATCTGAATGCACGTAGCATTCGAAACAAAACAGATGAACTGAGAGCGCAAATAGAAATAAATAAGTACGATCTGATAGCCATTACAGAGGCATGGCTGCAGGATGACATAGATTGGGACCTGAATATTGAAGGGTACATGGTGTTTAGGAAGGACAGGAAGCTAGGAAAAGGTGGAGGGGTAGCTCTGTTAATTAATTATGGTATTTGCACAATAGAGAGGGATGACCAAAGTTCAGGAGACCAGGATGTAGAAGCAGTTTGGGTAGAGATGAGAAATCATAAAGGCAAGAAGTCACTTGTGGGAGTGGTGTGTACAGGCCGCCTAACATTAACCACACTGTAGGACAGGGTATAAAGGAAGAAATAATGGCAGCTAGTCAGAAAGGTACAGCGATAATTATGGGGCATTTTAACCTACTTATAGACTGGAAAAATCAGATGGGCAGAGGTAGCCTAGATGAGGAGTACATAGAATGTTTTCGGGATTATTTCTTGGAACAATACATTCTGGAGCCAACTAGAGAGCAGGCTATACTAGACCTGGTATTGTGCAACGAGATAGGATTAATTAATGACCTCATAGTAAAGGCACCCCAAGGCAGCAGCAAACATAATATGATTGAAGTTTACATTCAGTTTGAGGGAGAGAAGAATGGGTCCAAGACCAGTATTTTAAACTTAAATAAGGGCAATTGTGAGGGCATGAAAGCAAAGCTAGCTAAAGTGAACTGGCAAATCAGGTTAAGGTATAGGTCAATGGAGATGCAGTGGCAGATATTTAACGGGATATTTCAGAATACACAGAATAGATACATTTCAAGGAGAAAGAAAAATTCCAAGAGTGGGACCCACCATCCATGGTTAACTAAAACAATTAAAGATAGTATCAAACTTAAAGAAAAAGCCTATAATTGTGCAAAGATGGGAGGCAGATCAGAAGATTGGACAGAATATAAAAAACAGCAAAGAATGACTAAAAGATTGATAAGGAAGGTAAAATTAGAGTACAAGAGAAAGCTAGCAAGAAATATAAAGACAGATAGTAAGAGTTTCTATAGATATTTTAAAAAGAACAAAGTGAGCACTGGTCCTATAGAAAGTGAGTCTGGGGAATTAATAATGGATAATAAGGAGATGGCAAATGAATTGTATAGATATTTTGCACCGGTCTTCACCATAAGAGGATACAAGTAGCATCCCAGTATTAGCTGTAAGTCAGGAAATGGAAGGGAGGGAGGAACTCAAAAAAATTACAATCACCAGGGAAGTGGTACTAAACAAATTGTTGGACAATTGGGCTGACAAGTCTCTGGGTCCTGATGGACTTCATTCTAGGGTGTTAAACGAAGTAGCTAGTGAGATAGTTGATGCGTTAGTTTTAATTTTCCAAAATTCCCTAGATTCGGGGAAGGTTCTGTTAGATTGGAAAATAGCGTGTTTAACTCCTTTATTCAAAAAGGGAGGGAGACAGAAAGCAGGAAACTACAGGCCAGTTAGCTTAACATCTGTCTTAGGGAAAATGTTAGAAGCTATTATTAAAGATGTTATAGCAGGACATTTAGAAAAATGAAAGGTAATCAGGCAGAGTCAACATGGTTTTGTGAAAGGGAAATCATTTTTAACCAATTTATTGGAGTTCTTTGAGGGAGTTACATGTGCTGTGGATAAAGGGGAACTGGTGGATGTATTGTACTTAGATTTCCAGAAGGCATTTGATAAGGTACCACATCAAAGGTTATTGCAGAAAATAAAAGTTCATGCTGTAGGGGGTAACATATTGGCATGGATAGAAGATTGGCTAGCTAACAGGAAACAGAGAGTAGGCATAAATGGGTCATTTTCTGGTTGGCAAGATGTAATGAGTGATGTGCCACAGGGATCTGTGCTGGGGCCTCAACTTTTTACAATTTATATAAATGACTTAGATGAAGGGACCGAAGGTATGGTTGCTAAATATGCTGATGACACAAAGATCAGTAGGAAAGTAACTTGTGAAGAGGACATAAGGGGGCTACAAAGGGATATAGATAGGTTAAGTGAGTGGGTAAAGACCTGGCAAATGGAGTATAATGTAGGAAAGTGTGAAATTGTCCACTTTGGCAGGAAGAATAAAAAAGAAACATATTATCTAAATGGTAAGAGATTGCAGAGCTCTGAAATGCAGTGGGATCTGGGTGTCCTAGTGCATGAATCGCAAAAGGTTAGTATGCAGATACAGCACGTAATTAGGAAAACTAATAGAATGTTATCGTTTATCGCATGGGGAATTGAATACAAAAATACGGAGGTTATGCTTCAGCTATACAGGGCATTGATGAGACCACATCTAGAGTACTGTGTACAATACTGGTCTCTTTATTTCAGGAAGGATGTAAATACATTGGAGGCAGTACAGAGAAGGTTTACTAGACTAATACCTGGAATGGGTGGGCTGTCTTACGAGGAAAGATTGGACAGGTTAGGTTTGTCACATTCGCTGGAATTTAGAAGAGTAAGAGGCGACTTGATTGCCACATATAAGATACTGAGGGGTCTTGACAGGGTGGATGTGGAAAGGATGTTTCCCCTTGTGGGAGAATCTAGAACTAGGGGTCACCTATTTAAGACAGAGATGAGGAGAAATTTTTTCTCTCAGAGGGTTGTGAGTCTTTGGAATTCTCTTCTTCAAAAGGCAGTGGAAGCAGAGTCTTTGAACACTTTTAAGGCAGAGGTAGCTAGATTCCTAATAAGCAAGGGGGTGGATGGTTATCGGGGGTAGGTGGAAATGTGGAGTAATCAGTTCAGCCATGAAGTTATTGAATGACAGAGTGGGCTCGAAGGGCCGAGTGGCCTACTCCTGCTCCTAATTCGTGTGTTTGTATGACTCAACCAGCTCAGTCAGTAGTGGTGCTCCTAAGCCACTCTTGGCGATGGACATTGAAATCTTCCACATAGAGTACATGTTATTGAGTGGATACAGAGGCAACGGAGAAGGTACAAAGAAGATTCAAAAGCACGAAACATGAGAGGTTATAATTATCGGGAAAGACTGAACTGGCTGGGGCTCTTTTCTCTAGAAAGAAAAGTTGGAAGGATGACTTGATGGAAGTTTTTAAAATTATGAACGAGTTTGTTAGGGTAGACATAGAGAAGATGTTCCCATTTGTGGGAGAGTTCAAAACTAGAGGTCATAAATAGAAGATAATAACTCAGAAATTCAATAAGGAATTCAGGAAAGTCTTCTTTACCCAGAGAAAGCTTAAAATGTGGAACTTACTACCACATGGCGTCATTGTGGTGAATAGCATAGATACATATAAGGGGAAGCTGGATAAGTGCATGAGGAAGAATAGAATAGAAGGATACGCTAATAGGACAAAATATAGTGAGGGAGGAAGAAGCTCATATGGAGCGTGAACATTGGCTTAGTCCAGTTGGCCCTTTCTTCTATCCTTCCTTTTCCGTTTCATGTTATCTTAAAATAGAAAAACAGTGAATGAATGAGAACATTAACATAACAGATGATAGATGGAAACATGCATGCATGCATAAAATAATAGTACAATGGGTGTCCAGGAATGTACTAAAACTTACAGGGGGACTCCACAAGTCTGACAGTATTTTGCATAGGGTATCTAGAAGTATATTAATATTGTACAGTGCGTCTCCAGGGATGTGTCAGTATTTGCAAGGAACTCTCCAGGGTTATGCCAATATTTGCAGGAGGCACCCTATTATATGGTATTTGCAGTGCTCTAAGGATGTGTCAATATTCAGAGTTTCTTCAGCAGTGTGTTAGTATCTGACGGAGGTCCGTGGGAGTGTGTCAATAATTTCAGGAGGTTTCAATATTTACAGGCAGTTCCTCTGAAGCGTTAATATTTACAAGTGGTCCCCAAGTAGCAAAGTTTGAAAAGTCCTGCTGTGGACTCAAATTTAATGGGCATTCGGCAACATTCACTCAACTGACACCATTAACTGGTGCCCCAGAGAACCTTTCAGAGGGGAAGGTTGAAGTGAAAGGAATTTTATTATTGCTTAGATTTTTGCAATGATTACAGTGCTTCAATGACTTTGCTTTCAAATGTAAAAATTACCACTAGACAGAAGGTTGCAAAAACATAGTTATATTTCTATATAATTCATACTGATTTATAATGTATTTATAAACATGTCAAAAATAACAAATGATTTCCATTTTTTAATGTTTTCTTTTAATACCGCTGAGGAACGCATTCAAATTATGCATCTGAGCCTAATCTCATTTTAATAAATGCCTTTCAATTGTCAAGAGTGTAATCTGATTTCCCAGCTCAGCTCCCAGTTCCTGACAATCATTGTCCCTTTGTTTTTTGTTTGTTTTCCAATCTTTCTCCACCCTTCTCTGAAGGCACTGGCCCATGCTCGGGGTACAATTCCATAGCAGCAGTGGTCATGCTTCATTTGTGAGGCTATTTTACTGTGGTTGTCATTGCAGCTCAGCCAGACGCTGTCACATGTCTTGAAAGCCACACACACACAAACACAGATATACACAAACACCAGCACACATGGATACAGACATAAACACACAGACACACATACTCATACAGACACACAGACACATACACACACATACTCACAGACACATCATACAGACTGTTACAACAGACCGCTCCTGTCACACACAGACACACAAAGTCACAGACACACAGTCACAGACTCACAGACACACACACAAATAGACAAACACACAGGTTCACTCACACAGACATACACTCTTACAGACATATACACACACTCACAGACACCTCACGCAGACACACTCCCTCCGCCACACTCTCAGAAACACACACACATGCACAGACACACAGAGATACATATTCATACAGACATACTGGCCGGAGTTTTACACCCCTTCCCCAAGGAATGGGCTGGGAAGTTGTTGGGGGGGGAGCGGGTGTAAAATTGGGTGGGTTGGAAAGGATGCCGTGCCCATCACCTATCTACCACCATTGATATTATACCAGCAGCAAGGGAGGCACATGGCCCACCCGTCCTTAGGCCAATTGAGGTCCTTAAGTGGTCAATTACCCTGTTCCCTATGGCGGCCCTCCCCACCATGGCACTGGCTGCCCCTGCTGGAAGACCTCCCTGCCCTCTCTTTCACCAGGGCCTGGCCAATTGGTCCTGGTAAGACCTGACCCCACTTACCTTTTCCAAGGCCAGTGTCCATGGTGGCTCTTCCCACTGGGTGCAGTCCCAGCAATTGCCACTGCTTCAGGTGGCGCTGCTGGGCCTGAAGAGATGCCGGCCCTCTGATTGGCCAGCAATTCTTGGAGGCAGGACATGCTGTCTGAAAGGGGGGGAAGACATGACTGCAAGCAATTAATTGCCTGAGCCTCACAAAATAGCAGCGTGGCTCCCAGGGCCGGCAGAGGGGGGCTCGTCCCCGGCTTTCCAGTTGGTGGGTGGGGCCACCACCTCCATGTTAAATTCTGGCCACACACACAAGTTCACTTATATGCTCACACAGATCCACACACAGACACATACTTATACAGACACTCGCAAACTCACACCTCACATCGATTGTCATAAAAACACATCTGGTTTACTAATGTTCTTTAGGGAAGGAAATCTGCTGTCCTTACCTGGTCTGGCCTACATGTGACTCCAGACCCACAGCAATGTGGTTGACTCTTAACTGTCCTCTGAAATGGCCTAGAAAGTCACTCAGGTGTCAAGGGCAATTGGGGATCGGCAATAAATGCTGGTGACGCCCACATCCCATGAAAGAATAAAAAAAGGCACGCACAGATATACACAACCACGCATAGACACATGCACATAGAGACACACATTTACACAGATACACACTGACATGCTGACACACACAATATACGCAGACAGAATCAATTACAGAGACACAGACACACACTCACACAGATACACAGACAAACAGACTCACAATGGGTTGAATGTTCTCGTTGAAAGTAAAGTCCCACCACCGGGGCCAAAAGAAGCAGCCAACTTCACTTTGGCCAGTGGTGGGACCCTGGGGCGGCATATTGCTAGCGGTGGCTAATTAAGAGGTCACCATGGCCCCCATCCAATTAAGAATGGCGGCCTACCCCGCAGGGGCTGCCAGCCCAATCATTTGCCAATGTTGAGGCTGCAGCTCCAGGGTGAGAACACCTCAATGGTAAGGAGCCCTCGAAGACAGGTGAGCAAGGCTGGGGGATGCCGAGGCCAGGCAGCAGCCAGGCTGGCCCTGGCGACAGGGTAGAGGTGAGGGGCTGTGATGCACTGGCGGCACTCTTGTCACAGGGGTGGCAATTGTTGCTAGGGGGGTCCCTCCATTGGCCATGGTGTGCCCATAAAGGAGGGTACCCCCCCACCCTGGAGCTTGGTGGGAGCCCACCAGAGTAGGTAGCAAGGGCAGGGGGATGGTTCTCAATGGGCCCCCCTTCCAGATGCCGGGTCCCTTGTTCAGGCACTAAATGCTTTTTAGTGAGAGACACGCCCTCCTCCAAAGTTGGGAAGCTGTCCGTAGGGTTTTTTTGTGCTGTGCTTCCCGTGCGGCGACATGGCCGGCCACCACATGAATAATTGCTGAGGTGGCGGGATGAGGCCCTTCATTGGGCATTAATTGCCCAGTTAAGGGCCTCAATTGGCAGCAGTTCACAGGCCTTCCCACCCCGGACTAAATTTTGGCAGAGGTGGCAAGGTGGCAGAATCCCTCCTCAACCACCATCCCACTGATTTTATGCTCTTCTCACCTTCAAAACCGCTGTGGGGGAGAGCATAAAATTCCCCCCATTCACACAGACACACACAGAGAAACACACACGTTCACACAGGTTTACACACTGACACACACACACAGACCCACACACATAGACACACAGACACACACAGACACACACACACACACACAGATATACACACACAGATACACACAGACACACAAATACACAGGCACACACACACACACAGGCATAGACACACAGATACAGACACAGACACACACTCACATGACACAGTCACATGCGCCTAGACACATATACACTCTCTAGTATAAAAACAAGAAATGCTGGAACCACTCAGCAGTTCTGGCAGCGTCTGTGAAAAGAAAAGCAGAATTAACATTTCGGGTCAGTGACCCTTCTTCGGAACTGACAAATATGAAAATTGTCACAGGTTATAAGCAAGTGAGGTGGGGGTGGGGCAAGAGATAACAAAGGAGAAGGTGCAGATTGGACAAGGCCACATAACTGACCAAAAGGTCATGGAGCAAAGGCAAACAATATGTTAATGGTGTGTTGAAAGACAAAGCATTAGTACGGAAAAGGTGTTAACGGACTGAATAATGAACAGCAGCAAGTGCAAACATGAAAAAAAACAATGGGAAAGCAAACTGAACAAACTAAGATGAAATGAAATAAATGCAAAAAAAAGGTTGTAAAAAATGTAAAAAAGGAAAAAAGAAAAAAGAAAAAACAACTAAAAATGAAAGTAAAATGGGGGGCTATCATGCTCTGAAATTATTGAACTCAATATTCAGTCCAGCAGGCTGTAGTGTGCCTAATCGGTAGATGAGATGCTGCTCCTCGAGCTTGCGTTGATGTTCACTGGAACACTGCAGCAATCCCAGAACGGAGATGTGAGCTTGAGAGCAGGGGGGGGGGAGTGTTGAAATGGCAAGCAACCGAAAGCTCAGGGTCCTGCTTGCGGACTGAGCGGAGGTGTTCCTCCCTCTACCTGGACCCCTCCCCCGGCCACTTACCTGCTCTTGATCTCTTCATTGAAAACTGTCGGCGAGACGTTGGCCATCTCAATTTCTCTGCCCCCCCTACTCACTCTAACCTGTCCCCCTCTGAACTTGAGGCACTCCGTTCTCTCAGGTCTAACCCTGACATGGTCATCAAACCTGCAGACAAGGGTGGTGCTGTTGTTGTATGGCGTACCGACCTCTACCTTGCAGAAGCTCAACGCCAACTCACAGACACTTCTTCCCACCTCCCTCTGGACCATGACTCCACCACCGAACATCAAGCCACCGTCCAAAGGACTGCCACTGACCTCATCTCCTCTGGAGATCTTCCCCCTACAACTTCCAACCTCATGGTATCGCAACCCCGGACAGCCCGCTTCTACCTCCTTCCCAAAATCCACAAATGGGACTGTCCCGGCAGACCCATTGTGTCAGCCTGCTCCTGCCCCACTAACTTATTTCTTCCTATCTTGACTCTATCTTTTCTCCACTGGTCCAGTCTCTTCCCACCTACATCCGTGACTCTTCTGACGCCCTACGTCATTTTGACAATTTCCAGTTTCCTGGTCCCAATCGCCTCCTCTTCACTATGGATGTCCAATCGCTCTACACCTCCATCCCCCACCAGGCTGGTTTGAGGGCTCTCTGCTTCTTCCTGGAACAGAGGCCCAACCAGTCCCCATCCACCACTTGTTCTCACATTGACCAACTTCTCCTCAACTCCACGCACTTCCTTCAAGTAAAAGGTGTCGCTATGGGTACCCGCATGGGTCCTAGTTATGCCTGTCTTTTTGTGGGATATGTCGAGCATTCTTTGTTCCAGTCCTACTCAGGCCCCCTCCCCCAACTCTTTTTCCAGTACATTGATGACTGTATCGGTTCCGTTTCCCGCTCCCGCCCCGAACTGGAAAACTTTATCAACTTTGCTTCCAATTTCCACCCTTCTCTCACCTTTACATGGTCCATCTCTGACACTTCCCCTCTCTTCCTCGACTTCTCTGATTCCATCTTTGGGGATAGGTTGTCTACTAATATCCATTATAAGCCCACCGACTCCCACAGCTACCTCGACTACACTTCTTCACACCCTACCTCCTGTAAGGACTCCATTCCATTCTCCCAGTTTCTCCGTCTTCGACACAGCTGCTCTGATGATGCTACCTTCCATGACGGTGCTTCTGGTATGACCTCCTTTTTCCTCAACCAAGGATTCCCCCCCACTGTTGTTGACAGGGCCCTCAACCGTGTCCGGCCCATTTCCCATACCTTTGCCCTCAACCCTTCCCCTCCCTCCCAGAACTGTGACAGGGTTCCCCTTGTCCTCACTTTCCACCCCATCAGCCTCCATATCCAAAGGATCATCCTCCACCATTTCCGCCACCTCCAGCGTGATGCCACTACCAAACGCATCTTCCCCTCCCTTCCCCTGTCAGCATTCCAAAGGGATCGTTCCCTCCGCGGCATCCTAGTGTACTCCTCCATTACCCCCACCACCTCGTCCCCGTCCCATGGCACCTTACCCTGCAATCGCAGGAGGTGTAATACCTGCCCATTTACCTCCTCTCTCCTCACTATCCCAGGCCCCAAACTCTCTTTCAGGTGAAGCAGCGATTTACTTGTACTTCTTTCAATGTAGTATACTGTATTCGCTGCTCACAATGTGGTCTCCTCTACATTGGGGAGACCAAGCGCAGACTGGGTGGCCGCTTTGCGGAACATCTCCGCTCAGTCCGCAAGCAGGACCCTGAGCTTCCGGTTGCTTGCCATTTCAACACTCCCCCCTGCTCTCAAGCTCACATCTCTGTCCTGGGATTGCTGCAGTGTTCCAGTGAACATCAACGCAAGCTCGAGGAGCAGCATCTCATCTACCGATTAGGCACACTACAGCCTGCCGGACTGAACATTGAGTTCAATAATTTCAGAGCATGACAGCCCCCCATTTTACTTTCATTTTTAGTTGTTTTTTCTTTTTTCCTTTTTTACATTTTTTACAACCTTTTTTTTGCATTTATTTCATTTCATCTTAGTTTGTTCAGTTTGCTTACCCACTGTTTTTTTTCAGGTTTGCACTTGCTGCTGTTCAATATTCAGTCCGTTAACACCTTATCCGTACTAATGCTTTGTCTTTCAACACACCATTAACATATTGTTTGCCTTTGCTCCATGACCTTTTGGTCAGTTATGTGGCCTTGTCCAATCTGCACCTTCTCCTTTGTTATCTCTTGCCCCACCCCCATCTCACTTGCTTATAACCTGTGACATTTTTCATATTTGTCAGTTCCGAAGAAGGGTCACTGTCCCGAAACTTTAACTCTGCTTCTCTTTTCACAGACGCTGCCAGAACTGCTGAGTGGTTCCAACATTTCTTGTTTTTATTTCAGATTTCCAGCATCCGCAGTATTTTGCTTTTATTATATACTCTCTAGCATCAGTTACCAAAGCCCTTGTTGATTTGTTTCCCTCTCCCTAGCCCAGAGGCACTGATTTAGTCATTGACTTAATGTTTATTGGGTCATTGCGAATCTTTAGGATAGAAGGGAGAGAGAATTTCTCTCTTCTATCTTGTGGATTAAAGCAATAATACAAAGTCAACAAATAGTTAGGAAAATCATGTTTTGGCAGTACTGTAACTGTGGAGCCCGGCTACTCCCGAGCTGCAATCAATGAACTAAAGAGAGACCAGAAACTGAACCAGGAATAAGAGATACTGCGTGAATTTACCCACCGGGGCAATTAGAACACCCACCTCCCCCCACTCCGTACCCCACAATTGCCCCCCACAGCTTTTCCAAATCCATCTTCATGGTTTCCCTCGGGACAGGCACACTTCAAGTTTAAAGGTAATCTCTATAAACCCGACTTCCTACCAACATTTCACAACACACTTTATCCCTCTGTCGTCATATCACCCATCAATTCTGCATTAATCCAATTAGTTGGTGGTAATGTCACATTTCACAATTAATCTCAGATTCCTTTCCCAGTTGAGAACTCCGTATGTGTGTTGCGCTGCCGCCCTTTTGAAATATTGCATTTCTTTATGCCTTAAAATTTACCTCCTATCAGATCTATCACAAGAAGTCACTGAACTGATTGAGGTGTCATTTGTTGCAGCTCTCATACTCCATGTGCAATGCAGCAAAGAGGGGGAGAAACCAAACAGAGTTCCATTGGCTGATTGTAACCCTTGCTGGATATTGTGTGTAGAGGTGGGACAAGTTCAGGTTTGAGAGTGATGCCTCCCCACCCGCTCACAGTCAAATATTCAAGCATATGAAAAGATGTGAAACAACCACGAGGCCCATTAATTCCAATACAATCCATCAATCATAGAATCATAGAATGATGCAGCACTGAAAGAGGCCATTCGGCCCATCATGCCTTTGCCAGCTCTTTAGAAGAGATATCCAATTAGTCCCATTCTGTTGCTCTTTTCCTTTTTAAGTACTAATCCATTCCGTTTCGAAAGTTACTACTGAATCTACTTCCACCACCCTTTCTGGCAGTGCATTGTAGATCATAGTAACTCACTGAAACCTTGTGCCTTTCCCTCCCAGCTGCTAGTAATTTTAACTACGGGGCGACACAAAAAAAAATCAGGATACATCACCCCTTGGTTGAAGAGCCTGGGAATCCAGATTAACAGGTCCTCCTTTGAAAAGATGGATGTTATCAAAGCCTCAAGCAAAATGCAGGCACTGGAGTCAGGAGATTGTGTACTGCTGGTGGCAATTGAGTGAAAGACTTCAATATCTGTCCTATACTGAATGACTTCTCAACACTGCAGTCACCTTGAAGCATACAGCAGCTCCACAGACACCTCCACTGGAACCCTCCCATGCTACAGGACTTAAAGGCACTCTGTATTTCTTCCATGGGGGCTCAAACTGCTGCCACAGATGCCAAAATGGAGAAGAATAGGGCTGGATTGTGATCAAGCATCTCACTGACGCTATTGGGTTTATTAGCCACCATGCTGAGGCAGTCGTCGTGGCATGGCAGGAATGGGCAGCGATAATGGTGCTGTATCTCAGGATGGTAGCATATGTAGACATTCCTGCCAGCCTCCACTGATACAGTGGGCTGGATCTTATGAACTTGCCGTCGATCTCGGCGTCAAGTCGAGCTCCAAAAATGGCGGACCGCACGCCAAAGAGCCGCTGCAATCTCAAACACGGAGGCTCATTTAGATAGTCAGGGCAGGCCGCCCCTCACAGTCATGTGGAGGGGGCAGGCTGCCCGTTCCCAGCAATGGCATCAGTTGCCTGAACGCAGGCGTTGACGCCATTTTTAAAGGGCTGTCAGCCCTACCGGCTTATTTAAATATTTAAAGACAGGTTGAATAAAATTAACTAAATACATTTATATAGTCCCCCTCCCACCCCCCAATAACAATTACATGAAGTATTTGCCCTTCCCCGCCCCAAAACACTTACCTGTCACATCTGACCTTCCCCCCCCCCACCCAACAAACTACATAACATTTAAAGTACAATCCTTCCCACCATCCCCTACACCTATGACGTTTATTTGACCTCATTACCCACCCCCCCACCCCGCATTGAGAAACTTACCTCCTCCGCCCTCCCCACCAGTTTGGTGCCTCGTTTGCCCGGACGGGGATCCAAAGGCGTGGGAGTGCCGGCCACCGAGCCAAAGATTGCGGCTGGCCATTAAGATTAAGGGTAAGTAAATGCAAATCTACTAATTTTATTCATTTGTATATGGTGATTCTGGTCCCATCACCAAGTAGCAGGGGGCCTCCACAGGAGGACTGTGCGAGGCCCTGCCTGCATTGTCTGTGGCAGGCCTCATTGGGCACCATCTTCAGGCCCCCACCACCACCTCCGACATGGATCCCGACATCAAGGGCTCCTTAAAATCCAGCCCAGTGTCTTTCGGAAGGAGAGGATCATCAGGGTGTCCCCAGAGGTGTGTCAATACTTGAAGAGGTCTTTGGGAGTGAGTCAATATTTAAGGAATCTGAGGGAGTGTGTAAATGCTTACTGGGGTCCCCTACAGAGAAAGGCAATGAGGTAAATAGATTGCAACGAAAGCAAAATATTACTGATGTTGAAAATTTGAAATAAAAACAGAAAATTCTGGAAATACTCAGCAGTTCAGGCAGCAGCTGTAAAGAGAGAAACAAGAGTTAACGTTTCAGGCCGATGACTTTTCATCAGAACGTTCATGGCATCAACCTGAAACATTGGGCTGAATTTTACACCACTCCAGCAGGTCAGATGGTGGCGTGGGGTTGACGTAAAATTGAGCGGGTGGCTCCGGGAGGTCTACCCACCCCGGTCCCACCTCCAGTCAACTTTACAGCGGTCAGGCGGTGGGGGGGGGGATGGAATCGCCGAGGCCAATCAAGGCCCTTAAGTGGCCACTTAAGGGCCCTCGCCCGCCTCAACGGGTATTTTACTCATGGCAAGCGGGCATGCTGGGGACGTGAAAGGCTGCCCAGCGATAGCTGCCGGGGGAGGGGGGCCATGACAGTTGGGCACGGGGTGCCCGATTGAGGGCCACCCCCTGCTTCCCAACCCACCCCCGGGACCCAAGATGCCCCCCTCCTCCCAAATGACTACTCCAGCCTCACCAGGGAAGGACCGATCTCCCTGGTGAGGCATGCCCAATTTACCTCGCCTCCTGGCTCCATCTGGTCGGCTGGGCTGCAGTCCCAGCAGGGCCACTGCTCCCGGTGACGCTACTGGGACTAAGAGCTGCTGGCCCGCTGATTGGCCGGCAGCTCAATGAGGTGGTACCTCCTCCCTCAAGTGGGTGGAATTCCCGCCTCGGGACAATTAAAGCCCAGGGATCCGGTAAAATGCGGGTCGGATCCCAGGCCTAGGCCGAAGCGGGTTCGCCACCGACTTTTACCAGCCTATTAACTCTGTTTCTCTCTACCTCTGTTTCTCTCTCCACAGATACTGCCTGACCTGCTGAGTTTTTCTAGCATTTTCTGTAGATAAATTGTAAGGCATTTTACCTTCTTGAATCTAGTTGTATGGTACATTTCTGTTTTTCAAAGCGTTTATGCTGAAGATTATAGTAGATGTCTGTGCCTAACAATGAAATGATGATTCCCTTTCTATGAAATTGCACATCATTGGAGAAAGGGAGATAATACTGTGATTCATTCATGCAGCAATGTTATTCCCTGAGCTGCACACTGTTTGACATTCACTGCATTTCACTCTCTGCTCTTGGACAACACTTGGAAATTCTTTGTTGAAGATCAGGCTGTATGGGCTAGAAACTGGTACTCAGGGCACGAAGATCAGTGATTCGAATTACAAGTTTTATGATATGTTTCTGTGAGTAAACCACACTCTGTGAGAGCTGAGTGCTTGTCAACTGAAATTTACACAGGTGATCAGTTTCACCTAGTCAGGGAGAATATAAATGAGCAACTTCTTCTACGCACAAATCAATGCAACCGCGAAGAGTTGACAGCTTCCCTGGGCTAAGAGAGAAAAGTTATAATCAACATTGTCATTCTTCCCAATTAAAAACAATATTTAGAGTCAGAGCCGATGGCATTGAATTCCAAACTAAGGGTAACAAAATAATATAGTCACTAAAAGATCCAAAGAGGAATTCAGGAGGATCTTCTTTACTGAGACAGTGGTAAGAATATGCAACTTGCTATCAATGGAATGGTTGAGATGATTAGCAAAGATGCATTGAAGGAGAAGCTATATAAGTACATGAGGAAGAAAAGAATAGAATGATATGTTAATAGGGTTAGATGAAATAAGGTGGGAGGAGGCTTGTGTAGAGCATAAGCACCATGGGAGTGTTGGATTCAAGTCTTTGTGAATTGCTAAGTGAACACAGGCTATAGCATTTTACCTTTCCTGTTGGAAAATCAGAAGCTTGGAGGAGAAAGTACTGACGAATTGAAAACTGGTTTGGAAATAATTCTGCTGAAGACAAAAAGACGTGACAGACAATGTATCAGATAAAGAGGTAAAGCATTTTGACTCAAAATGAAGATCCATTTTGTTGCAAATGATTGGGATTTTTCTGTTAGCTAGAAAGGAGTAAAAATAATAGAATGATGATCTCAGATATTCAAAGGACATTAGGCTGGGGGAGTACGTGACAATGAAAAAGAGAGATGAAACATTTCGCAAGCTCTTTGAAGACTCACTGGTAAATGTGGTAATACAGATAAGGAAGGTCCCAGATTCCATCCCTAGTCTGTGAGATAATTGAAATTAAACAGAAATGCTTCCCTTCTAAGGTTACTGTATTTCACTGGGTGCAGTTACAGGTTTGCTAGTCCCCCTCACATATCTCATCTGAGAGGCCATTCTGCAGATGTGGGCAAACACAGTGAGTGATGACAGGCTATTTGAAGATGACAGGCAAGTGTCATCTCAATCCCGAGTTGAACGTTTGGCTTGCACACAGATACACATGCAAAGACACTCTCAAACACTCACAGACGTACAAGCACACATGCATTTTCCAACAGAAAGAATGAGTTGCCTCATCCTTCCTCATATGGTACCTTTCACAACCTCAGGATATCCCAAAGTGCTTGTCAGGCAGGCCCCCACCTGCCAAGAATGAGGCACATTAATTTCGCCACATGGACATTAAATTTCAAATTATTGCTGGGAAGCAGAGAAGGGTTGTTACAAGGAATTGCCAGGCCCCTGGCCTTAAAATACATTTTTGCATATTAGCAAACAGTGTTGGAACAAAGCTCCCTGCTCCCAATACACAGAACAGATGTGGTCAGACCAGTTTAGTCACATGACTAACTGGCTGTTGCAGAGTTTGAACTGAGAGCTTTAAATTGGAGAAACAGTGTTTGAAGGCAGAAAGCTATTGGCTCCTGGATTGAAAAGAGCCTCTCCTGTCTGCTCCCATCTCTTTCTCACCAGCTTCGGAATCCATTGAAGACACATGAACTCCAAGAGAGAAAAGTCTCCTACAGTGAACAAGGTTTAAGAAGAATACTGAGCCCCAATGAAAAGCAAGATCTATCTACAAGCAAGGACTATACAGTGAGCTCGAAGACCCATAACCAAAAACTCTTCGGATATTGCCTCAAACTTTTCCACTTTATTTCATCTGCTCTTTTCTGTCTCTATTTGCATGTGTGTATCACGTATGCATGCTAGCTCGGGCGTGTCATGTGTTCATAGGCGTCAACCGAATTAGAGTTTAAGTTTAAGTTTTAATAAAATGTTATCTTTCTTCTTTAAACCTAAGAAAGCCTGATTATGCTGGTTTCTTTACCTTATAATTGGAAAGCGGTGAACAAGATTCACCAAGGGGGAGCTAAAAACACAGTGTGTTTAAAAATTATAACCCTGTTACAGTAAGACCAGATGAAGGTTGAGAGGGACCTCTAGACACCTTTCTCACCTGGTCATAACAGTGCATTACAGCCAAGAAGTATTGTCGACACTGTTGTAATGTAGGAAGAGCTAATTTGCACACAGCAAGCTCCCATAAATAGTTATGGGATTATGACGAGATAATCTGCTTCGAGTGGTGTTGATTGAGGGCTAAATATTGGTCCAGAACTGAGAAATTGATGAGTGCTACGGACAGTTATAGCAGCCCCCACCACCCCCCCCCCCCCCCCCACCCCCCAACCACTGTCACCCTGCAGATATTGACTCATTCTGCACAGCCCTGGTGGCAAACATGGGAGCCATCTGGACTGGATGTTTAACATGTTTTTGTTTTGTTTTGTAATGTGTTTGAGTGGGTGAAGGAGAGAAAGTCAGAATCCTAACAAGTGTCGTCAGGGAGGCAGCAATGGAAAGTGCTGGAGAAGCAGCACCAGGTCGATTAGCATCTGTAAGATGGAAAGGTGGGTTAACAGACCAAATGTGAGCCCATCAACCTAACGGACCCAAACTCTTCCAAATACTGACAGACCTGCTGTGCACTGCCACCATTTCCAGTTATTATTTCCAGGATTCAGGGTTTGACCTCTAACTGTTCTTCAGCTGTGGGTAGCACCCTCACTGAAAATGCTACCCTTCTGGTTACAATGCCATTTGAAAGTCACTGTCCCATCATAATAATCAGGAATGGGAACCCTGGCTGATTCTTTCCCTCCTTAGGCCAGGGGTGCTGAAGCCAACTATAGGTCTCCCCACAACCCACTCCCACTTCTACCACCCTGTCGGAGATCAGCTAACACAGATTGAACGTTGACCCAAAGACCTTCCTAGCTGTCTGGTTCAGCACCACACTGGGCAGTGCATTCAACAGCTGAGCCATTGGGGTAGTTCCAGTGTTACATATTATGAACCATTAAATTAAAATGACTTCTACTCATTTAAGGTTAGTCACCATGAACATGGGCTAAGATTAGTCTTAAGATGAAACCCAGCTATGATTTATTGGACATTAGTCTTTCAGATTATTAATATGTAATCCAATCCTGAACTTGTTATTGCCTCAAAATTATACTCATACATCACGAATATTTATTAAACAAGGATTATCACTGATATGTTAGCATGTGTAGCCAATGGTGGCATATCTGGTAACATTGATAAAAATTATTTATTTTGGGTGTTTGCAATGGTGTCTGCTTCATGAGACAACTTTTTATTAGTTTAGAGCATCAGGATAATCCCAAAGGAAAAATGTAGCCCCCTCCAAATAAGCACGTTAGTAAAATGCAGTTTGTGCTGTACAGATCAGGAGGTCTTAGGTTCAGTCATTAGTCTGTGCTAAGTTAGCTGATCTCACCTGAGGCAACAATTGGAGAGTAAACATTTGGTCTCAGTGACCCTGGGTTAGGAAGAGGTAGATCAGCCTTAATTGCTTTCCAGTGATACCCTCCCCCCATTGGATTGTGCAAGTTTGGATTTGGCTGTGACGCTCTCACTGTCAAGACTCACAGGTGAAGAATGGTAATTTTGGGATGGTGCTGAATAGGGCTAAGTGCCCATGGACATGTAGCTCAATGCCTTCAGAAGAGGAGTGGGGGTCAAAGCTGATAAAACTGTGCAAAAACAAGTTCAATGTAACTGTGTTTTTCCTGTGTTGCTCATCATAGTCCCAAATGTTGTTAGCCTTGACTCAGTTGATAGCACTTTTACCTCTGTGGCTGTGGCTTCAAGTCCCCACTCCAGAAACTTGAGCACATATCTAGGCTGATAATCCAGTGTAGTGCTGAAGGAGTGCTGCACTGCTAGAGATGCTGTATTGTGGAAGAGATGTTAAACCATGGCCCCGTCTGCCTTTTCAGATGGATGTTAAGATCCCATGGCATTATTCGAAGATCAATATTTATTCCTGAACCAACATCACTAAAAACAATTTATCTGGTCGTCATCTCATTGCTGTTTGTGGGATCTTGCTGTGCTCAAATTGGCTGCCACATTTCCAACATTACAACATTGATTATACTTCAAAAAGTACCTCATTAGTTGTAAAAATTTTGCATGTCTTGAGGTCGTGAAAGGCACTATATAAATGCAAGTCCTTCTTTCTTCATTATTTCAAACTAATCATGATTTGAACTCTAAAACTACTTTCCAGAACATGTGTGGCAGTTTAAGGATTGGGAAATGTGAAAATGCGCCTCTGCTGTCAAAGGTCTTGGTTTATAGCAGCTGGATTCTTTGATCTGATTGAACTCAGTGCAACTGAAGCACACTACTCAAATAGCTTTGTAGCCCCTGCCCCTCCTTGTTTGGATCTCAGGAAATTGCAGAAAGAGAGGATAAAGGAAGACAAACGCCCCTTTAAATAGATGCCAAAGAAGAAGGATTCTGGGAATGGGGGGAGTGAAAAAGTGAAAGATGGAGAAAAGGAACAAAGAAGGGTAAGGAGAGAGATAGAACAAAGGAGATAGAACAAAGGAGAGAGATAGAATGAAGACAGAGCTAGAACAAAGAGTGAGACAGATATATAAGAAGAGAAAAAATGCTGTCCCATTATGAAAATTCCCAAGCAGTCCATCCTCCATATCTCCTGTCACGATTCTCCATAGACTGTGATGGAAAAATAGCCTTGGGTCTAAACAAAACTGTATTGCCCAGAGAACTGTAAATGCAGTATAAAAACAAAATGAAATTGAATCAATTAATTGAATTATGACAGTTAACATAAAGGGGAACCCAAAAATCTTTTACTGGCATGTAAGTAGTAAGCGGGCAGTAAGAGGTGTAGTGGGGCCTATTAGGGACAAAGAGGGTGATATATGCTTCTAGGTGCAGGGCAATGCTAGAATACTTAATGAGTACTTTGGATCAGTGTTTACTAAGGAAGAGGATGCTGATAAAATATCAGTAGAAGCAGAGATGCTAGAGGTAATGGGTAAGCTGAAAATTGATAGGCAGGATGTACTGGAAAGGCTGGCTAGGCTTAGAATGGATACGTCACCTGGTCCAGATGGCTTGCATCTCAGGTTGATAAAGGAAGTGGAGATGGAGATAGTGGAAGAGCTAGCCATAATCTTCCAATCTTCCCTAGATACCGGGGAGGTGCCAGAAGATTAGAGAGTGGCAAATGTCACACCCTTATTCAAGAAAGGGTGTCAGGACATTCTTAGTAACTACAGGCCGGTCAGTTTAACATCAGTGGTGGGTAAGGTTTTAGAAACAATAATCAGGAAAAAAATCAATAGGCACTTGAAGAGGTTTGAGTTAATTAGGGAGAGCCAGCATGGATTTGTAAAAGGCAGATCATGCTTGACTAATCTAATTGATTTTTATGATGAAGTAATAGAGAAGATTGATGAAGGAAAAGCAATGCATGTTGTCTGTATGAATTTTAAGAAAGTGCTTGATAAAGTCCCACATAAAAGATTGGTTAACAAAATTGAGGCTCATGTAATAGGAGGGTCAGTGTCAACAAATTTCTCTACAGCACCTGTGGAAGAGCCTGTCACTCTAGAATTGGCCTTTATAGCCACTCCAGGCGCTGCTTCACAAACCACTGACCACCTCCAGGCGCTTACCCATTGTCTCTCGAGATAAGGAGGCCAAAGAAGAAGTGTCAACTTGGCTAAAAAAATTGGCTTAAGGACAGAAAACAGCGAGTCGTGCTAAATGGTTGTTTTTCAGACTGAAGGATGGTAGACAGCAATGTTCCCCAAGGTTCAGTACTAGTACCACTGCATTTTTGATATATATATATAAATGATATGGATATTGGAATACAGAAAAAAATTTCAAAATTTTGCCGATGATACCAAACTTGGAGGTGTGACAGACAATGAGGATGATGCCAATAGACTGCAACAGAACATAGACAGGCGAGCAGAATAGGCAGACAAGTGGCAAATGCAGTTTAATACAGAGAATTGTGAGGTCGTGCATTTTGACAAAAGGGGTAGGGAGAGGCAATATAGAATAAATGGGATAGTTCTAAAGACTGTACAGGGACAGAGGGACTGGGGTTCATGTGCATGGATCTTTGAAGGTGGCAGGACATATTGAGAGAGCAATTAGGAAAGCTAAAGGGACCTTGGTCTTTATAAATAGAGGTATTGAGTGCAAAAGCAGGGAAGTTATGCTGAACCTTTATAAAACTTTTGTTAGGTCACAGCTAGAGTGTTGCATCCAATTTTGGCCACCACACTTTCGGAAGGATGTGGAGATTTACCAGAATGGTTCCAGGGATGAGGGATTTTAGCCACAAGGTTAAGTTGGAGAAGCTGGGGTTGTTCTCCTTGGAGCAAAGGGGATAGAGGTGTACAAGGTTATGACAGTTTTGAATAGGGTAGACAAAGAAATGTTATTCCCATTAACTTGATGGTATAAGGACTAGGGGACATAGGTTTAAGATTTTGGGCAAGAGATGCAAGGGGGATGTGAGGAAGAACTTTTTTATGCAGCGAGTGGTAATGATCCAGAACTCTCTGCCTATGAGGGTGGTGGAAATGTAGACAATGAATGATTTCAAAAGGAAATTGGATGGGCATTTGAGGGAAATAAACTTGCAGGACTATGGGGATGGAGCCGGACAGTGGGACTGACTGGATTGCTCGAGTGAGAACCAGCATGGACACGATGAGCCAAATGGCCTCCTTCTCTGCCGCTACAACTCTATGAATCCCTCACCCCTTCTCTGCAACAGAAGGCACTTCAATAAAACCTACACATAAATTATAGCAAGAAAGGACATGTAAACTATTTTAATATTCAGGAACCTAGTTTATACCAACAGTTGAGGTGAGCACCAAGATAAGCAGAGTACAAGAGGAGGCATTAGTAAGGAAGGCCAAGATTGGGTTTTAAAACCTTTAGGTTGCAGGAGGAAAGAAAGCCCGAGAGAGGTGAGGAATTTCATAACCTCGAGGCCTGAACAAGAAAGGACCAGAGGAGGAGACTAAGCGATGATTTCAGTGTCGCAAGGATGCAGAGAGGAGGAAGAGTGTGTAGGGCAGAGTATTCGAGACCTGGGAGGAAGAAGAGAGGGAAGTTCAGAGGATCACTGACCTTAATGGCATTGTTAAAAGAGAAAGAGAACTGAAAGGATGTGTTGGAAAGAAGGACTTTGTAGGCTAGAGTTAAGAAAACAATCATCTATCAGAATCTTTTTCTCTTGTAGTCCACTATTAGATTACACAATACTGCCTGCTGATTCTCAAATGATGATTATTTGGTATTAACTATTTGTACAACTTTTTGCACTGAGATTTTGATGAAAGTCAGAGATATTTTCTGGCAATGTGTCGTGATATTCTTTCTCATAGACAGGCAGGTAGAATGACTGTGTCCCCTGAGAGCAGGCTGGCCGTGCAGGAAGCACACAGCTTATTCTGCTAATTAGTTACAGAGTTCAAAGCTGATAATGATGAGCAGGCTAGATATCAATACCAAATCCATTCAGCACTTTTGCAGTATATTCTTTTGCTCAGCAGATGGTTGCAATGTCTAGCATGGGGTTTGTGCTCATAGTGGAACAGATAACTGTTTTGATGTGCGTGTTATAGTGTTTCTTCTTGAATGCTAGTTGGTAATTAAACCTGCTTTTTACTATACAGCCATCTTGCTTCTCTTCTGGCTGTCAGTCAAAAAAGACAATTTCTGGGTCAGAGGGAACAGTTAGGAGGTCTTCTTGTCATTGACTATTTGATGTAAATCTGCAATAGCATTGTTGAGGAGACAGATAACTATTTTAGCCTCTCCTCACAAAGTGCTGACTCTAGCTGAGGTACAGTTCAATAGGTACAAGAGCCCTCTGTTGGCTTGCCAAAGTGTCATGTATCAATTAAGAGCCCCCAAGCAGTGGGGTGGGGTGGGAGGGGTGGGCGGGTGGGGGGGGGGGGGGAGGCTTCACTGGCTATTCAACTGTGGTGTGCAGCACAGCCAAATCTGATATCCTCATTCATGACAATCACTGGATAGCCATCAAGAGTTTGATAGCAATCAGAAGCGGCACAGTGGTGCAGTGGTTCGCACCGCAGCCTCACAGCGCCAGCGACCCGGGTTCAATTCTGGGTACTGCCTGTGTGGAGTTTGCAAGTTCTCCCTGTGTCTGCATGGGTTTCCTCCGGGTGCTCTGGTTTCCTCCCACATGCCAAAGACTTGCAGGTTGTTAGGTAAATTGGCCATTATAAATTGTCCCTAGTATAGGTAGGTGGTAGAAATATGGAATTAGTGTAGGATTAGTATAAATGGGTGGTTGATGGTCGGCACAGACTCGGTGGGCCGAAGGGCCTGTTTCAGTGCTGTATCTCTAAATAAATAAATAAGCACTGAGGCCACTCACTGGTGCTGCCCAAGCTGCGATGAATTTTGATACAGCTGTAGAAGTGAGAAAGGATCGGAAGTGAGAGGAGGATCAACCAACACGTTGTTTTCTGGCATCCTGCTCAGGACTGTGAGAGTTGTTTACAACAAACTCACCGCTTAAAGCCTCTAGTCAGCCTAATATAAACTCGGTAATGGAAACAGGGCCAGAAAAATTCAATGCCAATCACGTAGATGGAGAAGAACATGAGAAACCAAGAATTTCCACCGACAAATGGCCTGGCAACAGTGTGACACACACCCAGAGAATGAGACAAGGCATTTTAACAACTACATTCAGATGGCTATGAATAAAACCCTAAACAGTGCCGACTCACTTCATTGTCCATGTGTCTTATGCCTCAAAACTATTTATATAAATGCTCCATTATATTGCAGTGCATATGCAGTCTTTAAGTAGTTCATTTTTCACATGAAACAATGCACTTTCTTTCATTTATACAAGCTTTAGGAAATGGTTAGATTCAGGTAACAGGAATGTGACTAGTGCTCCCAGAAAAGATTGATAATATTTAATTACTCAATACTTTTGCTGGCGATGGAGAAAGACACCACTGCATACAAATGAAGTGGTAGTCATTATTTTGATTAATGGCCTTCTTACATTTCAGATGAAAGGTTGAACATTTTATTTGCTCGGGGTGTCTGTCATCTGTTTTCCTCAGGTGGAATGTGACAATCCTCTCAATGCTGAAACATGCTGAGAAAGAGCTACAGCTCCTGAGAGGAATGTTAGAAGATGGTCCATGAAATCGAGCTGGCATTTCCCGGCAAAAAATCTTTCACACTTGAAACATCCACATTTGGAGCACTCCAGACAGTCTTAGATTGTGGATCATAAAGTTAACAGCCTTTTTTATGTGGGATGTAATTTACGTGCAAGCTCAGAGAGTTTACAGTTTATTAGTTTTACCCCACTCTCCTAAAGCTGCTTACTTTGCAATGGGCTACCTCTGTCCGCTAGTATCTCTCCCGAATGGACATTCTTCATATGTGAGACAAGACAGGCTGCTCTACCATGGGAGTACTGTCCAACCCAATACTCACCCAATGTCCTCACAACTGCATCGTTTACTAATGGGTCACTGAATAGTGATCAGGAGTAGGAGCTAAAGAATTACAGAGTATGCAGCACAGAAACGTGTTGTTTATTCTAACTAGTCCATGCCAGCAATAATGCTCCTCTTGAGCCTCCTCACACCCTTGCTCATCTAACTCTATCAGCATAACCCTCATATGTTTATCTAGCTTCCCCTTAAATGCATCTATTCTATCCACCTCAACCACTCCCTGTGGTAGCGAGTTCCACATTTTCACCACTGTCCGGGTAAAGAAGTTGCTTCTGAATAATCGATTTGATTTTTTGGTGACTATCTTATATTGATGGCCTCTTGTTTGCTATTTTCCACTCTGTGCTGAATTTTATGCTCCCGTCTAAGGCAGGCTCAGTGGCATGGGTCAGGGTGGGGGGAGGCGGTGGGGGAAACGGAGAATTGCCGCAGAGTCATCCACTGCAAAACCCGGCGCCATGCCACATTGTTCTAATTATATCAGAGACGGGGAAGTACCATGGTGGTACTGATGCCCCATTGCAACGGCATCGTAATTTAAATGCATGAAATGCTGCTTTACATTGATTTGAATCTAATTATCTGTGATCCAACGAATGTCCCGCAATTTTTTGTGTGACGTGCGACAATCACGTGCCTTCAGTCTCACGCCCCCGAGAAGCTGGTGGTACCGAGACAAGAGGCCTCGGTGCCGCAAAAGGGAAAGTAACCTGACCATAGTAGCAAAGGGAGAGCTCTGCAAGGAGGTTGTGTGTACTGGGTGTGTTCTGCAAGGGGGTTATGTGTACTGGGGTGCTCTGCAAGGGGGATGTGCGAATGGGGGGAGCTCTGCAAGCGTATAGGTTGTGTGTGTCAGAGGTCCATTAGAGGATATCATATATGATGTTGTTATGTGTATGATGTCTCATACACCTGGAAAAGATGTTAGACCAACAGTAACCTTTACTCTAGAGCCACGTCAGGCATCCAGACGAGCAAAGAATAACAAACATATTTGGCTAGACAGGCTCATCTCTGCATCGGAAGAGAGCCTAAGGGCACAGGGCACCTGCCATGAGTCTCATTCACCTTGTGTTTCTGGATCCCCTTGCCTCCAATGGAGGTGGGCCCAAGAGACATTTGCACTTCAGCCTGAAGCTCCAAGACGTGAACAGTAGCAGCCGGCAAGGCTAAGGACCCAAGTACGCCAGAGTGTCGACAGGACTCGCATCACCTACCTTCCTGAGCAACACGGTCAGTGATGCCTATGGCTATCCAGGGAGACCATCACACATTTATGCGGCCTTCTGCAGGACGATTTGTGACCAATGGAATTTGGTGGTCACTCTATGTCTGTGGCTTTAAAGATAACTGTGGCACTTAACTTTCATGCATCGAGATCTTTCCAGGGATCCACCAGGGACATGTGTGAGGTCTCCCAGGCAGCAGCGGACTGCTGCATCAAGGAGGTGACCAATGCCCTGTTCAAGAGGACCGGCAACTATGTACGCTACCGAACCAACCTCATCAGTCACCCTGAGAGGGCCATTAGATTTGGGATGAAAGCTGGATTTCCCAGGTGCAAAGTGTGATAGACTGCACACATGCGGCCATCAAGGCTCCCATAGCCCAGCCAGCCACCTTCATCAACAGGTAGGGCTTCTATTCAATCAATGTTCAACTGGTCTGCGACCACCAAATGTGTCTCCTACAAGTGTGTGCCCGCTTCCCGGGAAACAGCCGCAACACCTACATACTTTGACAGTCCCAGTTGTGACAACTTTTCACGCTCCCCACTCACCTTTAGGGGTGGATTCTTGGGGACAAGGGCTACCCATTGAAGACATGGCTTCTGACACCTGTGAGGAACCCTCGCAATGCTGCAGAAGAGAGGTACAATGCTTTCCATGACTCCACCTGAGCAAACATCGAGCAGGCCATTGGGCTGCTGAAGATGAGGTTCCGCTGCCTTGATCGATCTGGTGGAGCCATGCAGTATGCCCCAGCGAGGGAGGGTTTTTGCGTATCGTGGCGCCTGCTGCGCTCTACATAATCTAGCACTTTGGGGGGGGCGGCGGGTGGGAGTGCAGTCCTTACTTGAGGAAGACATGTGTGAGCAACAAACATCCTCCGGCAAAGAGGATGCGGATGAGAGACAGGGCCAAGCAGCTATGGAAGAAGACAACACAGCGATGGAGGCCAGGCATGGTGAGCAACGCACAAAGGAAGCAAGAGACAACCTCATAATGACCCGATTTCACCCACCCTGATGTCTACTCAATAACAATGCAATATATACTGACCATCATGTAGTCATCCGCTTCCTTTCCATTTGTGTTATCTGAATGAAGGTCACCTATAATGTGCGCTAGTGCCCATGGGAGAGCATTTGTTGATTACTTTTTCTCTCACATTGCCATGATAATAAGGTCCATGGTCACATTGGCACAGCTCGAAGGCATATGTTGGCATTCAGAGGGTCACAATTAAAGCATGATGGAAGCTGGTTTACACACAATGAAGGCTAATGATTGGTACAAAAGAGCATTTAATTAAAGTATACATGTCATAGTTGTGTCACTCGTGAATATCCATGTCTAGGTGTTTTATTTAATATGCTTGCGGGTGCTCCTGCGAGATATAACCCCTGCGCTAGCAGCTGAGCTGGAGGCAGGCATCACGCTGCCCCTTGGCCTATGATAACTTCAGCAGGCCTCCTTTGGGTGCCTGAGGCCTGGAGGGCCCTGGCTGCCTGAGGGTTTCCTGCACTAGTGAAGGACTCTCCTCAGGCGTTGCAGCTGTGGGACTCACGGGCGGAGGGGCTGAGAAGCTGGTGTCCATGCTCGAAATGCCCTGAGAGGAGACCCCAGATGTGGAGCGCATCCTCCCCTCCTCCCTCTCAAGGCTCACTTGAACCTCTCTACTCACCAGAGAAGGACTAGGACTAGAAAACTCTCCAGGCACCTGTTCCTTCTCTCGTCTTGCTACTGCTGATCTGAACTCATGGCCAAGACAAGGGTTTCCAGATTATGGCGCATCTGTGGAATGTGGCTCTCCATAAGGATTGCCAACCTCTCGATGGAGGAAGCCATGTGCTCGAATGCCTGGAACATGACAGCAGTTATGGTATGGATGGATTCCCTTGCTGTTCGCTCAAGGCTACGCATGACCTCTGGCATCTCTGCCAGATGCTGCCTTACTTCTCCCTGCAGCTCCAGAATTCCCTGTGCTTTCAACACCAGAGACCTGTCATCAGCCTGAGGATCAGCATGGGTCTGGACACCCACAGTCCTCCGACTATCAAAGACCTCAGTTGCCTCCACCTCAGCCAGCTGCTTGTGCACATGTGTGGTGCTCTCACCAGTTTGTGACCCTGATACTAAAGGCAAGCGGATTCCCACTAAGGTGAACATATCTGCACCGGAGAAAGGTGCAGGAGAGTCATGGGATGGAGCCTTGAGAGTGCTCCTCTTCCTCAGAGGTTAAACATAGAACATAGAACATAGAAAATACAGCACAGAACAGGCCCTTCGGCCCACGATGTTGTGCCGATCCTTTGTCCTCTGTCAAGGACAATTTAATCTATACCCCATCATTCTCCTTTATCCATATACCTATCTAAAAGCCGTTTGAAAGTCCCTAAAGTTTCTGACTCAACAACTTCCCCAGGCAAGGCATTCCATGCCCCGACCACTCTCTGGGTAAAGAACCTTCCCCTGACATCCCCCTTATATCTCCCACCCTTCACCTTAAATTTATGACCCCTTGTAACGCTTTGCTCCACCCGGGGAAAAAGTTTCTGACTGTCTACCCTATCTATTCCCCTGATCATCTTATAAACCTCTATCATGTCACCCCTCATCCTTCTCCGTTCTAATGAGAAGAGGCCTAGAATGTTCAGCCTTTCCTCGTAAGACTTATTCTCCATTCCAGGCAACATCCTGGTAAATCTCCTCTGCACCCTCTCCAAGGCTTCCACATCCTTCCTAAAATGAGGCGACCAGAACTGCACACAGTACTCCAAATGAGGCCTTACCAAGGTCCTGTACAGCTGCATCATCACCTCACGGCTCTTAAATTCAATCCCTCTGCTAATGAACGCTAACACCCCATATGCCTTCTTCACAGCCCTATCCACTTGAGTTGCAACTTTCAACGATCTATGCACATAGACCCCAAGGTCTCTCTGCTCCTCCACATGCCCAAGAACCCTACCGTTAACCCAGTATTTTGCATTCGTGTTTGTCCTTCCAAAATGGACGACCTCACACTTTTCAGGGTTAAACTCCATCTGCCACTTTTCAGCCCAGCACTGCAACCTATCCAAGTCCCTTTGCAGACGACAATAGCCCTCCTCGGTATCCACAACTCCACCAACCTTTGTATCATCTGCAAATTTACTGACCCACCCTTCGACTTCCTCATCCAAGTCGTTAATAAAAATCACAAACAGGAGAGGACCCAGAACTGATCCCTGTGGCACGCCACTGGTAACTGGGCTCCAGGCTGAGTATTTACCATCTAAGACCACTCTCTGCCTTCTATCAGTTAGCCAATTCTTAATCCAACTGGCCACATTCCCCACTATCCCATGCCTCCTGACTTTCTCCATAAGTCTACCATGGGGGACCTTATCAAATGCCTTACTAAAATCCATGTACACCACATCCACTGGTTTACCCTCATCCACTTGCTTGGTCACCTGCTCAAAGAATTCAATCAGGCTTGTGAGGCAAGACCTACCCCTCACAAAACTGTGCTGACTGTCCCGAATCAAGCAGTGTCTTTCCAGATGCTCAGAAATCCTATCCCTCAGCACCTTTTCCATCAACTTGCCTACCACCGAAGTAAGACTAACTGGCCTGTAATTCCCAGGGTTGTTCCTATTCCCTTTCTTGAACAGGGGCACAACATTTGCCACCCTCCAATCACCTGGTACCACCCCCGTCAACAGAGAAGATGAAAAGATCATTGCCAGCGGCTCTGCAATTTCATCCCTTGCTTCCCATAACATCCTTGGATATACCCCGTCAGGCCCGGGAGACTTGTCTATCTTCAAGTTATTCAAAAACCCCAACACATCTTCCCTCCTAACGAGCACTTCCTCGAGCTTACCAGTCTGTTTCACACCGTCCTCTTCAGTAATACACCCCTTCTCATTCGTAAATACCGAAGAGAAGTACTCATTCAAAACCTCACTTATCTCTTCCGGCTCAACACACAGTCTCCCGCTATTGTCCTTGACCGGACCTACGGTCCCCCTAGTCATCCTCATATTTCTGACATACGCGTAAAAGGCCTTGGGGTTTTCTTTTATCCTACCCGCCAAGCATTTTTCATGCCCTCTCTTAGCTCTCCTAATCCCTTTCTTCAGATCCTTCCTGGCCATCTTGTATCCCTCCAGAGCTATGCCTGTGCCCTTTTTCCTCAACCTTATATACGCATCCTTCTTCTTCCTAACAAGACTCTCAACCTCTCTTGTCAACCACGGTTCCCTCACATGACCATCCCTTCCCTGTCTGACAGGGACATGCTTATCAATGGCCCCTACTATCTGCTCCTTGAAAAAGTTCCACATTTCGACCGTGCCCTTCCCTGCCAGCATATGCTCCCAACTTATGCTCCTCAGTTCCTGCCTGACAGCATCATATCTACCCTTCCCCCAATTGTAAACCTTGCCCTTAACGGGGATTTTTCTGGGGATATGGTCACCTGTGAACGGCGACCTGCAAGATACAATGAAAAAAACATGTGTGGGTTAGGCTACACATATCCCATTAAGGACAGCATGCAGTGCTGTTTCTCCATTATTATTGGATTTTCAGCTGACCGGTAATAAACATTCTCTTGCGCTGGGACCTTGATCTCAACATCTGAAATGGTGCATCCACCTTGGCAACCAGCTAGTTCCAGGACTTCCTCTTTGGCCTGGCTCAGAGGAAGTATGTCCGGCACTCCGCCACTGGTCCTGGCCACCTTCCTCCTGATATAGGCCCTCTTCTCCTGCAAGATCAAGGATATAGCTACTAAACATTGCCAAACGTTTCACCATGACGGTTCTGCTAACATGGGCCCCTCGTGAACACCTGGGGGATGTACTGTATCTCATACTGACTCATGGGATTTACTTGAGCTGAGGTATAAATGAGGGAGACTTGTCATAAATCTGATTTGCTCTCCCTGTCTTTGGAATGTCAGTGGCACCCTCACCATGTGGCACACTGTGTAGTGACACCCAGATCACACAAAGCAATTTTGGAATGTGCCACTTGCGGTGAATGTGCTGAATGCAGGAGGTCATTGACCCTCTTCCTGCACTGGATTCAGCTGCGCCGAGTGACCCCATGGCTGCTAACCTCCTCTGCAATCTCCACCCAGGCTTGCTTGGCCAGGCGGGAGGTCCTCTTCTTTCCATCGCTGGGGAAGAGAACTTCCTGCCTTTCCCTTACAGCCTGAAGGAGAATCAACAGGGGGGCATCTCTGAAGCGTGGCACCACCCTTGCTCTGACCTCTGACATACTCAGCAGTATGCCCAGGGGGGGCTACTCGCTGAGGTTGCAATTTTTGTTCATCTACAGATGTTTTCAGTGTGTGAGCTGCAGCAGAATCCAGTGAGAGAATGAACGCAGGCTGGCAGGCTTTTAAAGATGGCACCAGTACCTGCTCCGACATCAGCTGACAGTGTGAACGGCGTCTCACTTGCAGCTCCCACCATGTGATTGGAGGAGATGGCCACCACCATTCTGTAAAAATGGTCGCACGCCATGTAATTGCAGTGGCACAGCCACTAACGAGACAAGCGGGACCACCGCCATTTTCTGCACCTGCTGCCGGTCATAAAATTCAATCCTTGCTTTGCATCAACTCTATCAAAACCCTTCATAATTTAAACACCTGTATAAGATTACCCTTCAGCCTTCCCTTTTCAAGAGAATAGAGACTCAGCCTGTTCGTTCTTTCCTGATATGTATAACCTTGTAGTTCTGGTATCATCTGTGTAAATCTTTTTTTGCACCCTCTCCAGTGCCTCTACATCCTTTTTATAATATGGCGACCAGAACTGCAAAGTACATCAAGTGAGGTCTAACCAAGGTTCATTACAGGTTTAGCATAACTTTGCAACTTTTCAATTCTATCCTTCCAGAAATAGACGCTTATTACCCTTGATCTTGGCTGATCTATTAACCTCATCCTTGCCTAGAGGCCAGAAGTTAAGTGTAGCAACAACAAAATCCTGAACAAAATTAGGAAATTCAACACAGAATCTGCTTGGTCTGCATGTCATACAGGTTGATACAGTTACTAACTTAGCCAAGAAGAATACTGGTCTATGCACAGCTTCAAATATAACATAGACTCAATCTGCTGGGATCTTGAAAGCCACTTTTACTCTCTTCCATGGCTCAGTGGTAACACACCCACCTCAGAGTCAGCAGGTTTTGGGCTCAGGTTCCACTCTAGGATTTGAGTGCAAAATCTAGACCCACACTCCAGTACTGAGAGAGTGTTGCACTACAGGAGGTGTTGCTTTTCAGATGAACCATCAAATCAAGGTCATGTCTGCCTTTCAGATAGTTGTAAAAGTTCCCACAATGTTACTTCAAAGAAGAAGAGCAGGGGAGTTATCCCCAGTGTCCTGGCCAATATTTATCCCTCAACCAACAGATTATCTGATCACTTATCTGTCTCATTGCTGTTTGTGGGAACATGCAGTGCACAAATTAGCTGTCAAACTTTGTACAATAAAACAGTGATAACACTTCAAATGTACTTAATTGGCTATAAAGTGCTTTGGAACATCCTGAGGTCTCTATATAAATGTTAATTTTTCTTTCTACTGAGATGGAAATTGGACGTGGTTGAAGCCAAGATACTGGACTCATTTAAGGAACAGCTGGATGCTGTACTAGGGAAACAGAGGGGCTGGCAATCTGGAAGAATGAAAGGCCCTCTTCATCCAAACTAATCTTATGAGTCTAAGTGACTGAATATTTATTGTTACAGTGTTGAATCCAGGATCTAGATCAGATTTCCAATAAATGGACACTGAATAACTGCTGTAATTGTAGTACATTAATATCAGGATATCGAAGACTTTTCTCTATACCTCAGAATGTGCTTCCTTGTAGCATTTAGGCTTTGTGACCTTAAATAGGTAGGCAGCTTAAATACTCTTTCAGTTTAGCAACAGAACAATAACACATTATACATTACATCGTAAAATGCTCTTGTCACTGACCAGCTAGTCTCAAAGAGCAGATCTGTTACTGGAGCCTGGGATTGTCCTCAATCAACTCTAGTTAACCCTGCAAGCTAATGCCCTTAACAAACCACAGGAATTTCACTCCTGCTTTGTGCTGATAAACTTCAGTTTTAGCTGGTTAAACTCCAGCTCACCCTTCCACACTTGGGGTCCCTAAGCCTTGACATTTCCAGCTCTTTTTAAAATCTGATCCTGGGATGTGAATAGAACTGACAAGGCAGCATTTATTGACCATCACTAGTTGCCCTGAGAAGGTGGTGGAAAGACTTGTCCTTGAATTGCTACAGTCCTTGTGGTGATGGTGTTAAGTAGGGTATTCCAGCATTTTTGACCTTGTCACAATGGAGAAAGATATGGCCAAGTTAGAACAGTGAATGACTTGGAGGAACACCAATGATATTGCTGCTCTTGTCTTTCCTGATTGCAGGACTGGGAAGTGTCTATCAAAGTAAGCTTGGACAGTTGCTGCAGTGTATCTTGTAGACGGTACATATTGCCACCACAGTGCGCCAGTGGTGGACAGAATTGATATTGAGTCAACTAGAGGAGTGCCCATCAAGCAGACAGCACTATCTTTGATGGTGTCAAGCTTCTTGAGGGGTTTTGTCACTGCACTCATCCAGATAAGTGTTAGGTATTCCATTCACACCTCCGGCTTGTGCACTTTATTTGACAGAGAGGCTTTGAGAGGTCAGGATGTAAGCCACTCATCAAAAAGTACCCAGTATCTGCCCTGGTCCACTCAAACTTCTGGTCAGAGCTGACCCCACAATGTTGCTTATGATGGATCCATCAATGGTAGTATGCTTGAAGGTCAGGGAAAAATGTTTGCGCTTTTCCTGTTGGAGGTGGTCATTACTTGGAACTTACAGATGATAAATATTACCACCCACTCAGCAAACAGTCCCACTCTGATCTTATGATGACAGGAAGGTCATTGACAAAGCAGCTGCAATATTTGGCCTCTGACAGCAGTAGCCATTGGAGCGTTTTCCCCTTGATCCTTACTGACCTCAGTTTTGCTAGGGCTTCTTGACTCAACGGAATACTGCCTTCGTACATTACTCTGTAGGGAAACTGTCTGGAATAACGTAAGTGGGTGTGTCCCTATGGGAAGAGACTGCGCACTCTATATTGAGCAAACAAAAACTTTTATCCTAATGTTTCTGGGCCCTATCTTGAACCAATTGTTTGGAAGATCTTACATGACTGGGAGGCAGAAAATTGTTTAGTGATGCCCGCCACCAAGATTCCACCTCTGTGCACCTCCTCCATGTATAGGCTAGCGTGTGTCAAATCTATGAAAATGCATTCTACAACATATTTCCCTCTAAATAAAGCATTTGAACATGAGAGGCATCTGTTAAGCCCAAATGTTCAGCATTCTAAAGTCAATGAAGGGAGCTATAAAACTGTTCAACACAGAGTTGCTAACTCTGGTTGTATTTATTCATGGAGATGTCATCACGTGACCTCCTGCCTCCGATCACCCCACCCAGTCAAACAGCTTTGTCTGTCCCATCTCCAGTATTTTAATGAACAAAACTGTTTGACATTAATTAGAAAACATCGTTTTTTTAATGCTCCTTTGATTATTGTTTCGTGGGTTGCTTGCAGCAGTGTCCAGGAGATTAATCTTGAATTCCTGAGGACTCCAGGCCAGTCCTGGAGGGTTAGCAACCCTTGTTCATCAGCTAGGACCTGCACAAGGACTCACGGAGCATGGCCTTGCACAAGCTGAAGAGAAGGCCAAAAATATTTTAATAATTGTTTTACTGTTACTCTGCTGTCTGTTGCGATTCTCCCTCTGTGTCAGGGCTCCAAGGCATAATACTGAAATTCTCCACTCCAATTCCAGTAGATTTTCCAATGGAGGCTGAATGATCCCCAATCTAGATATTTGACCAGGGTCAAGGGCAGTCTCAATAGTGGGAAAGAGGCAGCCCCACTTGAGATGATTTGCATTCAAAAGCAACTGGAAAATCCCAGCCTACGTGATAAAATTCTTAGTAGCTTGGTCTGGCGATTCAAATGTGACGCTAGATTTTTTGCACGATTGAGTGAGCGTTTGTGTGTACAATATGCCACTACATATTTTCAACAACTATAGCTTGTTCTTGTGTAACTGAGTTAGAGAATGTCAGCTGAGGCAGCAATTGAAGAGGGGTTGGTTTTATTGCCTATTGGTTGGGGAAGAGGAAAATCAAGCTGGGTTCCTGCTGCTAATCACTGCCCAGTGACTCTCACTGTAAAATGTGCATGCGGACATTAGATGAAGCCTGTGATGCCCACTGTGGTGAATGCTTTTCTGACATTCATTGGTTCGATTTTGAACACCTTTGCCTAGCATTAACGGGGCAGTAATGGTCTCAAATGGGGTTTGTATGCTAACGATGCGGCCAGCTCCATTTTGATAGGGCCTACTGCTAGATGTCCAACTTGCCCACCTGTTTCAGGTGATAGGCCCCCTCTTAATATGTAAATCAGGATCCTCTGACATTAATGCCTTGCTGCTGGCCACCCGGCCCGATCTTGAAGCCTTGGTCCGACGAGTGGTTTGAAGACGTCTGTTTGCAGCTCTGCAGTTTGGCTGCCAGATTTAAATGAGGTGGAGGGCCTCAAAATCATGGGCTTCTCTTCAATGCCGGAACAGACGGCCGGCCAGCATATTCCGCCAGTTTGATGCCCAAAAGTCAAAATAGACAGCACTGTCTAAATCATACTGGAAGAATCCTACTTTGATAGGCAACAGAAGACTGTGGGTCCCGATGGAACTGACTCCAACAAGCAGTCAATGCCTTCAGGAGAAAGATGGATACAAGAAGAAATTACAGAGTATAATTGCGAGTTTCATCTTAATACTTTACAGTCACTAGTGCAAAGACAGTGGGCCTATTGATGATTACTCTGCAACATGCTTAACAAATGAAGAAACTGTTTGACAGCAGAAAGCAATCATCATTTCTCTCTGCACACACAGCCATGAAATAACACGTAATCTTGACCAGTTGAGTTAAGTGCCAAATGCCTCAGAGTATTCCTACCCTCACTATTGCCACATAAAGAAAAATGCAATCGTTTATTGCAGTCTGATATGTACTGCATCACCCCAGGAATGTTTACAAGTAAGAAAGATGAAGGTTTATAGAAAAGAGTTCACTTATTCCCTTTGATAAACAGACATTATTAGTTGGAAAGTGGTACAATTACAAGGATTTTAGAGCTGGCTGATTTTGTAAATTCATCAGCCACTGCTGAATAGTTGATATGTAGTTAAGAATGAGCTACAGCTGAAAACAATGGGACAAAACTTGATTTCACATTATCACAGGATAAATGCAGAATAGTAAGGCCATTGGCACATCAGTCCGACATTTCCTATCCCATCACTGTATCTTTATTGTATTCGCAATCAGATAGCTGCACTAGCGGTACAAATGGAGATAAATGGTTTAGATCTAATCACCATTACAGAGACATGGTTACAAGGTGACCAAGGCTGGGAAATAAATATTCCAGGGTACACAATGTTTTGAAAAGATAGACAGGATGGAAAAGGAGGAGGGGTAGCCCTGATAGTAAAGGATGGCATAAAGACAGTAGTGAGAAAGGATCGTGGCTCAGAAGATCAGACAGTAGAATCAGTATGGGTAGAGATTAGGAATAACAAGGGTCAGAAAATGCTGGTGGGAGTAGTTTATAGGCCTCCTACTAATAGTTATACAGTTGGACAGACCATTAAGCAAGAAATAACTGGAGCTTGTAACAAAGGCAATGTAATAATTGTGGGGAATTTTAATCTTCATATAGACTGGACCAATCAAATTGGCAAAGATGGTCTGGAAGATGAGTTTATAGCATGCTTTTGTGACAGCTTCCTGGAGCAATATGTTGTAGAACCAAGAGGGGTAAAGCTATTTTAGATCTAATATTGTGCAATGATGCAGGATTCATTAGTAATCTCTGGTAAAAGACCTACAGGGAAAAAGTGATCATAATACAATTGAATTTCATATTGAGTTTGAAAGTGACATACTCCAGTCCAAAAAAGAATCTTAAAATTAAACAAAGCCAATTACACTGGTATTGAGGGGGAAAGTTGGCTAAGGTTGATTGAGTAAATAAACAAAAAGATAATGCAGTAAATAAACCGTGGGAAACATTTAAAGAAAGAATTCAAAATGTTCAACAAAAATATATTCCATTTAAAAACAAAAACTCAGCAAGAAAGTTCCATCTGTAGCTTACTAAGAAAGTTGAGGATAGTGTTAGATTAAAAGACGAGGCTTATAATGTTGCAAAGAATAGTAATAAGTCAGAGGATTGGGAGTGTTTTCAAAACCAGCAAATGGCCACCAAAAAGTTAGTAAAAAGGGAAAAATGAGAGTAAACTAGCCCGGGATATAAAAACAGATTTTAAGAACTTTTACATGTATATAAAAGAGAGTAGCTAAAATGAAAGTTGATCCCTTAGAGGCAGAGCCAGGAGAAATTATCATGGGGAATTAGGAACTGGCAGACACATTAACAAATATTTTGGCCGGATTTTATCTGTCTGGCAGAAGCGAAGCCAAGAGTCCCACATCGCCTCTTCTGCGGGAGGCGCACAGAATCAAATGCCAATTTGGCACTTAACTGAACAGCGGCAGGCCTTCCACGATCAAGAACCCTATTACAGAAGTCCCACCCTCTGAGAGCTGTCAGCCAATCAGAGGCCAGCAACTCTTTAACTGAGCAGCGCCACTGCAGAGGCAGTGGCTGCTGCCAGCGGAGCACCCACCGAAGGGCCAAGGGCAATGCTGGACCTCGGCCATAGGTAGGTCATGGCGGGAGTGGTCTCGTGGGGTGGGGGTCACGGGGAGGGCAGTGTAAGGGGGTCAGTAGCAAGGGCAGAGGGGTGGCTCTCAGAGTGGCTCCCCCACTTCCCAATGCCGGGTCCCTCATTCAGGCACCAAGTGCCTTTTAACCAGGGACCCAACCCCCAACCCCCCACCCCCACGGATCCGGCAAGCAGCCCAAATGGTTTTTCCTGCCATGCTTCCCATGCAGCAACAGGCCCGCGCACTGCAAGGCTAATTGCGATGGCGCCAGGATGAGGCCCTTAATTGGGCACTAATTGATCAGACAAAGTCAACATGATTTTATGAAAGGGAAATCCTGTTTGGCAAATTTACTGGAGCTGTTTGAGGATGTAACTAGTAGAGTAAATATAGGGGAACCAGTAATCGTAGTATACTTGGATTTCCTAGGTTGGTCCCTGGGATGAGAGGGTTGTCCTATGATGAGAGGCTGAGGAAATTGGGCCTATATTCTTTGTAGTTTAGAAGAAGAGAGGTGACCTCATTGAAACTTAAAAGATTCTCAAGGGGCTTGACAAGGTTGACACTGAGAGGTTGTTGCCCCTGGCTGGGGAATCTAGAACACAGGGGCACAGTCTAAGGATAAAAGGTCGATCATTTAGGACCAAGATGAGGAGAAATTTCTTCACTCAAAGGGTTGTGAATCTTTGGAATTATCTACCCCAGAGGGTTGTGGATGCTCCATCGTTGAATATATTTAAGGCAGAGATAGACAGACCTTTGGTCTCTCAGGGAATCAAGGGATCTGGGAAGCAGGCAGGAAGGTAGAGTTGAGGCCAAGGATCAGCCATGATCCTATTGAATGGTGGATCAGGCCCGAGGGGCCATAGAGTCTACTCCTGCTCCTATTTCTTACATTCTTATGTTCTTATTCAGCAGTCTCTTAAATGACAGCAGGGCGTTGTCTCCACTACCTGACCTGGAATTCTGCTCCATGGATTGATCATTCTGTGTGTGACAAAGGTCTTCCCGACTACACTTTCAACCAGTGTACCTTTGTCCTATTGCTTAGTTTGAAGTAGTGTCCCTAAGTTCAACAGCGCGATGATGCTTGGCGGGGTGGTGAGGAACAGATCATAGGATTGCATCTGTGGAGGAAGAAGAGATTGATGCTGACATCACCAGGCAACAGTATTTGATGAGTGGCACTGGGTTGATAATAAAACAGATTATTGTGAGCTGCCAACGCAAACCACAGGCTATAGCCTGCTCATTTAGACTGTAACGATTTTCCCATTTTTTTCTTAAATTACTTCAATGCAATCATAAACCAACAGAAATGGACTGCAGCTATCAAGCTGGACTGTAACTGGTTGCTTCGAGCAGTGGAACGGGTCAGTTAATCGCAGCAATGTTTTCATTATTGCTGCTGTAACCCCTTCCCCTCCCCCTCCCCCCTACTCCATAATAGTCAACTGTCGTCAGGAGCTATCAATGTTACTGTAATATATAGGGCACTAAATGGATTTCAGGGTGATCCTAGTTTTAACCCTTAGACTGCCAAGCATGTCCAGTGTCTGTGGTCTGAGTGCCTTTAGCTGCTTTTATATTTGTGTGAGTGGGGTATGTGAAGTGCTGGTTCACATACAGCAGCCTCTGGCCACACTGTACATCTATTGAGATCATTAAGTTCCACATTCAGAAATCTCAGTATAAACCGCATCGTGGCACTGAAGCAAACACTGGTATTCATTAAAAAATCTACTCAAACATTGGGAGTAGATTTATCACTGAAATATTAACTCTCAACTTCTATGTTAAATACTTAAAACAGAATTGTATATAGAAATAAAAACTCACATGGTAATTTCTTTTCTCCTCAACTTCTTTACTCTTCTCAACTCTCTCTCTAACCTATTTTCATTTTACTCTTTCCTACTTATACTAAACATTTATCCCTACTTTTTAAAGCTCCCAATTATTTATTTCTTCTGCCTCCTTGCTCCAACGATCCTGTCCCCAAACATGCTCCAGTGAAAGCGTGGATATCGGGTGAGGCCAGAATGGGTAAGGCTGTGCTACACTTCACGGCTGAATAATCATCTGCTAACACTCAATGCCTGGGCTCACCAGCAACCCTAGCAAGTCAGTGCCTTTAAGCGAAGAAAGGAAGACAAGAATTGCCTAGTTGAATACAGTAATGAACTTGAGGGTAATAAAATACACTTGCTGTGGCAATGGACAGTTGCCCTCTGCCTTCTTATATGCTGTTCATCTCTAACACCTTTCAGTTCTGAGGAGGTTATACTTGCAACGTCATTTTTTTTTCAACAGATGGGGCCTGACCTTCTGAGTGGCTCTGCTGTTTCTGTATTTGTTCCACTTACAATGGATTCATTCCAATAATTCAATTCACTTAAATGGATTGCCACTCCAAGCGCAAGTTAAAAAAAAGTAGCACAAATTGTAAAGCATTTGGAATTCTGACCTCCATATTTCTGTAGCTAGTTTCACTTTTTACTTAGGGACATCAGCCCTTCGAGACTGTTCTGCCATACAATTAGACCCTGGTAGTTTTGGACCTCAATTCCATTTTTTTTATTCGTGGGATGTATTTATTGCCCATCCCTAATGGCGCTTGACAAAGTGGTGGTGAGCTGCCTTCTTGAACCGTTGCATCCATATGGAGAAGGTCCTCCCACAGTGCTGTTAGGGAGTTCCAGTATTTTGACCCAGTGACAATGAAGGAACGGTGACATAGTTCCAAGTCAGGATAGTGTGTGGCTTGGAGGAGAACTTCCAAGCGGTGGTGGTCCCATGTGCCTGCTGCCCTTGTCCTTCTAGGTGGTAGAGGTTGTGGGTTTAGAAGGTGCTGTTGAAGAAGCATTGGTCATTTGCTGCAGTGCATCTTGTAGATGGTACACACTTTAGCCAAGGTGTACCAGTGCTGGAGGGAGTGACTGTTTAAGGTGATGGATGGGGTGCCAATCAAGTGAGCTGCTTTGTCCTGGATGGTGTCGAGCTTCTTGAGTCTTGTTTAGCTGCAGTAATCCAGGCAAGTAGAGACTATTCGATCACACACCTGACTTGTGCCTTGTAGATAGTCGAAATGCTTTGAGGAGTCAGGAAGTGAATTACTCGCTGCAGAATACCCAGCCTCTGACCTGCTGTTGTAGCAGTATTTATGTGATTGGTTCAGTTCATTTTCTGGTGATTGGTAAGCCCCCAGAATGTTGATGGTAGAAAATTAAGCAATGGCAAAGCTGGGGAACATCAAGGGAAGGTGGTTAGACTTTCTCTTGTTAAAGAGGGTCATTGCCTGGCACTTGTGTGACGTGAATGTTACTTGCCACTTATCAGCCTAAACCTGAATGTTATCCAGATCTTGCTACATCCAGGCACAGACAGCTTCATTATCTGAGTAGTTGTGAATGGAACTGAACACTGTGCAATCCTCAGCAAACATCCCAGATTATGATGGAAGGAAAGTCATCGATGAAGCATCTGAAGATGCTCTGATGCTACCCTGAGGAACTCCTGTAGCAATGTCCTGGGGCTGAGATGATTGACCTCCAACAACAACAACCATCTTCCTGTATGTTAGGTATGACTCATCCAGTGGAGAGTTTTGCCCCTGATTCCCATTAGCTTCAACCTTACTAGGGCTCCTTGATGCCACACTTGGTCAAATGCTGCCTTGACGTCAAGGGCAGTCATTCTTACCTCACTTTTGGAATTCAGCTCTTTTGTCCATGGTTGGACCAAGGCTGGAATGAGGTTTGGAGCCAAATTATAAATTATAATACTGCATAATACTCATAGTATGAAAGTGCTGCATGTAAAGAATGTTATAATAATGCTTTGAAGGAAACAAATATTTACTTAAAGGTGTCTGTGAGATTAGTGTGCCTGCTTCTCACTGCAGAGCCTGTCTACCCTTAATGTGATGTCTGAAAATGACACTAATAAATCATTCTATATAAAAGCCAATTTTTTTTTTCAGGGAAAACTGGATAGAATTGCAGGATGTGGTCCCCCAAAACACCTGTAAAAATCTCGTGTAATTAAAAATAAAATTTGATTTAAGATGTCTAGTAAAGCAGTGGTCCTACAGATCACTGGGAGACTGGCTGAAGGATGTGTTGAGACTAATTCGACAGCCTTGTGTGTCTCTTTGAGTGACAATGCACCAATGCAAGAGGCAGTAGACTCCGTTTATATTTGCCGTATCATTCTACTAGGGGCTTTTAACCAAAAAGCGCAGCGTCTTAAGCAGCAGCAGACAATCCTGAGTGACTACGTGGTGGCGAGATGTGAGCCAAACCTGATCATGGCACCCTAGGCATTCGCCCATGTCATTCATTCTTACATTATTTCATAGACCCCCTAGAAATTCACTATGGACCCCAGTTTAAGAGCCACCCAGTTGGCTCCTAATAAAGTAACACTGTTCTCATATTATAACACTGTTTTCCTGATATAGTAACAATTTTCTCTTACTGGAATCAATTTCTATACACTATACGTACATTTTCTGTCATTTTTAAGTTATCAATAAACTCCAATTTGCTCCCTTCCAGGGTAGGGTGAGGGGCAGTGGGGATTTTACTGTAAACACTACTGGTTACCGTTGTTATAACATTATAAAAGGTCTTAGATATATATATATATAACAGTGGGTCAGCATGGCTTAGTTGGTAACACTCTTGCATCTGAGTCAGGAGGTTGTGGGTTGATGGTCTATTGCAGGACTTGAACACATGGCCTATGCTGACACTCTAGTGCAGTAATGAAGGAGTGCTGCATTGTCAGAGGTATTGCCTTTCAGGTGAGATGTTAAATTTAGAGATTCAGGTGTCTGTTAAAGATCCGACCGCAAAGTTGATGGAGAAAACACAGTTCTCGTAGTGGCCTCACCCAAGAAAAGAAAGACTTGCATTTATATAGCACCTTTCACAACCAGAGGATGTCACAAAGCACTTTGCAGTCAATGAAGTAATTTTGAAGTACAGTGTTATAAAAGTTCTTCCATTTTAAAATATTTTTTTTTGTGGACTTGTGTTAAAACTGAAAATATTCCATGGATGTGTTTTCTTACCAAGTTCACTGAAAGGACACAAGATGTTGTTTGAAAAGCACCCCTGCTGGAAATCAACTGCTTTGGGCTCAGTAAACAACAGAATTCTTGGTGACCTGGGGAAAAATAGTTACAAAGAAGTTGCATGTCAAGGTTTATGGATTTAAGGAGATTGACATCTCTGTTTGGGGTTTGGACATTGTTTACAGTGCAGTTGGGTGTGAACTGTTTGAAGACAGTTGGTGTTTTCCTGTCCAGGAAAAAAGAAACCACCCAGCTCACTTCCTTCTCTACCTCTTTGAAGAAATCCTGCAAATATCCAGTGTGGGAGAGTTAAAATTCCTGGTGCTGCTGAGAAGCTCCTGAGAAGCTGAAACAAAAATCCTGCAATTCAAGTGTGTGCTGGCAGAAATCCCTGATGCCGCATTTATCCTGGAAAGCCTACTAGAATAATTCTCGACATCTCCAGCACGGACTGCTTCTGGAACGATCTCAGTGACCCATCTCTGTATACCCGTACGCCAGACCAAAAAAGGGACAACAGACATCTTTCCATAACTTCTCTTTTTTCATCAAAAATTAGCAAGTATTTGGCCCAAGTGCTCTTTTTTTGTCTTTTTTTCGTAACAGACCACTGCAGAGAGACCTTCTGTATTTTTTTTCCAAACTGTGTGTGTTTCATATTTCAATCTATGTGTTAATGCTTTGCTTTGTTGCTGGTTAAGTCTTGTTTTATAATAAACTGCTAATTTTGTTGTTTATTAAAGAAACCTGGTTGGTGTATTTTATTCTGCGATTAGAGTGTATGATTGGCTGTACCGGTAACTGGGTGAACATTTAAATATATGTTGTGACCTGTGGAGAAGTGGAACTAGAAAAGATAGTGCACTCCTTTCCACCTCGGTCGTAACATTAGCTACTGTTGTAATGTAGGAAACATGGCAGTCAATTGCACACAGCAAGCTCCCACAACAGCAATATGATAATGGCCAGATAATCTGTTTCAGTGATGTTGATTGAGGGATAAATATTGGCCAGGACACCAGGGATAATGCCCCTGCTCTTATTCAAAGTGGTACCATGCCATCTTTTACATCCACCTGAGAGAGTAGACAGGGCCTTGATTTAACATCTCATCCAAGAAAAGACACCTCCAACAGTGCAGCACTCCCTCAGTACTGCACTGGAGTGACAGCTTTGATTTTTATGCTAGAGTAGGACGTAGAACCCACAATCTTCGGGGTTGGACTCGGAGGCAAGAGTGCTACCAACTGAACCACAACTCCACCAAAATAAAAACTGAACACTTCATTCATGTTTTTTGTGGAATCTTGCACAAAATGACCCTATGGACACTGTATTTCAAAGTCATTGATTGTATTGGAGATGTGCTTTGAGCCACGATAGAGTCTTCCTTTTGGATGATGTCCCCTGTTTAAATTTTAGGCCTCTTATGAAGCATCCCAATACTGGATCTGATGCCTGGGTCCTCACAGCACCTGATCACAGTTAACATCTCATTAAAGTTTCATCACCTTGAATGTTGTGTTGATGTGTGTGTTAGGTGGGTCTGTTGGGTTTAGAAATATTCAGATTATATTCTTCATGCAACGTGGAATTTATGGAATATGATGAGGAACTGGAAGACCTGAGATACACTGCCAGTATGAATCTGAGTCTGTTCAGCTGCAAAGAGGGCAAGGGCATGCCGAGTCTGGCTTCCAGTCTGTTAAATTTCATATCAGCTGTGTCTGGGTTCCCTCCCAGCGTAAAAAGCATTCCCAATAAATCAGGTGCACAGTGAAGTCTGGATCATGGGAGGTTGAGCTAATTGGGCTATTTTCTTGTATCAAGTAGCTGTTAAGGCAGCAGATCTTCCATTAAACTTTGTGCACTGTGGGGCTCACTATACCATGAATGGGCTTTCTGGCTGAGGCACTTTTGCTGGTGAACATGCATGAAGTAGTGACATCATGGCTCGGTGCCAGGGCATCACGAGCAAAATGTGTTTCTGGCACCACAACAGCCCAATTACAGGCTCCAGGAAGACTGGTGATAGTTGGGAAACCCCAAAATGGATCTTCAATTTTAAAATCTTGAGCAAATTTATTTTGATATCATCAGCAGCTGCGCCAAAACCCAGCCTACATGAGACCCTGGCTGAACACCAATAGGAAAGCAGCTTAAGGTGCCTCAAGGTATGTGAACTTTCCAACTTAGCTTTTGATGGACTACATTCATACTGCACATGGTGCACTGCGACAGTGGTATGATGTTCACTCCTGCATGCAGCATCAGACCAATTGCTATCAGTCCGGTTTAAGGAGGTACTTTTGAACTACAGTTGCTGTTGGTATGTAGATAAACACAGCAGCAATGTCCAGACAGCAAGGAATTCAAACAGCAACAACAACAGGTAAGTGAACAGTTAATCTCCTTAGGTGATGTTGGCTGGGGAATAAATTTTGGCAGGACATCAGGGGAATTGGCTGCTCTTCTTCAATAGTGCATGGGAACTTTTACATTTATCTGAACAAGCACGTATAGTCTTGATTTGATGTCTCATTTGAAAGAGGGAACCTCCAACAGTGCAGCACTCCCTCAATACTGCACAGAAATATTGGCTTAGATTATGTGGTCGAGTCCATGTGGGACTTGAACTCAATAACGTTCCAATTTAAAAGTGAGTGTCCTACTACTGATCAAAGCTAACACTTGGAGGAAGAAAATTGGAAATTGCAAAGTTTCAAAATAGAATGAGGTTTTATACTCTCAATATGTAAATAGCTAATATTTTCATTTCTTTTTGAATGGGAATGACAAGCCATTTCTTCTCAATAATTAATAATTAAATCAAGTGTTGGATAAAAGGTGAAGTAAATGAAATTTGGCAATGTTCAATATTGTATGATGATAATATCCTGCTCAGCATACTTGCACCGTGATACTGCTCTCAGGGTTATGGAATTCCACATAACACACAATCTGAAGTATTTACAAGGTAGGAACCCAATGACAGATTGAGACATTATGAACACCAAGAGTGCATGATTTAGTAAAGTTATTTTAACCGTGGAAGGTGTTGGCTCTACCCTATCATGGACTCTACCCCATCTATTTAATCTCCTGAGGGAAAATATTGATAAAATACAGTTCTGATGAAAGGCCACAGACCTGAAGCATTAACTCTGTTTTTCTCCTACAAATGCTGCCTGACCTGCTGAATATTTACAGCATTTTCTGTTTTTATTTCCTTCCTGTCCCTGCTCCTGCCCTCCCCTTCTCCCGCCTATACACCTAACCCAGCCCCGACAGCACCAGAAACATGATCTCATAAAGCAGCAAATACTCTCAATCTGAATCTATTGCTAAAATCTCTTACCATTTTCCATCTTAGGTTGCCCATTTTCTGATTGTTTTTGTGGACTGTGGTGTAACTATGGGCACAATGAGAGCATGCTATTTCCTGTATGCCATCCAATTAAACTGGAAGCAGTTCCATTGGCACTGTTTTCTCTTACCAATACAGAGAGCTATAAGACTGTTCGATGACTTTATGTCATTACCTGTATCAATGCCTGACAGTTCTGTTTTTATTTAATTAGTTATATTCCCCTCATTTTTAAGCGCTATTTCCTTTATATTCTTTCACGGCTGCTCTACAGGCTCTGGCTGTTGTAAGGATTTCTTGCTGCCGTGCTGGCAGGCTCTCAACTCCTTACCTAAGTAACCATTCCTTATAAGTGAGTGTCAGCAGGCTATTAAACCATGTTACAGCCACGTCCTGTTCTTTTTGCCCCTGATATCCCGACATGGCACTTTCCAGCATAGATCACTGAATTGCAATCAGGAACAGGAAAGCCGGCTGATTCATTTTCCCTCCCTTCACCCAGGGGCGCTGTTGACAATAGTGGTCCCTCTACTGATGTCCTGGCTGAGATCACTAGCTTTAGAAATACTAGGATGGAACATGGGATCTTTCTGGTCTGTGCATTTACCCACTGAGGCATTGGAGCAGCTTTCTATTCTCGGTTTTGTTATTTTACAATACCCTTCCCAGTCCCCTCTGGAGACAGAATCTAGGCCTCTACATGAGTGCAGTACTGAGGGATACAAAAAAAATACTGCAGATGCTGGAAATCTGAAATAAAAACAGAAAATTCTGGAAATAGTCAGCAGGTCTGGCAGCATCTGTGGAGAGAGAAACAGAGCTAACGTTTCAGATCAATGACCCTTCGTCAAAACTCATTTCTTGTTTTTATTTCAGCACTGAGGAATGAGCAGCTAAACTGAGGCCCTGTCTTCCCTCTCAGCTGGGTCGAAAAGATCCCAGTGACACATCTTCAAAAAGAGCTGGGGAAAATCTCCTCAATGGCCTGGCCAATATTTATCCCTTAAGCATCACCTCCATTTATTTCATTATTGTCTGTGGAAGCTTGCTGTGTGAAAATTTGCTACTGCATTTCCTACATTGCAACAGTGACTACTCTTCAGAAGTATTTCATCAGCTGTAAAGCACATTGGAACATCCTGAAGTCTTTTATTCATCTTTTCTGTGATTTATTCCCTAAATATTCCCAGAGTGGTGCAGTGGTTAGCACTGCAGCCTCACAGCTCCAGCGACCTGGGTTCAGTTCTGGCTATTGCCTGTGTGGAGTTTGCAAGTTCTCCCTGTGGCCATGTGGGTTTCCTTCGGGTGCTCTAGTTTCCTCCCACATGCCAAAGACTTGCAGGTTGATAGGTAAATTGGCCATTGCAAATTGCCCCTAGTGGAGGTAGGTAGTATGAGAATTGAGGGTAGGTGGGGATGTAAAAGGGAAATGGGATTAATGTAGGATTAGTATAAATGGTGGTTGGTATGGACTCATTGGGCCGAAGGGCCTGTTTCGGTGCTGTATCTCTCTATGACTCTAATTTGATAATCATTAAATGATTCACCTCAGTTCTAATGAAAACTGTTTTGGCCCTGAAAAGGAGGAAGGCTGCAGCTGTGAAAATGACCCCAGTAAACCTCAATGAGGGGAGGGGAGAGACTTAGGAAAGCTGACATGGCTAGGAATATGACCTGGTGTCTAATGCTTTCCGATACTGAGTTTCATTTCACTTTGAAAATTTTCCAGGTTGGAAAGTGCTACAAATCTTACATAACTGCTCCAAATTCAATAAATATTAAATAGCAATAGAAAGACAATTAAAGCTATATATTGTTTAAAATGTTTCACAATTACATTACATTGCATTACAAATCAATATAACTCAGGATTTTATATTTTAAAATTCCTCACATTATTTAAAATAAAACTCCCATGAGATTGCCTTACTTTCTGCTCTGCTGCACTCTGTGTCAATGGGAGCTTGATTTTGCATTGCATTGATGCAGAAAGTAGCCAACTGGATAGGTTTAACACCAACCCCTGCGTAGCTGTCAACAGAGTGCAGATGTCCTTTAAAAGTCTAAAAGTAAAAGTCAAATAAGCTCCAGGACGCCTGCGGGGCCACTCGTTCATTGTTAACTATAGAACAAAAATGTCGCCTCTTCATTAAAATAAAAATACAAAACAAGAACCAGGAGCAGTACTCTCAACACATGGGTTTGCTCACTCCCCCACCAGCACCAGCCCCCCATCCTCCCCTGAAGGTGCTGACTCCCCTCCCTGACGTACAGTCCCCTGTCTCTCAGCAGCCATGCATGAGCCTAAACCCTGAGCATCATCAGGTTATATCACTGCGGGAAAGGGCTGGCAAAGCAGCCAACCTCAATCCTCTCCCCATTCAATATCCACGCTTCCCAGCAAGGGTCACTGCATAGTGATCAGGACCCTGAGAGTTGGGGGGCGGGGGGCGGTGGAATGGGTGGTGTCATTGTAGTGCCCGTACTCCTACTGGCTGAGATCAGCTAAGTCAATACAGCTCAGGGACCTCCCTGGTGTGTATAGTCCAGTACCATGCCACGGAGCATGCATTTCCCGAGGAACTGTTGTGTGGCAGGAAATCACACGCAACCAACAGCATGGAAGTTGGTGCAGCTCAAAATTCTAAAACAGATGCAGGGAATCTCAAATGTTTTACATACGATTGATGCTGAACACATGACTCCATTCCTTAATAACTCCAGCTAGCAGGGGAGTAGAGACACTTACATAGGACTTAACAAGGTAGATTGGTGTTGACTCAGCCTGCCCTCTAGTATGATTTAAATCAATAGTGGTAGGAACTGAGCGGTTTATTGATCATGTGAGCTTTCTTTAGCCTGCTAATGACAATCATTAATGCATTTTGAATAAAGTAAATACTCTGAGAAATACGGAGCACAATCAATAGCAAGATACAAAATCCAGAAATATGAACATAAATGTGTTAATTTAGCTGTTGGGAAAGCAATTAGCTCACAAACTAATAGCTATTTCAAGCTTCATTATAGATTATAAATTAACAGTGCATTTCCATTACAGAAAGGGTTGGGAAAACATTCTAGAAATTTCTCATAGCTTGGCAACTGTTTTCAAATGCTCCTAAAATAGCCTGACAGTTTCACAAAACTCTTACTTTGGCATAGCTGCACTTCCTGGTCTTCCACTAAAACAAAAGGTGAGCGGGAACCTAGATTCAATCTGAAAGAGATCATGGGCTGAATTTTGAAATGCCACTGGGTGCGGGTGCAGGTGCGAGTATGTGCGCAATTTGAAAATCGTGTTCTCAGAGGTTGGCACCGGGTCCTTCCACCTCCAGAAAGTGAAGCAATTTTGAAAGGGACACAGGTAGGGAGGGAATGAGAAGCCCACAAGCCTCCAATTCATTGGCTGTTGAGCTCATTGAGGAGCTCATTGAAAGCCTTGCCAGGAGCAGTGCCCAAGTTTCAATAGAAGGGCATGGGGAAAACACCATTTCTGGAACACAGCAGGGTGTAGAAATCGGGAACACTGCAAGGGGCCATGAAGACTATTGGAAGGCCTGCTTAACATATTGTAGAAGCACAGAATAAAGCTCAGCTGCTCAAACAGTGCCACAGAGTAGCCATTGCCGGAACTGAAAGACTTGCATTTGTCAGAGGCGAGTGGTATGAATCTGGAAAGTGACGTGAGGCCGCTGGCATCACTTGGGCAGGTAGAGTTGGCAGAGGAAGGCCTGATGAATGAAGAAACCCCTGGTGAGGGAGTTCAGTTGGGAACAGGCTACTCTGACATTGGACAGAGCAGCTAAGATGAGCTGCAGCAAATGTAACCTGCTGGACAGGAGGAGGCCAGAGGAGCACAACAGGGGGCTGCAAGGAGAAGAAGGCACTACCCAAGACATCAGGTGTGCTGCCCAAGAGTCAGCCATCTGCAAATGCCAGAGTGCCAGTGCTGTAGGAGGCTATGCCTATCTAGGCAGATGATCCCAGACATTTGTGCTCTGATCCACAATGACCTGAAGCTTCGCAGCCCCCTTGGCAGTGCCTTGCCTGCAGCCATCATCTTCGCCCTGAATTTTTCTGCAACCAGGCCATTCCAGGGATCCGTTGCAGACATAGGTCCCCTCCAAGCCACACACCATCCTGAATTGGAACTATATCACCGTTCCCCCACTGTCGCTGTGTCAAAGTCCTGGAACTCCCTCCTAACAGCACTGTTGGTGTACCTACACCCCAAGGACTGCAACAGTTCAAGAAGGCAGCTCACAACCACCTTCTCAAGGGCAATTCGGGATCAGCAGTAAATGCTGGCCTAGCTAGCAACGCCCACATACCCCGACCGAATACAAAAACCAAAGGTGGCATCTGGTAGTTGGCAGCTCATCAGGCCACCAGGCAGATCATGGATACCATATTCTGCAGGGCATGGGACTATATCCACTTTGACACAGATGGCCAGTGCAAGCCCAGAGGGCTTCAGGATGTCATCGATTGCACCCATAAAGGAAGAGGAGGAAGAAAAGGAGGAAGAGGAGGAGGAAGGGATCGCACCAGAGGTGGCCGGCGGCCAAGCATTGGAGGACACCGCCAATCATTATCAGACCTCAGGGAAAACCGCAGGCTGGCATGGCCACAAAGGCCACGCTGATTCAACAGCATTTCACCTGATCACCTCTGAGTCCTTACGACTGATAATCCCAGAACTCACCTTTCGGCATGGTGGGCTTTCATTCCACGATGACCCACATCTGTGAAGTCCCATTAACAGTCATGACCATGGGGAATTAAGTTTCCACCACTAACATTCTCCAGCATCACAGAGCTTGGAAATACAGCAATCCCAGGGCCCTCCTACTGTCCCCATCTGAGATTCCATTCCCCTTTTGACATGAAACATCAATAACATACATATCAGTTTGAACACATAAACAAGTGACTTTGGAACTCTCTGCCTCAGAAGATGGTGGAGGCGGGGTCATTGAATATTTTTAAGATTGGGGTAGATAGATTTTTGTTAGGCAAGGGAATCAAGGGGTATCAGGGTAGATGGAAGTGTGGAATTTGAAACACAAACAGATCAGCCATGATCTTTTTGAATGGCAGAGCAGGCTCGAGGAGCCGAATGGCCTACTTCTGCTCCTAATTCATATGTTTGTATGTTGGAAATGAAAACAAAGAGCAGACAAAAGTAGGCAACAGCACCGAGGTGACCCATTGAGTGAAATTAATGGCATTGTGCCTTTCTTTCCCTACCACTTCTATAGGGTGCTCCCCCTGTGGCAGAGGATGAGGTGGAGGCAGCCTGCTCCTTAATCTCTGCCTCTGGCTGAGATGCCCGCGGCTTCTGTCCTTGTCTTGGAGGTGCTCATGGGGAATCCGCCACAGGCTGCCACGCCTGCATCATTGCATGGGCTGCCTCTGTCACAGGGCCTTAGTGCACAGATCGTTCCTGAGTCAGAGGAGCCGAAGGGTGATGCTGGTGCCCCTGAGGGTTGGCCCCTTCATCTGCCACTTCGACTGTCTCAGCTCTTTCCTGGCACCCTCGGATGTTGGATGAGGCCACTGACTGGGATGCAGCTGGCATCCATTCCGAGCATCTCAGCGCCCTCAGTGACACTGCGGTCGATGCTACAGAGAGTCTCACTCTTTCTGTGCATATTTGTGTGCCTGCTCCTGCACCCACTCAGTGTGGTACTGCAAATGACTCTCCAAGAGGTTGCCTCATCTCTCAATGGAGGAGATCAAGTGATCAAATCCCTGAGTCATGACAGAGCACATGCACTGCATGGGCTCCTTCATTGCCTGCCCATTACTCCTCAGGGTCTCCGGGAACTCAGACAAATGGAACTTAACTGCCTCTAGTTCTCGAGGAAGATCATCTTTGCTTGTGACACCCGAAGCCCAGTATCTTCACGCAGCGGAGCATGGCTGTGTCTGTCCTCCGTCCTCTGAGGGGTAACTGCCCACAGCTGACTCCACCTCACGCTTCTCCTCCTGCTCACGTGTGATGCGAGGTTCACCCAGTGCTTCCCGTTCTAAGCTACTCTGGGGTCCAACCGAGGTGAGTGTGTCTGCGCTGCACTCTCCTCCCCTTCTGAAGCTGGCCCTGTAGGAAACACAAGATGGTGGTAATGAGAACCTGTCCTATTCAACAAGTGCCACAACACAGCCAACCCCTTAGACAACAGTGATCGAACAGCCACATTACACATTGGTCAAGGGTCTCCTCCATGCCCTTCATCTCAGGATAGAGCTATCAAATGACCCTGCTGTTCACAGCCTCCCATCTCACCATCCCACATGGACTGATGCATTGGCACCCAGGCGATCTCCAGTCCTGCCTCCTCCACCAGGGTCAGAGTGTGGAGTCAGCCACACCAGCACCTGTTCGAGACATTTCCCATGCGCTGTGGGCTCCCTTTTCCTGAAAGATGAGAAGCAAATGATTCTTGAGTGAGCTTCCCACCCTCATCTCTTCCAGCATGACAGTCACATGAACTGCTGCATCCCCTTGTGATTTCCCCTTCTGAATTGCGCCCCATATCTCAGGGTGGCTGCCATCTCAGTAATGTGACTAGACACTTGACCGGACAATGTTAGGGAGAACTATGGACATTCTGTGAGGTCAGCTCGTCTGCATGCTCATGTGTACAGTGTTAGTGATCTGTTACCAGGTTCCGCTTGCCACTCACCTTTCCCGACCTTATCAGGTCATTAAATCTCTTCTGACACTGGACCCACGTCCTTCACTTGCTTCTCAGATGCTGACTTCCATCATCACCTCCATCCAGGCACGCTCTGTGTCTCTAGGTGGATTTCTTCTTCTGGACGCTGGGAACAAAACATCTCTCCTGTCAGACACTGCAGCTGTTAAAGCCTCAAGGGAGGCATCTGAAAGTTGTGCTGCTGCCCGGGGATGACTGCCCATGCCAGCGCTGGCCCTCTGAGATCCCTGCTGCTCCATTGCTTCACTAAAAAGCAAGCCCAGTCATGGTTGCTGTTCGCCTTTTCAAAGGGCCCTTCGTTACTGAGTCCCACCTCCAGGCTGCTCCCAGCACCGCTAATTGGGCACCGAGTTCACCCTCGTGCCAATTAGGTCCTTTGCATTTCAAAATAGCTGACACTGTGCAGGGTCGGGACTCGGAAATCTTCCAGGCATTGAGTTACCAACCCCAGGATGAAGATTCAGCCCCATAAGTTAGCTGCCCTCGGTCAAGGTGCTTTGGTTGACCTCAGTTTTCCCCTGAACCAAAGATGGAAAAGGAATCAACGTGGATTCCTGCTCCTGGTCACAATCCAGTGACTCCTGCTGGAAAGCACATGTGTGGATATTGGGATCAGGCTCATACTGTGAATCCCCCATTGTCCAATAGTCTGCAATATCTAACTTCACACATTAACAATGAGCAACTTGGACAACATACTAAAAGGACAGGTGGGGATTAGGGAACTGTACCTCAGCACATCAGCAACATCATGAAAGGAGGGAAGAAAAGAGGAACAAAAAGAAACAAATGAATGAATGGAACTTCTTCTGGATATTAGTGAACTTATTTCTTTCCCAAGGGAATGTTGAGTATCTGCCAGGGAAGAACTTCAAAGATGACAGTATAAATAGGTTCAAGGGACAATTAGATGTGTTTTGGAGAGATTGAAGGATTTGGTGAGAATGTGGGTAGATTGGATTGAAAACTATCAAAAAGCAATAAGCTTGTAAGGCCTAATGGGCTATTACTGTTCCTGTTACCAATGAGTGTCGTAGGACCTACTGAGTTTGCAGTGAAAAAGAAACATCATTACAGATTCAGCATGCTATTCTCTCTTAACTCACCAGAATACAACATAATGGAGTGTTATTAGGTGGGATTATCTCAGCTTCCATACAGCAAGTGGAGGAGTCCCATTAAAGAAGAACAATTGGTTTATGTGCTTTTCATTGAGTTTACATCAAGTCTGCAGTACAGAGACAGGCCATTCATCCCAACTGGTCTATGCTGGCATTTATGCTCCACACAAGCCTCCTCACATCCCCCTTCATCTAACCCTGTCAGATATATGTTTTCGTTCTGTTTTTTTGTAACACCATCCTTCCACCTGGCAACTGCCTGCAGCAGCATGAATGAAATCAGGAGATCTGAGTGGGTGAATCGCAGGCACAGACCAATACATACCCTCTTACTTCCTGATGTAAAGTGATGCAGAATTCCTGAGATCAAGTTTTGATTATGCCCTTGACATTACAATTGAGAACATGCATTTCTATAGTGTCTTCAATGACTTCAAGATGTCCCAAAGAACTTTACAGCCAATGAAGTACCTTTGAAGTGAAGCCACTGTTGTAATGTTGTATTGAACAACTAGGTATGTGTTGCAGCATCCTGACCCCTTGGGTAGTGTCCAGCTATATGTCATTATGCTGCTGGAATCTTTTTCTCACCAAATTTCTCCCTTCCACTCCTGAAAGAATTGACCAGTTGCTGGGATTTGCTTGTTAATTTCACACCCATGGTCAATCAGTGGATTTCTTTCTCTCTCATTGAGATTGCTTTGCATCAGCCATCAGGTGCCCAGTGAGAGTTTAGAGTAATTTTTATAATAGATCTTTGCACACCACCAGAATATCACATTATTCCAACCACAAGTGTCAACTCCAAGATGAACGCTAAGTCTGACTTACAATATTCAACAAATTGGAAGAGTTAACAGCAACAGAAGTGCAATTTGCATAAAATCGCGCACAGGCAGTGCATATATATATTGAGCTACTCTAAAGGTGACACCACATTGAAAAAGCCCATCTGACTGCAAAGAAATAGCAGACTAACTAATAAGTGTGACAGCAGTCCTCGGTGTTCTGTTCGTATCTGTGAAGTTATTTGTGCAACTATACATATTATTTATGAAGGAAGGAAGGCCTTGTATTTGTAGAGTGCCTTTTCAAACTCAGGACATTACAAACTGCTTTACAGCCAATGAAGTACTTTTGAAGTGTAGTCACTGTGTAGTCACAGCAGCTAATTTGCCCCCAGCAAGGTCCCAAAATCCCACATGATAAATGATCATATTATCTTGGTTTTTTTTGGTGATGTTGATCAAGGGATAAGTGTTGGACAGAACACCAGGAGAACTCCCCTGCTCTTCTTAGAACAATGCCATGGGAATTCTTTATCTTCACCTGGGCAGGCAGACGGTGCCTAGTTTAATGCCTCATCCAAAGGATGGTACCTCTGACAGTGCAGCACTCACTTAGGACCGCACTGGAGTGTTAAGATTATATGCTCAAGTCTCTGGACTGTAGGGCTTCAACTCATTACTTTCTGACTCAGAGGCAAGAATGCTACCACTGGCCAACTTTAATACCATATAGAACATGCCTATCACATACCAGAAATCACACAGTTGAGTTTACACACCAGATTTTACACTTCAAAATCTTAAACTATAGTTTCAAAAGTAGGTGGCTGAGAGCTGATAGAATAGATATATACCATACATTATTTAAAACTATTTGGACCAAATAAAAACATAATTTTTTTTTGTATTATTCATTCAGGGATGTGGCCGTCGCTGGCCAGGCCAGCATTTATTGCCCATTCCTAATTGCCCTTGAGAAGGTGGTGGTGAGCTGCCTTCTTGAACCACTGCAGTCCATTTGGGGTAGGTATACCCACAGTGCTGTTAGGAAGGGAGTTCCAGGATTTTGACCCAGCGACAGTGAAGGAACAGCAATATAGTTCCAAGTCAGGATGGTGTGTGACTTGGAGGGGACCTTGAGGTGGTGGTGTTCCCATGCATTTGCTGCCCTTGTCCTTCCAGTTGGTAGAGGTCGCGGGTTTGGAAGGTGCTGTCGAAGGAGCCTTGGTGGCGAAGGGAGTGAATGTTTGTAGATGGGGTGCCAATCAAGCGGGCTGCTTTGTCTTGGATGGTGTCGAGCTTCTTGAGTGTTGTTGGAGCTGCACCCATCCAGGCAAGTGGAGAGTATTCCATCACACTCCTGACTTGTGCCTTGTAGATGGTGGACAGGCTTTGGGGAGTCAGGAGGTGAGTAACTTGCCGCAGGATTCCTAGCTTCTGACCTGTTCTTGTAGCCATGGTATTTATATGGCTATTCCAGTTCAGTTTCTGGTCAATGATGGCCCCTGGAATGTTGATAGTGGGGGATTCAGCGATGGTAATGCCGTTGAATGTCAAGGGGAGATGGTTAGATTCTCTCTTGTTGGAGATGGTCATTGCCTGGCACTTGTGTGGCATGAATGTTACTTGCCACTTATCAGACCAAGCCTGGATATTGTCTAGGTCTTGCTGCATTTCTACACGGACTGCTTCAGTATCTGAGGAGTCACGAATGGTGCTGAACATTGTGCAATCATCAGCAAACATCCCCACTTCTGACCTTATGAATGAAGGAAGGTCATTGATGAAGCAGCTGAAGATGGTTGGGCCTAGGACACTACCCTGAGGAACTCCTGCAGTGATGACCTGGAGCTGAGATGATTGACCTCCAACAACCACAACCATCTTCCTTTGCGCAGGTATGACTCCAGCCAGCGGAGGGTTTTCCCCCTGATTCCCATTGACAGTTTTGCTAGGGCTCCTTGATGCCATACTCGGTCAAATGCTGCCTTGATGTCAAGGGCAGTCACTCTCACCTCACCTCTTGAATTCAGCTTTTATGTCCATGTTTGAACCAAGGCTATAATGAGGTCAGGAGCTGTGTGGCCCTGGCGGAACCCAAACTGAGCATCACTGAGCAGGTTATTGCTAAGCAAGTGCCGCTTTATGGCACTGTTGATGACACCTTCCATCACTTTACTGATGATTGAGAGTAGGCCGATGGGGCGATAATTGGCCGGGTTGGACTTGTCCTGCTTTTTGTGTACAGGACATACCTGGGCAATTTTCCACATTGCCGGGTAGATGACACTGTTGTAGCTGTACTGGAACAGCTTGGCTAGGGGTGCGGCAAGTTCCAGAGCACAGGTCTTCAGTACTATTGCCGGAATATTGTCAGGGCCCATAGCTTTTGTAGTATCCAGTGCCTTCAGCCGTTTCTTGATATCACGCAGAGTGAATCGAATTGGCTGGTCTAGCATCTGTGATGCTGGGGACTTCAGGAGGAGGCCGAGATGGATCATCAACCCAGCACTTCTGACTGAAGATTGTTGCAAATGTTTCAGCCTTATCTTTCGCACTGATGTGCTGGGCTCCCCCATCATTGAGGATGGGGATATTTGTGGAGCCACCTCCTCCAGTTAGTTGTTTAATTGTCCACCACCATTCGCGGCTGGATGTGGCAGGAGTGCAGAGCTTAAATTTGATCCGTTGGTTATGGGATCGCTTAGCTCTGTCTATCGCATGCCGTTTATGCAGTTTGGAATGCAGATAGTCCTGTGTTGTAGCCTCACCAGGTTGACACTTCATTTTGAGGTATGCCTGGTGCTGCTCCCGGCAGGCCCTCCTGCACTCTTCATTGAACCAGGGTTGGTCTCCTGGCTTGATGGTAATGGTAGTGTGGGGGATATGCCGGGCCATGAGGTTACAGATTGTGGTCGAGTACAATTCTGCTGCTGCTGATGGCCCACAGCGCCTCATGGATGCCCAGTTTTGCATTGCTAGATCTGTTCGAAATTTATCCCATTTAGCACAGTGGTAGTGCCACAGAACACGATGGATGGTATCCTCATTGTGAAGGCGGGACTTCATCTCCACAAGGACTGTGCGGTGGTCACTCCTACCAATATAGTCATGGACAGAAGCATCTGCAGCAGGCAGACTGGTGAGGACGAGGTCAAGTATGTTTTTCCCTCGTATTGGTTCCCTCACCACCTGCCACAGACCCAGTCTAGCAGCTATGTCCTTTAGGACTCGGCCAGCTCGGTCAGTAGTGGTGCTACAGAGCCACTCTTGGTGATGGACATTGAATTCCCCCACCCAGAGTACATTTTGTGCCCTTGCCACCCTCAGTGCTTCCTCCAAGTGGTGTTCAACGTGGAGGAATACTGAGTCATCAGCTGAGGGAGGGCAGTAGGTGGTAATCAGTAGGAGGTTACCTTGCCCATGTTTGACCTGATGCCTTGAGGCTTCATGGGGTCCGGCGTCGATGTTGAGGACTCCCAGGGCAACTCCCTCCCTACTGTATACCACTGTGCCACCACCTCTGCTGGGTCTGTCCTGCCGGTGGGACAGGACATACCTGGGGATGGTGATGGCAGTGTCTGGGACATTGTAAGGTATGATTCCGTGAGTATGACTATGTCAGGCTGTTGCTTGACTAGTCTGTGGGACAGCTCTCCCAACTTTGGCACAAGCCCCCAGATGTTAGTAAGGAGGACTTTGCAGGGTCGACAGGGCTGGGTTTGCCGTTGTCGTTTCCGGTGCCCAGGTCGATGCCGGGTGGTCCGTCTGGTTTCATTCCTTTTTATTGACTTTGTAGCGGTTCGGTACAACTGAGTGGCTTGCTCGGCCATTTCAGAGGGCATGTAAGAGTTAACCACATTTACAATTATTTTAAATTAAATTGCAGGAGAAAGGCAATATGCCACAGGTTCAAACAGCGAAAGGTAAATTTAGAACTATATCAGGAGGTTCTTCTTCGCACAGAGAATGATTAACATATGGAACGAACTCTTGGATAGAATAGTGGAGGCAAAAACATTTGGTTTCAAAACCAATAAAATGCTGCACTGGGGCACTTTAGGGTACTTCTAGATGGATGGGCCACATGACCATGCTCATCTGTAATTATCGTGTGATTCTGAGCAGTATTAAGTGGATCATTTCAGGCGAATAAACAATTTTGATCCAATGTATATTGGTCTTGGTTACTGCTTCACAGTCACGCACCCATTCCTACATTACACTCCAGTCATTCGATAAGGTGCCACACTAAAAGCTATTATGCAAGACAAGGGCTAATGGAGTTGAGGGTAATATATTATCATGGATGGAGGACTGGTTAAGAGACAGAAAGCAGAGTAGGGATAAATTGGGCATTTTCAAGTTGACAGTGGAGTTCCACAAGGATCAGTGCTGGGGCCCCAGCTATTTACAACCTATGTTAATGGCTTAGGAGAAGAGACCGAGAGTAATGTATCGAAGTCTGCTGATGGTACAAATCTAGGTGTGAATGTAAGGTGTGAGGAGGACTCAAAGAGATATAGATAGGTGAAGTGAGTGGCAACAAGGTGGCAGATGGAGTATTATGTGGGGAAGTGTGAGGTTCTTCATTTTGGTAGTAAGAATAGAAAAGCAGAATATTTTTCAAAAAGGCGTGAAACTTCTAAATGTTGATGTTCAGAGAGACTTGGGTGTACTCGTACAAGGAATGCAGAAAGTTTGCATGCATGTACAGCAAGCAATGAGGAAGGCAAATGGCATGTTGGCCTTTATTACAATTGGATTGCAGTATAAGAATAAGAAAGACTTGCTACAATTGTATAGGGCTTTGGCAAGACCACACCTGGAATACACCTTTGATCTCCATATTTAAGGACAGATATAATTGCATTGGAGGTAGTACAGGTAATGTTCACTAGATTGGCTCCTGGGATGAGAGGGTTGTCCAATCATGAGCGACTGAGTAGATTGGGCTTATATTCTCTGGAGTTTAGAAGAATGAAAGGTAATCTCACTGAAATATACAATATTTTGAAAGGGCTTGACAGGGTAAGCACAGAAAGGTTGTTTCCCCTGGCTGGGGAATCTAGAATATAGGGGCACAGTCTCAGGAGAAGGGGACAATCATTTAGGATTGAGGAGGAGGAGAGATTTCTTCACTCAGAGGGTTGTGAATCTTTGGAATTGTCAGATCTTGGCCTCTCAGGGAATCAAAGGATATGGACAGTGAGTGAGAAAGTGGAGTTGAGGCAGAAGATCAGCTATGTATTGAATGGCAGAGCAGGCTCAAGGGGCCGTATGGTCTACTCCTGCTCCTATTTCTTATGTTCTCATGTTCTTATGTTCTTCTGACAACTTTCAATTTTCAGACCATGTGCTCCTGCCAGAGAGCATCACCTGCCAGGAGAGTGTATTGAAAATTCGGGCATGCCCTGCAAATGATTTTTCAACCTTTAAATGAAATGCTTGGAAAATCATGTCCAACCAAGCCCCCAAATTTCTGAAACATTCTTGCAATGGGTCAGGCTCAGCTCTGAGAGTACAATATTGGAAAATTACCTTCCCACCTAAATATTTTGGATTAACTTCAGATTATGTTAGAAAATTGTTTACATTATTCAAATATTGTCAAAGATTAAATTTTTCTAGCAGAGAATTTGCCACCTACTAAATATTTAAAGTGCCATTCAAAAGGGTTGGATAATGCTGTGGGTCGAAGATTGATATCTACTGTGGCTCATTAGGATGAAAGAATGTGAAGCCTCTGTGTTGGCTGTAAGGGTGAAGTGTAAAGAATTAGCTGGTTCCAGTGGTTCAGTAGGACAGTAAAATTCCCAAAGCACTATTTGCAGGGAATTTTTACTGTCCAACTGCTGATACTCCTTCAAGCAACACTATCAAAAATATATCAATTGGTCAGTCAGCTCATTTCTGTGTTTGGGATATTAATGTGCACAAAATGGATATCACATCCACCTGCAATGACTGCAATTCAAAAAATAATTTGTTGTATGTGAAGCCCTTTGAGGTGTCTCTGTGATATGATAAAATACAGCTGTTTCATCCATGTTTGAACCAAGGCTGGAATGAAGTCTAGAGCCAAGTGGCCCTGGCGGAACCCAAACTGAGCATCAGTGAGCAGATTGTTGCTGTTTAGGTGCCGCTTGATTACACTGTCGACGACACCTTCCATCATTTTGCTGATGATTGAGAGTAGACTGATAGGACTGAATTGGATTTGTCCTGCTTTTTGTGGACAGGACATACCTGGGCAGTTTTCCAAATTGTCACGTAGATGCCAGTGTTGTAGCTGCACTGGAGCAGCTTGACTAGAGGCATGGTTAATTCTAGAGCACAAGTCTTCAGCACTACAGCTGAGATGTTGTCAGGGCCCATTGCCTTTGCTGTATCCAGTGCTTTCAGCCATTTATTTATATCACATGGAGTAAATCGAATTGATTGAAGACTGGCATTGGTGATGCCGGGCAACTCAGGAGGAGGCCGAGATGGATCATCCACTTGGCACATCTGGCTGTAGATGGTTGCAAATGCTTCAGCCTTGACTCTTGCACTAGTGTTCTGGGCTCCAGCATCATTGAGGATGGTGATGTTTGTGGAGCCTCCTCCTCCTGTTAGCTGTTTAATTGTCCACCACCATTCACAACTGGATGTGGCAGGACTGCAGAACTTTGATCTAATCTATTGGTTGTGGGATTGTTTCGTTATAGAATCATTGAAATTTACAGCACAGAAGGAGGTCGTTTGGCCCATCATGTCCGTGCCAGCTGACAAGTAGCCATCCAACCTAATCCCACTTTCCTGCTCTTGCTCTGTAGCCTTGTAGGTTACGACTCTTCAAGTGCAAATCCAAGTACTTTTTAAATGTTGCGAGGGTTTTTGTCTCTACCACCCTTTCAGGCAGTGAGTTCCAGATCCCCACTGCCCTATGGGTTTTATATATAGCATACTGCTTCTGATGTCTAATATGCATGTAGTCCTGTGTTGTAGCTTCACCAGGTTAGCATGCTCTCCTGCACTCCTCAATGAAACCAGATTGATCCCTTGGCTTGATGGTTAAGGTAGAGTGAGAGATATGCAGGGCCATGAGTTTACAGATTGTGGTTGAATACAATTCTGCAGCTGCTGACGGCCCATAGTGCCTCATGGATGCCCAGTTTTGAGTTGCTAGATCTGTTCTGAATCATTAGCACAGTGGTAGTACCACACAACACAATGAAGGGTGTTCTCAGTGTGAAGATGGGACTTTGTCTCCACAAGGACTGTGCGGTCACGCCAACCAACAATATCATGGACAGCTGCATCTGTGACAGGTAGATTGGTGAGGGCAAGGTCATGTAGATTTTCCCCTCTTGTTGATTTTCTCACCACCTGCCGCAGGCCCAGTCTGGCAGATTTGTCCTTCAGGACTTGGCTAGCACAGTCAGTAGTGGTGCTACTGAGCCATTCTTGGTAACAGATATTGAAGACCCCTACCCAGATTACATTCTGTACCCTTGCTACTCTTGGTGCTTCTTCCAACTAGTGTTCAACATGCAGGAGTACTGATTCATCAGCTAAGGGAGGGCAGTAGGTGGTAATCAGCAGGAGGTTTCCTTGACCGTGTTTGACCTGATGCCATGAGACTTCATGGGGTCCGGAATCAATGTTCAGGATTTTCAGGACCACTCCCACTCAACTGTATATCTCTGTGCCAATACCTCTGGTGGGTTTGCCTTGCCAGTTGGACAGGGCATACCTAGGGATGGTAATGGAGGAGTCTGGGACATTGTCTGTAAGGTATGATTCGATGAGTATGACTATGTCAGGCTGTTGTTTGACTAGTCTGTGGTAGTCTGTGGGACAGCTCTCCCAATTTAGGTACAAGTCCCTAGATATTAGTGAAGAGGACATTGTAGGGTCAGCTGGGCAGGATGTGCCTTTGTTGTTTCCAGTACCAAGGTCGACGCCAGGTGATTCATCCAGTTTTATTCTCATTCAAATTTTCTGTAACGGTTTGATACAACTGAGTGGCTTGCTAGACCATTTCAGAGTGCAGTTAAGAGTCAACCACATTGATGTGGGTCTTGAGTCACATGTCGGCCAGATCAGGTAGGGGTGGCAGATTTTCTTGCCTGAAGGGCATCAGTGAACTATATGGGTTTTTATGACAATCCAGTAGTTTCATGATCATCATTACTGAGACTAGCTTTTTATTGCAGATATACTAATTAATTGAATTTAACTTCCCCAGTTCCCATGGCAGGGGAAAGCAAGTTGTATGTTAGCCTTTATTACAGAAGGATTCGAGTATAAGAGTAAAGAATTCTTCCTGCAGCTGTATGGAGCCATGGTGAGACAACACCTGGAGTACTGCATGTAGTTTTGATCTCCTTGCCTGAGGACGGATCTACTTGCCTTAGAGCGAGTGCAACAATGGTTCACTAGACTGGGATGAGGAGATTGTCCTGTGAGGAGAATTTGAGTAGACTAGACCTATATTCCTTAGAGTTTAGAAGAATGAGAGTGGATCTTATTGAAACATAAAGTTCCTAAGGACTTGGCAGGGTAGATGCTGGGAGGATGTTTTCCCTTGGCTGTGAGTCTATTACTAGGGGTTACAGTCTCTGAAAATGCGGTCGGCCATTTAGGACTGAGATGAAGAGAAATTTCTTCACTCAAAAGGTTGTAATCTTTGGAATTCCCTAACCCAGAGGACTGTGGATGCTCAGTTATTGAGTATATTCAAGACAAATGTTGATTAAGGGATATGAAGATAGGGCAGGAAAGTATTGAGGTAGAAGATCAGCCATGATCTTATTGAATGCAGAGCAGGCTCGAAGGGTCACATGGCCTACTCCTGCTCCTATTTCTCATGTTCTTATACTTTTGTGATGTTTGGGACTTTATGATTCAATCCATCGCTTTGATCTGAACTCACTAAAATTATGTAAAACATTGTGGTAATTATATAACAAAAAGAAAGGCTAATATATGAAAAGCCATGGGTCGATTGGAATTAATCAGCTCAGATTTCCACATCTTAATAAGAATTAGTCAGTCAATATAAATAAACCCAGTCATTATTGAATAATCACGTGCATTTGTTCAGATGTCTCAACACTGAGTTTGTTTCTGGCTGTGGAGCTTCTCCAATGGAAGGTCCAAACAGGGCAATCATCTAAAGTCTGTATTACTGGCCTATAGCGGTGAGCACAGCTTGGCCTGTTAGAATTAAAAGCAACCAGGAGCATCCAATGTGGATGACCACACTTTGTCTCTTGAGGTCTTTTGGCAACCCATATTTATTTATAGTGCTGGCAAAGCTGGCATTACCCAGCCTTAGTTGTCCTTGAGAAGGTGCTGGTGAGCCTCCTTATTGAACCGCTGCAGTCTGTTTGGGGAAGGTACTCCTACAATGCTATTAGGTAGATAGTTACAAGTTCTTTCCCTTTCTTCATTTTTAATAGGGGAAGAAGGTAAGGGAAGGATAAAGGTATCAGCATGGGACTGTAATGAAGTTTAGAGATTCTGCATTCTTAACATGGTTTGCTTTTCCAGTTTTCTTCACTCATTTCTTGAAGGAAGTATATAAATCCATGGTGTTGCCTCTCCTCTGGTTGTTCCCAAATGGCTTTCCTTTACTTTTGAATTTTTTTCCATACAATGAGTACTGTCTGGTGTACAACAGAGGGCATCACAGTAAACTCAATCCTGCCCTCACCTGGACTTCCAGTAGAAGCTATAAGTCAGTGATTAAGAGCAGCAAGCTGCCAATGCCAATAGCTGATATTTTTCGCACTTCCTAGTTCAGAAATTCGGATGGTAATTGTAGCACCTCAACAATGATCAGCAAAGTCAGCACAGGCATTTTGAATGTAGCATCTTCTGATGTCAGTATGGCTCAGTACCACACACTGGGAAGGCCAGTTATAAACTGAGCCAATAGGCAAGCTGTACACAACTTTGTTTCAATATTTCAGGTCAGTGACCCTTATCAGAACTCTGCTTCTCTCTCCACAGATGCTGCCAGACCTGCTGAGTATTTCCAGCATTTCTTGTTTTTATTTTAGATTTCCAGCATCTGCAGTATTTTGCTTTTATTTGTTTCAATATTTGTTCAATTAGCTGAAAAGCCTTAACCATGGTCCAATTGGTCTACAACTGCAACTTGGGGCTTGAAAGGGTCAATTTTACAAGAATACGTAGAGCCTCACTCACCTGAAACATCTTCTGGAAGATGGTTCATATAATCATATTTTCTGTCAATTATTCTGAACTATCACTGTTAGTCTGACTTTAAGAAGGTTTGCATTGTAGTTTTAAATATCCTTTTCTCTTTATCTTATAGAATTTTTTTAGTGTCCTTATAATATGAAAATATTATTTATAGCATTTGTCTTGCACTGTTAGAAATGCAACTCCTATAACTGAGTGTTCTTAGTGGCAGTGGGGTAGCTTTAAGAGAGTTCAGATCTGATTGAATATTAAAATATGCAGGGTATAACTCTGACACTGACAGAGAGAAGAGAGGTCTTTGCTGCAGGCAGCCAGGCAGTCTGCCTTGTGCACAGACAAGGCATGGGAGTGTGAAAGCTGAGACAAGAGGGGAGGATAAACCAAAATCACACAATGTCTGAGAAACAGAGCAGGACTGGAGAGGATTTAAAGGCACAGGATACTCAATCCAAGGTGAAGGAGCAGATAATGTGTATTGTGAAAGACCTGGAATTGGTTCTAGGGGAACTGAAGACTGTTTCCACTGAGATGAAAGAGGTGGGTACATAACCACTTTGGTCACAAAATTATAGCTTTCAGTGTAGTCAATAGGATTCAGCAACGTCTTGTGGTGGTTGTACATATTATATATATATTTTTTCATATGGAGTCCATTTGAACTGTGTAAACGTTCCAATTCTAGAATCAGTTCTACTAAAGTTGAGTTGTGGCTTGAGAGAGAGTATTTTGGGTTGTAGAAAAAACCTAGTGGGGGTAATTTGAGGGGATAAATTATGAGTAGCAGACAAGAAGTGCTTCGTAGAACAGTATAAGGTATTGATTGAAGTGGGATTTTCCTATAACGTCTTGAGAGCAACATACCTGTCTGAAGAGGTCTGACAAACTAGCCAGTATATAAAACTAGTATTACATTGCTACAATAGCAGTGAATATCATCATAGGGAGAAAAGCTATGAAGGCTGAGAAATGAAACGAAAAGAGAAAACGCTGGAAGTACATAGCTCAAAAGCCCTGACACAGGATCGCTTCCTGAATTGCTAACCTGCCTTTTTTTCTTTTTGGCTGTTGATGGATCTGCTGGATGTCTGCAGCATTTTCTGGTTTTGATTTAATTTGTTAAATCTGCCTTAGTGATGGGATTTGCTTACTATAATTTGAGTTGGTAATTGTGAGACAGGAAGCAGCGCAGACATGGTTTATATTGTTCAGATCATGAGTAGTCTATTCCAATTAAGAACTTTTGATCGTTTACTGAGACTCACTGACAGCTACCAACTGCAATCGAAAGGTGTTGTGGTGCCAGTTTAAAAAGTCCTGTGTTGCACCCCACACCCCTCCACCCCACCATCATCTCATTATATCCTTTCTTTCTATATGGGTTATTTACCAGCCTGTACCCTGCCCAAAATGGGCATTCTTTATGTGACTGCCTTGATGGAAAGTGTTGGTAGATTATTCAATTATGTCTTGGGGCTAGGGGTTGGGGGAGAGGGCATCAGAGCTGACCCTGATCCTGTGATGACAAGACCTCCACATGTACACATTCCAGCAGGACACTGGAGAGCAATCAGCAGCTGGAACACTCTCTTTAGCCAAACTGAGAGCAATTGTAACATTTTAACTACTGCCCTGACTGCAATTAGCTAACCCTGCAAATAGTCAGGATCAATCCCAAGACACCCCTGGTCTGTACCACACTGGACAGTGCACTTACCAACTGAGCCCGCGGAGGTATAGTATAGTACATATATCGCCATTCCTTCACTGTCGCTGGGTCAAAATCCTGGAACTCCCTCCCTAGCAGCAGCACTGTGGGTGTACCTACACCACATGGAGTGCAACGATTCAAGGAGACAGCTCACCACCGCCTCCTCAAGGACAGTTAGGGATGGGCAACAAATGCTGGCCTTGCCAGCGACACTCATACCACAAGAACGAATAAAAAATATATACCTGCCTCCATTATATCTACCCATCTCCACTATAGGCACCTGCCTCTGAAGACAGAGAGCTGCCAACAGCAGATGTCATTGGATGCCCCAGGCTGCCATTGTCTGGCTCTAACCGGATGGCCCACTCAACCTGGCCACAAAGACCAGCATTTCAGAATTTATATTACTCACCTGTTTGGCCTTTCCCCTGAATTCCAAGAAAAGTGTGCAGTCACAAAACTAAAGGCACAAGCACATTTTTGGAGTGACCACACGTAAACGGGGCAAAGCTGGGTGAGTAGTGCCTCTGCCATATTCGAGAATGACTTGAGCTGGGAGTGGTTCTGCAATATAAATCAGAGTATGAAGGTTGCCAGGAACCATGTGTGAATTTATCTTCATCCAAAATAGGCCGGTGAGAGATGAAATGTATATTAGCCATTTCAGTTTGCTAATCAAAACTGAACCAGACTCAATGATAGGCATCAAGTCCTAGAGGGAAAGATTATAATGACATTTAAAAGAGGATTGGATAAATATTTGAAAAATGTCACGAAATAGGAATAAAGTAGACAGGTCCAGTCAAAGAGCTAGCACCTGTACTGGCATGTTGGGCTGAATGGCCTCTCTTGCACTGCAATTTCTATGATTTTCCCCTTCCTTTTATTGCAACAATGCAGTATCACACCACGACCGATTGCCTTCAGTCTGAAGTTCATCATAATCAGTGTTTTGGTCAAAGGAAAATTCAAATTGAATGTAAAGAGAGATTCATGCTAGTTTCACAGAAATTTTTATGATTTTATAGAAGATCTTTTAATAAATATTATATTTTCTGATTATATGGCAATTACAGTGTGAAAGTTAACTCTTAGATGACTGGTTAAGCTCAGGCAAACTCCCAGCCTGACCAGCATTGCTTTTGGCTTGCACACTGTAACAAACACTAAGTTTACAGTAATAATTGAAGCAGTGATTTCTTACTGCAATGCTAACTGCAAACTCCCAAAATGAACAATTAAAATACAATTTTAAATAAAACATTTTGGGCTGGAGTCTATGACCGCCCGCGTGGGCCACACGCCAAAGACCTACGCGATCTTAAGCACGGCGGCTCACCCACCCCCCCCAATCACGTGGAGGGGGCGGGCTGTCCATTTCCGGCAATGATCAGCTACCTGTGTGCAGGCACTGGTGCTATTTTTAAAGGGCAGCCTGCCCTGCTGGCTTATTTAAATATTTAAAGAAATATACACCAAAATTAAATAAATACAATTCTTTGCCCCTTTCCCACCCACCCAATAACAATTACGATAACTATTTGCCCTTCCCTCCAAAACACTTACCTTTTACATCTGACCTTCCCCAAACTGCACAAAGTTTAAAGTTCAACCCTTCCCACCATGCCCTGCACCCATTATGTGCATTTGATCGTCCCCGTCCCCCCACCTCCCCGCACTGACAAACGTACTTCCTCCCCCCTCCCCACCAGTGTCGCGCCTCGTTTCCCCGGATGGGGATCTGAAGCCATGGGAGTGTCGGCCGCCACACCGAAGATCACGGCGGGCCCTCAAGATCTGATAAGTGTATGTAAATGAATTAATTTTATTGATTTGTATATTCAAATTGTGGTCCTGTCGTCCAGCAGCAAGGGGGCCGCCGCGGAGCCTCGCTGGCGCCGGCAGGATCGAGCCAGGCCCTGCCGGCATCAAGGTCCATGGCAGGCCTCATCCAGAGCCATCTTCAGGCCCAACCCCAACACGAATCACGACGTTGAGGGCTTCTTAAAATCCAGTCCTTTAATTCTGCTCGGTTTGTGCCTGAGTAGCTTTGTCCATGGTCCTGTAAAGGTTGATATGGCCTTCCATTATTTCCCTTCTAATTTTCTCCCCTTCCTGCTGAAAGCACTGACTGTTTTGGATTTCTGTTCTACAGGTCCCTCCAAAACCTCACTACACATGGCCTTTCTAGTCTGCCTAGTCAGCGAGTGTTGGTTGGCTATTCATTCTGTGAGAGAATTCACAATGGATTGTACCCTTACAATAGATCTGATCTCCCCAGCAGGCGTTGTTGGATAGCAATCAGAAGCAGGAGCCATGCCAGATGTTTCTGTTCCCAAGTCTGGAGCAGAGTGAACACAAATTTTAACACCTCTCTCACTGTCCTTGGCTGAGATTAGCTAATTCTGCATAAATCTTCCTGCTCTGTATGGCTGTTCTACACTGGGCAATGCAATTTGCAACCAAACCACAAGGAGAGCTTCTCTATAATTATGATCTTTTTTCACAACAGTATAAAGGCTACTTTTTTGTTTCAAGTCCATAAATCACGCCAATATAAAATGTATATAGTTACGTATGTGGAGTATTAACTGGTCTTTGTCATAGTTGTTGATATTCTGTTGGTCTGACTTTGAATGAATTGAAGAAGCATTTAAGAGTTGAGATAGCCACTGCTTCAGAAGGAGCTGGGTTATTATCTGGTTGAGATTTGGACTAGATGCTACAGGGATAGTTACAGACTGAGATAATCAAATACTCCACAGAACATGGTGGTTTCCATGCTGTTGGGATGCAGGAAATATTGTCAGAATAGCAGGCTCTGAAATTTTGTTTGATTATTTCTGAGAATCAAGGAATACTATATAGGCGAGATAGGGAAGATTGTAATAGGGCTGTGGAAGAGGAAGTAGTGGGGTAGAGTCCATGATCAGGTAGACTGTATATAGACTGGAAGAAGAGTAAATGATGAATTCATGATCAGATAGACTGTGCATGAGCCATGGAAGAAACAGAACTGATTGTTTTTTTTCTTAGACTTGGGAGTTACAGAGGGCTGAGATCTCAGAAATTTTAAAAGAGTAACATAAGGAGTCAAAGTCTTGAATGTAAATCATAAAACTCTTATGGCAGTAACTTCTGCAAATCCACTGGAAAAACGTTTAATTAGGTCAGTCACTATAAGTAATAAAAATGTTCCCATTGCGTTTGATGAGAGTAATTAGCTTTATACTATACACATGAATGAGAACTGGAATATAAATGGCATAATTAAAAGCATAATCCTCCTGCCTGCTAACTGGTTCCAGTGGGTGATGTGATCCAAGGAGCTCTGAGACACTAAAGTGATGCCTATGCACATCCGTTCACCAAAAGTTCTCCAACATCTTCGTGGATAAGTGAATTTTTTATTCCAATGTTGAGCCAGTCAGATCAGAAGGTCCCAGATTTAGTCTCCAGTCTCTGTCGAATTGAGTGGTTTCAGTCCTGCAGTGTTTGGGTTACTGCAAAATGGCTCCATCAAACCTGGGCTGGGAAATGAAAAAAATCAAAACAAAATTATTTGTCACTTGGAAAAATATGGGTTGATAAATAATAGCCAGCGTGAATTTGTGAAAGGCAAATTGTGTTTGATAACTTGATTGAGTTCTTTGCTGAAGCAATGAAGGGGGTCGATGAAGGTAGTGCCTTTGATGGTATTTGGAGAGATTAGAGAAACTGAGATTATTCTCCATGTGGCAGAGGTTAAGGGGAGATTTAATAAAAGTGTTCAAAATTATGAGGGGTTTTGATACAGTAAATATGGTGCAACTGCTTGCACTAGTAGGAGGGTCGATAACAAGCGGACACAGATTAAAGTAATTGGCAAAAGAACCAGAGGGGAGATGAGGAGATTTTATTTTAATGCAGCGAGAGGTTATAACCTGGAATTCACTGGCTGCAAGGATGGTGGTAGCAGATTCAATAATGACTTTCAAAGGGGAATTGGATAAATACTTGAAGGGGGAAATTTTGCTTCTGTTCATGTCCGATACATTGGCCATGCCCACCCCACTTCCCAACCCCAACACTTGTTTCCTAGATGCACCCCTGAATGTGGCCATTTTTAGTCAAAGTACTGGATGACAGTTGACACCCATCAAGCTGTAGTCTAAAAAGAGAAATGTCTTGCTGGTTATAGGTCAAGAGCCTCCACCTTTCCCAAGTCCTGTGACGCTATGACCAATTGTAATTACTGTACTACTTCATTAACTGAGATAACAGAAGTTTGTGTTAAACTGACAGAAAACTGATGGTAATATAGCTTCAGAGTCCTGAGCAACATCATAACCAAACTTCATTATTGCCTTAGCCACAAAGGTGGTGGAAAAATTCAATATACATTTCATTTGTATCAAGTCAGCTTCCAGTATATTTCAGAACTATCTGTTGAATCAGCCTCTTAGCTCCTGAGTGAAATTTAGCTGTATTAAGACCCAAACTAGCCCTGCTAATAATTAGCATGCTGGGCCATGGCTGACAAATGACCACCTAGTCATATGTTTGCTGAGTATCACTGGCTGGCACCTTGATTAAATTATCTGACACCTCATTTTCTCCATGTCAACCAATCAATGTTTCTCTTTGCATGACACCGTCTAAGGAGGTTAATTGTACATGAAGCGATGGAACATTTTAACATTCTGAGATTTCATTCATGTGGACTTTCAGAAATAATGCTGGAATACATGAATATATAATCTATATCAGTCGTGTCGGCTTTACAGTGCTACTATAGGATGTGTGATGGCCAGCAACTAAAATATTGTTGACTTTACTTAATATTTAGACTCGTTTGCTCCACTGATAGTTTAATGAATAAAAGTACTGCACAATACAAACCAGAAAGATCCCAGGTTCATTCCTCTCTAGAATCATGCAGCACAGAAGGAGACCATTCGCCTCATCATGCCTGTTCTGGCTCTTTAAAAAGATATCCAATTAGTCCCACTTCCCTGCTCTTTCCCTATGGCCCCGCAAATTTTCCCTCTTCAAGTATTTATCAAATTCCCCTTTGAAGGTCATTAATGAATCTGCTACCACCATCCTTGCAGCCAGTGAATTCCAGATTATAACCTCTCACTGCATTAAAATAAAATCTCCTCATCTTGCCTCTGGTTCTTTTGTCAATTACATTAAATCTGTGTCCTCTTGTTATCGACCCTCCTACTAGTGGAAGCATTTTCTCCATATTTACTCTATCAAAACACCTCATAATTTTGAATGCCTTTATTATATCTCCCCTTAACCTCTGCTATACAGAGAATAATCCCAGTTTCTCTAATCTCTCCCAATACACATCAAAGGCACTACCTTCATTGACCCCCTTCATTACTTCAGCAAAGAACTCAATCAAGTTAGTCAAACACAATTTGCCGTTCACAAATTCATGCTGGCTATCATTTATCAACCAATATTTTTTCAAGTGACAAATAATTTTGTTTTGTTTTATTGGGTATAATTTTAACTACCAAGGGTAGGTGGGTTTGGCTGCAGGGCATGGCATGGCATGATCTCGCCCACTCCCGGGTTTAATCCTGCTGGGTATGCAGGGGAGTGGGAAGCCCCTGTGGAGCTGTCAGGTACGTCATTAAAATATTCAAAGAGGCAATGAAGTGAGGATTTAACCCAGCATTCTGGCTTTAACAGCCAGCTCGTGGGTCAACCTGGTGAGTGCACTGTGTAAAGAACTTCTTCAGTCTAACTGACAGGCTGGGAAACCTTTGATCAGTGAAACTAAATAGCTGCAGGCATGCCTAGGCTGCTGCTCACAGCACTTCTTCTGAAAGAATGCTCTCACTGCTTGACAGGTGATTGTCAACCTCCTGAAAGGCACTTCATCTGTCTTGCATTTCACTCACCTTCAGCTGCACTTCCCTGCTCCCCACCTTCACCACAGCATGGGAGCAGCAATACCAACAGCAACAGCTCCAGGAGCAATACCGGCAGCAGCTCCAAGTGCCTTCTCCTCAGCCACATGCCACTCCACATAGCAGAGGGCATGGAGACTGAGATCCAGCTGGAAGGAGGTGAGACCCCCAACAGAGGTCAAGAGGCAGAGGATCAGCTCTCTTGACATGTCTGATCACCAGAGCCTCAGAAGTCTCAGGCCTTCGTGGCAGGTCACTGCTGACATCTGCAGCCTCCTGAGCAAGATCTCTGCCCAGTGGGTCCAGATGCGAGCATTGCCAGTGCCTGTCAAGGTGGCTGTCACTGGAGAAAAAGCTGAAATTTGTGAGTGTGGAGAGCAAGGAGGGAAGGAAACATTTGTGGAGGGTGACTATGAGGCATTGGTGTGAGGTGACACAAGATGAGGGTGAGTGTGAGTGTTGGCTGTTTCAGACGGGGATGTGAAGTGCCTGGAGAGAGAGGAATGAGTGGAGCTGCACGGTGTTTTGGTCTGAGGAGTGTTGTGCGGGAAAAGCTGGGAAAGTCAGAGTGTGGGGCTTGGCACCTGGAAGTGTTATGCCACTCACCTTTCCTGCCCTCCTGAGGTCCTCGAACCTCTTGGGGCACTGTTTCTAGGTTCGAGGGAACATATTCCTGTTGATCACTTCCTCGGCCACTTCCATTCACGCCTGCTTGGTTTGAGAGGCTGGCCTTTTCCTCCTGTCCTTGGCAAACATCATCTCACTGCAGTGCCTCAGGTCCCACAGCAGGACCTCAAGGTAAAAGCCAGAGACCCGAGGAGCAGCATTCCCAGGATTCATTTCTATTCCTGTGGTTGCTGAAGCCACAGCAATCAATGTAGAATTGAGCCATTTTGACCCCGGCTGGGGTCCCTATAGCTAGAAATCCTTCCTTTCACAGGTTCGGCTTGCCATCCCCCCCGTTACCACTGCCCCCCCCCCCCGGCCCCCCAACCCCGATTGTTCGGAAACCCAGAAGCGGGATGCTAATGCTGTGCCTGAGTTAAAGAGCCACTGCAAAGCCTGCTGACAGAACAAACGGATCCCCAACCCACTACCACCTCCCTGCTTTGCGTAGGTCTGCTAAGATAAAATTCTGCCCATTGTCTCTAAATGTTTCCCTACCACCGATGTTAGGTAGACTGGCCTGTAGTTACCAAATGTATCCCTCTCCCATTTTTTGAACAGGGGTGTAATATTTGACACCCTCCAGTCTTCTGGCACCACTGAAACGTACAAGGAAGACTGAAAGATTGTGGATAGAGTGGTTGGAGCCTCCATTATTTCTACCATTACTTCCCTCATCTGTGCTCAGGTCAATTTCACCAAGGTGGTAGAAGGACTTCTACAGCTGGCCTTAACAGCTCTGGCTCAGTCAGGGCATAAATCAGACTGGCCACTTGCTCCTGATCATTATCTAGTAATACCAGTTAAGAGTGTGCCCATGTGTGAACATTAAGGGAAGATAGGATCAAGATCAGATGTGATAACCACTGTGATCAAACAGCCTGTTGAGAATGACTATTTGGCTATGGGAGAGTAGGCCAGCAAGAGTCAGGGTGATAGAACAATTGAAAAAAAACCTTAAAAACCAAGCAAGGTATTTTAGAGTTTGCAAAAGTAGATTTATGGAAGGTCCAAGGATTTTTCTGACCTCTTTGGGCTTATCAGTTTTATTTTCAGCTCATGCATTGTGACACTGAAACTAAGCCCATTGTTAGAGTAATAAGTCTACACAGACACCAGAAATGGATTTATTATTGGAATATTAATACATAACTACTTAAACTAAACACTTAACATACATTTTGCTTCAGGCTAAACATTGATACTTTATCTATGGTCACTGTGCCGCCCTGCCCACTTTTCCTCCTCTGTTTTCTTTTCAATTTAATTTTAATTTCATTTACCCTAATTTAATCTATTCTAATGTGGGTAACTGAATAAATGACATTCTGTTTTGATTACATGGGACGCCAGAATTTTTAGTAGCGTCTTGGGGATTGCATTCCGTGATCACATCATTTTTCCTTAAAATCAGTGACCTTCATAGTGTTTCTTTCAATTACCTGTTTCCTTCTGCCTCCATGCTGCCACATTTCACTTTGGAGAAAAATACATTTAAAAATTTTTAAAGGACAACTGCTGCAAAGGCCATATTTTAGCCAATCAGGTTGCAGAGGTCAGAACATTGCAAGATCACTTTGACCAGGTTGATCTATCAATGCTTTTTTTTCACATTCAAGAATATGAAGGTCTCCTTGCAAACTATTTCAACTTGCCAGTCCCTGGAAGGGGAGTAAACTGGCAGATGAGCTTCTTTTTGACAGGTTAATAGCTAAAGTCTGAATTCTGGTGTACTGCGTAATCACTGAAAGCTCTCCATACATCAGCCAGTGTGCAGAGATTAAACATTCTGGGACTGATACCCATTGATTTATGAGCTACATTGTGTTGGTCTGCCACCTGGGGGCTAAATAATGGAAGATTAGAAGTTAAATTTTTCACTCTGAGCAGGTAGTGCTTTCACTATAATATATATTAGCTTCTTAATTCACTTAGAACTCTGCCTTAGAGCTGCAGAGTAATATTCATTTCATACTATTCTGTGAATCTTATGTATAAACTGTTCCATACCATCTTCAATAATGTACCTCTGGTTCTACTTAATGGTTATCATATAGTTATTATTGTAAGATTACAATAGATATTATTAAAACAGTATTGTCTTGGACAGGGAGTAGAAGACAGTAATTTAGTTTGGGGTTCAAGTGGCATTTGTACTGTACTCAAACTTTGCTCTTGTGACTTACAATGCATTTTTTATTGAGAAACCACGGTGAACGTTCAAAATACATAGTCCCCGACACCACTGTCTCAACAACGTAAAAAATTAAACTTGAAGGGAAAGAAATTGGATAAGGCCCGAAAATGGGCCATAGAGATCACAATGGACAATTAACCTGCGCCTCTTCCCACTAGTGCAGGCATTACGCAAACTTCCTGCTGGCTGCTAATTTAAATGATAGCAGTGTGCAGCCCAGGGCTAAACATGCTGTTGAGTATCTGCAAGCCTCAGCAGGGGACCCAAGTGCTAGCCTGCACTACTTAAAGTCTGCCTGCACCTCTTAAAGGGGGGGTGGATTCTGCCTCCAGCAGGTGCTGGCAGTGGCTGGAGAAGAGTGGAAATGGCGACCAACTTCATGAGAACACTTGCAGACCCAACCGTGATGCAGCAGCTGATGGCCGATGTCTCAACTGCCATTGCAGCATAAACAGAAGCCACGCAATGTCTGAGTGCTGGAGTGGAAGCTCAGACTGAGGTCCGATATCTCAGCTTGCTGCTGTGCAGACTCAGACTGCTGCCATCAAGGCTGCAGATACCAGTGCACAAAGCGGCCTCCAACAGATTACTAGGATTGCTGAAGTGCCATTCCAGGGGAGTGGATCGTGAACCTGCTATTGACCCTCAGGATGACAGCATTCATCCTCCCACCACTGCCTTGCTGTTGTCCGCCAGCCTAGACTGCTGCTGCCCTATGCTGAGGTGATGCAGTCCAAAGCGGGATTTTCTAGGGCCAGAGCTGCTCAAGGATATCCTACAAGGCCATCTACAGTCTCCCTGTAAAAAGCAGCAGTCTTCCACCAGCCATGCTGCAGTCACTGGGGTAGCAATGCATAGACCAGGCAAGGCACCCAGAAGACATGTTCTAAGGGAATGAATGCATAGGACAGTTAGTTGACTCTTGTATGGAATATTGGATGGTTTGTCTGATAAAGTTGGTTTGGAATATTTGTTTTGTGATTCCTTTCATTTCAGCATTGTGGCCAGGAGGACACTGTAATGGTCAGTTGTCAAGGGATGGTAAGGTGTGGGACTGTTGTAGAATGGGAAATTTTAGTTGTGTTCACTGGTACCGCAATTGGATGAGCTGATAGTGGACAGCCCAGCCATAAAGGGGATGTGTTCATTGCCTCCTCCCTTGCTCATCCTTCTCAGCTGCTCACCATATACATGTTAGCAAGGGCTGTGCCCTCATGATGGTGAGGTTGTGCAGGATACAACAGACCACAACGAAGCATGACACATGCTCTGGCAAATACTCCAGAGTCCTCCAGAGTGGTCCAGGCAGTGGAAGCATTTCCTGAGCACCCTATAGTCTGTTCAATGATCTTTCTTGTGGCAGCATGGCTCTTTTCATAAGCATGCTGCCCATATCTGGTTGAGTTGCACACCAGATTCAAGAACCAGGTGGTCAGCAGATAGCCCTTGTTGCCCAGCATCCACTCTCTGGTTTGACATGGTGGCTATGATACTGATGGAACAGTGGACTGACTCCAAATGAAGGGATCACGACTGCTGCTAGGATACTGAGCATTCACCTGCATGATGTGCTGAACATGGTAGCACACCTACAGCGCATTCAGGGAATGGAAACCTTTGTAGTTGAAGTACTTCTCTGCATTTAGATGCTGGCCTGCAAAGAAACTTGTATGCAGTCAATGGCATGTGAAACATGAGGAAGCCCACTAAACTGGCAAAGCCACATGCACACTCCACTTGATTCTTTCTGGAAAGAGAGAATGCAATGTATTCTGGCATACAGTGTGTCAGTCACCTCCCTCATACAGCAGTGGACAGTGAACTGCAACTTGTTAGAGAAGTCGCCTTCTCTAGTCTGGAAGGATCTTGACATGAAGAAGTTAATGGCCCCAGTCACCTTTACAGCCACTGGCAGTACTGTCCTCGCTCTGCTCTGAGTCTGCAGGTCTGCCTGCAGCAGGTAGCAGATTTCAGTGAGCACCTCCATAAAATGGAGGCATCCCATACACTGTTCTTCAGTGAGGTTGAGATAGGAGAATTACCCCCTGAGTGGATAAGGCCTCCTGCTGAGAGCCCTCCTCCTCCTCCTCCCTCTACAAGTAGCTTGTCCTTCTCTGTGTTCCCTCTGCGCAATCTTCCTGTCATGCTACAGGCCAAGGGGAATGGTAACTAAAGCTCCCATGACTGAGAGCAAGTGGTCTGAGCAGAACCCTTGAAGTGAGAACCAAGACTTTCACTATGTGAAACATCGCCCCTGTTGATTTCACCAACTTTAATAGCACTATAAAACTCCTAGCATGACCCCAAACTCAGACAGAGCCATTATAAATCAACCAGCAACTAACCAGAAGGTAGTTGGTGATCCCTTTAAGTAGTGGTGGGGTTCCTTCCTGCTTCTGAATGAATGTTCAGCTGTGTAAGGTTAAGAGAGGACATTAGCTGGAGCATTGATGATGAAAATGACACTGGTGGTATCAAATTAATCAATCTGCTGACTCTGCATACTTCTACTGCACACCCCAAAAAGGCTGTGCTGATGCCCTCAGCAAAGTGGCGTCCGGCGCAGGCTGCCCTGGAAGTGTGTACTTGCAGTATGGATGTAACCCCCGAAACCCTCCAAGGGAGCTGGTCCCACACAACCCAAGCCACCTCTCAGAAATGCCCTCCCTGCCATTCCAAACGGTGCAGAGGGGTTTTTCCGTATGTGGTGCTCCTGCACACTCTCACTTCCTTACCCTTGTCCGCCAGCCAGACATGCCCTGGTGGTTTGTGTTGCCATCTGGCAACACGTAGTGAAAGCCTTGGTTCTCACTTCAAGGGTTCTGCTCAGACAACTTGCTCTCAGTCATGGGAGCTTTAGTTACCATTCCCCTTGGCCTGTAGCATGACAGGAAACCCCAGTGGAGGTCTCTCTACATGGGAGTCCTCCCCCTTTACATCGGGGACCTGGGGTGGAGGGTGCTGCACAGGGCAGTCCCGTGCAATAGACTTTTAAGCAGTTTCACGGACTCCCAGGCCGTCTGTAATTTCTGCAGCCTGGACAAGATCGTATTCCACATATATATAGAGTGTGCGAGGTTGCAGCCCTGTTTGCATATTTAAAGGGGCTGCTCCTCAAGTTCTGGCTGCACTTCAGCCCCATGCTCCTGGTCACTGGGTACCCGGTGCGGAGGGGCCTGGGCTGGGAGGAGGTTCTCCTCCTCGGTCTGCTCCTGGGCCTGGCCAAGGCAGCAATTCACAAGTCCAGGCTGTGGTCCATTGGGGGGTCCATCCGCACTGATTGCCTGCCCCTCTTCCGTGGTTACGTTCGCGCCCGGGTGTCCCTGGAAAAGGAGCATGCGGTGTCCACCGGAAAGCTTGAGGCTTTCTGCGACCGGTGGGCACCGCAGGGGTTGGAGTGCATCATCAATGCCAAGAATGGCATTTTAATTTGAGTTTTTGGTTTATTTATCTGTTTTTAATAGTTATTTGAAAATGTATATAAAGGGGGCCTGGGGAATAAAGGCCCCCTGAACAAAAATATATAAAAGGGCCTGGGGTATAAAGGCCAAAAACAAAAGAAAAAAATGTATGGATGTAACTTTGCAAGCAAAATGACACCTGTAGTGCTAAAAATATGAACACTATGGAGGCAAATTTTGTGGCCAAAAGATTTCCAGCTAGCATGAGGCCTAGGCAATCAAAGCCACCTCCAAGAAATAAGTCGATCTCTAAATTCAATTCAGTGACTTCACACCCGAGTTGACAACATATTTAATTGCAAAAGGGAACATAACTAATTGTGAAACATGGCACCTCGACTTCTTAAACTATTGTCCCATTAGCGATGGTAAATTCAAGAGGAATGTCAATAAATATTTGACTAAGAAAAGAATTGAGAGGTATACAGTAGTATATGATATTCGTCAAATGTTAAGACGAGCAGATGGACTCTTCCAGGCTGTGCACTGCTATATTTATACAATTAGCATTGACGTAAAGCAAAAGCTCTTGGTGTCAACACAACCTGTGTATTTGGCCTAGGAGGAATTTTCTAGCATCATGTTTTGTTCTGAGAAAATACATCACATTCCTGAATAGTCCAATCTCCTTCCCATTCCATCTGCTTTACCACTTCACCATCAGTGCCCTGCACCTTGCAACTCACTTCCTAACCCCTTCCCCGCATTGTCACATTTTCCCGACATCCAAAAGACTCCTCAAAACCTCCAGTTCAAACTTGCCTCTTTTCACTTTCTCCAACTCTTCTAACTCCTGCTTGATGTCTATTCAAAGGCTTCTCCTCATAAAAGCCATAGGTTATTTTGCAACATTAAAAATACAATGCCAGTTCTTATTGTTTTAAATATCAAATGTGGACGATTATTAAATAAACAGTGGTAATTGCCCAAATAACAGCTTTCCTGTTCTTTTGAAAAGCAACTACCTCTAAATATTCCCTTAATTAAAACCAGTGTTGTTTTCTGACTGCAGGGGCATGTAAGTTAAAAGTGACTTGTGCAGCTAGAATGAGACAGCATCTTTTTAGGAGGGAAGAAAGCTGGGAGAGATACAATTACTGTCGGAAGCAAAAACAAATACCGCGAATGCTGGAAACATTCAGCAGATCAGACAGCATCTGCAGAGAGAGGATCAGAGTTAACATTAAACAGCTTTGGCTTTAACCTATGCACAAATTTGTTTTAATTTTTCTGTGACCATTATATGGAACTGCAGCCTTTCGGAAAGATCTCTGCTACGTGAACAGAAGCTCAATGTGAATTTTTCTACATCCAGCCATTACACAGGATCTGGCTATACTAAATGGTTCCAGCAGTAAATCATTGTTAGGTAGTTAGCCCTTCAACGGATACACATTTCTTCATGTCATTCTGTACGTTTTACACAGAACCTAAAATGAATCACAGATTATAAAGCTACTTGAACAGTCTGGTTGTTTTACTATAATTGTTTTATTTTTCAAATTTAAAATTAATTCAACAGCAGTTTGGAGTTCATTTGCGACCTAAAAAAGAAAAGCTTTTTGCTCAATGGCATCTTTATATTTCAAAGTGAACGGCAGCGAATATGCTGACAAAATGCATAAACGTTCCAGCAATCGCATTGTTCACTTAACAGAGCATGAGGGCATGGTTCAGTGGTTAGTCCCATATTTTCCCTCTCAAAGCGCCTCTTGCGTGAAATTCAGCACCATAACAAGGCGGACAGCTCCTGGATGAAAACCAGTGCTTGGTCGATTCAAATGTCAGCGCTGCATAATAGATGGTATATTATATTTCTGCCCTTTTAACCGACTGCCATCTAACTCCGCTGAAGGACGCAGCAGTATGCTCCACAAATGACAGCCAGCAGCCTGTGATTTGCAAGTGGCCGATGCACCATGACAGCAATGCACCATTTTCCCCTTAAAATGTTAACAAGTGAACTGTTTTAGCAAGTCGCCCCGTGCTTACTGGCACAGAGTTTGCAGTCAACGGCGAAGGGAAAGTGCTTACCACTGACTTCGGAGGGAGAAAGCTGGCCACAAAGAGTTAGTGGGTTCTAGAGTGTTGATTTCCCCTGTGCAGGGGTTTTCAATCGTTTTGCTTCTGAGGCACCCTACCCCCACCTCCAACCTCTATTTGCGCCTTTAAATCATTTATCTTGTTGCGAATGCTGTGTGCATTCAGGTGGATTGCCCTTAAATTTGTCTTTTTGACATCATTTTCCATTCTAAGCCTAGTTGATGCTCGCATTTGTTTCACCTGCCTTCTAATGTCGCTTACTACTTTTCAACTTTCTGTTACCAGCTTTATTTCCTTTCAATTTGAGCTGCCCCTCAAGTTCCCATCTCTCTGATAAGCTAGTTTAAACCCTCCCCAACAGCACTAGCAAATCTCCCTGCAAGGATATTAGTCCCGGTTCTGTTAAGATGTAGCCTGCCAATCTTGTACAGGTCCCACCTGTCCCAGAACCTGTCCCAGTGCCTCAGAAATCTGATACCCTCCCTCCCACATCAATTCTCCAGCCACGTGTTCAATCACTCAATCCTCCTATTCCTATGCTCACTAGCACGTGGCACTGGGAGTAGTCCTGAGATTACTGCTCTTGAGGTCCTGCTTTTTAATTTCCTTCCTAACTCCCTAAAATCTGCTTTCAGGGCCTCATCCCTCTTCCTACCTATGTCATTGGTACCAATGTGAACTACGACCTCTGGCTGGTCACCCTCCCCCAGAAGGATGTTCCTTGACCTCCATGACCCTGGTACCAGGGAGGCAACACACCATCCTGGAGTTGCGTTTACTGTCTGATCCCCTGAATATTGAATCCTTCATTATTGTTCTTCCACTCGTCTTCCTCCCCTCCTGTGCGCTGAGACACCCATGGTGCCACGGACTTAGCTCTGGCTGCACTCCTCTGAGGAACCATCGCCCTCACCAGTATCCAAAATGGAAAGCCGATTAGCAAGCAAGATGGAGTCAGGGGGCTCCTACACTGCCTGCCTGGTTCTCTTAGACTGCCTGGCGGTCACCCATTCCCTATCTGCCTGCATGCTCCTAACCTGTGGTGTGACCACCTCCCTAAATGTGCTATTTATGTAGTCCTCCACCTCACGGATGCACAACAGTGACTCCAACCACCTCTCGAGTTCCGAAACCTGGAGCTCAAGCTTCTGCAGCAGGTGACACTTCCTGCAGATGTGTTGTCTAGGACACATGGTACGTGTCACAAGAGTTTTTTTTTTCATTTGAAAGCTAAAAATTCTGTGTATTTTTAAAAACTGAGAAAAAGGATTTTTCTCTGTGAACAATGAGTGCTGAAACTAGGTGTTTGAACTGAGTGACCCAGACTACAAGGCACTTGTTTCCAAGCAACTCAGCAGGGAAATGACAAGAGGATTTATGACTGTCACATGACTTGATTCTTAGAGTTTCAGTTTTGCAGTGTGTAAAAAAAGACCAGGGAGCTGGAAGCAGCTAGCAGTGAAGTCTGCCAGGGACTTGTTTGCAGACCAGAGGAAAAAAACTCTCTCTGAAAAGGAACACTTGCATCTCTTGGAAAGAATGACATTTGAGGTGTGGCTGTGGTCTGCCTGGAGAGAGAAAAAGACCCCTGGAGAGAAAAAAGAACCAGGAAAAGAGGAATTGCTACACTCTGTAGAGGAACACTGCTTTGCAGAGAGGAGGCCCTGCATTGTCAAAGGTAGCAGATGCCTATTGCCTCCAGTCTCTGAAGAATCCCTGCCTCAAGAGTAATTCCTGTTGCTCCTTGTATTTTGGGTGATCCTGAAAGCTCAAGAAAACTCCTATTGCTCGACTGCTACTTCAAAATCCAAGTAGACCTGTTGCTACTTCGGAACAGAGGAGACTGAGGGGAGACCAAATTGAAGTGTATAAATTATCAGGGGACTAGATAGCAAGGCCCTATTCCCCTTGGATGAGGGGTCCATAACCAGGGGACATACATTTGGGGTAAGAGGTAAGAGGATTAAATGGATTTGAGGTGATATTTTTTCACCCAGTGGGTGGTGGGGTTCTGGAACTCACTGCCTGAAAGAGTGGGTAGAGGCAGAAACCCTCATAACATTTAAAAAGTACAAGACCAAGAGCTGGAAAGTGGGATTAGGTTGGGTGGCTTATTGTCAGCTGGCGTGGACATGCTGGGCCCAGTGGCCTCCTTCCTTGCTGTAAATTTCTATGATTCCATGAAATGAATAAACCAGAGACTGAAACTATTCTCAAAGCTGCTGTTCCCCGTGGGGCCACTGGGTAGCAGCATCATCCCAGGTGCAAGCACTGTTAATAAGGATCAGCTTTACTTTGTGTAAGTTTTTTTGGTGGACCCCTTGAAATCTTCTTGCAGATCCCTGGGGAGCCATGGACCCTGGGGATGAGAACCTCTGCCCTATTGCAACATGACTTTTAATCTGGTGCCACCTATAGGGAATCTATAGCATCCAGCAACATTGAAATCATCAAGCAGCCTCAACAACCAATCAGATTGAAGAATTCTCACAGACAGCAAACCAAGAAATAAAAGCATGGATTAGAAACCACATTTTAATCATTTTACAGAAAGCAAAATAAAGATTTTGACATGTACATGGGATTAAGGTAGAAACTGAAATATCATAAACAAATTTATGAAATGCTGTTTTTTCAGGCCGGAGAGATTGTTCAGCAGTAATTCTGATTTAGCATGCCATTAAAAGCTCATTTGTACCTCATTCAACAAGGTATAATATTTTCAATGTTTCTCACTGTGAGAATAGTATATAAAAATTTCAAGTGCAAATTAAATGACTGCATCTGCAAAAACTGCACATTCTGGCCTAAATTTAATACGATCATGACTAATCTTAGGCTTCAACTTCACTTTTCCCACTCGCTCGCCATATCCCTTGATTCCCTGAGAGACCAAAAATCTGTCTATCCCAGCCTTAAATGTATTCAACACTGGAGCATCCACAACCCTTTGGGCTAGAGAATTCAAACCAGTCACAACCTTTTGAGCGAAGTAATTTGTCCTCATCTCAGTTCTAAATGATTGTCCCCTTATCCTGAAACTGTGTCCCTGTGTTTTGGATTCCCCAACCAGCAGAAACAATCTCTCAGTATCTATCCAGCCCCTTCAGAAACTTGCATGTTCCAATTAGATTACCTCTCATTCTTCTGAACTCCAGAGAATACAGGCCCAGTTTACTCAACCTCTCATCATAGGACAACCCCCTCATCCCAGGCACCAATTTAGTGAACCTTCGCTGTACTGCCTCCAATGCAAGTATATCCTTTCTTAAATGTGGAGACCAAAACTGCATACAGTACTCCAGATGTGGTCTCACCAAAACCATAAACAATTATAACAAGGCTTCCTTATTCCTGTACTCCAATCCCCTTACAATAAAGGCCAACATGCCATTTGCCTTCCTAATTGCTTGCTGTGCCTGCATGCTAACCTGCTGCGTTCCTTGCACAAGCACATTCAAATCTCTTTGAACATCAACACCTACAAGTTTCACACCTTTTAAAAAATATTCTGCTTTTCTATTATTACGATGAAAGTAAATAACTTCACACTTTCCTACATTATGCTCCATCTGCCATCTTGTTACCCACTCACTTAAACTGTCTATAACTCTTTTGCAGCCTTTCTGTGTCCTCCCCAAGGCTTACCTATCCACTGACCTTTGTATCATCAGCAAACTTAGATACATTACTCTCTGTCACTTCATCTAAGTCATTAATATAGATTGTAAATAGCTGAGGCTAAAGCGTGGCTACCCAACCCGAACCTGTCCTGACCTGACGACATGTGTCGGGTTTGAGTCGGGTCGGTTCTGTCTTCTGGGTCCAGCATTCGGGCTCGGGAGACCCCCTGTTGGCAACAGCTGCTGAATGAAGGTGATGCAGCACTGCTCATCCCCGTCCGCAGAACCTCAGATTGACAAAATCATGTTAAACCGCAAATGCTCGTGCACTCTGTATATTTAAAAAGTTAAGAATAAATTCTACGTTTGATTTGAGGGGTCAGGCTGGACGTGGACAGTGCTTCCTTGCTCCGGAAGTAATCTTCAAATGAACATTCAGGACGTCAAAGTGGGAAATGTGCAGTCCGGATTCCGCACTCTGCAGTAAAGCCTGGCTACCCGACCAAACCCAAGCACATGTGTTGGGTTCAGGTCGGGTCAGGCATTTAAAAAAATTAAAGGACTCGGGCCTGGGTCGGGTTCGGGTTGGCTGTTGGCAGGACGGGCCCGGGTCAGGTTTTAATTTTATACCCAAGCCAGGCTTTAGCTGAGGCCCCAGCACTGATCCTTGCAGAACTCCACTATTCACTGCCTGCCAACTTGAAAATGCCCCATTTATGCCTACTCTTTGCTTCTTTTCCATTAACCAATTCTCTATCTATGCTGTTACCCCCAACTCCGTGAGCCTTTATCTTGCCTATTAACGTTTTGTGTGGCACCTTATCAAATGCCTTTTGGAAATCCAGGTATACGACATCTACTGGTTCCCCTTTATCTACCCTACTAGTTACATCCTCAAAAAACTCTAATAAATTTGTCAAACAGGATTTCCCTTTTAGTAAAAGCGGCACAGTGGTGCAGTGGTTAGCACCGCAGCCTCACAGCTCCAGGGACCCGCGTTCAATTCTGGGTACTGCCTGTGCGGAATTTGGAAGTTCTCCCTGTGACCGCGTGGGTTTTTGCCGGGTGCTCCAGTTTCCTCCCACAGCCAAAGACTTGCAGGTGATAGGTAAATTGGCAGTTGTAAATTGCCACTAGTGTAGGTAGGGAATATGGGATTACAGTCGGGTTAGTACAAATGGGTGATTGTTGGTCAGCACAGACTCGGTGGGCCGAAGGGTCTGTTTCAGTGCTGTATCTCTAAATTTAAAAAAAAATTAAATAAATAAAGCAATGTTGACTTGTTCTAATCATACAGTACTTTTCTAAGTGCATTGTTAAGACTTTCTTAATAATAGATTCCAACATTTTCCCAATGACCGATGTTAGGCTAACTGAATTTTGGAAATCATAGCTAGCACATCCACTATCTCTACAACTATCTCTTTCAGAACCCTAGATGAAGTGACAAATTTTTGGTGGTCCTTTGCTGTTTCTAAAACACTCCCAATCCTCAGACTTTCTATTCTTTTTTGCAACATTGTAAGCCTCTTTGTTTCATCTAATACTATCCTTAACTTTCTGAGTGAGACACAGATGGGTCTTGCTGGGTTTTTGTTTTTCAATGGAATGTATTTTTGTTGAACATTTTGGATTGTTTCTTCAAATGTTTCCCACTGTTCATTTCCCACTATACCTTTTAGTCCAATTACCCAATTTACCATAGCCAGTTCTCCCCTCATACCTATGTAATTGGCTTTGTTTAAGTTTAAGATTCTTGTTTGTGATTGGAGTATCTCACTTTCAAACTTAACATGGAATTCAATGGTATTATGATCACTATTTCCCAGTGGATCTTTTCCTAAGGCATTATTAATTAACCCTGCTTCATTACACAATACTAGATCTAAGAAAGCTTTATCCCTAGTCAGATCCACAGCGTATTGCTCCAAGAAACTGTCCTGAAAACAATCTACAAACTCATCTTCTAGGCACTCTTGCCAATTTCATTGTCCCAGTCTCTATGAAGATTAAAGTCCCCCACAATTATTACATTGCCTTTATTACAAGCTGGAAAAATTTCTTGTTGAATGCACTGTCCAACTGTATAACTACTGTTAGGGGACCTATAAACTACTCCCACCAATGTTTTCTGATTCTTATTAGTCCTAGTTTCCACCCATACTGATGCTACTTCATGACCTTCTGAGGCCAGATCCTTTCTCACTAGTGACCTTATGTCATCTTTTACTATCAGGGCCATCCCTCCTCCTTTGCCATTCAGTCTGTCTTTCCGAAAAAATTGTGTACACTAGAATATTTATTTCACAACCTTGATCACTTTGTAACCATGTCTCTGCAATGACGATTGGAACTAAATCATTTACTTCTATTTGTGCCATTAGTTCATCTATCTTACTGCAGACGCTTCACACATTCAGATAAAGAAACTTTAATTTCATTTTTTTACTTCTATTCCCTGCAATTACCTTATTTGCTGGTGTAAAAGTTTTGTTAAACTCTCTGTCCCTTCCTGCTTGTCTTTACCCACAATGCTATACTGTTCCAATGCCTTGACCTTTCTCTTTGGATTTCTAAATCTCCCTTCACCCGAACCCTCTGCTGCTTTATTAGTTCACAACCTCTAGCCTTATCTGCTGGTGCACTCATAAGTTTGTATGCTCTGTCCCTTCCTGCCACACTCTGATTATCATTATCCTTATTTCTATCTTGCTTTCTTGCCTTCTTCTCCCTCTTTAAATTATCATATTGTCCCTCACTTGATTCTTTGGCCGCATTATTTAGTTTAAAGCCATCTCCACCGGCCTAATGATATAACTCACCAGAACACGGGTTCCAGCATGGTTCAGGTGAAGACCGTCCCAACGGTACAGCTCCCACTGTCCCCAGTACTAGTGCCACATGAATTGAAACCCATTTTTACCACACCAATCTTTGAGCCACACATTTAACTCTCTAATCTTATTTACCCTACACTAATTTTCTCGTGGCTCAGGTAATAAATCAAAGATTAGTCATAGAGAGATACAGCACTGAAACAGGCCCTTCAGCCCACCGAGTCTGTGCCAACCATCAACCACCCATTTATACTAATCCTACATTAATCCCATATCCTCTACCACATCCCCACCTTCCCTCAATTCTCCTACCACCTACCTGCATTAGGGGCAATTTACAATGGCCAATTTACCTACCAACCTGCAAGTCTATGGCTGTGGGAGGAAACCAGAGCACCCAGCAGAAACCCACACAGTCACAGGGAGAACTTGCAAACTCCGCACAGGCAGTATCCAGAACCAAACCCGGGTCACTAGAGCTGTAAGGCTGCGGTGCTAACCACTGCGCCACCCTAATACATTTGAGGTTCTGCTTTGAGGTTCTGCTTTTTAATTTAGCACCTAGCTGCTCATCCTCCCTATGCAGAGCTGCTTTCCTAGTCCTATCTATGTCATTGGTTCCCACGTGGACCACAATAACTGGATCCTCCCTCTCCCAGTGCACGTTTCTCTCCAGCCATCTGTAAATGTCCCAAACCCTGGGCATGAAACACAGCCTTCTCGACTCTTGCTCTTGGCCACAGAGAACTGTGCCTATGCCTCTGACTATACTGTCCGCTACTACTACTACATTCCTATTTACTCCCCCCGCTTGAATGGCTTCTGTACCACAATGCCATGGTCAGTTTGCTCATCCATCCTGCAGCCCCCATTCTCAACCATACAAGCTGAAAGAACCTCAAACATGAAGCTCTTCCATTTCTGCCTTCTCGATCTCCTTACCTGCCTCACTCGCAATCATACCCTCCTGTCCCTGACCACTAACTAAATCAGAAGATCCTATTTTAAGGGGTGTGAATACCTTCTGGAACAATGTGCCCAGGTAACTTTCCCCCTCCCTGATACTTCGCAGTGTCGGTTGCTCGGCCTCCAGCTCACTGACTCTGAGCCGAAGCTCCTCGAGCCGCAGGCACTTTCTGCAGCTGTTTTTGCGGTGGATCACACTGGCGTCCACCAACTCCCACATACTGCAGCCACAATATATCACCTACCCTGCATGTTTATTATGTGTTAATTTATTTTTATTAATTAATTTATAATTAATAAACCCCACTACAACTAAGCCCCACTACTAAACTTGACTACTGCTGGTAAACCTTACTACTACTAATAAGATCGTACCAATAAATTACCTGAGTCTCAGAAGATTCTTATTCTTATTATTTCAATTAATGTTATACAAATTCCAATTAAAATTCCTTAGTTTAGCTAAAAGGAAAAGAGAAAATGTTCACCAACCAATCACTTAACTTCTTTGCTGGAATGTCACACATCAATTCCATGGAGAGATGGCGGTGTAGTGGTAATGTCACTTGACTAGTAATCCAAAGAGCCAGGCTAATACCCTGGGAACACAGGTTCAATTAATTAATAAAAATCTGCAATTGTAAGCTAGTATCAGTAATAGTGCCATGAAACAATCATTAATTGTTGTAAATACCATCTGGTTCACTAATAGCCTTTAGGGAAAGAAATATGCCATCCTTACCTGGTCTAGCCTACAAATGACTCCAGACCCACAGCAATGTGGTTGACTCTTAACTGCCCTCTGAAATGGCTTTGCAAGCCATTCAGTTGTCGATGGCAATTAGGGATGGGCAACAACTGCTGCCCTTGCCAACGACGCCCACATCCCATGAAAGAATAAGTAAAGAATCCTCCTTTCCCACGTGAACCAAATTCTCACCTTCACACTCTGACTAAGTCTTACTCAGGCGAAGTCTCCTTTCCACTTACTCCCTTACTCCCTTACAAAGAACAAAGAACAGTACAGCACAGGAACAGGCCATTCGGCCCTCCAAGCCTGCGCCGATCTTGATGCCTGCCGAAACTAACACCTTCTGCACTTCCGGGGCCCATATCCCTCTATTCCCTTCCTATTCATATATTTGTCAAGATGTCTCTTAAACGTCGCTATCGTATCTGCTTCCACCACCTCCCCTGGCAGCAAGTTACAGGCACTCACCACCCTCTGTGTAAAAAACGTGCCTTGCACATCCCCTCTAAACTTTGCCTCTCGCACCTTAAACCTTATGTCCCCTAGTAACTGACTCTTCCACCCTGGGAAAAAGCTTCTGACTATCCACATGCACTTAAGGACTTCTTCCTGTTGCCGCTGGGATTTAGCCAGCTGCGAGGGGGGCCAGTGAAACGTGGCAACCTTCCTACTGGCTTGGTGTGGGGGTCCCTCCTGCATGGGCCCTGCACTAAATGTCCATCCTCACCCCTCCCCACTCCTTGCCTGCCAGTCCGGCCCTGGCGACACCACCTCACTTTTCTAGGGCCTAGGCTCCAGCGCTGAGCCTGGGTCCCTGGGTCCAAGGCCTCTTGCTGTACTGCCAGTGGTGACCGCTCGTGGTGGCACTGTGGACACTACTGAGCTGCTGGCCCTCTGATTGGTCGGCAGCCCTTGGAGGCAGGATCCCCATCTTTAAAGGGTTGGTGATCCTGGCACCAGGCTTTAAGTGCCTGCATTCCGTTAAATCGCATCGAGGGAGTGCTATGTTTACGCCGGGTTGCTGGATATGTTATGTACATCTGATCTATCTCAGAGCAATGCAGATATCACATTTGTATTAAATCACCAAACTCCATAAGACTTCAGCCTTTAGCTACATAGAAAGTGAATCGGTCTAGGGTGACATTTTTGGAAGGGTACTGGAACTGTGGTCATCCCCGAAACTGGAATGATAGTGTCGTCATAAGCTTGAAGAGTGTCTGTTGCAGGAGTGAGAGAGAATTGCGAAAAATACTGAGTTTGCCACTCAAAATAGATATTTTTGCACCAATATCGATAAGAAGTGATGCTGAGATGCCTGCAATCGTGACTGAGCACTCCTTAAAGTGACCTGGTGCTTTACTTTTTGTGATGGTAAATACATGTTGTACATCATTTTCAGGAAGAGACTCCCCCGTATGTCAAACCAATGAAGTATTTTCCTTTGATGACCTGCATATCTTTGCAAAATGGTTCCACTTTAGACATGAGTTATACCTTTTCCCTCAAGCTGGAAATTGCATTGTGACTCGATGAGCATTTCCACAATTTGGGCAAAGTTTTGAAGGTAACTGACCATGATGGGACACCTTTTGCTGAGGTTGCTGAGGTCTTCTTGTCCTTAACCCTTGCACTGAAGTTGGTTGGGCAAGCTGTCCCTGAGTTTAAGGGTGTGTGTGTACCTTCTTTAAGGGTGTGTGTGCATGTGTGTGTACGTTCTTCGAATCTAACATGGCAGATTCGGTCTGGACTGCTAAGGTTATGGCTTTTACCAAGGTTAAATCACTCCTAATTCATGGAATTGAAGTCTTTTCAATTAATTGGTCATGAATTAGTTCATTGGTTAGTGTGCCAAATTTACATGTAGCCGCCAATTGCTGCAATGCAGTCATGTATTGTTTAATGGACTCACCATGTCCCTAGGATCTCTGGCGGAATGCGTATCGCTCTATCATCACACTTTTCATTGGCCTGTAGCATTTTGTGAGAGCAGTTACCGCCGTATCAAATGCAGACATATCTTCTGTGAGCTGCTCGAAGACTCGCTGGCCTTCTGCTCCGACAGAATGTACAAGTATTGCTTTCTTGCGGTTCGCTGTTATATATGGGATGTCTATCCCCGTAGCAAGCAAGTAGGTCTTGAACCCCAAAATCCATCGCTTGCAGCAGAAGGGAGGATTTCCGGGCATTGGAAGAAAAGGTTCTGGAGCTAATAACATTACATTTTGTTGAAGCATCTTCATTGCTACAATTTTGTTATGTTTACGCCAGGATGCTAGATAAGTTATGTCTATCTGATTTATCCCAGTGCAATGCAGATGTCACACTTGTATTAAATCATCAACTGGTTTATCTACTGTACATTAAACTATTTTAGTTCTTATAAATTTCAGTACATGTCTTCTCAGATCAGCCAATGTGTTTTCTGTCCAAGATCCAAGCTGTGTCTTACAGTTTCATTTTTTACTCTTCAGCTCCACACATAGGCTTAAGCAATCAAACAGAGTAAACACAGATAAGTGGACAGACTAATACAATTAAACCCTGATCAATCAAACATTACAGGAGCACCAAAAAGCCAAGGCGGGGTTTCCCTTACCTTTTCAGTCTGGCGCCCAAAGCCCTTTTAACGTGACAAAGTCCAGCCCCCTGTGTCGGAGCAGGTATCACTGACAGCAATTTGTAGATTTCCATGTTTAACTGCACAAGTGCCGACACCAGAAGTTTCTGCCGGTTTCACACTGTAATAATGGTGAGTGCTGACAGTTTTGCCATTATTACAATTGCAAAATTAAGGTCATTATATAAATTGAGGTTATTCCTTGGTACTCAAAGATGGCAATGCCTGTTGGAAAGTGGGCTCATGACTGTTGAATACCAAAGGCACAATTTCTGCTGCATGTTTTTTTTTATACGTTCATGGGATGTAAGTGTCACTGGCTAGGCCGGCATTTATTGCCCATCCCTAATTGCCATTGAGAAGGCGGTGGTGACTTCCTTCTTGAATCACTGCATGCCCTGATAGGAAGGGAGTTCCAGGATTTTGACAGAGTGACCGTGAAGGAATGGCAATATAGTTCCAAGTCAGGATGGTCTGTGGCTTGGAGGGGAACTTATGTTGTCTGTCAGGTATGATTCTGTAAGTATGAGTATGTCAGGCTGTTGCTTGACTAGTCTGTGGGACAGCTCTCCCAACTTTGGCACAAGCCCCCAGATGTTAGTAAGGAGGGCTTTGCAGGGTCAACAGGGCTGGGTTTGTCGTTGTCGTTTCCAGTGCCTAGGTCAATGGTCCGTCTGGTTTCGTTCGTTTTCTTACACTTTGTAGTGGCTTGATACAACAGAGTGGCTTGCTAGGCCATTTCAGAGGACATTTAAGAGTCAACCACATTGCTGTGGGTCACATGTAGGCCATACCAGATAAAGATGGCAGATTTCCTTCCCGAAATGACATCAGTGAACCAAATGGGTTTTTACAACAATTGACAATGGTTTCATGATCACTGTTAGACTAGTTTTAATTCCATATTTATTAATTGAATTCAAATTTCACCATCTGCCATGGTGGGATTCAAATCCATGTCCCCGGAGCATTAGCCTAGGCCTTTGGATTACTAGTCCAGTGACATTACCAGTACACCACAGCCACAAGGAGCATCCCCTGAGTTCAAAAGGCTCATGTTTCAGCAGTTGCAGTTTCCTTTCAGATCTGCGCCTCGGTGCTGGTACTGGCTAGCGCTGCCATACATTGTTGATCACCAGTTTATGAGATCAACTGCAATATTTCTCCAACTATTACAATATTAAATGCAGAATAATGGGTATGGATTTTTCAGCGCCGCCCGTGTATCCGCTACTGGGACAGGAAGCGGAAGGTGCTGCCATTTGGGCAGGGGCTGGGTTGCAAAGCAGGATTATGTGGAAGCTAGGCAATTAATTGCCAGCAGGCCAAGGAGGCATCCAGTAGGGTCACTGTGGCAGTGTGAGGTCACGCCACTGGGATTGCTGGTATCATCTTTAAATAGCTACCAGGACTGTTTTGAATTGCTGCAGCAGCAAAGAAGCCCAAGAGGAACAGCAGCAGAAAGCAGGGCAGTGCAACAATGGCAGAAGCAAGGTCACGGGTGGCCCCACAGTGTAGCGATGGCCCCCTGCAGGTGCTCCTCCGGGCTGCCGGGCAAGGCATCCCTAAGGATGGGAGGAGGAGACCTGCCCACCAGACCAAGGTAGTCTGGATGGAGATCGCAGAGGAGGGCAACAGCCAATGGGATCATCCCTAGAACCTAGCTGCAGTGCCGCGAGAGTGTGAATGACCTCATGTGATCCGCCAAGGTTGGTGCACCACAATGCCTTTGGGGCTTCCATGTGGCGAGGCGTGAGGGTGAGCTAGTTAGGGAAGGGATGCCAACTCACTTCCTGGCAATGGAGCCAGGCAGCAGCATTGGCTCTGGCATCATGGCTGCATATTGGCGAATTGTCCTGTTCTGTCTCAGATGACTCCTGCACTGCTGTTTTTGAGTGGCCACATGCAGAAGGCATACCTGTGGGACCAACATGGACAGTCAGGTGGCCGGCATTATAGGCGATGTGTACGTCCTTGTTGAATGACTAACAATGGTCATCTGTGTGCTTGCAGGGAAAGACAGCCCACAACGTCCAGGAAAGGACAGATGGTGGTGTCCCATACTTCTTAATCCTGACCCCCGAATGAGGAGGAGGCACGGGAACTTGGAGGCAGCATGGGGGCCATCCTATCACAGATGGTGAAATGGGAGTGGAGAGACGAGAGAGCGAGTGGCCTAATGGATGGGCACAAGAGAGCCTCTGGCAAACACAGGCATAGTGCTCATGTGTCCACCACAGGTCTCATGGAATTCCACACTGGGGGTGGACTGAAGGACATGATGGAATGCTCATCTTTCTTTAATTACTATTCTCTTTCATGCAGGTCAAAGATGAAAGCAGCCAGCTGCAGAGACCAGGGGACAGCCAACCACCTCTAAGGAGGAGGAGGGAGCCTCTGAGGGAGCACCATTACATTATTCCCCCACACCCTCCATCAGCACAGATACCCTCATGTCGATGGATATGCGTTTACGAGTAGGTCTGGGATCACAATCTGATAAATACAGCACAGACGCGCCTGAGCAGCTGATGGAGACTATGACAGCTGAGTCCACTGACACTCGGAGGACTGTGGGAGAGCCCAGTGATGTGGAGCCTCAGGCTGATGACATACCTCTGGAGTCGTCAACAAGGTGGCAGATGTTGGAGCTACAGTGGGAGGAGGGGGAACATTTGGTGGAGATTCCAGAGGCTAAGTACACCCATGCGCTGAAGATGGAGGAGTCCATCCAGGCATGAGTGCCGCCATGTCTCTGGTATATGTGTGCATGGCTTCCTGCATGGAGGGATTGGCAGGCCTCAAGGACAGTCATATCCAGCAGACCACTCAGTGAATGCTGGAGATGTGTGCGGGGCTGCATGCCATTGCCAACTGTATGAACCTCGTGCAGCAATGGCTTGGCAGATTGGAGGGGGCAAGGCGCCTGGAAGCACTGCTAGGTCCTTGTATTCCTCAGGTGAGCAGGGGAGGTACAGGTGTGCCTTGAAAGGGAGGAGGAACAGCTGCCTGAAGCATCTGGGGGCTCCCCTCAGGGGGCTCCTGGGGTAGACAGTGGCTCCTCTGCCCCTTTGTCTGTAGCACCCACCTCACTCAGCCGCGAAGACAGAGGAGACTCCTGCACTCAATGTGCCGGGGTCCTCCAGGCCTCAGGCAGCCAGAGGACAATAGCCAAGGTCATCCCAAACCACAGGGCAGCAAGGTAAGCAGCCTGCCTCCACCTGAACTGAGCAACACGTAGGAGCGCACAGAAGAGATATAAGATGAGCAACTGGCTGCTCTCGGGGTTTACGGGTTACAATTTCTTGGGATTCTTGAAGCCTTGAAAATATTTGTAACGCCAGTAAATTTCTAATGTAGCAAGCCCTGAGTTCTCCTGGCATATCTTGGGAGGCCGTTTGGACTTCAGGAGCACCCTGATGGGTGGGAGCACACTGCATGATGTCAAGGCATTCCCCATTCCACAAGAGTGCTGGGTCCAGTGAAATGGTAATGTCAATGAACAAGGCAGCACCAGGGTTGCAGAGTACTGAAGCTTTAGTGAATTGCATGGTTCAGTCATTAAGGATCATGTGAACTGTTCCTGCATGAATGTGTCCTGAGCATCCTTTGCATATATAGCATGGTGCCTTGCCTGTGGGCACTCGGGTTCTGCAGCATTCTGCGCTTGGTCATCACCTTCCTCCACCTCCTCATCATCGGATGAGGCATCATGCTTAACGACATCCTCATTGTTCAATTGCTCTCCCCCCGGAATGCCAGTTTGTGTAGGGCAAAGCACACCACAATGATATGGGAGGCCCTTGCTGGGTCATATTGTAGGGCTCCACCAGATCTGTCTAGGCATCTGAACCACATCTTCCGTATTTTGGCATTATGTCTGCATCCCAGGAACCGTGCACACAACTGGAGGAAGCACTTGCGGTGGTCACTGACCAGTTGTACATTGAGCGAGTGGAAAGCCCTTCCTGTTGATGAATGCTGTAGGCGGTCAGTGGGAGCCTTACTGGCCACATGTGTGCACTCGATGGCTCCCTGGATCTGGGGAATAATACGATGGCCCCAAATCCTATAGTACTCTCAGTACTCTCAGCCTATCTTAATCGGTGCAAACGTGCACGTGTTGGCTGGCCCTCTTGAACATGGCATTGGTGACCATCTTAATGCAGCGATGAACTGCAGGCTGGGAGATCTCACACATACCTCCAGTGGATCCCTGGAATAATCCTAAGGCGTAGAAGTTCAGCGCACAGTGAGCTTCAGTGCCACTGGCATTGGGCGGCCATCACTTCCCATGGGGCTCAGTTCATCCTCCAGCATGACACACAACTCTGTGACAGCCTTCCTGGAGAGGCGCACTCTTCTGCGACACTGCTGCTCCAACGTTTGAAGGTAACTGAGCCTTGGTCGGTAGACCTCTGTGCTGGGCAACCTCTTCTCCACACAGGAGGCTGGTTGTGTGCCCCTCTGCACCCTTCTCCTCTGATTCCCCTCCCACACCCACCCGCCGAGGGCTGGCACTCCTGCTATCCCTCTGGTTGCTGCTGCCCCGCTACCTACGGCTGCAGCTCTCTCCCTCTCTGATGCTGCTCCTCCTTGGAGGTCCTGAAGCCTATGTGAAGGAGGCCCATGGCTTGTAGATTCATTCAGTGTCCAGACCTTCCACACCTACTTCCACCCACACAAGTGCCAGTGTTGGTATGCCACTCTGGAGCTATGCCTCCACAACTCTGGATCCTTTTGTCCTGCTCCCCATTGTCAATGCCAATGTCTGCACTGGTCCACCCTCCCTGCCAAGGCTCACCAGTACTGACAATGGCTGCAATTTTCAGCCAGAACTGACCTCCCACTTGCTCATCAACTCCTTTTATCTGGCAAGGCTCTGAAGCCCTGTGGTTTATGTGGAGGGCTGCAAAAATCCGAAAACCCTCATAAAATCTAAGTTAATTGCTTTTTAAAAAAGCTTAATTACCTGCCTGCCACATGGTAGCGCGATATCCTCCCACCATGCTGGCCGCCTTTTTCAATATCCAGATCCAGCATGAAGACTTTGGGCTTCCCTTCCGACATCTTCTGACCTGATATTCCGACCCCTTCCACCTCCCAGCCTGCCTCCAATGGGTCAGGAAAATTACGCCCCATGGTTTCTCGGAAGTGATTATAATAGAGGAATCAAATTATTTATTAAGTAACTGTTTTCGAGAAACTATCTGATGCCTGATATGCTACTGTCTGAGGCCTAGTAATACTTGATAAAATCTCAAATTTTTCTCTCATCTGTCTGTGATGTAATGCCCTTCTAGGGTATTGTTCACATCTGATGTTCAATAAAGCATTGTGGTATATCCACACTGGAACAATGATTAGTGCTGATATGAGAGAGATGTACCTCAATGACAATAAGGGGAAAATATCATTTGCAGTTGTACTTTCTGAAGTTGCTGCTGAAGTGCATGTTTGGGGCAGAAATAGAGGGCACTTTAGGCTGTATCTAACAGTATGATGAGATCCACGCTTTTCCATTGATTTTGTAAGTTACCTTCCACTATTCTGCCACCTGAGGGCTAAATAATGGAAGATCAGAGGTCACATTTTCACTGCGGGTAGGTAGTAATTTCACTATAATACATGTGAGTTTCTTAATTCTCAGTAGAACTCTGCGTCAGAGCTGCAGAATAATTTCCATACTATACGCTCCTGTGAATCAGATGCCTATGTTGTTCCACAATAGCCGTAATTTTCTCAAGAAGTAAGTAGTCCGCCGCTGGGACGGAAAGAGGGACCGGACCCCACGGGGGTGGGCGGCGGGACCCAGGGTGGCACTTTACTGGTGGCGGCCAATTAAATGGCCACTGCCAGGACTGCCACCCAATTGAGGACTGATAAAAGGTCATCAATCTGAAACATTAACACTGTTTCTCTTTCCACAGATGCTGCCAGACCTGCTGAGTATTTCTAGGGTTTTCTGTTTTTATTTCAGATTTCCAGCCTCTGCAGTTGTTTGCTTTTGCATTGCTGCTGTATTCGTAGTTCTGTCAGTTACAACCCTGCATCAAATTGTACAATGGGATGGTTTCAAATTATTTATAGTTACTATTTCTATGTAGGAATTTATTCGACAAGCATGTTTATCTTACACACATTGTACAGAAAATACAATAGCTAGTCTTCTATTATCTCAAATTGAGGTGTTAGGAGAAGTCTATTTTTTTTAAGTCCTTCCATTTTGTACTAGATATAGAAGCGTTGAACAGATATTTTGTGTCTGCCTTCACTGTAGAAGACACAAGTAACATCCCAGAAATACTTGTAAATCAAGAGGTGAAAGGGAGGGAGGAACTTAATTATAATCACCAGGGAAAAGGTGCTGATAAAACTATTAGAACTAAAGGCTGGCAAGTCCCCAGGACCTGATGGCCTGCATCCTAGGGTCTTAAAAGAAGTAGCTGCTGAGATAGTAATTGGTTATAATTTTCCAAAATTCCCTAGATTCTGGAAGGATCCCATCAGGTTGGAAAATAGCAAATGTAACTCCTCTTTTCAAGAAAAGAGGGAGAGAAAAAGCAGGAAACTACAGGCCAGTTCACCTAACATCTGTCCAAGGGAAAATGCTAAAATCTATTATTCAGGAGGTTATAGCAGGGCACTTAGAAATTCTTAATGTGATCAGGCAGAGTCAACATGGTTTTGTGAAAGGGAAATAGTGTTTGACTAATTTATGAGAGTTCTTTGAGGAAGTAACAAACAAGGTGGATAAAGGGGAACCTGTAGATGTGGTGTACTTGGATTTCCAAAAGGCATTTGATAAGGTGCCACATCACAAAATAAGAGCTCATGGTGTAGGGGGTAACATATTAGCATGGATAGAGGATTGGTTAGCTACCATGAAGCATTTCGGGTTGGCAAGGTGTAACTAGTGGAGTACCACAGGGATCAGTGCTGGGGCCTCAACTATTTACAATCTATATCAATGATTTGGATGAAGGGACCGAATGTATGTTTGCTAAATTTGCTGATGACACAAAGATAGGCAGGAGAGTAAGTTGCAAAGAGGATGTAAAGGGCTGAATTTTACTAGCCCTCCAGCGTCAGGAGTCGTGGCGGGGAGGGGCCCAGAAAATTCTTACGGGAGAGGCCTGCCACGACCCCTGATGCCACGAAGGCCCTGTCGCATTTTACCAGCTGCGGTGAAGCCTTGGTGCGGCCACCCCACCGCTCAATGGCGAGGCCTTCATTTGCCTAATAAAATTTATGCTAATACATGTTAATTAACTTACCTGGACCGGGCAACCGTCCCACGCCAATATTCCAGCTGGTGGCTGGAAGTCCAGCTCCTTCCGAAACCCGTTTGAGGATTCAAGGCGAGATACTGGTGAGGAAGGGGAGGAGTGTAATTTTCAGGTCGGGAGAGGGGGAAGCAGAGAAAACTGATTCAATTGGCTGAAGGAATGGTGGGAAGAGGCTGAAGGGCAAAGAGTATAAGGTTTGGGGTTGAAAGGTAGGGACTGGCAAAAATGGTTTTTCAGGGAGGGAGATGGAAATAAATTTATTGATTGATCTTTGAGGGGGGTGGAACAGGGGCTTTGATGTCTACTTTAATGTTTTTACTTAAATTACATGAGGTTGTGACTTTAAAATTTAACATCAGCTGTCAGGGCTTGAAGCCCTTTAAAAATGGCACCGCCACCAGCACCTGCATGGTTGCACCGGATGCCGTTGCTGGGGATGGAGCAGTTGCCCCCTCTAAGTCACCGGGGCAGCCACTCCATCCCCTCCATTTAAATGAGCCCCTGTGTGAAATATCGCGGGGGCTTAGCAATGGTGGATCCGTGCGGACAGACCGCTGAGATCGGAGCGTGCTGCCGCAATTTGCAGCGCCCTCATAAGATTCAGCCCAAAGAGCCTGCAAAGGGATATAGATATGTTAAGTGAGTGGACAAAAATTTGGCAAATGGGGTATAATGTGGGAAAATGTGAACTTGTCCACTTTGGCAGGGAGAATAGAAAAGCAGAATATTATTTAAATGGAAAGAAATTGCAGAACTCTGCTGGACAGAGGGATCTGAGTGTCCTGGTACATGAATCACTGAAAGTTAGTATGCAGGTACAGCAAGTGATTAGGAAGGCAACTGGAATGTTGTCATTTATTGCAAGGGGAATGGAATATAAAGGTAAGGACGTTTTACTGCAGTTGTACAGGGTGTTGGTGAAAGCAAATTGAAGGTGGTTACATGAATAAATTTGTGACTTACCTTATTTAACAGAAACAATATATCATGCACATTGAAATGAGCTAATCAGTTCAGCTCCCAAGAATGCAGTGATCAACTTGTTGGCCTAGAAAAGAACCGTCTAGTAACAAATATAATTAGCCAATTTGACACTCAAACTCTTGATCGCTCAAATTCAAAGTCAGCAAGATTTATTCATTTATGCCCTGCCCTAAAGTAAGGCAGCTGATTAGTTTCTCTGCCTCAGGGAGTAAAGGAAGCACCTCTTGTGATACTAAGCTCCATCTGGGTTGGGTAATTGTCTTGACCTTGACCTCTCCCAGGCGATATATGGATCCAGATAGGTGAGGACTAGGTGTGATGCATATGGCATCATAACTTTGTGGGACAGGCTGGATGGATCAGTAGGTCTTTTCCTGTCAGTTATTTTTGTATGTTTCTGCAGAAGAGGAAAGTGCCAGGCTCAGTAACAGTCTGTGCTCACCTTGGGTTGATCTCAGTTTGGGTGGTGGTGGAGACACTCTACCAATACTCCTGTTCCTGAGCAACATCCAATGGTTCCTATTGGAAAGTGAACTTGTGGATGGAGAGTGAGGACAAGTGCGCTGACCCTGTGATCAATGTTCTTGCTAAGCTGCAAGTTTGTGTGTGAGGCTGTGCAGCAGCCTGGAAGGTACCGTGCAGGCCTTGTTCCATGTAAATACTGCACATGTGTGGCCCCACAGTGGCCATGCAAAATAAATTTAAAGGGACCATACATTGAAAAAAACTGGCCATGCACAACGACGAAATTTAAAGGGGAACATTAACTGTGATGCCTCTTAGATTGAACAGGTTGCCGACACTTGGTCACAAGCAAAGTTTGGCCACCTCAGGGATATCTGAAGAGCTACCAACACTTTTGGACCAGAACCTTCAGAAGGGAAGAGAAAAATTGGGGGTGGGGGCAGAAGAGAGGAAATCTAGAAAAGTAACTAATATTATGATGCCTTCATTTCCAAACAGGTGGTGGGACAAATAGACCAATTGACCTCGAATCTAAGCCTTTCTGAGGATATACACAAGAGTTACAAAAGTGACACCCTTGACAGCAGTTCCAGTGGAGTGACAGTGTCTACTCTGGAGAAATCCAAAGATCAGCCAAGAGTGATTATCAGGACTGTACCAACTTCAACAACTGTCCTGACAGTGCTTCGCAAATCAAAACCCCCACCCCCACCACCACGGAGGACACCAGTCAGGGTGATGAGTCCAGCAAAGCCATCTTGTATAAATAACAGTCATAAAATAAATAGTGATGTCATCCACAATGGAACACATTCACCTACAGACCAACTAGTGGGCGATAGTGCAGGATGCAATCCAATTTCTGACACTCCAATGTGGGTGCCCCAGAATCAAATGGAAGCTGCTGGTCACACCAAACCACTGTCAAACACTGCTCATTTTGGCCAACAATCCTCAAAATGTAGCCTTTATCCCACCCCAACCACCAAACACGAGCTTCCCATTCAACAGCGGGACGTGTGCACTGCTAATGTGCATTGCTGCTGTACCAGATCACTCCTCCACCCCTGCCTTCACCGAAGAGCACCAGTATTCTGTAGCAGCAGCACCTCTATGACAACAAGTGTAAGCACAAAATTGCATCCAAAGAATCCCCAGACAGCAGTGAGAAAGCCTACCTCCACAACTGTTTGAATCATACATTTGGAAACAAACAATTTATCCCAGATATCTGTCCAATGGAGTTACATTGTCTGCCATCTTGGAATGTTCAGATCAGTAAGACAAGCAGGTAAGTGGTCCAAGAATAGAAAAATGTCACCGCAAAAATACCCTACAGTATAATCTCATGGGAGGAGCTAATAGTATTGTCCAATGTCTGTTTATAAATTGGTTTCATTGAGGCTAAACTGTTTCTGATCAGAATGGAACCAATACTGAATGCAGGGAGAAGAGGAATTGGGTTTTTGTGCTCCTAGCATCCTGAAAACATTGGCTTATGCTGGGCATGTTGCCACTGGTGCTGGTAGCCCCTAGGTACCTTACCCAAGTCGCTGTTCTTTGCGCATGAGTCTGGAAAGCTTTCAGTAGGGGGTATTGTGGCTCAAAGTTAAAAGGCTACTTGACGATGGAGTACATGACATATTAGCATAATGTTATCCATACAAGCACAATAGTAGGCCTGAGATCTGGATCTGCCATTCAATTAAATCATGGGTGATCTGTACTTCAACTCCACTTACTGATCTTTGCTCCGTATCCCTTGGTATCCTTACCTAACAAAAATCTATCAGTCTAAGTCCTGAAAATTTCAATTGACCCAGCATCCATAGCGTATGGGGGGAGAGAGTTCCAGATCTCCACTATCCTTTGTGTGAAAAGTGGTTCCTGATTTCACTCCTGCATTGTTTATAAGGATATGTCGCCTTGTTCTGGATTCCCCACCAGAGGAAATAGTTTAGAACTTATCAAATTCCTTTAACACTTTAAGCACTAAAGTCTTCTAAATTCAAAGAAATAGAAACCAAGTTAATGCAATCTGTCCTCATAATTTAACCCTTCTGGTGCCAGTCTAGCGAATCAGCACTGTACTCCACCAAGACCAATGTATGTTTCCTGTGGTTCAGTGCCCAAAACTAACCAGAAGTCCAGCCAAATCTCTGTACAACTGATATATCATTTTCTTACTTTTATAAGCATACAAAATTGACAGGCAGGAACAGACCAGCTGGTCCATCAGGCCTGCTGCACACCAGGATGACCTAACCTTCCCCGTGCAGTCAGGAACTCGTCCAGACTCCCTTTGAAGGCATACAGAAAGTCAGCACCTAACACACCAATGTTTTCCAGTGGCTCACAACTCTCTTGGAAAAGAATAGCCTAACATCCAATCTATTCCTAATCTTGCATAATTTAAACTCATGTCTCCTGATTCCCCCCAATCTGCTAAACTGGAATAATCTAGCAATAGAAATACTATCCAGCCCTTGAATTATTTTATAGGCCTCTATTAGCTCATCTCTAAGTCTAAGCTGCTCCAAAGTGAATAGATCAAAATCATTGAGCCTGTCTGAGAAGGTTCTTTAAGTTAGGAATCATTCTTGTAACTCTCCTCTGGGCCTCATCCAAAGCCACTGTATCATTCACTATGTGGGTGGACCAAAACTGGGCAAAGTACTCTAGATGTGGTTTGACCGGTGTTCAAATGATGTCCTTTGATTTATACCGAATGGTTCTGTTAATACAACCTAATGCCTTGCCAGCTTTACCTACAGTTTATCTACATTGGTCATGAACATTTAGTGATTTGTGCAAAATAACACTAATATCTTTTTCTCTATCATCCTCTTTCAGTATTGTTCCTGAAAATGATATGTGTATTCGTGTTGGCCCTACCAACATGCATGGTGTACAATGTGTGAAACAGTGAGGATAGTAGCAGACTTCAGGAGGACATATACTCGTGAAATGGGCAGAGGCATGACATGAAATTTCATGCAGAGAAATGTGAAGTGATGCATTTTGGAAGGCAGAGGAGAGGCATTATAAACAAAGTAGTGCAATTTTAAAGTGGGTGCAGGAACAGCAAGAACTGGGGGTGTACCTACTTAAATCTTTGAAGGTGGCAGGACAAGTTGAAAAGGCTGTTAAAAAGCATATGGGATCCTTGGCTTCATAAATAAAGGCATAGAGTACAAAGGCAAAGAGGTTATGCTGAACCTGTATAAATCAATGGTTACGCCTCCGCTCAAATATTATGTTCAATTCTGGGCACCACACTTTAAGAAGGATGTCAAGGCCTTGGAGAGGATGCAGAGAAGATTTACTAAAATAGTACCGGTGATAAGTGACTTGAGTTATGTGGAGAGATTAGAGAAGCTGGGATTGTTCTCCTAGGAGCAGTGAAGTTGAAGGAGAGATTTAATAGAGATGTTCAAAATTTTGATTGAATACATAGGGAGAAACTGTTTCCACTGGCAGCAGGGTTGTTAACCCGAGACACAGATTTAAGGTAATTGTCAAAAAGAAAAGCAGGGCAGCTGAAGATTTTTTTTTAAACAGAGCAAGCTGTGATGATTTGGAATTCACTGCCTAAAAGGGTGGTGGAAGTAAACTCAATAGTAACCTTCAAAGGGGAATTGGATAAATACTTCTAAAGGAAAGATGTGCAGGACTATGGGGAAAGAGCAAGTGAGTGTGACTAACTGCACAGTTCTTTCAAAGAGCTGAATGGGATCCTTCTGCACTGTACAATTCTATGAAAGTCAAACAGGTGCTGAAGTAAATCGTAAGTTTTTGTAATATCTTTAATTAGTCGCATACAGCGTGCACTTTCGGAAAATGTCTATCATTGGATGTCACACTTCAGCTCATCCTCTGACATGCCACAAGACATGCCACAGGAGATCTGTTAGAATTTTCTTTGTTCCCATCTCACAATAAAAATAGTGACTCTTACTGAGATGATATTCCGGATGCATCAGCCAACCTCCAGTATTTCACCCATGTGGCCATTATTCATACTTGTGCCTGGGAAGACTACAGAGAGGCTACAGTACCATTGTGGACTTCACATCAAGTCCATATGCCCAGACTTTCCAGTGATGTTCACTGGATAGTAATTTTTTTTTGAGATTGAGAAATTCAGAGATAGAAATCAAGTGAGAGAGAAAATAAACAGAGGTATAGACCAGTTGGGGTTTCTCTGCTGTAGATTCTATGTAATCCATTAGCAGTTTTCCCAGCTGCAGGATGTTGATCAAGCTGAGATTCTTGTTCTCCAGCAATATTATTTTGTTAGAAGCCATAGTCAACCCATATTCTAGAGCGTTAGTGAAAAAACTCTCAGCAAATAGAACCATCAGCCCACGAGGAAGTGCCTGGCCTCCACGCACCAACTGCCCACAACACCATTATAGAAATCATCTCGCTGTGTAAGGAGATGCAGAAGTGATGTAGGGTGACATTGACAGTGCAATCAAGCTCAACTTAAACAGCAGTAAATTGCTCACCGATTCTCAGTTTGGGTTCTGCCAGGCTCCTGACCTCATTACAGCCTTGGTCCAAACATGGACAAAAGAACTGAACTCAGGAGGTGAGGTGAGAGTCATTGTCCTGGATATCAAGGCAGCATTTGACTGAGTGTGGCATCAAGGCACCCTAGACAAATTGAAGTCAATGGGAATTGGGGGGAAACTCTCCAATGGTTGGAGTCATAGCTAGCACAAAGGAAGATGGTTGTGATTGTTGGAAGCCAATCATCTCAGCTCCAGGACATCACTGCAGGAGTTCCTCAGGGTAGTGTCTTAGGCCCAACCATCTTCAACTGCTTTATCAATGACCTTCCCTCTATCATAAGGTCAGAAGTGGGGATGTTCGCTGATGATTATAAGATGTTCAGTACCATTCGCAACTCCTCAGATACTGAAGCAGTCTGTGTTCATATGCAGCAAGACCTGGACAACATCCAGGCTTGGGCTGGTAAGTGGCAAATAACATTCTCACCACACAAGAGCCAGGCAATGACCATCTCCAACAAGAGAGAATCTAACCACCTCCCCTTGACATTCAATGGCATTGCCATTGCTGAATCCCCCACCACCAACATCCTGGGGGTTACCATTGACCAGAAACTGAACTAGGCCAGCCACATAAATGCTGTGGCTACAAAAGCAAGTCAGAGGCCAGGAATTCTGTGGCATGTGACTCACCTCCTAACTCCCCAAAACCTGTCCACCATATGCAAGGCACAAGTCAGGAGTATGATGGAATATTCTCTACTTGCCTGGATGAGTGCAGCTCCAACACTCAGGAAGCTCGAGACCATCTAGGACAAAGCAGCTCACAACCTTAAACATTAACTCCCTCCACCACTGAGACACAGTGGCAGCAGTGTGTAACATCTACAAGATGCACTGCAGCAACTCACTAGGCCTCCTTCGCCAGCACCTTCCAAACCCTCGACCTCTTCCACCTAGAAGGACAAGGGGAGCAGATGCATGGAAACACCACCAGCTGCAAGTTCCCCTCCAACCCACACACCATCCTGACTTGGAAATATATCACCATTCCTTCACTGTCACTGGATCAAAATCCTGGAACTCCCTCCCTAACAGCACTGTGGGTATACCCACACCAGATCGACTGTAGCGGTTCAAGAAGACAGCTCACCACCACCTTCTCAAGGGCAATTAGGGATGGACAACAAATGCTGGCCTTGCCAGTGATGCCCACATCCCATGAAATGAATAAAATAAAGCACACCTATAGTAAATTTTCTACCTTAGAGGGCTGTGGAAGCTCAGACATTGAGTATATTTAAAGCAGAGATCGACAGATTTCTAAATACCAATGACAGAAAGGGATATGAGAATAGTGTGGGAAAAAGGCATTGAAGTGGATGATCAGCCATTATCGTATTGAATGGCGGAGCAGACTCAATGGGTCGAATGGCCTACTCCTGCTCCTATGTTCCTAAACTAGCAAGAAATACAGGACGAATTGTAGAAGCATTTACAATGTAAAAAGGAAAAGATTAGTGCGGGGCAGAGGCAGGAGAAATTACAATGTGGAATAAGGAAATGGCAGAGACGCTAAATATTTTGTGTCTGTTTTCACAGCAGAAGACACCAAGAAAGTCTAGCTGCAATTATATGGGGCTTTGAGAATGTCTGGAGTACTGAGTACAGTTTTGGTCTCCTTAACTAAGGAAGCCTCAGAGTGGGTGCAGTGAAGGCTCGCTAGATTGGGATGGTAGGGCAGTCCTATGAGAAGAGATGGGCCTACATTCTGTCAAGTTTAGAGGAATGGGAGGTGATCTCATTGAAACATATAAAATTTTTAGAGGGCTTGACAGGTTAAATGCTGAGAAGCTGCTTCCCTGGCTGGAGAGTCTAGAATTAGGCGTTGTAGTCTCAAGATAACGGATTAGCCATTTAGGACTGAGACAAGGAGAAATTTCTTCACTCAGAGGGTTGTGAATCTTTGGAATTCTGTACTCGAATGTTGTGGATGCTCAGTTGATGACTATATTGAAGACTGAGATTAACAGAGTTTTTGGGCACCAAAGGATATGGGAATAGAGTGGGAAAGTGGAGTTGAGTTAGAAGAACAGCCATGATCTTTTTGAATGGCAGAGCAGGCTTGAAGGCCATATGGCCTACTCCTGCTCCTATTTTTTATGTCCTTATGAATGTTCCATCACTCTCAGTGGGCTGAATTTTACGAGGAGAGTCGGGACCCCAATGTTGGGGTAAAAAGTGGGTCCTGAGTCCACACTTACCAGCAGCAGGATCTGCTGTGATTTTACCACAGATGGCCTCCTAATTGACTGCCTGCAGGCCCACTGTCCAAGTAAAGCCATCGGGCAGACTCCTGATGCTGCCAGCTCAATTAGGGGCTCAGCAGTTCTGAAGCCTCAGCAGCCCACCAGGAAAAGGTGGTGGCTGATGAGGAATACAGAAGACCTGGACTCTACAGCAAGTTAGAAAAAGCAGGAAAAAAAAATGGGGCCTCCAGGGAAATCATTGGGGCCGCGGGAGCTGCCTTCTCTGTCGATGACCCCCTCTTTGATGCATAGGATCTCCCCCCCCCACCCCACCACCCCACCCCGGACTACCGCTGGAAAGCTTCCCCTATTTGGCTGGCGGCTTCCCCACATGCCGACGGCACTCTAAAATATCCCCTTATTGGGTCTTTAATTATGGAAATTGGCTGCCCTGGAGTGGGCAGTCTCTCCGCTTCCAATCCCTCCGTCGGTAAAATGCCCGGCAGTGGGACCGCAGCAGGGATCTGATCCAATGCAGTTCCCCACGATTTTACCAGCATCACTGCAACCACCCCACCCCCCGCCACTTCCTGGGAGCTGGTAAAATCTTGGCCAGTAAGCACCCAGATTTTGACCATACTCAATATAAGCTTCCTGAACAAATTATGCCATCCCTTGCTAACTGCACTGTGGGCGTACCTACCTCACATGGACTGCAGCGGTTCAAGAAGGCAGCTCACCACCACATTCTCAAGGGCAATTAGGGATGGGCAATAAATGCTGTCCTAGCCAGCAATGCTCACATCCCATGAATAAATAAAAAAAAAATCCCTTGGCACAAAACATGGAAACACAATGTAATTGTGATGTAGTCATCCTTTATCTTCAGCCATAAGCAGGAAATAAAATCAGAAACAAAGGTTCAGGATTAATAAAGTGAACTGCTACTCTGGATGCCTTCTATTCCTCTTGCCATGTATTTATCTAGCTTCCACTTGAATGCATCTATGCTAGTCGCCTCAACTATCCTTGTTCTAACCACTCTTTGGGTAAAGAAGTTTCTCCCAATACACTATCGAATTTATTTGTGACTATCTTATATTTACGGATGGGCTGAATTTTACCAGAAGGGATGGGGTCCCGGTGTTGGGGTCCAAATCAGGTTGTATGGCCGCATGGGAGGGTGGTGGGACAGGAAATTGGATTTTGATGCCAGCATCTAATTGGCAGGCCTGGCAACCAGCCAACAAGGGTGGCGGGCAGGAGGAAGTCCCAGCAGCTAAAATGAAAATGCCATCTTTAAAGGGACGGCAGCACTCAGATCAAAAGCATCAGATAGAGGTAACTGGAAGGGAGGCTAAACAAGGGAGGCTTTCAAGGAATGGCTGCAGTTAGAGGAATGGTGGCTCCCATGTTTAGTGATGCCTCCCTGGATGTTTTCCTCCAGGCAACAAGGGCACATAGAGAGGTGCCTCTTGCCAGTCGACGGGAGGAGGAGGCCAGCAAGCCTCGCCAAGAAGGCATGGCTGGAGATTGCAGAGGAAGTCAGCAGCTGTGGTGTGGTGGCACGAACATGGGTACAGTGCTGCAAGTGATTCAATTATTTGGTGCAGTCTGGCAAGGTGAGTGGCATTCATAACACCAAGCTCGCAGTCCTGCATCTAACAAAAGGCTCCAATGAAATGTGTGAAGAGGTTGCCGACCCAGGCATCAGGCATTACCAGGAACCAGCGTTCACAGCAAAATGCATAGTAGCCTTATAGTGGAGGCCTCTGGTTAGTCACAGTTGATTGCTCTATTGCCAATACTGAATGGCCGCTTGCAGCAGGCCTCCCAGTGGTGCAATGCTGGACATTGAAACTGGTACAGAATGACAAGCACAGCTTGAGAGACGAGTGACACGGTGTATGTCTGTGTTTGCTGGAGAAGTGAGCTCACAATGTTAACGAGCAGAGAAGAACTAGAAGCGGATTGCCATTGCTTGCTGTATTGACACCGATGGAGGAGGAGGCAGTAGAGCTAAGAGGGGTTGCAGTAGGGCAGCCTGTCGCTGATGGTAGGTGGGGTGTGGAGCCCATAGAGAGTGAGTAACTTCAAGGAAGTGGCCATTAAACCTGCTGACAAGCACTAACTATAGCACATCTGTGGCCAGTGATGAACACAAGGACTGCAGATGAAGGACAGGCAGAAGGAGTTGGTGGAAAGTGCAGCATCCTACCATCACTCTTCTCTCTCTCGCAGGTCAAATAGCAGACGAGGCACCAATGACAGCATCAGAACCATATAAGAGCTCAGAGGAGACAGTGTCACATCATCCTAATACACCATCCAGCAATGCAGATACTCTCAAGTCGGTGGGCATTGGCACGTGGTTAGAAAGGGTGGCACCAGTTGGTGAGAATGGCACAGATATGCAAGAACAACGAACTGAAGCTGTGGCCACTTCCCATCGGAGAACTGAAGAAGGGCTCAGCAATGCTCAGCTTCACAGATGCCAAGCCTCGGGAGTAATCAGCAAAGCGGCAGATGCTGCAGCAGAAGTGTGAAATATGTGGACATCTGTCTGAGATTCCAGAGGCGGTTCACACACACGCACAGATGATGGCAGAGTCCATTCATGCCATCAGTGGTGCCATGGCTCTGGCATGTGAGTGCATGGCCTCCTCCGTTGAGAAAGTGGTAATCTCATGGAAAGCCACATGCAGCAAACCACCCAGTGGATGCAGGAGGGCCACACTGACCTGCATACTATCGCCTCATCCATGAGCTCTGTGGAGTGATGGGTGGGAAAGATGGGCCTGAGAAGCATGGACCCCTAACCAGGTGCTCAAGAACTTCAGGAGCACAGGGAAGGGCAGGTGGGCCTTGAAAGAGTGGAGGAGTAGCTACTGAAGCCGCTGGTGGTTCTTCTCAGGGTGCTCCTGGCTAAGACGGCGCTTCCTTGGCCCTCTTGACAGTGACACCAACGCTTCACAAAGCCACAATGCCAGAGGTGGCTGCTGCACTGATGCAGTTGGACCCCCATGTGATGGGACCCTCTATGCCTCAGGCACCCAGAGGACGTCTGCTAGTCATCTAATGCACTGGAGCAGAAAGGCAAGCAGCCTGCCTATGCAGGAGCACCTCCAACCATTCACATAAAACCACCTAGTTTCACTTGGGTCTCACTGAGTGATAGTTTATTGTTGAATGTCAAAGGACTGGCTAAATGTGTCAAATGAAAGATCATGTTCTACTTCTGATAACATTTTGAATCCTCATGTCTGCACTATTAGGCCATCACCAGCTGGTGAGCTCTGAAGGAGGTCATGCAAAGGTCTGCACTGTATGAGGGCATTAGTTAATGCATGCCATGGCTTCATGTCATGATGGGCAAACTGAAATGGTAAGAACATTCAAGGAGAGGCCACCAAGGCGATATGAGGGAGAAGAGTGAAGCATTTACATGGGCATTAAAGGGAGCCTCAGGAGAAACGTGTCTGTTTCGCTTATCTTCCTGGCATGCATGTCAATGCCCATCGTCATTGCCTGTGGTCACGATCCCTCCAAATCTTCTCCTCGGAGGAGGAGATGGGTGCGCTCAAAGAGGCCCTCATTCTCCAAGACCCTCTGGAGTGCCAGGTTCTGCAGAGCACAGTTTTCCACCACAATATGTGAAACCCTTGATGGAGCATACTGCAAGGCTCCTCCAGATCTATCCCAGCACCTGAACTTCATTTTCAGAAGGCCTGTGGCCTGTTCAGTGATTGCCATTGAAGCGGTGTCCTCTAACTCTATGTTGGGATTCCACACAGTGTAAGGAGCCATGTCTTCAATGCATCGCCCTTGTCACGCAGTATCCACCCACAAAGGTGTTCAGGCAGCCTGAAAAGCTGAGGCACCTGGGAATGTCGCAGGATGAGGAGTTGTAGCACCTTCGTGGAAACCTTGCACACACCTGCAGGATCCTTTTGTGGTGGTCACATATTAGTTTCACATTCAGCAAGTGGAAACCCTTCCCGTTGACAAAGGCTCCTGTGCAGGAGCTTTGATGGCTATATGTGTGCAGTCTATTAGCCCCTGCACCTGGAGGAATCCAACAATGACACCGAAACCAACCTCTCAGCCTGACTGGCCTTATCTATGAGAAACCTTACGTATTGACCTGCCCTCTGGTACAAGGAATCAGTGACCAGTTTAATGCAGAAATGCACAGCTGACTGGGATATCCCATAGATGTCTGTAGAGGATCCCTGGAATGATCCTGAGGCATAAGTATCGAGAGCCACAGTGAGCTTCAGGCAATGGATGGCCACCACATTCCATTGGCCTACTCCAGCATTGCACAGAGCTCCTAAACCACCTGCCTGGATAGACGCAGTCTTCATTGACACTGATACTCTCTCATATCCACGAAACAGAGTCTTTGTCAGTAAATCCTTTCGCTGGGTAGCGCCTGCTGCAACCATGAGCCTGCAATCGTGGCGTCTGCAGCCTCCTCATCCACGTCCCCTTTCACCCTTATAAAGCCTGCTGCTCCTCTATGTGTTGCAGCCCAGTTCCCTGTGGCTGCATTTCTCTTTTTTTTCCTCCGTGGAGCATTCAAAAATCTGAATGCATGAGGCCCAATGCTAACTGATGCACCAAATAATAAATTTGCCTGCATGAGTTGCACTTCAGAGAGACCCTTTCAATAATCTGCCTCCAATGTGTGCATCCACTTTGCAATACCTCCAGCTAATCCTTCCCGTGCTTTAATGCTTCTCACTCTTCCTGTGTTGCAACACTGCAGCTCTCAATGGCTTCCATCTCCAACCACCAATCACCTGCTGCTGAGCTCTTGCCTCCTTATAGCTGGTGAGCTGCTGAAGCTTTGTAGATCCCATGCGCCCCCAGTAAAATTTAAAAAGCATCACAAAATAGCAGTCAATTAGCTTAACAGGCTTAACTATCTGCCTGCTGCCACTAGGCAAGCTCTTGACCCTGCTTCCCAACTGACTCTGGGAAAATTGTCCAGGGGGTAGGAACATGTCAGGGTTCCATTCTGATGTGTTCCCTGGCAATTATACCAGCCCCCCACTTCCAATCCCAACCCGGGGCCGGTAAAATTCTACCCATAATCTCTGCGTCAACTCTATAAAACCTTTTCTTAGTCTTAAAGACCTCTAAAAGGTCACTCCTCAGTCTTCTCTTTCCTGTAGAAAAGAGCCCCAAACCTGTTCAATCTTTCCTGATAATTATAACCTTTCAGTTCTGGTATTATTTTAGTAAATCTTTATTGCACCTTCTCCAGTGTCTCTATTTCCCTTTATAATATGAAGACCAGAAATTTTGAGTTCTCCAAGTGAGGTTAAACCAAGGTTCTATACATGTTTTAACAATTTCTCTGCTTTGTAATTTTATTCCTGTAGAAATAAACCCCAGTGCTTTGTTTGCTCTTTTTAACGGCTTTACTAACCTGTGTCGCTAATATTAGTGATTCTCATATCTGCACCCAGATCCCTGTTCCTCTAATCCATTTATGACTTAGTTTCCATTAAGTATGTGGTCTCATTTTCCAACCAAAATGTACCACCTCACATTTAGCTATAGAGTTCATTTTCCAATTACATTCTGCAAGTTTAACTAAATCTCCCAATTTAGTGTGGTCTATAAATTTTGAATTGTACGTCAGGTTAGAGTCCAAATCGTTTATGTAAATGGTGAACTACAGGAGACTCAGAACCAATCCTTGTGGAACACCACTTTCCATTATCTGTCCATCTGAGTAAATATATTTAACCCCTACTTTGATTTCTATTTTGTAGCCAGCTTGCTATCCATTCTGCTACTTGTCCAATCCACGTTCTGACCTTTATCATGCACTGACTATACAGTATCCTATCAAAGGCATTTTGGAAATCTAAATATATTACATACTTTTATGTATAGTACATTACCCATATCTACCCTTCCTACTACTACTTCAAAGAGTTCAATAAAGTTAGTCAAGCATGACCTTCCCTTTTAAAATCCATGCTGACTACTGTATTTTCAGTTTCTAGATGTTTTTCTATTATACCTGAGTAACGATTCCATTATCTTTCCTACCACCAACATTAAGCTAATTGGTCTATAGTTTCCTGGACTTGTTCTATCTCCCTTATTAAATATATGAATCACATTAGCTGTCCACCAGTCCTCTGGTACTACTGAAATCAATAACCTAACTTGTAATATGTGCAGGTGCAATCCATCCAGACCTGGGCTTTCATCCTAACTTTGATTAGTTGATCAATTATCTCCCCCTTTTCTAACTTTTTTTAAATTTCTTTGAATGTCAGGTCTTAGTCTCCCTGGTAAATAGTGAGGCAAAGTAATTATTTAATATTTGTCATTACTTGTGTGTTACCATGTGTTACCTTAGTGGTCCTACCCTGATTTTTCTTTTGTTCTTTACTTGTCTGTAGAATGTTTTGCTATTTCCTTTCATATCTTTTGATAAATTTAATTTTGTAGTTTATGTTTGCTTTCAAAGTTGACTTCTTTCCTAATCTTTAATACTCCCTTTTGACATCCTTTGTTGTCAATGTTCTTAGTGTATTTTTTTAAGTTTCAATTTTGCCCTTTTTTAAATCATCCATGTGTGTGTCATTACTAGCTCGGTTGTTTTTGCTTTTTAATGGGATATACTCCCCTTGATTTGAACACCGTTTTGAATGTTTCCCACTGTTACTGTATTTCCTTGTTTTTCAGTAATTTTTTCAAGTTTACTTTCCCTACTTCCAATCTCATCTCCTTTAAAATCAGGTTTTTACCAATTCAGACTTTGTCTTACTTATGTCCTTCTCAAACCTTATTATCACTATTGCAGAGATACAATGTTATAAAATAACAATTCAAGCAGTCATAAAATGAGATACAAATGAGCTGACATCAGTAATTTATTTCCCTTCGTAACAGAGTCCTGGGATATAAAAGAACAATGGATCATGTGTAAAGTATAACCAAAAACAAGGCTAACTGTAGATGGTACCTCAGGTTTATAATCGCAGAATATAAAGGCATATGTTGTCCCAAAACACAATGATGCAATCTCTGTCCATTATCCAGATTATAGAAGAAATCCAAGAATACATAAAAAAAACTCATTTGCACCTCACTATCTACAGCTGCATTCATTAAGCACTATGTAGAAAAGATTTATAAATTAACAACCATGTTTATTGAACAATTTGCTGAAAAACCTTTCCATAGAAAATTATTTTTGCAAGGACATCTTATACAGGTCAAGGTTCATTCTGACAATTGCAGATACAAGTTTCATATTTTTGGTGTCTATCACAGACAAAAAGCACCCAGTGTATGTTAACTGATGGAATGCACTTCAACTAATGCAAAAATAAGTCATTGTCAAAAGGCATACTTTTTAAATGCACAATTTGTGTGTCTGGTATTTAAAACAAATTTAGGTGAAGTACCAATGGTAATTTTAACAGCATGGACTCCTTGGGCAAGTCTGTTCAGTACTGGGAGTACTCTGACCTCATGTAATCCTCCATAGACGCTTTAATGCCTCTTCCCAGGTGGACTAAGTAAGGCACCTTGTTGGGACCAAGACCTCCATCTTAACTTTTATGAAAAAATAACCAGCTAGGATATCTGTCCTGCCCAAAAGCTCACACATGATGCCAAATGAGATTGCTTTAAAGTAGCAGGTCAGCAATCCACACTGACCTGCTGCTCCATTAGAAAAGAAGAGGCTGAAAAGGAAGATATGAAGGGGTTGGGGTGAAAATGTTCCTATTAACTGACGTATGCAGCTAAAAATGCATTTATCCTAAAAGATTTCAAAATTTTTCAACCAATACAAAAACAAGTCACCCAAATCACAGTTCATCATGTTGTGAGCGAGCAACGATTAGAAGCTTGGACAGCTCTGATTTAAATGATCCATCCTTGTGGGTCACTGCAATAAGAAAGAAAAGATGCTTTATCAGAAACTAAATGATTTTCTACCCTGCAGGTTAGGCTGCATCACTGCTGTCAAGTTCAGTACCGCGACATGAGCTAAATTATATCACTAATCAATCGTAATGTTAGCAGAATTGCAACAGATTATGCATTGAAAAGATAAAAGCAGAGGATAGATGCAAGTTATTTAACCAAGTAGTGAAGCTGCAATGGGAATTCTGCAACCTCATAGTCCCAATTTTCCAGTGTGGGGCCTAAAGTATTCTCTCATAAGCTGTCCTTTCTCATTATCAATTTCAGATAAACCGATGGGACATATTTAAGTAAAACACAAAACAGCCAGTTGAGGAAAGCCCAGTTGCCAAAAGCTAAAGTTATGAACCATAATGTGCATGTTGCGCTGGGGCCATGAACTTCACTCAATTACAGAGCAGGTACCGCTGCACCTAGAATAAGGGGTATTATGGATCCATTTACTTTTGAAGCAGTAATGCAATTGAATTTGAAATGGACAAAATACAGAGATAGGGAGATATTAGCTTACAGAATTATATTGGAAGGCCCATTGGAATCAAAGTACATCACTTGTGAAATGTAGCTGGGCAAATCTCACTAATGCTAGATGGATAAGCTGGAATTTTTGCTAGATTATATTCAGAATTTGGAGATATTTCAGACAGTTTCTCTCCCTTCAATTTCACCCTGTTGCTGTTTGCATCTCTCGAATTAAATCAATTTAGGAGAATGCAGGCAGGGCAAAGTGTTCATAGTCCAGTAGAAAAGGTAGAGATAAATGCCTTTTCTTGTTCTGTACTTTGTACTTACCAGTATTCTCACCAATTATATATTCATTTTCTTTCAGGGGAACATCACTGCGGCCTTGTACTGCTGCTTGAGACTAGAAAGAAGAGTGAAAAGTGGAACATTAGCAAATCATATTATTTGTGCCACCTAAGGGAATAAGAACTGGAAACCAAAAGTAATTCCATCTATTAAACATCAAAGTGCATGGCTATTGAAAGCTACTTTTCATTGGTAGAAAAGCTACAATTTTCATACGAGAATCCCCTATACACAATGGGGAAGTTGACAAATAGCATAATCAGCGCTAAAGCCTGGCTCGGGTATAAAATTAAAACCCGACCCGAGCCCTTTAATTTTTTTTTGTGCCCGACACAACCCAACACGAATCTCCTTCATCTGTTCCGGCAGCAGGCTATTCCTGCAGCTGCAGTTGTGGGGAATCATGGGTAAGCCTGATCCCGTGACTTCCCAGAAGTCCAGCCCCAACCAACCCGAACCCAAATGCTGGACTCGGAATTTCGACCCGACCCGTAGTTGAGTCTAGTCGGGTTTGGGTTGGGTAACCAGGCTTTAATCAGCACTAATATGACATACTTCGCCTTTGTTTAAAAACAGTCTCAACTTTAAAAGGGCATAGTGTTTACGAGAGGATGCGGGAATCTACGGGTGTCTGGAAAGAGAAGAACTGGGCATCATTTTTCATATTGCCACACGATGATGCAATTTGAGATTTGTGATATGGGAATTGTGCATTTTAGGACGAACATAATTCCCATGCAATTTTTATTCATGAAGACATTATCCTTTTAAAAGGAGACAAAAAGAAATTCATTAACTTAAAAGGTCACTGGATGTCAATTTCATTGTCCAGAATCAGGTGCCTATTATTTACTGCATTTTAAAGGGGGCAGGAAAAATCCAGTGTTAAGGAAGATAAAAGATTCTCTGTTAAAAAGTCACTTTTCAGCATTTAGGGGGAAAAAAATTCACACTTTGAAGCATTAATTTAGTTACCCCTTGGAGAACCAGCAATTCTAGTCTCCTTCCCCAGCCACTCCATTGTTTTAGTTACAGGGAAAGGCTGCCTTTACCCATCATCAGAGCACCTCTGGAGAAAGACCAGTGAGGCAGCAAAACAAATGTTATTTTAACACTAGCATTATATCACCTAATTCTTACATTATTCTCAAGATAGGAATGAGGTAGTACTTCCCTTCCCCAGACTTTTCACCCCCGTTATAAAGGATCATAGGAAATAGGAGCAGTAGGCCATTCAGCCGGCGAGCCTTCTCCGCCATTTTAATAGATCATGGTTGGTCATCTATCTCAATGCCATTTTCCCCCACTATCCCCATATCCCTTGATGCCAGTAGTATTCAGAAATCTATCAATTTCTGTCTTGAACATGCTCAGCGATTGAGCTTTCACAGACCTCTGGGGTAGAGAATTCTCCTCAGAGTAAAGAAATTCCTCCTCACCTCAGTCTTAAATGGCCTGCCCCTTATTCTGAGACTGTGTCCCCTTGGTTCCCGACTCACCAGTCAGAGGAAACATCCTACCACATCTCTCATCATGCCCTGTAAGAATTTTGTAAGTTTCAATGATCACCTCTCATTCTTCGAAACTCTAGAGAATACAGGCTCAGTTTCTGCAATCTCTCCTCATAAGACAATTCCACCATCTCAAAGATTAGTCTGCTGAACCTTTGTTGCACTCCCTCTATGGCAAGTATATCCTTCCTTAGATAAGGAGACCAAAACTATACACAATACTCCAGGTGTGATCTCACCAATGCTTCATAAAATTGAAGCAATACATCTTAACTCCTGTACTCAAGTCCCCTTGCAATGAAGGCCAACATACCATTTGCCTTCTTAATTGCTTGCTGCACCTGCGTACTAGCTTTTAGTGACTCATGAACAAGGACACCCAGGTCTCTTTGAACATCAACAATTCCCAACCTCTCACCACTTAAAAAGTACCAGTGTATCATTTCACACTTAATTCACATCATATTCCATCTGCCATGTTCTTGCCCATTCACTTAGCCTGTCCAAATCCCCTTGAAATCTCCTTGCATCCTCCTCACAACTTACATTCCCACCTAGTTTTATGTCATCCGCAAATTTGGAAATATTACAATTGGTCCCCATATCCAAGTCATTTATATGGATTGTAAACAGCTGTAGCCCAAGCACTGATCTTTGAAGTACCCCACTAGTAACAGCCTGCCATCCTGAGAATGACCCATTTATTCCTACTCTCTACTTTCTGTCTGTTAACCAATTCTCAATCCATTGCAGTATATTACCCCCAATCCCATGTGCTCTAATTTTGTTTACTAACCTCCTGTGTGGGACCTTATCAAAAGCCTTCTGAAAATCCAAATGTACCACATCCACTGGCTCTCCTTTATCTATGCTACAAGAAACATCCTCAAAAAGGTTTGTCAAACATGATTTCCCTTTTACAAATCCATGTTGACTCTGCCCAATCATATCATTATTTTCCAACATTTTCCCTACTACTGACAGCTAACTAACAAGTCTGTAGTTCTCTGTTTTCTCTCTTGCTCCATTCTTAAATAGTAGGGTTACATTTGTTACTTTCCAGTCTGCAAGAACCTTTACAAAATCTATAGAATTTTGAAAGATAACTACCAATGCATCTACTATCTCTACAGCCACCTCCCTCAACACTCTGGAATGTAGCCAATCTGGTCCAGGGGATTTATCAACTTTCAATCCTATTAATTTTTTGAGTACTACTGCTTTATTGATACTATTTACTTTCAGTTCCTCATTTTTGCAAGTTCCTTGGTTCCTTAGTATTTCTGGGAGATTTTCTGCATCTTCCTCCGTGAAGACAGACACAATTGTTTAGTCTTTCCATTATTTCCTCATTCTCCATCACAAACTCTCCTATCTCCGCCTGCAATGGACCCACATTTGTCCTTGTTAATTGTTTCCTTTTCACATACCTAAAGAAGCTTTTAAAGTCCACCTTTATGTTTCTAGCTGGATTAGGTTCATAATCTTTTTTCCCTTTCTTTATCATTTTCTTGGTCCTCCTTTGTTGGACTCTAAATTGCTCCCAATCCTCGGGCTTACCACATTTTCCTGGTGACCTTATAAGCCACTTCCTTTGACCTAATACAATCCTTAACTTATTTTGTTAGCCACGGTTGATTCACCCTTACTGTTGGGTTTTGTTTCTTAGATGGCAAGATGCCAGGGAGTTGTAGCTTTCGCATCCAGGATTTTTTGATATATATAACTCACTCAATATCACATACCTACAATCCTAAAACCATTTTTTTTCCAAAGTGTACAGTTTCACATCCACAAATACTTGAATAACTGTCCATCTGTATTTTTCTACGAAATAAAGGTTTGAAAATCTTTCAGTAGAGTACTGGTGGCATTTATAAGTACTGCTGTGAAAATAATCCTGAAATAACTCGCATGAGTTATTTTGCAAATAGACAATTATCTCACGTATACCAATTGGTTAGCAATTTATACAAACACACCTCCTTCACAAAGGGCCTATAGAATATTCTACTGTAGGAAAACAGCAAGCTTTATTAGTGTGGAACCCAGAAAGCGCACGCTATGTTAAAGAGTACAGATCAGGACTGGCCATGATGGGAACACGTTATTAAATATTCATGTAACAGCAGTGATTGTGGCATTGGATGCTCGCTGGTATGTATGAATGACCAGTCATCACATCAGGAAAAATTGGAGGAAAATCAACACAGGAAAATTGGAAAAAGTTAAACTGCTTAAGAGGCATTACCCTTTAAAGTGTTGTTACCACAGTTTAGGTAAAGTGTAATGGTTGGCAAGTGAGACTTATACTTAAAGTGATAAATCCCAGTACCACTGAGAGGTCATTTTGCAATGGATAACATTAAGGTAATTATAGCTCTACAACTGGTTTTTAAAAAAGCAGATTGAGGTGATGAATGAAAGAGTATGGAGTACAGTGTGATTTTTTTCCCCCAAGTGTATTGGACCCATACATTAACTAGTTCAGTGACAACATTTTAAAACATATCAGATTTAGATTTTTCTATTCAGACTGAACAGATGCAATTAACTTGGACCTGTTCCAGAAGCAATTTAATTATTCTGCAATTCAGAATATTCACTAAAAAATGGCATTTCAACAGTCAGTTCAAAGATTTAATGATCTGTGCTCCATTGAAGTATTCAGTCCATTCTTCCTAGATCAGTGAGACAAATTAAATCTCATTAAAATATTGAATTTAGCTTCTGGAACAGAGATTCCCAGTTGCAAAGCACACACCCAGGTCATTCAGCACAGTTTTACACCAACTTCCAGAATGTCTGTTCCATTCTACATGCTGAGATTCAAGTAACATCACCATCACAAACATTATACATATGCAACAAAATAAATTTATATTGCAGCAAGATCTATGGGAGGTAGGATTGGGGGTTATTCATATAAACCTTTCCTGAAGTTCTGATTATGACTCAGTTGATACACTGGCTGCACAATCTGAAGAAGTCTCAGGTTCAATACTGGAGTAGCTGTACAATAGTCCAAATAGCTCTCAGCTATTAGCAACAGTACATTTAATGATCTTGCTTCCACATTTGACCTCTCTCCACAAACCTCTCTGAATTGAGTCATCCCCCAAAACCTTCAAAAGCTTCTTTAAAACCTACTTCTTTGGCTGTACGGTTAATCACCTTCACAAACTGCCCTCCTCCTGCTTGGGTCCATAAGAACAGGAGTAGGCAATGTAGCCCCTCAAGCCTGTTTCGCTGCCCTCCTCCTGCTTGGGTCCATAAGAACAGGAGTAGGCAATGTAGCCCCTCAAGCCTGTTTCGCTAGTCAATGAAATCATGGCTGATCTGCAAGATAACTCCGTGTATCTGCCTTTGATAACGTATTAAGGGATATGGGGCAATCTGGATTTAAAATTAACAATTGATCAAGCATTAATTGCTATCTGTGGAAGAGTTTTCCAAACTTCTACCACACTTCTACACAAAAGGGTTTCCTAATTTCACTCCTGAAAGGTCTAGCTATAATTTTTAAGCTACGCCCGCTAGTCCTAGACTCATCAACTAGGAGAAATCGTTTCTCTATCTACATTGTCTATTCCCTTTACATCTTGAAAACTTCAATCAAATCACCCCTTAACCTTCTAAATTCCAGGTAATACAACCCCAGTTTGTATAATCTCTTCATAATTTAAATCTTTGAGTCCAGGTATTATTCTAGTAAATCTACACTATGTTTCCTCCAAGGCCAATATATCCTTTTGAAGGTGTGGTGCCCATAACTGTGCACAGTACTCCAAGAACGGTCTAACCAGGGTCCAATCCTGAACAGTGATATAGAACATTTTTACTATGTTAAAGGCATTTCATAAATTTAGCTGCTGTGTACATACACAATTTTCAAAACACCAAGCAATAGCTTAGCTCAATCATTTTTATCAGGTTATGTTTTGTATATTTCATCAGAAAGTTGTATTTTGGATGATAATTATTCATTTGGAGGTTGGAAAAGTGAGCAAGTTCCAAATTGCACAATTTTCAGTGCACACACTTAAGGTGGCACTTTATTACATCAAAATAGTTTGCAATTAGTGCTGAGTTAGTAGAAGAGGCCACCTCAACCCTACTCCCGAACTCCCTCCTGAATGTCGTTAGAGTCAGAGTCATTACGGTACAGAAGGCTATTCAGCCCATTGAGTTCATGCTGACTCTCTGTAGAAGAATCCAGTCAGTCTCATTCCTCCACTTTATTCCCTATACAATTTCCTTTTGAAATCATTCATTATCTCCGCTTCCACCACCAGGTCATTACCACTCGCTGTGTAAAAATGTTCTTCCTCACATCGCCTCGGTAACGTTTTCCCAAAACCTTAAATCTGTGTCCCCTAATCCTTGTACCAGCAACTAACAGGAACAGCTTTTCTTTGACTACCTTATCTAAACCAGTCATAATCTTGTACACCTCTATCAAATCTCCCCTCAATCTCCTTTGCTCCAAGGAGAACAATCCCAGCTTCTCCAACCTAACTTTGTAGCTAAATTCCCTCATTCCTGAAACCATTCTGGTAAATCTCCTCTGCAACCTCTCAAGGACCTTCCTAAAGTGTGGTGACCAGAACTGAATGAAACACTCTAGTGGTGGCCTAACCAAAGCTTTAAAGAGGTTCCGCATAATTTCCCTGCTTTTGTAGTCAATACCTCTATTTTTGAAGCCCGGGACCCATATGCTTTGTTAACTGCTCTCTCATTATGTCCTGTCACCATCAAAATTCTATGCACATGAACCCCTAGGTCCCCTTGTCCTGCACACGCTTTAGAACAATGCCATTAACTATATATTGTCTCTTCCTATTCCTTCTGCCAAAATGCATCATCTCACATTTCTCTGTACTAAATTTCATCTGCCACTTGTCCGCCCATACTGCTAGCCTTTGTAACATTGCTATTTTCCCTAATCTTCAAGAGTTTCATCAAAACTTAGCTTTTCAATCATGCCTTTGGTTAGCTCTCCTATTACTACTTGGTGTCCGCACTCTCCTTGGAGTGCCATGGGAACATAAAAATGCAAGAGTTGTCTGGCTGAACAAAATAGTTTACCTTTTCTCAATATTCCCCATGAACATGCAGTGCAATAGTGTTGATTATTGGATCATTTGTTCTGCTCCACTCAGTTCCTAATCTGAAGCATGCCAAGTGAGGAGGGCAAAGAAGATATGGTTGGCAAAATTTCACCCATTCATTCATTGCCATGTAGCACCTGTTGCAGACACCACCACTCGGCCGCCTCCAGTCACCATTATATAGAATCATACAGCACAGGAGGCTGCCATTCATTGTGCTCTATGAAAGAGCTATCCAATTAGTTCCATTCCCAGCTTTTTCCCAATAGCTCTGTAAATCTTTTCAACTATATTTCCAATTCTCTTTTGAAAGTTACTACTGAACCTGCTTCCACCACTCTTTTAGGCTGTGCATTCGGCGGAGAAATTCTTTTGTGTAGCATTACTTCTAGCAGTGCTACGCAGACCCGCAGCGATTCCACAGGGGCAGTGGCACTGCGGGCCTCTACCCACACAACCCGCGTGGCATTAGAATTAGAACATTACAGCGCAGTACAGGCCCTTCGGCCCTCGATGTTGCGCCGACCTGTGAAACCATCTGACCTACACTATTCCATTTTCATCCATATGTCTATCCAATGACCACTTAAATGCCCTTAAAGTTGGCGAATCTACTACTGCTGCAGGCAGGGCGTTCCACGCCCTTACTACTCTGAGTAAAGAAACTACCTCTCATATCTGTCCTATTTCTATCACCCCTCAACTTGAAGCTATGTCCCCTCGTGTTTGCCATCACCATCCGAGGAAAAAGACGCTCACTATCCACCCTATCTAACCCTCTGATTATCTTCACATCTTCACTGATATCACCATGCAGGCAGTGGCCTGCAGCGCTGCCTGCCCCCAGGGAAATCAATGTCGTCTGTGTAGTGGAAGCGACACAATGCGAGGCATATTTCTCCCCTTCCAGATCAAACAACTCACTGCGATAAAAAAATTCTCATCTTGCCTCTGGATCTTTTGTCATTACTCCTAGTGGTGACAGGCAAAAGTTTGGAAAAAAGCCACCTGCTCTCCCATCAGTTGGAAGTATAGGACACAAGCAGAGTCTGCACATCCAGCTGAACAAATTGTGGGTATGTCTCATTTGCAAAAGTGATTAAAAGCGCCCAAATTAAAAACACCACCACATAAGAAAAATCCATTTCAGCCATCTTGCTTAGCAAATTGTTAAAGAATAGAGTTTGCTGCTACAGCGATCTAAATGGCAAGTTCCTGATTCAACTGAATTCCCAGATGGATGCTAGCTAGAAACAAGGCATTTACCTTATGGGGGAAAAAAAATTAAATTCCAGGCTAATGTTCTGCACAGCAGCTAACAGCAGGATTGACACCAGGGTTGGCAAATGTCTAGTTTATATTACTATAAATGGCAAAATGTCAGATCACCTGGAAGCCAAACTTCATTTCCAGAAAGCATTTTGAACTGGAGGCTCAAGTGGAGTCAACCTTGTTGGTATTCCGACCTTCATAGAAGGAAAAGTAGTTTTATTTGGGGGTAGGGGGAAGGGTGAAGTGTTTGTTCTTCACAGCTCCATTTCTTCATGCATACCTCACATATACTATTAACACTGGCAAAGATTTGAAGCACATGTTTAATCACAGTCCATCTAGCCTATGCCTGTTTACATGACAATTACATATCTATGTAACATACATTTGTATACACAAAATCTGGAAAAGAGTATCAGGATCTAATATTCTTCGAAGGATGGACAGTTGCCATTCACAATTTGACGCCACCTCCAAATCAAGTCTTCTAAAGTAAAGATGTATAATTTTCAAAGTCGCATTGAACAGAAGTTCACAAAATCATCAGCATATGATCTGAACAATTTCAGTTCAGCATAATATTGCAAAAAAATACAAAATCAGTGATCTGCATGTACTGTACATTATTTTCGTTCAAAAACAGTTAATTTGTTTTTAAAGTGTGTTAAAAACATTTATTTAATTGCTATTAGTTGATCTCACGAGAGGCAGGGAAAATGGGGAGTCAAGACCAAGTGCAGTTTCCATGTCAATATAACTAATTAATGAAAATTGAAAAAATTTGGGAAGGCTGTCTTTGCAGTAGAGGCTGAGGAGTTGAGATGCAAAACTGAAACACTACAGTGTCATTACAAGTGGAAAAGTCTAATTACAGCATGACAAGTTTACATACAATTTCCATTATAAATATGAACGAAAGAACTAACAAAAAAGTACCAAAAATGTGACAACAGCACATAAAACTTTATAGACAGGAACTGTGCACAGATGCAAGTTTAATATATTATCGATGGAGATTGAGGTTGAACAGCTAAGATCCATACTGCAGATACAAGTTGAATCATGTAGAAAACAGTATAATCACTATTTAATTTTTCATTCAGCTACACTGTAGAAAAAAAAACGATAACAGCATGCTCTTCCAGTTTTGAGATCTTAAGAATGAGTTTGAGTAGGAAGCAATTGAGTTGAAAGTAATGCAATCAGTTCTGATTTCAACATGAGGAAGTACGGAAGAGAAAGAGCACAAAGGACAGGGTAATAAAAGCAAAATACTGTGGATGCTGGAAATCTGAAATAAAAACAAAGTGCTGGAAATACTCAGCAGATCTGGCAGCATCTGTGGACAGAGAAGCAGAGTTAACGTTTCAGGTCTGTGACGTTTCATCAGAACTGGCAAAGGTTAGAAATGTAATAGGTTTTAAGCAAGTGAAGTGGGATGGTGGGGGGGGGGGGAAGAGAACAAGAGGTGTGTGATAGGGCAGAGGGCAGAAGAAATTAACTGACAAGGTGGTCATGGGGCAAAGGGAGAGTGCTAAAGGTGTGGTGAAAGACAAAGCATTAGTGCAGAGAGTGCTGATGACAGAATAATGAACAGTTCTGTCCAAAAGCACAAACATGAAAAACCAAGCTGAAGGCAGGCACATGGTAAAAGATAAAATAAAACAAAATCAAATAATCATAAAAAGGACCACAAATGCTCTGAAATTACTGAACTCAATGTTCACTCCGGAAAGCTGTGGAGCGCCTAATTGGCAAATGAGGTACTGTTCCTCAAGCTTGCTTTGATGTTCACTCGAACATTGCAGCAGGCCAAGAACAGAAATGTGGGCATGGGAGCAAGGTGGTGAAATGAAAAGGCAAGCAATCGGAAGCTTGGGGTCATGCTTGCAGACTGAGCGAAGGTGTTCCGCAAAGCGGTCACCCAATCTGCGTTTGGTCTCCCCAATGTAAAGCAGACCGCATTGTGAGCGGCAAATACAGTATACTAAATTGAAAGCAGTACAAGTAAATTGCTGCTTCACCTGAAAGGACTGTTTGGGGCCATGGATGGTGAGGGGAGAGGAGGTAAAAGGGCAGGCATTACACCTCCTACAATTGCGTGGGAAGGGGACGAGGTGTTGGGGGTAATGGAGGAGTGGACCAGGGTATCGCAGAGGGAATGATCCCTTTGGAATGCTGACGGGGGAGGGGAGGGGAAGAAGCGTTTGGTGGTGGCATCATACTGGAGGTGGCAGAAATGACAGAGGATGATCCTTTGGATATGTAGGCTGGTGGGGTGGAAAGCGAGGGCAAGGAGAACCCTGTCCCAGTTCTGGGAGGGAGGGGAAGGGGTGTGGGCAGAAGTGGGGGAAATAGGTCAGACCCGGGTGCGGGTCCTGTCACCCACATTGAGAGGGAATCCTCAGTTGAGGAAAAAGGGAGACATACCAGAAACGCTGTTGTGAAAGGTTACATCATCTGAACAGATCCGTCGGAGACACAGAACCTGGGAGAGTAGAACGGAGTCCTTACAGAAAGCAGGGTGCGAGGAAGTGTAGCCGAGGTAGCTGTGGGAGTCGGCGGATTTATAATGAATATTAGTGGACAGTCTATCCCCAGAAATAGAGACAGAGAAGTCGAGCAAGAGAAGGGAAGTGTCAGCCACGTAAAGGTGAGAGAAGGGTGAAAATTGGAGGCAAAGTTGATGAAGTTTTCCAGTTTGGTGTGAGAGCAGGAAATGGCACCGATACAGTCATCAATGTACTGGACAGAGTTGGGGCAGGGCGCTTAAGTAGGACTGGAACAAGGAATGTTCAACATACCCCACAAAAAGACAGGCATAACGAGGACACATGTGGGTACTCTAAGCAACATCTTTACATGGTCTATTGCCAACATTTCTCTTCCCTTCCAGACTTCTCTGTCTCCACCTCTGGGGATAGACTGTCCACTAATATTCATTGTGAGCCCACCGACTCCCACAGCTACCTCGACTACACTTCCTCCTTCCTGTAAGGACTTCATTCCCTTCTCACAGGTTCTCCGTCTCCGACACATCTGTTCTGATGATGCAACCTTCCACAACAGCGCTTCTGATATGTCTTCCTTTTTCCTCAACCGAGGATCCACGCGGCCACCCCCCCTCCACTGTGGTTGACAGGCCCTTCAACCCATTTCCTGCACTTCTGCTCTCACCCCATCCCCTCCCTCCCAGAACCGGGACAGGGTTCCCCTTGCCCTCACTTTCCACTCCACCCCCCACCAGCCTACACATCCAATGGATCATCCTCTGCCATTTCTGCCAGCTCCAGCGTGATGCCACCACCAAACGCATCTTCCCTTCCCGTCAGCATTCCGAAGGGATCATTTCCTCCGCCACACCCTGGTCCACTCCTCCATTACCCCCAACACCTCGCCCCCTTCCCATGGCACCTGCCCAAAAAAATCACAGGAGGTGTAATACCTGTCCTTTTACCTCCTCTCTCCACACCAACCAAGGCCCCAAACAGTCCTTTCAGGTGAAGCAGCGATTTACTTGTACTTCTTTCAATTTAGTATACTGTATTCGCTGCAGACAATGCAGCTGCCTCGACACTGGGGAGACCATATGCTGATTGGGTGACCTCTTTGCGGAACACCTCGGCTCAGTCTGCAAGCATGACCCCGAACTTTCAGTTGCTTGCCACTTCAACTCACTACCCTGCTCCCATGCCCACATTTCTGTCCATCGCAGTCTTCCAGTGAACATCAATGTAACCTCGAGGAACAGTACCTCATTTGCTGATTCAGCACTCTACAGCCTTCCGAACTGAACACTGAGTTCAATAATTTCACAGCATTTGTGGCCCTTTTTTATTATTTGATTTTGTTTTATTTTTACTAAGTGCTTGCCTTAAACTTGATTTTTCATGTTTGTGCTTTTGGACAGAGCTGTTCATTATTCTGTCATTAACACTCTCTGCACTAATGTTTTGTCTTTCACCACACCATTAGCACACTCCTTTTGCCTTTGCCCCATGACCTCCTTGTTGGTTAATCTCTCCTGCCCTATCACACACCTTCCCTTTTGTTCTCTTTCCCCCCACCACTCCCACCTCACTTGCTTCAAACCTATTACATTTCTAACCTTTGTCAGTTCTGATGAAAGGTCACAGACCTAAAACGTTAACTCTGCTTCTCTCTCCACAGATGCTGCCAGACCTGCTGAGTATTTCTAGCGCTTTGTTTTTATTATAGGACAGGGTATTTGCCTCCGAAAATATCAAAATCATTTGGACAATTTTTGAGCTATTTGCAAACTGAGGAACATCTTCAGCTAGCTTAGAATGAAATGGTTAAGGCAGACAGTCAAAAGTACAGAATTATCAAACTATATTTTGGAATACTTGCTGTTCAAATGCTGCAGGATGCCCTCCCGATGTCTTATGCGCGTGAGTTGTCCTTCATGCCACCATTTCACATGGCAAATGAGCCATATAATAAATAAGTCATTTATATGAAGTACAAGTAAAAACGGCTTCCCCTCTAACAGTATTCAAATAAAATAAACACACAATGTCATGAATATCCCATTTAACAAGAATTACATCTATATACATGGCTTGGCCATGTGAGCCGCATGGAAGATGGCAGGATCCCCAAGGACACATTGTACAGCGAGCTCGCCACTGGTATCAGACCCACCGGCCGTCCATGTCTCCGCTATAAAGACGTCTGCAAACGCGACATGAAACCGTGTGACATTGATCACAAGTCGTGGGAGTCAGTTGCCAGCATTCGCCAGAACTGGCGGGCAGCCATAAAGACAGGGCTAAATTGTGGCGAGTCGAAGAGACTTAGTAGTTGGCAGGAAAAAAGACAGAGGCGCAAGGGGAGAGCCAACTGTGCAACAGCCCCAACAAACAAATTTCTCTGCAGCACCTGTGGAAGAGCCTGTCACTCCAGAATTGGCCTTTATAGCCACTCCAGGCGCTGCTTCACAAACCACTGACCACCTCCAGGCGCATATCCATTGTCTCTCGAGATAAGGAGGCCCAAAGAAGAAGAAGAAATCTATATTGCTGTCAATGCAATAAGCTGGTGTTCCTGATGAAATTCCACCCTTTATAAATGAATATGCAGCTTCTCAGTTTACAAGCAAATCAAATTGCAACAAATGTAACAGCGATTAAGTTTTAATTCTCCAGTTAGAACTTTCATTCAAACCTTAGGGCTGAGAAGATTAATTTTTACATTAAATCTCAAGCTACTGAGGAATGTACTAAATGAAAGCACTAACATATGCTGCAATAATGCTTATTTAGCATACTGATAACAAAAGTTAATTACTTAAGCAGTTATATTTCATATGTGTGTCTGATACCATTAATAGAATGCCTCAAATTGCTCTTGCCACTTAACAAGAGATGTTACCAATACCATACCCCAGTATTAAACAGGTTAAGATTTTCTCCCTTAAAGTATCAAATATTTTAAGAGAGAAGCAGCTACAGTACTCAAAGATTTCTGTGATGCATAGAGATGAATGTGAGATTTTGATGCGCCCACTTGTACGGTGAAAATACATACATCTGTACATTTTTGTCCTTCCAAGACTGAGCTGCATCTGAAGACAGCACCCGCTTTTATAACTCTAGTGGGAAGTACTGGAGATGTGATCAACTTGAGGTGATGAATTAAGAGCATTCAAAAACTGTATAAACACAACATTAAGGCACACTGGTTTAAGGGAGATTTTCGCACACTATTTTTGTGCAATGGTAGCAATACACTAAGCAAGTCCAGTCACAACCTGCCTAAACAGCATTTCAACTCATCACCTCAACAACCTTAAACCCTACAGGAGTACTGGACCAACTGCAGTCAGGCATCGCTTTTTCAAAAACATTTAGCATTCTACACTTTCCCTACTTAACAAAATTGCCTAACAACTAAAGAACACATGCTGGCATACATGACAGTGCCCCTAAGCCCCACAAGTTGCAATCTTTAAGTTTTCCACTAAATTTCCAAGCTGAAAATCCAAATAGTACAGCACATACTATTACTGATTGAATAAGCGGGCACAATCTTAAAATTAGAGCTAGACTATTAGGAATGAAATCAGGGAGCACTTTGTCCACACAAAAAGGTAGTAAAAATCTGGAACTTTTCCCTTCCGCCCGTTTCAGGTCTGTTACCTTTTATCAGAACTGGCAAAAGTTAGAAATGTAATAGGTTTTGAGTCAACTGAAATTTTCAAGACTGAGACTGATGTGTTGAAGTGTTCAGTCCATTATTGGTCCAATTAAACTACTCTTTGCTTTTTTTAATTTTAGAGCATTTAATCTATCTTAATCTGAATATCATACCAATAAAGTACAATATTTTAGTAATGCAATCCACTTCTATATATCGGCCTTGGAAGGAGTGCAGCAGATTCACTGGAATGTTACCAGGCCTGAAGAGTTATGAGGCGAGATTACATGAACTAGACCTGTATCCCCCAGAAGACAGAAGGTTAAGAGTGATTTGATTGAGTTTTTTTTTTAGGATTTTAAAAGGGAACTATAGGGTAGAAAAACAAAAACTTGTTCCACTTGCGGGGGAGTCTAGGACAAGCGGACATAACCTTAAAAATCAGAGCTAAGCCATTCAGGTGTGGTTAGGAAACCCTTCTTCACACAAAAAGCAGTAGATGCTGCAACAAAAAGAAAATGCTGTAAACATTCAGCATGTCAGGCAACATCTGTGGAGAGAAAGTTAGCTTTTCAAGTCTGTGACCTTTCATCAGAACTGGCAAAAATTAGAAATGTAACCGGTTTTGAGCAAGTGAAAGAGGGGAGGGGGAGGAGAACAAAAGGGACAGTTTGCGATATGGTTGAGGGCAGGAGAGATTAAATGACAAAACGTTTCATGGTACAGAGTCAAAGGGAGTGGTAATGGGACAAGTAAAGAAACAAAAGATGTTTCAGGACAAAGTGTAAATTGCAGCATTGCAGCTATCTGCACACACAAAAAAAGGATTAAGAAAGAAATGAAGGGAGGGGGAAGGGGCGGGGAGACAAACCAGCAAAAAATTATGATCCAAAATTATTGAACTAAATGCTGAGCCCGGAAGGCTGTAAAGTTCCCAGTCAAAAGATAAGATGCTGTACCTCGAACTTATGTTGAGCTTCATTGGAACACTGCAGCAGGCCAAGGTCAGCAAGGTCAGAGTGGGAGCAAGGTGGCAGCGAGAGGAAGCCTGGAGTCACACTTGCGGACTGAAGAGGTGTTCCGCAAAGCGGTCACCCAGTCTGCGTTTAGTCTCCCTCAATGTAGAGGAGCTTACATTATTGGGACGGCTGCTATCCTGCCATTCACACCTCATTACACAGATCATCCATCATCTAATTGATTGGTGGAACAAGGCTTTGGGGCTGAACGGCTTACTCCTGTTCTAACATTCCTATTTACAGACAGGTGCTTTAAATAGCCCTCAGCTGACTACTTACACTCCCACTGCAATTTTTCTTCATTAATACTTTATCTAGAAGAGCAGTCTTCTATACTTGTGTGCCAGGCAATACATCTCTTCTAAAATTGTAATATATATTTTGCTGGTAATACTGTCAGTAACTCTAGCCATTTTACTTCTATGGCCAAGTCATTCTGACCAGTTAGATTCCTAGGTCCAGCAATATTCAATCATCTTACTTGATGCACCTCCACCATTTGTCTAACATTGCCCACTGCCATGTTTGCAGTCTGAATTCAGTTCACCACAGTGCCATTAGGCTTACCCTCAATGTTAATCATACATTCCACAGACTGGACCTTCTCAATGCTCACTGGCATTTTAACTCAGTTTGCAAAGCTTACCCATTCAATATCAGGATCTGGCTGTCCTGCATAACTACTCACTCAGTCTCCAGGTTATCATTCCCCTGTGCAAATTTTAACATTTGTTTCATATTTCTCTACTCTGCAAATTTGTTTGCATGGAAAGAAAATACCTACAAGAGGCTTATTACAAGTATAGGGCGGCGCAATGGTTAGCACCGCAGCCTCACAGCTCCAGCGACCCGGGTTCAATTCTGGGTACTGCCTGTGTGGAGTTTGCAAGTTCTCCCTGTGTCTGCGTGGGTTTCCTCCGGTTTCCTCCCACAAGCCAAAGACTTGCAGGTTGATAGGTAAATTGGCCATTAGCAATTGCCCCTAGTATAGGTAGGTGGCAGGGAAATATAGGGACAGGTGGGGATGTGGTAGGAATATGGAATTAGTGTAGGATTAGTATAAATGGGTGGTTGATGGTTGGCACAGACTCGGTGGGCCGAAGGGCCTGTTTCAGTGCTGTATCTCTAAACTAAACTAAACTAAACTCCAATGATTCGAATCTTAAAAACCACTGCACCTGCCCCATTGGTATTTTTCAAATGTGTCTGCTAGAAATAGACATGTTACTCCTGTGATCTCATTAATGCTCTATGAATCCAATATGATGCCCGTGAACGTATGCATAATGCGTCTAGCTATAACTCCCAAAATTCAATTTAATTTGGTAGTAATTACCTCACATTGTGAATTACACTGCTGCTATGAAGCCAAACCAATGAAATCCTACCTCTCGATTTGGACAACTTCACACTCTGCTGGGATTAATGTAGGATTAGTATAAATGGGTGGTTGTTGGTCGGCACAGACTCGGTGGGCCAAAGGGCCTGTTTCAGTGCTGTATCTCTCTATGACTGTGCATTTGTTGCAGTGCAAAGCCAAAACCACTCTGCTTCAAACCCTAATGTGTAAATGTATCGTATGGGATTCAATGGTGAAAAGGAAATAAGAATTTAAATAAATTTAAAAGCTAACTTCAAAAACTTTAGAAAGACATCATCTATTAAATTATGTTACAGTACTGAATTCAATATGCTACAAAACAAACATGCATTATTAAAAATAACTACTAAATTATTGGTGAAGCTAAAAAAAAAACTGGTTACTGTCTGGTTACCGGGGCAATTACACTAAATCCTTTTAGGTTTACCACCTAAAATGATACATTGTTAGAAAATGATAAGCAAAATTATGCAGCTAGATAGATCTCTTTTTACATTACTCACTGATATCATGCTTAATCAACAGGTCACATAATCTTGCTGATGCAGGAAGATCAAAATTGAAAGACCATCTTTGAAATACTAACCTTCCTGTCCAATTTTTAGAATGTAAACATGCTCTTTACATGACAAATGAACAGAATAGTATATTTAATTCCTTACAAATATAAAAGCCATTCAAAATTTTACTAACATTACAAAAATGAGCTTCCACAGTTTGGCTGGTTGGTGTGGCATTAGGTCATATAGACCTGGAAGCTTTTGGAACAAGTGTTAGGATAACTGTAGAATAGGTTCCAAAAAAGAAAAGATAAATTACTGCACCCTGATGGCATACACCCTAGACTGTGGAAAGAAGTCAGAGAGGAGGAGCAGAGGCTCTGACCATAATTTTGCAATCTTCGTTAAATATGAAAATTCTGCAATGAGACTGGAGAGTAGCTGGATATCTCTTTGGCTCAAGGAGTCAAAGGAACTTGCCAGTATCCCTTTAAGAAGTTGATCTTTGCAAGAAATCTAGCACTGCCCATTCTGTCAATACAGTCTTCTAAACGAGGAATTGGGTAGGAGTCTGCCTTCGTTACTACATTGACTTTTCTATAGTCTATGGAAAGTTGGGTTGACCCGACAGCTTTAGGCACTAAGACTATTGGTGAACTCCAGCTGCTTTAATTAGGTTTGATTAGGTTGTTTTCCAGCATGTATCGGATTTCTGCTTTTAGTTGGCCCTGTTTGTCCGGACTTAAGCAGTAAGGATGTTGCTTTAAAGGAATGGATTCCCCTACATCCACACCATGTGTGGCTAAGGTTGTACATCCTGGCTTATCCCTACAGACTCTTTTAAATGTTGTGAAAAAGTCTGGTTAGGTCTTCATGTTGTTTTGCCTCTAAGTGCAAAAGCATATTGTCCAATTTTCCTAGCCATTCTGTATTCCCTAACCGGATAGTTGGAGGCTCAATCTGAGAATTGTCTAGGCCTCTGTCTGCCTTATCTTCACTATCCTCTTCTTTCTTAACAGTCCCCATTACCTGACATACCTGTACTGGCTTATCCTCCTCCCTGCGATAATACTGTGTGAGGAAAACCACACCTGCCAAAAATGAGGTATATTAATTTTGTCATATGGAACATTAATTTTAAACTCTTACTGGACTGAAAACATGGCTGCACCTGCATTCTAAAAAGACAGTGGTTGGAAATATTTGCAATCTAAAAAGACAGTTGCCTGAAGACGACAATGGAATTGCTCCTTGGTTCAATTAACCAAATGGATTTTGATCAAACAATATTGAATGTGTGAAAGTCGGCATTCCAGTCGCCTACTGAGGATGTCTACTAAGATTGAAAGAATCCACAAAACATTGCCAGGCAGGTTGTTCCAAAAAAAGAGCGAATCACGATTGGCCTGTTGGCCCAGGTTTGGTTTGAATTGTGTTCACAGAACAGTTTGAAAAGAGACTGCAACTGAACTTGAAGGAAGACAGCATCTCTCTATCTCACGCTCTCTCTCACGAAAAGAAGTAACTGCAACTGGATTTCAAGAAGACAGAAAACCATCGAAACAAGTTTGAAAGTGGGTACTGGGCCCCAATGAGACGGCAAGATTGAACTGCAACCAAATACTTTACATTGAACTCAAAGGACAGTAAATGAACTCCAGCTATTACTTCAAACCTTTCCCCTTGATTCTTTCTCCTTTTCTGTCTCTATCTGCGTGTGCGTTCATAGCGTATGCATACTAGTGTGGTCGCGTTGCATATTTTTAGTAGTTTTAACCGAATTAGAGATTTAAGGTTAATAAACTTACAACTTTCTTGTTTAAATCGAAGAAAACCTGTTTGGTTGATTTCTTTGCCGTTACAATTGAAGAGCAGTGAACAAGGATTCACTGAGGGAAGCTAAAAACATGGTGCTTTAAAAAATTAAACACTGCTACAGCCAAACCAGAAAAAGGCTGAGAGGGAACCCCAAGACCCCTTTCTTACCTGGTTGTAACAATTGTGTTAACATATTGATATGACACAAACTATTCTTCTTCTGCCGATCACAGGTGTCAATCAAGTAATCTACCTCATCTACTCTTTGGATCACTTCATATGGGCCACTGAACCATGCTTTTAATGGTTCTCCCTGTAACAGTAACAACACCAATACTTCATCCCCTGGTTGAAAATTGCAAGTGTCTGCATTCTTGTCTGCCCATTTTTCCATATTGGCTTGGGATGCTTTAAGGCGTTCCTGAGCCCTACAAAACTGCTTCATGTCCTTTGTAAGACCTGGCCAGTAATAATGTCGACTTATATGTGATTTAGTCTTCCAAATCCCCCTAAGTCCTGCAAAAGAAATGTCATGTGTTAACCTTAATAATTCCTGGCGATATTTAGGTGGTACCACTATCTGTTCAACAAGTGTCCAGTCTCCGTCTGCAGGTCTATGAGGCGGTGTCCACTTCTTCCTCAAAACCCCATTTACCATACACTAGCCTTCTGGCACTCCTTGAGCCTCAGCTTCTGTCAGAGCCATTTGTGCTATGCGGTATAACTCTGGACCAGTTTGCTGTGCTGCAATTATAGAAGATCTGTTAAACATTTCATTTGGATTACCTGAATCCCCAAACAAGGTTTCAGATACTCGGCTCTCTGTTTGTGGTGCCACTTTTACCTCCGATAATGAAACCTCTTTAGCTATTGCTCGGGTTACTACACACGCAGGAACTATTCCCGGAACTTGTTCCTGTAATTGTTCCGTTTCTTTAACTTCACTTGGTTCCTCTGTAATTATAGGAGAAAATGATACTTTTGATCCAACCAAATCATTTCCTAGGAGTAGGTCAATTCCCTCAACTGGCAAACTTATGGACAACTCCTACAGTTACCATCCCAGATATTAGGTCACACTCTAAGTGCACTTTATATAAAGGTACAGGTATATACTCCCCGCCAATTCCATTAACTAAAACTTTAGCATTCAGGGCGCTCTCTGGTAGAAACGTTATACCTTTCCCCAGCAAGAGTGATTGGGTTGCTCCTGTATCCAAGTATTATGATAGGTTTTCCTGCCTCACTTAAGGGATATAGAATTACTTTCCCCTCTGATAAGAATTAATTATAACTTTCGGATATCTTATTCTTAACCTTTACACTCACTTCAGTTTTTGTTCCTGGTTTTACAGCCACCGTTAAAGCTACAGCCTGGTCAGCTATACTCTCAGTCAGAGCTCTTTTCTCTGCATTAGCTTCACGTACCCCAACAAGTCCTACGGGTATACCTCGCAACTTCCAGCATTCTGAATGAAGATGACCCGTTTTGTGGCAATGATAACACTTCGGCTTGAGGACCTCACTCCGACCCTCATCACCTTCCTTTTTGGCACGAGGTGATCCTGGGGCATTCCCAGCTGTTTCTTCTTGTCCCTGGCTACTTGCCTTCCTTTCACTCTCCCACTTTCTATCCTTCTTGGGTTTATGAGGGTGATGGACAAAAGGTTTTTGCTTTTTCACAAGCTCAAAATCATCAGTAATTTTCACCGCTTGCCTAGCTTTTAAAACTTTCAGGCTATCTAGATAAGCTCTCATTACTGAAGGAATTGAATTTTTAAACTCTTCCAAGAGTATCAATTCTGTAAGATTTTCATATGTGGTTTCCATCTTTAATGCCTGCATCTAATGGTCAAAATTAATTTGCTTCACGTTCTCAAATTCTACATACGTCTGCCCAGCCAATCTCCATAAGACAGAAACTTTGGACGGTAAGCCTAAGGAACTACCTCATACACAGCGAGAATAGCCTTTTTGCCATCTCATAATGTGCAGAAGCCTCTTCAGGAAGCATGGCATAAACTTCATGAGCTCTGCCAACCAACCTGCTTTGCAAAAGCAGTGTCCAGCTTTCTTTTGGCCATTTCATTTGTTTGGTTATTTTTTCAAAAGATATGCAAAATGCTTGTACATCCCTTTCCTCAAACTTAGAAAGAGCCAGTATTTAAACAGCCTGGGCTGAATTCAGATTCTTCCTGACCAGAACTATCCCTGGATTCAAGACTATCCCTTTGTCTTTGTTCTATCTCTTTTAACCTACATTCCCTCTCTTTTCTTTCACTTTCTCTCTGAAGTACAAATTTTCTTATTGCTATTGCTGTTCCTTTTACTTGTTCAAGTTTTCTTAATTCTTTTTCAGTCTCAATTTTTTTTGTTTCTTACTGAACTCTAGCCAATACCACTGCATTACTCTCTGACTTACTAGCTTCTTCCTCATCTTCTTCTTCTTCCAATTCCAGATGTTGGGTTATTACGTCAATTATCACTGCTTTTTTGGCACTTGATTTCAACTCCCCAACTTTGCTGCCAAATCTTTTAGTTTACTCTTAGTTAAAGTTGTTAATTCATTGAGGGACACAGTCTCCTTTCCCAGAAACTCTGCTGCAACTGCTAATGCCATTCCAATGGTACAGCCTTTACCCTTTTATACAAGAAACCTGGTTCTTTTATTTTTTCTCTTTCAAATTTTTATTCCGCTTATAATTGACATAATTGGTGTTGGATTTGGATTGGATCCTGGACAATCGAGCCCCCAATTAATATGTTACGACTGAGATGGGAGTAATGCACTGTCAATTTAGTCCTATTATTCTACAGGTCATAGCATATTATTAAAGTTTTCCCACCTGCCAGAAATTAGCCAAATTAAACACTTTATTAACCCCCAGAATAAGACAGACCAAACCAGGTATCTTAAAACAACAAATTAACTATTTATTAATAAACTAAATCTTAAACAATATTGAGATAAATCTATGTCTAAAGACCTTGTAACTTCTTATTTCTCCTAACCTTCATGCACACACACATACATTCAAAAACCAACAGTTAATCGGTTTCAATAAAACTAGAGTTGCTTCTTAGAAATAAATAATTAACTGGGTTGTAAATCTTTGTGGGTTACATTCCCGGTTCAGTGAGGTGTCCCAGAGCGAAACTGTCAGATGCCACTCAAAGTCTCCAGGTGAATTCAACAAACAGTCTTTAATGGATAGGCGTTCAAAGCACTTTGGTTGCAGCAGGCATCGCACAGTTCTTTCAACAAGGAGTATAGCAGCAGGTCTATTTGGATTTTTAAATTGGCAGTCTATCAGTAGAAATTTATTGAGAATTCCAGAACTCCCAGAAACACAAAAAGGCAACAGAAAGTCACTCCTGAGGCAAAGACTTCTTAGGGAGTGGAAGTAAAAAGGAATTTGCTACCTCCAACAATACCAATATTCTTTTCCAGGGTTTTTTCCTCTCCTTGGGCAATACACAGCCTGTAGATTTTTCTGCTGAGAGACAGAGATCCTTCCTTCAGTGAGCATGCTTCGCTGGTCTCCAGATCAAACTGGTTCTAGCCAGTCTTTACACACAGTTAACTAATACAATACAGCAGGTGGCTTCCCTCTCCTGCTGTGGCCTAGGAAAACAGGCTTGCTGCTTGCACACACTGTTCCCAGAGAGAGAGAATAACTCTCAGTCCTAAAGATACATAGCCCCCCTTAGTTTTTAAAGCAGAGGAGAAAAAAACTGCACTTCATGACATATGTTAGAGTGGGGAAGGATAGATTGGTCAAATTAAAGTCCAGAGAAATAAAAGAGCTTGGTGACTCAGCTGGCTTCAGGTTGAATTCTGTGGTTTGAGGATTCTGATTTGAAGACGCGGTTGCTAATTCAGTGGGTTTCCGGGAGACAGTTATGTCACTGACTTCCTTCAAGGGAGATCAGTCTGTTTTTTCCGGAAAGTTCTCTCTCAACTATGCAGCTGATGGAGGTTTCTGTCTCTCTAGTTCCCCCTCAGGCATAAGTCATAAAGCACAGTGAGAAACGATCGGTGAACAGACTAACACAATCAAGCACTGATCAATTAACCCAATGAACACTACAGTCTGCAGCAGGGAATACGCTCAAGGTCAGCAGAGTTTGACACTTACAAGGCTGGAGTGGTTCTCCTCCACCAGTTTAATATTCCAGCCGGTGGATTAAAAAATCGTTCAACCTAGCACCTTTTCATGACACTTTGAACATAAATACAATGCAGTATATTATGATCTACAGCATGTTCTACATGTCACAAGAAAACAAATCACATATTCCCTGGAGTGCAAGGGAGGTCTATTCAACTGAAAATAAGTGTAATTCATGGAAAACTCTAAGAATAATTCTAGAGATCATATGGTGAGTGGAGAAGTCAGCGACATTCACTTTTAAAGATAAAGCTACAACATACCTTCTTTAAACTTCCTGGCCATGTTGCTATTCGTCTAGCCGTACCATATTACTTATAGGTCTCTTTTGAAACTCAAGTTAGCCAGCAGAGTCAGGTTGGAAAACTCACAGTGAAGATGAATGGCCATCTAGCCCTGAAACCGAAGTCCAACCACCACAAAAAAATGAAGTATATCTACAAAAGCAATAATTGATTTGCATACATTTAAGGCAGGCTAAGTTGATCACAAACATTCAGACTTGTGTGGAATCAGGGGCCAGGATCACAAATGGAATTAAATGTTTTTAGGTATACATGGTTATTGCAACCCAAGCATTTTATCCAATATCAAACATGCTCCTGCATTATACAAAAAAAGAAGCATTTTTTGTACTGACGTCCCACATTCAAATATTTTCCCACAAAGTTCAGCATATGCCATTATACAAGTGAATTCACAGAATATTTCAAAATGTTTTCCCTTTAAAGCAACAGACCAATTAAAGAGATTAAATGCCAGAGGCTGGAGTGGCAGGGAAGAGAAGAGGAAGATGATGATTCTGGGCTTTGCTCATGTAGACACTGAAAATCATTGCTTTACTGTGTTATCCCACACTCCTGAATAAAACATGATCCATTCTAACTGTTAATTACTCGGCAAAGACACTGGAGGGTGCTTTATGGCCAGAATTGTGTATTCTCATCCCAGAATCCGTCAAATCTATAAAAGTCCAGCCCAGCCTATATGGGCGTTCCTTTACCCATGCGTTCCTCATGCACTGTGATCTATTGATCTATGAATTTCATTCATTTTGGAATGATTTTATTTTCCTTTTAATCACTGATTTCCATGCGAATTTTCAGCAAAAAAAAAGTTAACAAAATCTCTTTGCTTCTCTCTCACTTGACCATGTCTCTGTAATGGCCATCTTACTTACTTATTCTATTAGTGCTATCAATTCATCCATCTTGTTATGAATGCTGCGAGCATTCAGATAAAGAGCCTTTAATTCTGTCTTACTATTTTTCCCCACTCTGACCTTATCTGCTGGTGCACTATGTTTGTACGTTCTGTCCCTTCCTGTCACACTCTAGTTCTCATAACCCATATCATTACCTTGCACTGTTTCCTTGTCCTTTCTCTTTAACTTTACAAATCTCCCCTCACATGAACCCTTGCCCTCACTATTTAGTTTAAAGCCCTTTCTATCATCTTAGTTATACGATTCGCCAGGACTCTGGTCCCAGCAGGGTACAGGTGAAGGCCTTCCCAACGGTACAGCTCCCTCTTGCCTCAGTATTGCTGCCAGTGCCCCATGAATTGAAATCCACTTCTCCCACATCAATCTTTGAACCACGTATTCGACTCTGATCTTATTTTCTCTATGCCAATTTACTTGTGATATGATAGCCATTACAGAGACATGGTTGCAAGGTGACCAAGGCTGGGACCTGAATATTCAAGGGTATTTGACATTTCTGAAGGACAGGAAGAAAGGACAAGGAGGTGGGGTAGCTCTGTTAATAAATGATGAGATCAGTACAATAGTGAAAAATGATCTTGGTTCAGAAGATCAAGATGCAAAGTCAATTTGTGTAAAGATAAGAAAAAGTAAAGGAAAGAAGTCACTGGTAGGAGTAGTTTATCGGCCCCCTAACAGTAGCTACAAAGTAGGACAGAGTATACATCAAGAAATAGTGGGTCTGCTTTTTAATTTTGCCGCTAGCAGCTCATACTCCCTCAGCAGAACCTCTTTCTTAGTCCTACCCATGTCGTGGTACCTATGTGGACCACGCCAACGGGATACTTCCCCTCCCACTCCAAGTTCCTCTCCAGCCCCGAGGAGATGTCCTTAACCCTCGCACCAAGCAGGCAACACAGCCTTCGGGACTCTCGCTCTCAGCTGCAGAAAACCGTATCTATCCCCCTAACTATACTGTTCCCGTTTTAAAACTAAACTGATTTTCATCTTCCTGTGCCTTTACTCCAGATTAGCAGTTAAACAATAATTTCTTATTGAGTTGGAAACCAGACACAGCTAATTTAATTAGTACACAAAAGCTTTTGCATCATAGGAAAAAACAAAAATTAAACTGAAAGATGAATCATGCTTGGCCAGTTAATAAGAATATTAACTCTGGGTCAAACAGCCCAGTTATATTGCAGTTCTTCTGGCAGAATATAGCTCTGGAGCAGTCACCAAACTTATCATATTTTGGCAATTGGTGTGAGATCACCTCAGAGATATGGTCTTGCATTGCTTTAGCTTTACATCAGCTTCTAATATAAGTGCAACCAATACAGGGCAATCTCTTTAAAGTTCTCATACTTCTAAAATGTGATTTTTGAACTTTTTATTTCTAGCAAAGAGCCAACAGTTTCATCAGCTCTTCATGAAGACTAAAAATGTAATAAGTGACCGGTAAGCAAAGCTCTCTCCATATTTGTACCCAAAGGTCAGATTTTCTTGAATAGAAAGTGATCTTGATCAGAGTGTGAAACTTAGCACTACTGACTCTGCTTTGTTCCAAAGTAGATATCAATCTCGAACTGGTAGTTTCATGATAATAGTATAGCTTCAAATCTACAATCATTCAGCAAAACCACTCCTGAAGGCTTTCCAGAATAAAAAAAAGTAAAATGTACACAAATATGTTCTATACTCCCACTTATGAACACACACAAATTTCTTACTGTTTATATTTTGTGAAATCAGAATGCTTTTGAACATATAAAAATGTAGTTAGCTTGTATGCACTATAAAACTGTCAGGCCAACAGGAACAAATCCCCCACAAGATTCAACATTTTCCAAATTATACATGGACTTGAAAACAGCACTGTAAACCTGACCTTAAAATAAGTCGAGCACAAAAACTCTCTTTCCCCCTATTAATGTGCCACAATACTACCTTCTGAATTAAAAGTAGGGTTTCAGTGATGTATTAGTGGGTGTTAGTATCTGGTAAGTTCTGTTTATGGATGTTAAATACCAAGTCGTTGATGGTAATAGGGTGAACGGGTGTTGGGTGTTAATTATATATACGTTTGAGAACAAATAACTAAAGAGCCAGCCAGCACTAGCTGGAGATTGTGAGTAGTAGTAAGCTCTGTGGCAAGCAATAAACAGTCTCCACCAAAGCATCCTAGTCTCAGTGTATTCTTCACAAACAGACTTGGAAGTTTCTCTCAGTGTTACTGTCAGTGTACAAGTTTTCATTTCTTTTTGTATTTTGTTTGTTTTCAGGTTGCTGCCATACAATGTTGGTGCCATTATCCAGTAACTACCTTCGAGGCTGGAACCTGCTTTAGACCAATGCAGAGACCGTTCAGCATCATTAACCTATGTTTGCACTTCTTCCTCTATAGGGCAAGAGTTAGTTTCATCAGAACGTATACTGCTCAGAAGTCTACGTAGTAGTGATTACAAAGTACTTTCACTCCCACTAGAAGGAATCATTAAAGTGCAACCCAATTAATAGAGATTTTTGCGATAACAGGAAGAGAAAGACAATAGCATGTGGGACCATACACAACTTCAATTGTAGCATGTCTGTCAGTGTGTTTTCAGCCTACTCGTAATTACTGTTTGTATGCTATGAACAATAACACATTGCTAAAATGATCTTTTAAAATTATTCAGATGAAAATAGCATGAGGCAAACTCCACAAAAACAATCATCCTCAAACACACAGATGCTGCTCTACTACTTTTGGCACTGCAGGCTCCAGCAGCTAATTTCAGTAGAATTTATATCTACTTCCTATCCTCTTAAAGCAAACTATTTCAAGATGCTTTGTGTACACTAACCCAGTACTTGCAGATGACTGGAATATAAATTATTCTGGATAAATGCATAAAACCTTCTCCAAGTAAGTTTTCAGTACCCCAAGCACATTCAGTGTAGTCTTTATAGTCAGAAATTCTAATCGTAGCTGTAACCTTTCCCATCTCTCTCTCTATTGTATCAATACTATTATGGTCATTATTCCCCGAACTACTTTATTTACCTGATCCTATACTCTTTTCTCGTCCTGCTCATTGCATCCTTACTATCAACACTCACACATGCCATCACCTGCCCTAATTTCTTCCCAGACCTCAGCCATGTAACTCCTTGCTTCCCTCAATCTTCCCTTCCTCCTTCAATTCTCCTATAATCCAAACCCCACATCATTTAGCCACTGCTTCCTGTTGCGTCTCACGTTAGTAGCGTTTTATATAATGAATGTTCTAACTCTTCACATGGTTACTCAATAAAAGTAAACATCATAATCCATGAACGCTTACTGTGGTAAACCATTTATGGAGTTGATCTGAACAATGTGCAATATAACTATAAACATTAATTAATACATTACACCTGCCATTTTTGTGAAGGGGAAGGGTAAGAAATAAAACACTGGTGCAAAAAAAATCCCAGCACTGAATTTGCACATCTCATCATGATAGCATTAGTCACAATTATTTTCAACACTGGGATAAGGTGACACCTATTGAAAACTGCACATGTAGGGACATCAAACTCCACTGCAACATCCTCCCCAATTAGTTAGCCCACTGATAAAACTACCTAGACTCATATGAAGGTAGTCAGTTGATAGTGCCCACAGAGTGTCTTCAGAAAAGGAAGAAAACTGGATGAAAAAAAGTGTCTTTTTGGATCAGTGACATGTGTTGAAGCTGCAACTCCATGGCAGCACACCCCAGTAAATACTTCAACCTCAACAAAATGCTGATGTATATATTCTTCCCTATAATAAAACTGAATGAGGATGGATTCAGGTACCACTCAGATGGTGACTTGCAAGAATATTAACATTCAGACTGTATGTCTATCAACAAGATTCCTTCCAAAGACGAAATGTGTTATCTATTGAAATGAACCATGGTAAATTACCTCAGGCAAAAATGAAAGAGCAAAAATGTAATATGCATTTTATATAAAGCCTTTCATGACCTCAGGAGATTCTAAAGCACTCTACTTATACAGACCCTTAGAAAATAGGCGACATGTTTAGCTAGAGGATCTGGATCGGCGCAGGCTTGGAGGGCCGAAGGGCCTGTTCCTGTGCTGTAATTTTCTTTGTTCTTTGTTCTACTCCTGAAGTGTAGTCGCTAATGTAATGTAACATGGCAGCCAATTTATGCACTGCAAGGTTCCACAAACAGCAATGATATAAATTAATAGATAATCTGTTTTAGTGGTGTTGATTGGGGGATAAATATTGGCTGAGAGATAAATATTGGCAAGGACACTGGGAGAGTTCCTCTGTTCTTTGAATAGTATCATGAGATCTTTTACAGCCACCTGAAAAAGCAGACAGAGCCTCAGCTTAAAGGTTTACCTGAACGGCAGCACCTCCAATAGTGCAGCAGTCCCTCAATACTATAACTGAAGTGCAGCCTAGACAATGCGCTTAAGTCTAAGAGCGAGACTTGAATTCACGATATTCTGATTCAAAAGCAAGAGTGCCAACATTGAGCCAAGGCTAACAATTCCACTAAAATACCCTGCATTCATCTAACAAAATTACTATGGCTGCTGGTGGACATTTATGTTTTTCGTTTTAAAGTTATTTTTACAATTACATTTAAGGGAGCAGAGCCAGCAAACCAAAATCTCATTTTAAGATTAATATCACACAAGTAACAATTGATTTACAAATTCATGGAATGTTGCAGGTTTAGGGCGGCACAGTGGCTAGCACCGCAGCCTCACAGCTCCAGCGACCCGGGTTCAATTCTGGGTACTGCTTGTGCGGAGTTTGCAAGTTCTCCCTGTGTCTGCGTGGGTTTTCTCCGGGTGCTCCGGTTTCCTCCCACAAGCCAAAAGAATTGCAGGTTGGTAGGTAAATTGGCCATTATAAATTGCCACTAGTATAGGTAGGTGGTAGGGAAATATAGGGACAGGTGGGGATGTGGTAGGAATATGGGATTAGTGTAGGATTAGTATAAATGGGTGGTTGATGGTGGGCCCAGACACGGTGGGCCGAAGGGCCTGTTTCAGTGCTGTATCTCTAAACTAAACTAAGTTTTATTCTCCAAATAATGGAATGTTGATAATTCTAGAACAAAACCATTAAATGATTTGACAAAATTATTTTTTTTTTAGTTTCCCACCTGTTTATTCATTACACTGAAGTAAACTGAAATACAATATGGAAAGCAACAATTAATGAGAATGTGAAGCTTTCTCCCCCAGCATGCTAAAATCAGAATGTCAGCTGTAGCAATCCTAAACAAAATGGCAGAAGCAGCCAGTTGTCTGGGTATTTTAGCATCTTGGTAGAGAGCATCACCCTTGTCTTCTTGTAATACATATCAGTCCAATTACTTCACTAAACAACTACACCCTGAGACCATTAAAACATTACACATTAAGACATTTTTATAAGTTAAATATTTTCTTTTTCTTAAATCAGCTTCATGGACAGAATATCCAGAGAAAAAGAAAATATGCAGAAGCTCCAGTTGGGGTAAAGACTCGACAAATTGCCATCCACAAGCCAATAGGACTTCCATGAAATAAATTGGGGAATGCCATGCTGTATAGTTTACAAAAAACAAAAACGGCAGTGACACAACAGCTCTAATCACTTTTGATACACAGAACTGCACCCTTGATAAAAGCTATGTTGGTTTTAATTCCTAGTCGCATTATAGGTAGATTCTTTATTTAAACAAAATTCCATAAGGGAATCATTATCCTAAAAAAGGTACCAGGTTGTGACCAGTATGTGTTTAGAGTGAGCCAGGAAAAACAAGTTATGCTATCTCCACTTTGCTCTTTCTTTGACCAGGAGAAATGGGTCTCCGAGCCTCGTGCATGCCTGCACAGACTGATATCTGAATGTTACTTTTAATCTTAATTTTAACAAAGTATCAACATTAAAGAAATGAACAGTAACGTTTATGGAAGTATTGAACCTTCTTCAGATTTCCACCCCAGCACAGTACCGCAACACTTATTAAAGTCACAAATGGCATCCTATGTGACTGTGTCAAAGGTAAACTATCCCTCCTCATCCTGTCTAGAGCCTTTGACACAACTGACCACACCACCCTCCTCCAAAGCCTCTCTCCACTGTCGTTTAGCTGGGTGGGACTGAAACGTAGAAAATAGGAGCAGGACTAGGCCATTCGGCCCTTCGTGCCTGTTCCATGGTTCATTATGATCAGGGCTGATCATCCAACTCTGTTCCCGCTTTCGCCCCACACCATTTGATCCCTTTAGACCCAAGAGCTGTATCTAACTCCTTCTTGCTCTCACCTGGTTCCATTCTCATCTATCTAATCATTTCCAGAGCATGACTTGCAATGACTTCTCTTCCTGGTCCCGCGCCATTACCTCTGGTGTCCCCAAAGATTTATCCTCGGCCCCGTCCTATTTCTCATCTACACCATGCCTCTCGACGACATCATCCAAAAACACAGCGTTAGTTTGCACATGTACACTGACGACACCCAGCTCTACAACACCACCCATCTCTCTCGACTCCTTCACTGTTCCAAAGTTATCAGACTGCTTATCCAACATCCAGTACCGGATGAGCAGAAATTTTCTCCCATTAAACATTGGGAAGACTGAGGCCATTGCTTCCAGTCCCTGTTCCAAACTCCATTCCCCAGCAACTGACTCTATCCGTCTCCCTGACAACTGTCTTAAGATGAAACCAGACTGTTCCCAACCTTAGGGTTAGATCTGACCCCGAGATGAGCTTCCAACCACATATTTGTGCCATCACGAACACCATCTATTTCCACCTCTAGCATCGCCTGACTCAGCACATCTGCTGCTGAAACCCTCATTCATGCTTTTGTTACATCTAAACTTGACGATTCCAACACACTTCTGGCTGGTCACCCACAAACTACCCTCTGTTACCTTGAGGTCATCCAAAACACTGCTGCCCATGTCCTAACTCGCACTATGTCCCATTCATCTGTCACCCCTGTGCTTGCTGACCTACAGTGGCTGCCAGTCAAGCAACACCTTGATTTAAAAATTCTCATCTTTGCTTTCAAGTCCCCCATGGCCCCTCCCTATCTCTGCAATCGTCTCCAGCCCCACACACCCCTCTGAAATATCTGCACTCATCAAATTCTGGCCTCTTGAGCATCCTCAATTTTAACTGCTCCACCATTGGTGGCCCTGTTTTCAGTTGCCTTGGCGCTAAGCTCTCGAGTTCCCTCTCTACACCTTTCCGTTTCTCTACCTCACTTTCCTCCTTTAAGACACTCCTTAAAACATTTTTGATAAAGATATGTTAGGTCACATGTCTTGATGTAGCTGGCTGTCATACTTTGTTTCATTTTGCTCCTTGAAGTGCCTTGGGACTTTTAATTATATTAAAGGTGCTATATAAATACAAGTTGCTGTTGTTTTAAACTTTTCATACATATAATAGCCACTGCACTTTAAAGTAATTTGCTTATATGTGATGTAATTTGAGACATAAGGAATGATGCAAGGTGCAAGCCTTCTTTAACGCAGATTATAATGCATGGCTGAAACAGCACAAGACTATCTCCTGAAGGTGGCCTCTTCTCTGAATCACATTCTGACAACTTCACAACCAAGTTGCTCTACTCAGTATGAACTGATGCAAAGATGAAACCATTTCACATTGACTCAAACCATGTAGTATAAACAGCCTGTAAGAAAGAATTTACCTGATGCAGTAGCTCGTATTACCATTTAGCAAAAGGATGTGACACGAATCAAAATGTTATTATACTTACAAAACCATTTGCAAATTCAATCTTAGCATTGGTAACTTCAGCTTTAAACTCGGTAAAGAATAGGTAGGATTTTCCCTGAGATCTGCAAAACAAAAAAAAGTCAAAATCATCCAGATAGTCAATGCCAAGTTATTTTGAAAAATACACATCTCAAGACATTCTTATTTCCTGTTTTTTGAAAGGCATTTTCCTTTAAAATGAGATTCTTCCTCTTATTCCATTCTATCCATTTCTACTTAATGAATTGGCATTATTCCCTACCCAAATGAAAAAGCTGACAACCGAGGTCCAAGGCCTCTGCAATACCTCTCAGCAATTAGTTCAGGAGGTACGAATGTGCAGGCTAGTTCTCCATATGATCATTAGAATTTCAGTGAAGTATAATGGTGGCTGTGTGAAATGGCCACTTGGACTGTGGAAAACATCAGTATAATTATGGATTTTGTCTTTCCAAATGGTGATCGTATCTTGAGCATTTTAAGCTGTATAAAACTATTGTGAAGTACAAATGGGTCAAGGTCTTCCACTAGTGGTGGCAGCAGGTGCAGGAGCGATTTGAGAGGATTGTTGATTTTTATTTATAAAATGCCGATCAAGCTTTTCCTGCTGGATCAATTTCAGTAATTCAATATTAATAGAACTGCAAAATGTGCAGATATTATTTTCAATGTCAGTAATGAAACCTGAAGTGGTTGCACCTTTGCACAGGTCAGGGAAGCACATACTAAAAATATTGTGAACAAGGTCAATATGCCTGATCAGTTAATAGAAAAATAAGGTGTACACAAGACCATAAATTAGTTGTGCTTTTTCATACAGATATTGCATTTGCTGGTTGTGAAAATAAGCTCAAAAGTATTTATCCCATCAGTGATTTTACCAACATGGAAACTGAAAACAGGCAAACTTAACTTTCTTCTCTCTCCTGGAGAAATTTAGTCCTGTAAGTTTACTGATTATTATTGATTTGATGCTGCAGGAAAGCAACAAAAACTGTACTTCTGTGTTATTTCTAAGCTTGGTTTACTTGCTCAAAAAACTGCACTGATGTTATTAATTTAGTTCAAAATAGGTTTAAGTTTCATGACTGTGGCTGACAAAGTTCTGTACTCAAAGCACTCATAAATCTTTATTCACTTACCGCCAGACAGAGCAGGAAAATAACTTCTTGTCCTCACTGATGCCTACACTCATGTGCCATTGCTGCAGGGAGAAAGCAATTATGCTTCATCAAACAAATACGTTTATAAAAGAAAACCTTCGTTATTGCTGTGCTATAGTCAGTTATTTTACAGCAATCAAAGCAGCTCCAAAGCTTGAAAACTTAAAGCTGCAGTCTCTCAAAGTATGGTTGTTAAATAGCACATTGAAATAAATTTCTTGAGGGGCGGGGGTGAAATCAGACAGAAAAACAAATTGGCATTGGAATATTAATTCAAATCATATATTAAAGGGAGTTAAATAATGGGCAAATATCAACAATTTAAATCCTCACAAATTGAAGTTTCCAACATAAATACTAAAAGCATTTGAAGTTTCTTTAAGCAATTATGAGAAGTTGGTCTTAAATAATGTGCTGGCTTTCAGGTTTCATGGGAACATAGATAGGAAGAAAGATAAATTTGTGGCAAAATAAAAGCATTGCAAATACAGTCAGCATCTGTAAAGAGAACAGATAATTTATGGCATTTCAGATGTGTACCCTACATCATGACAAAAACAGTGGTTTGCAATCCTCAGAGCACCAGTAAAAATCTGACTTCTAGATGATAAAAACAGAATTTTTCTCAGTCACCATAAATAAAAGGTCCAAATCTTGAAGCTGCTTCTAGTTTACTCGCACCTGTGATACAAATCTCAATTATTGTTGTATCTGGGTTTCTGTTCCTGATGGTTATCCAGTGACCCCAATTAAAACTGCTTGGGCATATGGACATTGGGCAAGGGCAGGATCACGCTGAGCTCCGATGCACCCATGACAAAACTGTCTGCCCTGACTCAGTCTGGGTTAATATGTGAAGGACGGTTACTTGGATGAGATACAAACACAATAAATATCAACACCTTAAGGAACAAAGGTAAGGAAGGGAAGGAGATTACAAATAATCCTTGGAATTACAAATTGTAATATTTTAAGTAGTGGATACAATGTAACCACTTCACATTACCATCACATCATCAGATGTCATGAGATATTTAGTTACACACCAGTTGTGCCCTTACATATCTACTGCATGTGTTATTTCAGTGGTACTAAGGCTCCTGTCTCTGAACTACTTGCGTTTATCTGAACTTAAACTCCAAAACAAACCAGTGGTGGCAACCAATTTCATATATGTCTGCAGTCATATAGTAGCAGATGCTCAATCTAGGTAGTCAACTTTGGTGGTGAAGGGGATGACAAACATAATGTGATTTCTGTATTGCAACTTGATACACAGGACACATCCTTGGGTTTCTTCTTTAGTTATCCAATCATAACATAATCAAACATCAGATTAGGTACAGATAGGTGACAGAGAAAATAGTGAAATTATTACGGATAAATGATTCAAAGAATGAGCAGAGTCCATGAAAATAGGTAATCTTTTTCTTTTAAATTGGGAAATTTTCCCTAACACATAGGATGTGAGGTAAACTAACCACTAACCTCATTGGTTCCTCCTTGAGATGCATATGTAAATGTGCATACGTGTTCACCCTAAATGGAAACAAAATATCAACTTACTTTAATCTGAAATTATACTTATTGCTTCTAATTCCCAATTTTGGTTCAGTTTACATTCAAATAAAACACATTTTTCTAGTATGGAAAAATCATTAGATGTTTCACCAAAGCTGGAATGCAAATCAGTGAGAATGGTAATTAAAAACCTCTTTCTACCTAAAGTGCAGATTAAAAAGTGCAAAGGGCATCTTAAAACTATGAATAGCAAATTGAACACTATTTCAGTCGTTTCCAATCCATAAATCAACAAATCTAACGAACGCTTGGCCACTACAAGCCAGTCAACCATGGGGTCGCTTTTCTGACACCTGCTTAAAACGTAAAAGATCAGCAGGAACATGAGGCCTCACTTTCGTGGTCTCTATTCAAACTTAAAAATCAAGATCAAGCGAGTTTTTGCCCTTCGGTTTCACATTTGATGCAGTGAACATATATACATTTGGAGGAGAGGAAGCAAATAGTTGGGAGTAGACAGAGGGTTAAAGATGATGACAGCGTAACCCAGAGAGGAAGTAGTGTCATGATGGGTATATAGGGGTAGTAACACAAGAAGATAGTGGCACGGTGCAAGGCGAGGACTGATTTGAAAGGAGCAGGATGGTGATCAGAAGTGCAAGTGGTTGGGAGGAGATGGAAAAGGAACCAATGTGGACCACATTTTCCCGATAATCCTACTCCACCCCAAATGCAGCCTACAACCATTGGTAGTTCCTTTCCTCAGAACGCCTTTCCAAGACAAGAAATGATGCTCACATTTTTGAAGTTCTGCTCCCAACACAATGTTGGGGCAAGAAAAAAAAATTCAAGTTGCACTGCAATAATTATTCTTTCCCAGTTCCCTGAACTTAACCTAGATAAGGAGACAACCAATAACAGAATATAATGGCACATGTCTCAGGATTTATTGCCAGCGACATAAAATATGGTGGAAGCATAATTTTTAACACAACTTGGGAGGATATAACTGCAGCGGGATTACAAGAGATTTCCAGAAATAATGTTAATCTTCACTCAAGTCAGTGAGGTTTGCTCTATTAATTTTTCTTGACAGTTTTTCTCCCTTCCTCAAGGCATTGACTCTTCCACGATATAGTTCCTCAGGCACCGTATGTTCTCTGGCATCTTCCTCAAATGACCATTCTTCATGTATGAGCTTAGCCAGCAAGTGCTGTCAGTCTGACAGAGGGAACCTTAGAGCTGATCCTAGTTTCATCCTCACGAGATGTTCTCACACCCATGCTCCAACAGGAATTACTAGACAGCAATCATGTGAAAATCCTAGGTGATTTTTCCCTCCCTCCCCTCCAAACAAATCCAAAAGCATTCATATATTTATCTAGCACATTTTGCATCTTCAGGACATCCCAAATCACTTCACAGCAAGTAAATTATTTTTGAAGTGTAGTCATTGTTATGTAGGCAAATGCAGCAGCCAATTCAAGCACAAGGTGCAACAGCTTTAAGATAAATGATCAGTTAAATTGGCTTGGTGGCATTAGTTGAGTGATAATTTGACCAGGACACTGACCTAAAACGTTAACTTTGCTTCTCTCCCCACAGATGCTGCCAGACCTGCTGAGTATTTTCCAGCACTTTTTGTTTTTATTTCAGATTTCCAGCATTTGCAGTATTTTGCTTCTATTTTACTGCTATGATTGGAACCTGTTTTCTGGGGACTGGCCCTTGGCAAATATGAGTTTCTACAGCTGTTTTCAGTGCCTTAAAGAGTTACTAGTGTAACCACGCCATCAAGACTGTCATGGGCAGGGCCAAGATGTTCAAGAGGCCACAAGACTGAAACATTGAAGGGAAGACTGCAACACTCACTATGGACGAGAACGCATCACATCTGTGTTTGCATCTTGGAAGACGAGATCTGGAGACCTACCTGAAAAGTTCAGAGATCTGAAGGACTTTGTGACCGTAAATGGTGCTATCTTTGCTGAGAGGACAGCCCAGAAGATCCGAAAGATCTATTTTTGTCGCATCTCATAATGTGTAATTTTTAAGCTACATGATTTATAAAAGTGAAATCTTGTCTGTTTGGGTTTTTTCCTCTAAATTGGGGTCATTCAGTGGATTGGATTCTTCTGGTTTGTGATCGCCACAGGGATCATAACTGTATGTTAACTCCCCCTTTATTTTTGTAAAGCTCCTATGTAAAATGAACTTGGCCATTCTCAAACCAGTTGTTGATCAACAAAGGCATAAAGCTACGAGAAAACTAGCACTGAAACACTAAAATTTGCTAACTCTCAAAAAGTTTCTGAAGGATAGAGGAGGAAATGAAAAAATGCCATAATGGAGATGTTCAGGCATATTACGAGTGAAAATGTAGCAGATAGAATACTGGTTGATGGGCAAGAATCAAATGGTTAGGGTTAATTCATGTTGCTCAGATTGGTGAATGTTTGGATGTGCCACACCCCAGGGATCAGTGCAGGCCTCACATTTGTTCTCGTTACACAAGTAATTTGGACTTGGACACATGGGACACAATACTGACATTTGTAGACAACAATAAAGTTTTGTGAACAGCATGGAGTGCAAAAGACTTTAAGAGCACATGGGCAGGTTATCAGAATGGACAGATAGATGGCGGATGCAATTTAATACTGAGAAATATAAGTTGGTGCAATTTGGAAGGAGAAACAAAATTTGGGAGCATAAACAATGATAGACGCGAAAGGATATCGTGGGAGATAGCAAGAGAACTAAGGTTGCAAATACAAACCTTCTCAAAAGTCCGTGCTTGAAGATAAGCCATAAAAATAGATGGCAGAAATTAGATTTAATAAATATTCTATGATTCTTTGAATAAAGAGGTTATGACAACCAGTTAGGCCATAGTGATAGCACTATGTCAGCTTTGGACACACCAATAAACAAGCAGCATTTCAGCCTCAGAAAGCATACAGTGTAGATTCACCACCATAATACAAGGAATGAGAAATTATAATTGATGAGACTTGACATTCTGGAATTATTTCCATCAGAGCATAGCGATTACAAGATGACTTACTGGATTTTTCTTTTAAGTTATGAAGGGTTTCAATAGGGTGAAAAAGGAAAGACCAATTCCTCTGATTAAAGGGTCAGTGGCAGTTCATCAATTTAAAATGGCATTAAAAATGTGAGGAGGGATTAGGAGGAATTTATTTACTTGGAATTTGAGTATTGCTGAAAACAGACATTTTGTCGAAGCTTTTCATCTTCACAAGAATACCAACGTAAGGGAAAGCAACAAATTTATATTGTATGAGAAGAGAGTGCTGGTTGGTTGGCAAGTGGACTTTGAATGGTAGAGGTGTTGCCATGGAGAATGCACCAGTTAACTGTCAAGCTTTGTTTGACATTTAAACCAGGCAGCTTGACTCTGATTGGTCAAGGCATTGCCCTGAGGAATGAACCAGCGAATTGCTGTCACTTATTTTGTTCAGCTGAAATAGGCTCAATGTGTGTACACATTCTTTCTGTCTGCAAACCAAGTAAAGATTGTCAGTAGGGCTCGAGTTTGGCACATTTGCACGCACTGGAAGCTACATATGTTAATGCACAGGGCCCTGTTCTTTGCAGACAGAAAGAACACAAACATGTACCAGAAACACACAAGTACAATGGTGACGTTCATAGGTTATGAATTTCCTCCTCAGCAGCACTTCCTCAAGCATCAATAAAGAATCATAAGATTTCAAATATCAGACACTTAAAATCTAACACTCATTTTTTTTAAATGAGACGGAGCTAAATTCTGATCCAGACATGCTGCAAGCATGCTAAAAAAAACCCTTTCAACTTTTCCTCATGGGCTCACTCATTAGACCTATAAAGTTGGCCCAAGGTCTTTAGTGTGATGTCCAAAGAGATGCATTAAAGTGACTGTGTCCAACTGAGCATGTCTCTTTTGTCAACCTGATTAGCCATTGGTTTCACACGTTTTGATTCATTTTTTCCATTATTAACCTAACTTTTACTTACACTGTGGTCAAGACTGCCCCACTGCAAGTGAGCATTTCTCTATTTCTCGCACTAGTCATCCTTGTGCCCTCTCTGATTAAGACTATCCACCTGTGGCAAGTTTTAGGCTATTTTATGCTTTCCTGCATCTAGAAACTGGGTCAAGACCGCCTAACTTTATTTTACACTGAAACCTTAAGAACCAAAGGGATTTAAGCCCAGGTGATAACTAGGTGTTCCATACAAACACCATATAATGCCTTTTTCAATCTTTTCCTATCATTTAGTTCAGCCCTCCCCTCCTGCATTCACCCTGCCCTGACAGTTCAGAAAAAACTGCCCTACTGCTATACTGGGAATCTTGTCCTTGTCTTTCATCTGAGCATTGGATCCTCCAAATCAAGTGTCCAGCAAATAAGATTTTGAAGTACCAACACTACACTCTATAAATGAAGGCAATAATGTGAAAAACATATCATGACCATTTGTATATTAAATGTACATTCATGTACTCATTGTCCTGGAGATGCCATACAAACTCCAACACAAATATCCACCATACTGTACTCAATAGAATAAAAGATATTAGAACAGACAGACAAGAGTACTGTAAGTAAATGGCCTGCATGTTGGGAGGGGAAAATGGTGTTTAATGACCTTAGAGTCAAAGTAGTGTATGATCAGTTTGTATGTTTATGTTTGTTGTGTAGTATAGACTTTACTGAATGCAAATGATTAAAAAGCTCTTTATTTTCCATCAAGAATATCTATTTACCTAGTTAGAAAGTGACTTTTAGCTTTAGCCTCTGACTTTTGAATTTTGACTAATTCTAAAGTACAAAGTACGGATTTTAAACAGTTGCTACAATCGGAAAGTGCTGGAAATGCACAGAAGGTCCACCAACATATAAAAGGAGTAATAACAAGCTATCATTTTGGGTATGGACTCGTAAACAGGACTTGATCTTCTACATCAAAAATGTTAATTGGATCAACTTTTTTTTTGCAGATGCTGGTGGATTGATTTTGATATTTCAAATATTTTTTGTTTTTATCCCCGATTTCCAACATTTGCGTGTTAACAGAAACTGCTACTCCAGTGAAAAAGCTCCATTAGATCCAAGACCCAGGACTGACTAACTTTTGATTAAAAATATAGAATTCAATATAAAGGAGCCACTGGAACAAACTGCAATGCTTTACCTTTTGTCTTTATCACTAGAGGGTGATTAAACTCATCTATTGACAGGTACCTGGGACTGCACCAGAATACATTTCTCTACAATGCTGCCTATAGCCAAACTCAATCCACCACTGCTGAAATGTTCATCCAAATATCTGTCAATGCAGTTTCTTCATTTGTTCTCAAAATATATTTTGTCATAATTTAAAGTTGCAAACAAAACATTAGAGAAATAGTTGAGGTAAGTTACAGGAGCAGAAACTAACTGGTCTGCCAAATGACACTCATTATATTTGAACAGTACCAGAAACACTACACACACTCTGACAAGTTTGACAATTCATAGAATCGAACAGCAGAAAAGAAGGCCATTTGTCCCATCATGCCCTTCTTTGAAAACAATCCAATTTGCTCCATTGCTCTTTCCCAATCATTCTGCAATTTTTTTTTTCCTTTCAGCATAAATCCAATTTCTTTTTGAAAGATACAACAGAATCAGCCTCCCTCACCCTTTCAGGCAGTACGTTCCAGATCATAACTTGCTGCATCAAAAAATTCTGGTTTTCTCTCAAACTATTGCAACAAGAACACAGTCACCACTTTGTTCCTACGAATAAACCCTTACAAATTGCCTCCAAATGCTTGAATTCATATGGTAGTGGCACTTTTATAGTTTAAAAAAAATCATTTTTGGCTAGAATTTCACTAACATGGAACAGTTGGTAGGTGAAACACCCATATTGTGTTCAATTCAACTGCAATCAAAGAATTTTACAGCACAGAGGAGGCCATTTCAGATCATACATGTGCAACACAGAACTATCCCCTTTGACTCCTGCCAATTTTCCCATACTGTTACATTTTTTCTTTTCAATATTTATCCAGTCCCCTTTCCAACATTGTTTCTGATTAGCCATTCTAGATCCTAATAAACCTACATTAAAAAAGGTCCAACTTCTCCCTCCATTCCTTTGACAATTATCTCTCCAGCTCCAATTCATTAAAAAGTGGAAGTAGTTTTCCCAATTGACCTTAATCAAAACCGTTATAATTTTCAACACTTCCATTAGATTTCAATCTTCCTGCTCTAATGAAAATAGCTCCAGTTTCTGTAATCGTAGGCAAGAATATTTAATATATATTACATTAAATTAGAAATAGGGGTTAAAATAAAACTAGCAGAAAGAAAAGGAAGACTAGGCAGGAAATAGGAACATAAGAAACAGGAGGACTCGGCCATTCTGCCTGTCGAGCCTGCTCTGCCATTTTTCCCCACTATCCCCATATCCCTTGATGTCATTAGTATCCAGAAATCTATTGATTTGTCTTGAACATGCTCAATGATAGAGCTTCCATAGCCCTCTGCGGTAGAGAATTCCAAAGGTTCACCACTCTGAGTAAAGAAATTCCTCCTCATCTCAGTCTTAAATGGCCCGTCCCTTATTGAGACTGTCCCTTCTGGTTCTAGACTCACCAGTCAGAGGAAACATCCTATCCACATCTATCCTGTAGGAATTTTGTATGTTTCAATGAGATCACCTCTCATTCTTCGAAACTCTAGAGAATACAGGCCCAGTTTCTGCAATCTCTCCTCGTAAGACAATCTCACCATACCAAGGATTAGTCTGGTGAATCTCCACTGCACTCCTTCTAGGGCAAGTATATGCTTCCTTAGATAAGGGGACCAAAACTGTACACAACATTCCGGTTGCGGTCTCAGCAAGGCTTTATACAATTGCAGCAAGACATCTTTACTCCTGTACTCAAATCCCCTGGCAATGAAGGCCAACATACCATTTGCCTTCCCAATTGCTTCCTGCACCTGCATCTTTTAGTGACTCATGAACAAGGACACCCAGGTCCCTTTGGACATCAACACTTCCCAACCTCTCACCATTTTCTACCAAAGTGGTTCAGCTCACACTTATTCACATCATATTCCATCTGCCATGTTCTTGCCCATTCACTTACCCTGTCCAAGTCCCCTTGAAGCCTCCTTGCATCCTCCTCACAACTTACATTCCCACCTATTTTGTCCTCAGCAAATCTGGAAATATTACATTTAGTCCCCATATCCAAATCATTTGTACAGATTGTGAACAGCTGTGGCCCAAGCACTGATCTTTGCGGTGTCCCACTAGTAACAGCCTGCCATCTTGAGAATGACCCGTTTATTCCTACTCTCTACTTTCTGTCTGCTAACCAATTCTCAATCCATAGCAGTATATTACCCCCAATCCCATGTGCTCTAATTTTGTTCACAAACCTCCTGTGTGGGACCTTATCAAAAGCCTTCTGAAAATCCAAATACACCACATCCACTGGTTCTCCTTTATCTATGCTACAAGTAACATCCTCAAAAAAACTCCAACAGGTTTGTCAAACATGACTTCCCTTTCACAAATCCATATTGACTCTGCACAATCCTATCGTTATTTTCCAAGCGTGCAATTGTCATATCCTATATAATAGATTCTTATTTTACCGACATCAAACTAACAGGTCTGTAGTTATCCATTTTCTCTCTCGCTCCCTTCGTAAATAGTGGAGTTACATTTGCTACTTTCCAGTCAGCAGGAACCCTTCCAGAATTTATAGAATTTTGAAAGATAACCACCAATGCATTCACTCTCTCGATAGCCACCTACTTTAATACACTGAGATGTAGCTCATCTGGCCCAGGGGATTTATCAACTTTCAGTCCAGTTAATTTTTTTTTTTTGAGTACTACCTCTTTATTGATACCACTTTCTCTCAGTTCCTCATTTTACAAGTCGCTTGGTTCCCTAATATTTCTGGGGCATTTTCTAGATCTTCCTCCGTGAAGACAGACACAAAGTAATTATTTTGTCTCTTCGCCTTTCCTCATTCTCCACCACAAATTCTCCTGTCTCCGCCTGTAATGGACCCACATTTGTCCTTGCTAATCTTTTCCTTTTCATACCTAAAAGAAGCTTTTACAGTCCGCCTTTATGTTTCTAGTTAGCTTGCGTGTTTACATTTATCCTTAAAAAAATCAAACTGGAATTTTGTTTATTGATTCTCAAGGCAAGGCATCACTGACAAGACTGGCATTCATCGCCCATCCCTAGTTGCCCTCAAGAAGGTGCCATCTTTGGTCTAGAACTACTGTAGTCCATGCAAAGGTAGGAAGATCCCAGATTTTGACCTAGTGACGATGTAGATATTTAAACAGTTGAACTATACAGGGTTAATATTACAGCAAAAGGGCTACTCCTGAGATTTGAGTAGTTTTATTACCATGCCAGGATTTGGTTCAGCATCAGTGAGTTCTTTTCAAATGCACAAAGAGGTGCTTATTTTAGGCCTTCTGATTATCTATTAGCTTTATACTTCCATGAAACAGTTAAAAACAAAAGTGAAAATAACCATAACCAAATCTGTGCATTTTTAAAATTAAACTAGAAAATGCACAACCAGAAAACTTCAGGTTTATTAGCAAAATAAAGTATTTGAAATAAACTGTCTTCACAAACTATGCTAAAAAAGGATTGAAAGCACATGAGGTGCCAGAGACTGCCCTTGACATCAAGGCAGCATTTGACCAAGTATATCTAGGAGCCCTAACAAAACTGGAGTCAATGGGAATCAGGGGGAAAACTCTCAACTGGTTGGAGTCATATCTAGCACAAAGGAAGATGGTTGTGGCTGTTGCAGGTCAATCATTTCAGTCTCAGGACATCACTGCAGGAATTCCTCAGGGTAGTGTCCTAGTCCCAACCATCATCAAGTACTTCATCAGTGACTTTCCCTCCATCATAAGGTCAGAAGTGGAGATGTTTGCTGATGATTGCACAATGTTCTGCACGATTTGCGACTCCTCAGATACTGAAGCAGCCCGTGTCCAGATGCAGCAAGACCTGGACAACATCCAGGCTTGGGGTGATAAGTGGCAAGTAACATTTGCGCCACACGAATGCCAGGCAATGACCATTTCAAACAACAAAGAATCTAACCACCTCCCCTTAATGTTCAATGGCATTACCATCAGAGAATCCCCTACTATCAACATCCTGGGGGTATATTGACCAGAAACTGAACTGGACCAGCCACATAAATGCTGTGGCTACAAGAGCAGGTCAGAGACTGGGAATTCTGCAGCAAGTAACTCACCTCCTGACTCCCCAATGCCTGTCCACCATCTACAAGACACAAGTCGGGAGTGTGATGGAATACTCTCCACTTGCCTGGCTGGATGCAGCTTCAGCAACACTCAAGAAGCTCGACACCAGGCAGGACAAAGTAGCCCGCTTGATTGGCACCCCCATCCACCACCTTCAGCACTCACCACCGACGCACAGTGGCAGCAGTGTGTACCATCCACAAGATGCACTGCAGCAAATCACCAAGGCTCCTTCGACAAGACCTTCCAAATCCACAACCTCTACCACCTAGAAGGACAAGGGCAGCAGATGCATGGGAACACCACCACCTGCAAGTTCCCCTCCAAGCCACGCACCATCCTGACTTGGAACTATATTGCCATTCTTTCACTGCCGCTGGGTCAAAATCCTGGAACTCCCTTCCTAACAGCACTGTGGGTGTACCTACACCCCAAGGACTGCAGCAGTTCAAGGCGGTAGCTCACAACCATCTTCTCAAAGGCAATTAGGTATGGGCAATAAATGCTGGCCCAGCCAGCGACGCCCACATCCCAGGAACAAATAAAAAAATTTGGTTGTTTCCTCAGCACCTGCTCCCCATGGTATTCAGGCAGCTGTCTACAACAGTGCATGCTCACTCTGGCAGTGTCGTCCACTTGGACTCCACTGGTTGGAGAGTCTAGGAGTAGGAGGCATAGTCCAAGCCAGGCTTTCCAGCAGTGAAACTAAGAAATGCTTCGACACACAAAGGGTGGTAAAAGTTTGGAATTCTCTTCCGCAAACAGCAATTTTAAAACAGAGATTGATTTTTATTCTTCAAAGATATTAAGGGATATGGGGCAAAGTGGAGGGGGTGGTATATGGAGTTCGGCTGCAGATCAGCCATGATTTCAATGAACAATGAAACAGGCTCAAAGGACTAAATGGCCTATTCCTGTTCTTATGATCACAGGTATGATGAATTTGTGAATGTAAAGCTCTTCAATATCCTGTTAAAGGGACTCACAATTAAATTTTGCCAGGGCTGTCAGATTGACGTGATAGGTGATGGGAAAATAAAAGTTGTCTCTGCAGCTGAAAGGTAACCCTACAGGTTCAGCAACATGCCTGGTAAATACTTCACCGCACCTCCCTGCTCCTCCTGGACTGGGAATAGGCTTAGTGGCTACTGCTGGAAACCCTCCACCGCCCATCTACTCTCTGCACAGCTGCTGGATGTTGCCATCAGTTGTGGTGGTCAGCTGAGAATGGGGGGGGCAGTGGCAGGTGGAATGAGCTGTGTTCCACTCCTCCTTTACTGTTTACCAGCCTGTCTTGGGTGTCAGCTGGGGTGCAGTAGATAGCACTCTTGCCTCCAAGTCAAAAGATCGTGCGTTCAAGGACTTGAACACAAATATCAAGGCTGGCGCTCAGCTGCAGTACTGAGGGAGTGCTGCACAATCAGAGGTGCAGTCTTTTGGATGAGACATTAATCCGTGGTCCCGTCTGCCCCCTCAGATGGGCATAAAAGATCCCATGTCATTACTTCTAAATACAGCAGGGTCAGAGCAGGGTCCAGGCTAATATTTAACCCTCTATCAACATCACAAAAAGTGTTATCTGGTTATCACGTTGTTGTTTGTGGGATCTTGCTGTGCATAAATTGGCAGTCACATTTCCTACATTACAAGTGACAATACTTCAAACAGTACTTCATTGGCTGTAAAGTGCTTTGGGATCTCCGGGGGTTGTGAAACACACTACAGAAATACCGTTTTCTGTCTGCGACCCTGAGATGAGCTTCTAATCTCATATCCGTGCCATTACTAAGACCGTCTTTTACCACCTCTGTAAAATTGCCTGACTATTCCCCGTCTCAACTCATCCGCTGCCGAAACCCTCATTCATGTCTTCGCTACCTCCAGAGTTAACTGATCCAACGCAATCCTGGCTGGTCTCCCATATTCTACTCGCCGTAAAACTCTGCCATCTGTGTCTTAACTTGCACCAAGTCGCGTTCCCCATCACCCCAGTGCTTGCTCAGCTATACTGGCTCCCTGTCAAGCAACATCTTGATTTTAAAATTCTCATCCTTCTTTTCAAATCCCTCTATGGCCTCGCCCTTCCTATCTCTCCAATCTCCTCCAGCTCCACAACCCTCCAAAATATTCACACCTCTAATTCTGGCTGCTTGTGCATCTCTGATTTTAATCATTCCATCAGCAGTTGCCTAGGCCCCAAATTCCAGAATACCCTCCCTGCACCTCTCCTCCTCGCTTTGCTCCTTGAAGACACTCCTTAAAACCTACCTCTTTGACCAAGCTTTTGGTTATCAGACTTAAGATCTCCTTTTGTGGCTCAGTCTCATTTTGTTTTATAATGTTCCTGTTAAGAGCCTTGGGACATTTAATTACGTTACAGGCACTACATAAACACATTGTTGCGCTACCAATGAGAACATCGCCAGTGACTGTGAACGTAGCTTTAATGAGGGTCCAGTCACAAGCCCAGCTGCTACCGGGCTCAGCGAGCAAATTCCAGCTTGGTGATCACTGCCAGGTCCCTGGGCAAGGCTGACGTGGCGGCTCCTTCCTAGCCCGACCCTGCGAATCCACTCCCGGTGGCTCTGGGGCCTCCCGTCAGCCCGAGGCCCCGCTCATCCGGTTACGTGTCCGCATCCAGAGCTCCCCCCGCCCCCGCGCTCGCTTACCAGTGTCTCGCTGTGCGAGTGTACCAGGCCCCCAGGCTTGACATCGAACTCCCCGGTGCGCGAGCGCTCAGCTGCGCAGCTCGAGCCGGCCGCGCAAATCAAAATCAGAGCGAGCAGCACGCGCCAGGCCCGCGCCATCACACCAACGTCTCCCAGCAGCAGCCAGCGCCTCACTGCGCAGTCGCCGTGTCTGTGTGGGCTCCCCCGCCAGCCGGTCGTTCGCGCGCATTGTCGAAACGTCTTCGTCAGCTCTCAAACCACCCTTCAGTCTGAGGTAAGCCAGGGCTACAGTGAGACTTCACATCAATAGAGATGAACTGCTCCTTCCTCAATTCAAGGTGTGACTGTCCTCCAACCCTATCTTCAGGGAGATTGGATCCCCTTAAAAATGAAGGTTTACCACTGATATTTGAATGGCAGAAATTAGATATTGCCCCGAATCTATTAGAGCTAATGTTGCTGAAGATTTTGGTGCCTGGCATAGAAAGAACAAAGTGATTCCTGACAACGCAGCCGGCCACTGATGTCATCAGGCTGCGCCAAGGTGCGCACATGCGCAGATTGTTCCGGCTTGCCAAGGCTGGTTAGCGCATGCGCTAATGATGTCATCGCGTTACATGTACATCTTCTGGCAATGCGCCTGGTCAGCATTTGCGCATGCGATTTACGCGTACAGCATGCAACGCTAACAGGTATTCACCCATTCTTCAAGCTCCGCTACCTCCTCCCTCCCCCCTCTGGCCACTCCGCTCCCCCCACCCCCCTCGCTACTCTCTCCGGCCGCTCCGGTCCCCCGTCCCCGTCCCACTCCACTCCCCCCCCCCCCACCCCGGTCCCGCTCCAGCTCCACTCCTCCCCCCGGCCCACTCGCTCGTCAGTCCTGGCTGCTGCCTGAAGTCGCAGACTGTGACGTTTAAGTGGCACGTGCTGCATTTGTGCATGTGCCACTGCAGTGCCACCTAGTGGTAGCGTTGTCAGCAAATGCAGCCTGGAAAGAAAGACTTGTTTTTATATATCGCCTTTTACGACCAGCGGATGTCTCAAAGTGTTTTACAGCCAATGAAGTACTTTTGAAGTGTAGTCACTGTTGTAATGTAGGAAACATAGCAGGCAATTTGAGCCCAGCAAGCTCCCACAAAAAACAATATAATAATGACTCGATAATCTGTTTTTTGATGGTGATTGAGGGATAAATGTTGACCAGGACATCGGGGATAACTCCCCTGGTCTTCAAAATATTGCCAAGGGATCTTTTACATCCACCCAAGAGAGCAGACGGGGCCTTGGTTTAATGTCTCATCCAAATGAAACATCTCTGACAGCACAGAACTCCTTCAGTACTGCACTGGAATGTCAGCCTTGATTGCTGCACTGAAGTCCTGGAGTGGGACTTGAATCCACAACCTTCTGACTCAGGTGAGAGTGCTGCCAACTGATACGTGGTTGGCATCACGAATGTTCCAGGACTAACACTGAATAATGCCAATATTCTGGTGTTGTTTCTGGGTCACATATTCTATTTTATTGAGGTGTCTGGTGGGGTTTCTATACATTTGTACCAAAATCATATATCTGCTCCGTGTAAATGGATGCATAATACTGTTATATGAAGAACTGTGGGAATCTTTCTTCCAGATGAACTTTGAACGATATTACTGTTTGTACTAGGACTGTACAAAAGCGATGGATCACCATTCATAGAATTATATGGCCTAGAAGGAAACCAATCGGTCCATTGTGTCTGTGCCAGCTCTTTGTTTAATTGTGCAACTAATTTTTATACAGAAAAAGTGCTTGTACGTGTTACGCGGAGGTGGCGGGTGTCCAAGGAATTTTTATAACATGGGACGGGTGTTTCAGAGCTAAAAGGTTGAGAATCCCTGATGCACAGTACAGAAACAGGTCATTTGGCCCATCTGTCTATGATGGCATTTATGCTTCACATGAGTGAAGATTGCCAATTTAGTGCTAATTAGGAATCATTTTTTGGTGTGACTCCATGCCCACGAGGAACTGGTATGAGGCTGTGCTCTCGTGATGTCACAGCCAGTAGGCAGAGGAGATTTTATCCCATCAATCTGAACAGGATTTGAACCAAGTTTACTACCAAATGATAGAAAATTCTCAGAGACATCGTCTGAAGTTGTTGACGGCAGCTGGGCGCCAGCCTATAAAGTAAACTCACCAGTTGTCTGTAATGTCAATGAAGGACTTTATTTAACAGTTTATAAGCTCAAACTACAGGGAAGAATCTCAGCAGCAATGGCTTTTACAGGCCTATCTGAATTACACAGAAAGCTGCTTCCCAGGATTGTCTGAGGCTGTGTAAACATTGACTTTGTAACATTGAATAGATGATTCTTGTTACATCGTCACATTTCCGCTAACATCTGGATCCCTCCTGTAGCTCTTGAGTTTGCAAGCCGGGCCAAGGGGAAATAGATATTCTGTCCAGAAAATACAGTCAGCTATTTAATTAACAGCAGCTTCATTCCCTAAAGCCAAACAGTTCTCCTCTTGTTTTTTTTTTATTCTCCTCTCCATCCTGAAGACAGTGACTCTTGCTGTATAGATCCTGGGCACTGGCTGTCTGTGTGATTAGTTCCCTAGATGCTGAATCTTCCTGCAGCACAGTTCCATGGTCACTGACTCTAAATGGGTTACAGTTCCCTGCGTACTTACACTGCCTTGACTGTCCTCCACTGTACCACACAAATGGCCATTCTTCATGTATGAGGCCAAATATTTGGTTGATTTTATAGAATTATAAAGGATAGTAAACAGCACAGAAAAGATACGCCTGAATTGCTACTTTAAATTACATTGCAAGGATGGGGCAGGGAGACACCAGTACAAGCTAATAAAAGGCAAATTTATGGCTGATATCAGGACGTTCCTCTTCATAGACAGAATGACTAACACTTAGAATGGACTCCCAAATACAGTAGTGGAGGGCAAAAGATTAATAAACCATTTAGCAAATGGAGTGTGATTAGAGTACCTGTTGTTTCCCCATTTCCTTTCCTTTCCCTTTCTAAAGGGTTTGATTTTATTTTTGTTTTCAGTTCTGATAAAGGATCTCACACCGGAAACATTAGTCTGCTTTTGCTCTTTCCTGATGCTGACTAACATGCCGTGTTTTGCAGTACTTCATTTTTATTTCAGATTTGCAGGACTTGCAGCTATTTTCCCTCTTTATTGCAATCTCTTTAAAGTTTTTGTCTTATCAGCTCTTGCCAACATTCAGCTTTACCTGGCATTTGGATGCTACAGCTCGGTGTATCCAGTAATGAGATCCCTCTCCATCAAGTTTTGGCCAACAGTCCATATTTTGGCAAACTATCCTTTTCCCTTGAACTGATACCTGTATTATCTCAGTGGTCTAAGACACAGTGGGGATTTTTTAGAATCTTAGATTTCATCTCTTAGTTTGTTCTCAATGTAAGTATACCCACATACCCAATTGCAATTCAGGTGCTATCTAAAAGTAGTAAGTGCATTGTCATGCCACACCAAAGACAGTGTTACGTCCGAGGCAGGAGGAGTGCACTGTTTATTCTAGTCCCACTTCTGCACAGGTCACAACATATATTTCAAATTTTCCCACTTACCGATATGGTCGATCATATCCTCTATTTTTCTCAGAATAGAACACACTAACCAGGTTTCTTTAATGAACAACAAAATTAACAGTTTATTATAGAACATAGAACGTCTTAACTAGTAATGAAGTAACGCATAAACACACAGATTAAAATTTTAAAGTCCCAACGTTAAGTTTTAAAGTTCCCTTTTTACCTTAGCCCCTCACACTCATACGCACACACATACATATACGCCAGTTAACCAAGAAAAAGGGATTTTGGATCAGAGCTCTGTTACAGACCAAAAAAAGCACTTGGGCTGATTACTTGCTCATTTTTGAAGAAAACAGCAGATAAGAATTGTTGTTCCAAAACTGGCATGGAGTCTAACTTCTGAGTACACATAGCTAGGTCACTAGGATCTTCCAAAACAGTTCTTTTCAGGCGGTGTTGAGAATTATTTTTAGCAGGCTTTCTTCAAAGACAGGAGATGAGATGAACTGACACAATGGACTTCTGAGAGTCTTTAGAGTTTTGTTGAAAAATGAAGCTAAGTTGTGGTCTTCTATTCTTCCTTCACTTCTTTAACAGCAGGCTAACTTTTTCAACAGCTCCTCCGGAAGGTAAAACACACACACTGACCCATAACCAAAAGGCTTGCGTTTTCTGCCCATCCCATGTGCGCTCTGCTGCTGCTGGGCTTGTCCAATCAAGGGACGCTGGTCACTTCTCTGCCCCTGTTACCAGGGTTTGTGTTCTATCTTTGACTTGAGTCATGTGACAACCATTAACATTGTTGCCAATACAGTTGCTTCAGTGCCCCCTTGATGGCTCTCTACTTAAAAAAAAAACTGGTCCAACATTTATTCAGTTTAACTGTAAATTCCTTTAAAAATATTTTTAACAAAAAAAATCACTTTCATAACAGGCAAATGATTGACAGTCTAGGTCAACTTGTATATGCATTAAATATTCTTCTCTCGGTCAACACCATCAAAAACAAATAATCTAGTTGTTGATCTTATTGGTATTTATAGGGCCCCGGTCTGCACAAACTGACTGCCATGTTTCACATTACAGTAACTGGATTTCAAAGAGTAATTCATTATATGTAAAGCCCTTTGGACTGTTTTTGGAGAGATGAGATAAGGTGTTACATCAATGCGAGTGAATTCTTTCATTCTTGCTTTCTGTCTGTATCTCTCTCTGTCTCTCTTCCTTTCTTTCCTTCTGTCTTTATCCAGACCAGTATCACTTATAAACAATGTGAGGTTAGCAGATCCAGGTTACACTACCAGCTTTGAGTGACTGTCTGTCCAAGAACAATAGAGCTTCTCCTTTGTCTCCTGGTCTGTATGCACAGATCTCTACTTATTGAGGATCAATTTTAAAATTAAAACTTATGGGCTATCTGCTAACAATTAAAAAAATGGATTTTTTGGAGAATTTTTCATCCTTCACTCTGTGGTCTGGCTGCAGGTATACCAGCAGTTGAGAAGCCCTAGCAATGTGAGCCTACCTCTTGGAGATTGGTCTCACGTCTTGCCCAATTCTAGCAACTTTGCACTGCAAATAACACTACAAAACTTGCATCAATACAAAGCCAAAACATTTTCATGTCAATAGAAAATGCACAATATCACTTTGGCAAAACAGGACATACACACACAAAGCCATTGGTAAATATTTTAGCACTTTAGGTTCATATTCTTTTTCCCTATAAATCACCACTGAACCATCAAATTGCCCTCAATCCAAATTAACTTCATATGTAATGTAATTGCCATTCCATTGTGAACCACAAGGGGCCAGTAATAAACCACATAAGTTACCTAGGGATTCAGTAATACTGTTCTCATAAAGTGACTTACTGAATTAAATTTTCAAACATTGCCATTTTCACTATAATATATTCTTCTTTGATATGATTCTGAATTACTGACAATATGAATTGCATTGCTGGCACTTTTCTCTCTGAGGTGTCACAGAGTCATTATGGCACAGAATTAGGTCATTTGGCCCATTGAGTCCATGCTGACTGTCCGTAGAACAATCCAGTCAGTCCCATTTCCCCCACTGTATCCCCATAGCCCTGCAAGTTTATTCCCCCCAACTGTCCATCCAATTTCCTTTTGAAATCATTGATTGTCTCTGCTTCCAGCAACCTCGTAGGCAAAGCGTTCCAGATCATCAGGAGGAAATGTAACATAAAACTTCCTTCACACACAATGTTACATTTTACAATGTAATCATTAAAAATGCAATGTTCTGTTCTCAAGGCGAGGAATGCTAGTGCTGGAGAATGGAACAGTCACTATTTCAGACATCCACTGTTCACATCAAGCATCCCCAAGGTTACGGTACTGCAAGGGTTACATGCAAAGTAAAGGCCCCTTTACACTGCCCCTACAAGCACTCCCAAGTTAGGTACAGCACAGTTGCTTACAGAATAAAGCTCCAGTTGCTCTGCCTTAACAATGTGTGCTATTCCCAACTCAGAAAAGCAGCCTCCACTGTAGCAATGTGACCAACCATCCACTAGCTTCTCTAAATTAACAATTAGTGCCAAATTAAGGGCAGTTTCCTGCTGTGCACCATTGTCCATTTGGAACTGGGTTGAGAATGGCTAAACTCAATTCACACAGTATCTTCACAACCAACACGGAGAACAGGCCCTCATTTCATCAGGTTAATCGTTTCCACAGAGTCTTAGAGTTATACAGCATAGAAACAGGCCATTCGGCCCATCGTGATAATGCCGACCATAAAGCACCTATCTAATCCTATTTTCCAGCACTTGGCCCGTAGCCTTGTATGCTATGGCATTTCAAGTGCTCATCTAAATACTTCTTAAATGTTTTAAGGTTTCCTGCCTCTACCACCCCTTCAGGCAGTGTGTTCCAGATTCCAACCACCCTCTGGGTGAAATAACTTTTCTCAAATCCCCTCTAAACCTCCTGCCCCTTATCTTAAATCTATGCCCCCTGGTTATTGACACCTCCGTTAAGGGAAAAAGTTTCTTCCTATCCACCCTATCTATGCCCCTCATAATTTTTTATACCTCAATCAGGTCCCCCCTCAGCCTTCTCTGCTCTAAGGAAAACAACCCCAGTCTATCCAGTCTCTCTTCATAGCTGAAATGCTCCAGCCCAGGCAACATCCTGGTGAATTTTCTCTGCACCCTCTCCAGTGCAATCACATCCTTCCTATAGTGTGGCGACCAGAACTGTACACAGTACTCCAACTGTGGCCTAACTAGCCTTTTATACAGTTCCATCATAACCTCCCTGCTCTTATATTCTGTGCCTCGGCTAATAAGGACAAGTATCCCATATGCCTTCCTAACTGCCTTATCTACCTGTGCTGCTGCCTTCAGTGATCTATGGACAAGTACACCAAGGTGCCTCTGACCCTCTGTACTTCCTAGGGTCCTACCATCCATTGTATATTCCCTTGCCTTGTTACTCCTCCCAAAATGCATCACCTCACACTTCTCAGGATTAAATTCCATTTGCCACTGCTCTGCCCATCTTACCAGCCCACGGTGGCGCAGTGGTTAGCACTGCAGCCTCACAGCTCCAGGGACCCGGGTTTGATTCTGGGTACTGCCTGTGCAGAGTTTGCAAGTTCTCCCTGTGTCTGCGTGGGTTTCCGCCGGGTGCTCCGGTTTCCTCCCACATCCAAAGACTTGCAGGTGATAGGTAAATTGGCCGTTGTAAATTGCCCCTAGTGTAGGGAGGTGATAGGGAATATGGGATTACTGTAGGGTTAGTATAAATGGGTGGTTGTTGGTCGGCACAGACTCAGTGGGCCGAAGGGCCTGTTTCAGTGCTGTATCTCTAAAATAAAATAAAAATATTGTCCTGTAATCTAAGTTTTCCTCCTCACTATTTACGACACCACCAATTTTTGTGTCATCTGTGAACTTACTGATCATACCTCCTATATTCACGTCTAAATCAATGTGGAAAATTGCCCGGGTATGTCCTGTACACAAAAAGCAGGACAAGTCCAACCCGGCCAATTACCGCCCCATCAGTCTACTCTCAATCATCAGTAAAGTGACGGAAGGTGTCATTAACAGTGCCATAAAGCAGCACTTGCTTAGCAATAACCTGCTCAGTGATGCTCAGTTTGGGTTCCGCCAGGGCCACTCAGCTCCTGACCTCATCACAGCCTTGGTTCAAACACGGACGAAAGAGCTGAATTCAAGAGGTGAGGTGAGAGTGACTGCCCTTGACATCAAGGCAGCATTTGACCGAGTATGGCATCAAGGAGCCCTAACAAAACTGGAGTCAATGGGAATCGGGGGAAAACTCTCTGCTGGTACCTAGCACAAAGGAAGATGGCTGTGGTTGTTGGAGGTCAATCATCTGAGCTCCAGGACATCACTGCAGGAGGTCATCAGGGTAGTGTCCTAGGCCCAACCATCTTTAGTTGCTTCATCAATGACCTTCCTTCAATCATAAGGTCAGAAGTGGGGTTGTTCGCTGATGATTGCACAATGTTCAGCACCAGTCGCAACTCCTGAAATACTGAAGCAGTCCGTGTAGAAACGCAAGACTTGGACAATATCCAGGCTTGGGCAGATAAGTGGCAAGTAACATTTGCGCCACACAAGTGCCAGGCAATGACCATCTCCAAGAACAGAGAATCTAACCATCTCCCCTTGACATTCAATGCCATTACCATCGCTGAATCCCCCGCTATCAACATCCTAGGAGCTACCATTGACCAGACAATGAACTGAACATATAAATACCGTGGCTACAAGAACAGGTCAGAGGCTAGGAATCCTGCGGCGAGTAACTCGCCTCCTGACTCCCCAAAGCCTGTCCACCATCTACAAGGCACAAGTCAGGAGTGTGATGGAATACTCTCCACTTGCTTGGATGGGTGCAGCTCCAACAACACTCAAGAAGCTCGACACCATCCAGAACAAAGCAGCCCGCTTGATTGGCACACCATCCACAAACATTCACTCCCTCAACCACCGACGAACAGTGGCAGCAATGTGTACCATCTACGAGATGCACTGCAGCTATGCACCAAGGCTCCTTAGACAGCACCTTCCAAACCCGCAACCTCTACCATTTCGAAGGACAAGAGCAGATGCATGGGAACACCACCATCTGCAAGTTCCCCTCCAAGTCACACACCATCCTGACTTGGAACTATATCACCGTTCCTTCACTGTCGCTGGGTCAAAATCCTGGAACTCCCTTCCTAACAGCACAGTGGGTGTACCTACCTCACATGGACTGCAGCGGTTCAAGAAGGCAGCTCACCACCACTTTCTCAAGGGCAATTAGGGATGGGCAATAAATACAGGCCTTGCCATCAACGTTCACATCCCATGAATGAATAAAAAAATAAATTCTGGTTCCTGATTGGCTTAAAAATAAATTGGCCAATTAAAACACACTTTGTAAGTTGCCCAAAAAAAGAGGATAAATAATGTGCTTAAAAGCTAGGTTTTAAATAATAATGCACAGAAAAGAAAAGTTTATATAGACAAGAATAAAATTAAATTTAAAGTCATAGAAAAAGGATTAGAAAACATGGGAAACTGAGGAGCAACATTAAAATGTGTAACTATTTTTAATTTGAGTTAAACTGATTTATTAGTGTTTATTTTAGTCATATAGAGTTATTATGAGTGAGATAGAGTCCACAATAAGGCTGTGGATGTAGCAGGACCCTTCTCATTCCATGTTTTTGGGAATACAGCTGTTGTCTATCCTCCTGTGCTGAAGATGCTCACTGTTATTTGGCTCACGGTCCCATGAGCTCTGGCTTCCCTTAGGTATCTTGTTCATTCTTCATTTCTGAATCTAAACATTTAACTGGCTGGTTATAATATTGTGGTGAGATAACTCACACCCAAGGTCAACCTTTCCACCACCCTTTGCTTGCCCCCAAACATCCACATATGCACCTTCCCGCAGGGATCATTCAATAGTGAATAAAAGTGGGAACCCAGGCTACATTTCTTCCCATCCTTTGACCAGGGATACTAGGTTCAATTATAGTACCCCACTTGCCAATCTAGCTAAAACTTGATTGCTAACTCAGCAAAACCGGGGATCTTCTTGGTCTGGATGGCTTAGTTCAGTGCACTTGCCAGCTGGGCTATTGGGGCAGTTGGCCTAAGTTGGTTCCTCAATGTCTACAAAGCATGTCCCATGCGGAAACTGTAATGAATGAATCCGTTCTGTTGCTGGAATTTTACAGAACACAGGGACGAACTTTGTTAGGTTTCCAAGAGGTGATAAATTGTTCTTCCTTAAAGACCCAGTGTAGCCATTGAAAGATTCATGTTTGTCTACACAGCTGAGGCAAATAACAGCCCCTCATTCACAGCGAAAGCTTGTTCAAAGAGATGTTAAACAAACACAGCAAGTTGTTTTAGTCTGGATTGCTGACCCTCGGTATGAGTGGTATGGAGAGATTGCTATGTTTCTGTGTGTTGAAGGTAGGCTTATAAGTGGTATGTGTGGGTGAGAAAGAGAGAGCAAGACAGAGATCCGTCATTAAACTCAATGCATTATACAGACAGCGTTCCCATCATGTTATGCTTAGTCATGCTTTAATGATTTTTCACGACCATTTTGGACAGGTTGCTGGATTTCCAATGAATGGTTGATACTCTAGTTAAGAAACCATAAATTTGCTAAGCCCAGTTAGTACATAAGAATTCTTAAGAACAGGTAAAACCCATTAGGTCCAACAAGCTTAACGCTATCTGACAGATAAGCCTACTTACCTGCCTTCTCATCACATCCCCCAGTCCTACTTATCTACCTGCTCATCATACTGTTCAACCCCACCTCTCTGCGTTCTTATCATATTACTCAAAGGCCAATTTGCTTTATTGATTATATAGTTTGCCCAGTCTGCCAGGTGTTATCATATATTATTGTTTGGAGAGAAAAAATGTCAGAATATGTCAAAACTGGGGTACCGTATAAATTTCAGTACAAATCAGGGCCAGATTTTACCGAAAAATGACAGTGCATGTTGCTCAGATGTCATTATTAATGTGAAAATCGGCCAGCAACTTTTAGCGAGGAAAAGGTGCCCCATGAATTGCAAATCGTTCCAAGTTGCTGGCCAATTTTCACCACTCTGCCATTAGCTTCATGTAAACAGCTATTATCTTTACAAGATGGACTGATGATATTGCTGCTGATTTATCCTTATCCTCCCTGTGTTTCATGAGTTTGTTGTATTTTCACATTAATTGTTCATTAAACTCACCAAAATTATTAAGTCTAGTAATTAAGAGCATAAGTACCCTTTTCATATCACGATAATTGATGGTTGTCAGTCAACCTCTCTTGCCCAGAAAATAAGGAATTATAAGTGGAGTCCTGTTCCTTTAGGTTGTGAATTCTTTCAGGAGATTTTAAAAATGTCAATTATTTATATTTTTTAAACTTCTTTTCTGTCTCTTTTTCTCTCTTAATCCAATCTTTTTTCCCTCTCTATATGTCTCTTCCTGTGTCTGATTTGACATTCTCTCTAAAAGTACCCTGCTTCTCAATCCTTCCTCTGATTATTTCTCAATCCTTAAATCTCATTGGTTAAGGACATAAATGCATTGTCCCAGATGCCCTGTTGCCCTCACTGCACCGTTTTCAACTCGCACTTCCAGCAGCTTTGTCAGCAAAAATTTTTTAAACCTGAACATTGATGAGCAAGTGTAACAAGGCATGCCCATGATATTCCCTGCTGCAGCAAAATCTGGCCCTTAGTTTTTATCTCAGATACACCTTTAAGATGCGAATTCTGGAGAGAGAAGGATTGGGGAATGTGCTGAGAATGCAGGTTGGGTGGGGGTGATCTACGAAGAGAATGCCTATTTTTCCAGCAGATTCTTGCCTTTCTTTGCTGATGCATGGCTTCACCGACAAAGACCACCCTCTTCTCCACATGTAAGCCTAGACACTGAGGCTGCTCAACTACAGAAGTAATTAGTTTCAAGCCCAATCCTGTCCTGACCAAACATCTGCACATTTGCATTGTCCCATGGTCAAACAAACACAAGTGTAATTGTGGAGATGCACTGTTGTTTCCAGAAGACTCTGCCCTGTAACTCCCCTCACCCCTTGCCAACAGAATGCAGTGGCTGCACAATGTAAAGCAGGCCTCAGAGCTGCAAGATCACAATGGGTGTGTGGGATAACAATACTGTGGAATGCAGAATCCACTGGAAAATAATCTACATTTTTTGAGATTAAAAGAGATTACATTTCAGAGGATGATAAAGGAACTTGTATATATTATATTGTAATTGAAAAATGCTTGGTTGTAACTTCACAAAATGAACTGTTCCAGGATTGAGTGCTTTGAGGAAGTGTGGCTGAACTTTCAGTGCTGTGTTATTAATTCTTCTGTCTGTGCATCCAAGAAAAGTAAAAATTTGATAAATAACAGCTCTGACAGGAGTTATGACCAGAACATACAATAAAGTTTTCTATTCTACAGAGCCCTCAGTTAAGCTCTCCATTGCTGTCACAATTTTGCTTGTCAGTCTGCTTTATCAGTACTACTGCAGTAAATACTTAGTGGATGAATTTCCTCTCTTAGTGGTGCATAGACATACAGGAAATTTCTTCCGCCATTAAATCGCTTCCATGGAGTTCCCTTGCATTTTGTGAACCTTCCTGTGATCCATCTGTCACAGCTGAACTGATATCAATTGCATATATCAAAATGAGGGCTAGTGGTGCTACTGCTCCAAGTTTCCTGGTCTTTATACTCCTCATGCCCAAGGGTAACTTAGACTGAGAGTTATGTGGCACAGCAGCTGTTAGGATCAACTGATGCAGGTGGAAGTTAGGGAGTTTCTGAGTCGGGAGAGTTTTGAATAGCAACTTCTGCAGCTGGGAAATGATTTTGTTCATGATTTTCTGCCATTCTGCTTACAGACACCTGCACTTGCAGGACCTTAAAGGCACAGTTTTTGCTGCCTGGACACATTTGGAGTGACTCTGCAGAATGCTCCAGATTGTGAGTCACGAATAATTACAGCCAGCTGTTACCTTTACAAGATGGACTGATGATATTGCTGCTGATTTGTTGGATCCAGAACTACATTGCAGAGTGCTTCATGATAACCACACTCTGAGGGCTCCTCAGTGACTGCTGCAAAGGACGTCAGAGCACACCTCATCACTCAAACCTGCTCTCCTGTGCAACACATTCTGCCTTTGACACCACCACTTTACCTCCTTCTCCCCTGCTTTCCAATAAAGGGACATTTCCTCAATGTATTACCCATTCTACAACATGACAATGCACTTTGTCCCTAAATGACAGTGCAGTTGATCAATACCTGAGTGAATAAGTCAGTGCTAAGAAGTGCATTCTTTCATGTATGACTGTAACTTCCGTGAATTGCAAAGTGCACATAATAGATTTGTAAAAGGCAGTTTGTGTTTCACTAATTTAATTGTATTTTTCAAGGAAATCACAGAATACAGGAATATGGTGTATATAGATTTTCAGAAGATGCTTAATAAGATGACAAATAAGAGACTTGTTACAAAAATTTCTTGTTTCGACGTACACCCGCAGTAACTTTGTAGGGAGTACACTGGAACAGCTAAAAACTAGGTCTGGACCTGGATATGCCAGGTCCCAGTTTTATTGCCAAACAATCTAAATGGCCCTAAAAAAGCCAACGCCATAAAGAGCACGGGACGAGAGATCTGCATAGGCATACCTCCTGGAGCACTGTGATTGTCGGGCCCAGACTGGGCTCATGGCCTTGACCCCAGAACATCTGACACCAATTTTTTTACAGTCCTATTTGCATTTACGTTTCTTACTTCTGGGTTTATCCTGTTTGAATTCTGTAGGCCCGACGGTTTATATTATTGCCTCACTGGTGGAGAAATTCTACATCTGAACCCTAAGATCTGTTAGTTTCAACATTTTGAGATATATGCAGATTACTGAGAACATAAACTTTACAGTGTGGAAATTACCTAAGGGTTCTCCTTGATTGCTCCTAAATAATTGGAATAAAATTATGCTGGAGAGAGTGCCTCTTAAATTAGAGGGGTGGAATGGAGCATCTTGTGCAGAAGATGGTTCCAAATCTCTGAAGCTGAAAGCCCACTTTATTTGACAGCTAACCTTTGGACAACTTGCTCAGAAAATCCTGCTTCTATTTGTGTGGTTAAAATATTCTGAGAGATTATCTGTTATCCCTTTTTATCAGTTTGCTGTTAATGTACCAAGGAATTTTTATTAAGTGAATATGGATTGTCTTGCAAGTTCTGTCTTTTCTTTAATCCCTCCATTTATCTTTTGTTTTCTCCTCCCATTCTGAAAGTGCTGATTGTCACTAAGGTACAGTTCCCCAGGTGCTCATGGGGTACAGTTTGAAAGGTGTTGATGCACATTCGAGTACAGTTCCTGAGGCACTGACTTTGTTGGGGTGCTGCCACTGGTTGGGGATTAGTTTCCTAGGTTCTGATTCTTGCTGGGGTTTAGTTGCCCTGATGTTGATTCTCGTTGGGGAATGGTTGCCTGTGCAATGAAGCTTGTTGAAGTTTGGTTCCCTGCATACTGAATCTTGCTGAGATAAATTGCATAGCCAGGTTTGTGGTACCCTATTCATGTGGACAGGAGTGAACAGAATATTTGACTATGGAGAGAATTATAGCTGAACCCAATACAGATGGCCAGCAGAGGTCAACACATTGTCTTCAAGAGCAGGAATGCTGGCTAATTCTTTGTTCCTGGGATACTGAAGCGAAATGTGATGAACTTGTTTAACTTTACCTCATCATAGTTTCCTTATACTACAATTCCTACCAAAACCAAATGAAGTGAGATCAGGAGATGGTTTCTTACCTACATTCTATCAGCCCATTTCATACCCGGGTTACATTATGTGTTGGTGCGAAGGTGAACCTCTTTCACATTGAGGCAAAATATTCTTCTTTTGGGCCTCCTTATCTCGAGAGACAATGGATACGCGCCTGGAGGTGGTCAATGCTAAAATTATAGAATCAAAGAATTATACAGCACAGCAGGAGGCAATTCGGCCCATCATGTCAATGTCAGCTCTTTGAAATAGCTATCCAATTGGTCCCACTCCCCTGCACTTTTCCCATAGCCCTGAAGAAATTCCCCTTCAAGTAGTTATCCAATTATATTTTGAAAGTTATTATTGAATCTGGTTCCACCAACATTTCAAGCAGTGCAATTCAGATCAAAACAACTCACTGTAAAAAAACAACAGTCTCCTCACTTGGCCTCCCTTTTTTTGCCAATTACCTTAAACCTGTGTTCTCTGGTTACTAACCCTACTGCTACTAGAAGCAGATTCTACTTAGATATCTATCAAAACCCTTCATGATTTTGAGCACTTCTATTACATTCTCCCTTTACCTTCTCTGCTTTAAGGAGTACAATCCCAACTTCTCTAGATTTTCCATGTAACTGACATCCTACAACCTTGGTACCACTCCAGTAAATCTCCTCAGCCCCCTCTCTTAGACCTTGACCCTTCCTACATTAAGGTGCCCAGAATTGGCTACAGTACTCTACCAGTGATTTATGAAGGTTTAGTATAACTTCCCTGCTTTTGTAATCTATGACTATATCAAGGATCCCTAATGCTTTTTTAATGGCCTTCTGAAATTGTCTTGTCACCTTCATGGATTTGTATATGTGCACTCCAAGGGCTCTTTGTTTCTGCGTCTCCTTTAAAATTATGTTTAGTTTATATTGCCTTTCCTATTTTTCCTACAAAAATGCATCACTTCACACATCTCTGCATTAAATTGTATCAGCCATGTGTCTGCCCATTTCACCAGCCTGTCTCTATCCTCCTGAAGTCTGTTCTTATCCTCCTCACTAGTTACTACATTTCAGAGTTTCACATCATCTGTAAACTTTGAAATTATGCCTTATATACCCAAGTCCAGGTCATTAATATGCACCAAAAACAGCAGTTGTCCTAATACCAAGCCCCGGGGATACCACAGTAGACTTCCTTCCAGTCTGAAAAACAATCCATTCACTGCTTGTGCTTTTTGTCTCTTAATCAATTTCACACTTGCATTACCACTGCCCCTTTAATCCCACAGGCTTTAATTTTGCTAACAAATCTTATTATGTGGTACTTTATGAAACATCATTTGAAAGCCTATATACACAACATCAACCCATAGCAACCCTCTCCATTACTCAATCAAGTTGGTCAAACATGATTTGCCTTTAACAAATTCATGCTGGCAGTGGCTATTAGTTATTAACCCATATTTTTTTCAAGTGACAATGAATTTTGTCTTGGATTATTGTATCTGTCTCAAAATATTGGGGGGGGGTTTTTTGTCATTCACTGCTGATGTCCAAAAGCACTGAGTTTAAGTGCTTGCAGATTGAATTCCAAATAAACCAAAAAAAGTGTCTGGTCACATTAAAACACAATAGAGCCAAGGTTAACTTGGAAAGCCTGAAGGAATTTTCAAATCTCTTCTATGGTGTTTGTATGCTGTGCCAGTAGGCTTGAGTAAGAGATGTAAACCAGACAATTTAAAAGCAAGGTTGTATAAAATGATGCAATTTAATGCAAGTATGGTGGATTGCTGAGGAAAAAGCTTTCTCTAGGATTTCAGCATCTTTCTGCTTTCCTGCAACTGTTGATAAGGAAGGCATCTCTTCGAAACATCTCAAAACACCATTTGTAATACTTTGAAGTGCAATAATGGTTGTTATAAAGGCACATTTAGCAAATGTTTTGTACTCAGCATGAATCCAAAGAACAGCCATGAAATAAATGATCAGTAAATCCATTTTTTGGTGATGCTAGTTGAGAGATGAATGTTGGCCAGTAAACCAGGAGAACGTAGCTTCTCTTCAAATAGTGCCAGTGAATATTTAACACCCACCTGAACAGGCAGTTAGAGCCTTGAATCAATGTGAATCCAAAGTATGGAACCCCAACAAAGCAACACTACTTCACTATTACACTAGAGTAGCAGATTAGACCAGAAATGACCTCTTAGGTGTATACCATGGAGGCTTAAGACTTACATATAGAGGAGAATGCTAACCTGGAAAACCCAGGGGTTTAGGTGAAGGTAAAGGCTTAAAACTGGCAAAAATGTCATCACATTGGAAAGTCGGCTTCAACCCACGAATTCTGGGTTTAGCTGGAGCACGTCAGGCTGCTTGCACGCCACCCCCTCAAGCAGGTTGTCTATTAACATATGCTAATCACACAATTAGAATGATATTTCAATTGGCTTTCAAATTTAACATGCATCAACAGGTTTCCCAGGCTTCCTGAAACATGCCAGTGAAGGTAAGGCGCGAGCACAACAGCAATTGAGGTAGCTGAATCAAACTCGAGGAAATAAATACTTAGTACTCACAGCAGTTTACCTGCTCATGGGAAAGGATTTGTTCACAGTAATTTTGCTGAGAGGTTACTTTCTACATTTTGGAGCATTTCTCAATTACATCAGGATGGGTGGCACTATGGATGCCATGGATTGGACTTCGTACGAGAATCAACATGACCAGCACCAACCTGCTGTAGCCGGACAGCAGAAAGGGGAGGTGTACAGTGGCGAACTAGAGAGGAGTGCAACTCACAGGAGGCATAACTCCAAAACAAGGTTTATAGGCAGAGGCTGAGTTTCCTTGTGATGTCTGAACAGCAGTGTCCCAGAAGGGTCAAGTTGTCACATCAGATGGTGGCAGACATTAGTGATGGCAGAAGAAGTCCTTTTCCCTGATGGTCATGCATTACCAACGGCTGTCAAAATCACCATCCCCCTCAACTTTTTTGCCTCCAGATACTTCCAGGGCTCTGCTGCAGATATATGTAGGATAGTCCAGTCATCCACATACAAATGGATAAGGCAGGTGACTGATAGATTGTTTCCCAGAGCCAACTATTTGTCAACTTTGCCTGTGATGATACCAGTCAGAATGAGCAGTAGCTCGAATTTGCAGCTCGAGAGGGCTTTCTACAGGTGCGGGACATGGCGATCTGAACACCCCTAGATCAACCAGGAGTATTCGTCAACTACAAGGCTTCTAATCCATCAACGTCCAGCTGGTGTATAACCATAAAAAGATATTTCTGCAGGTGTGTGGGTATTCCCAGGGAGCTGCCGTGATGTTTTTGTCCTGCGGCAGTTCAAGCTCTCTGATGTCTTCAGAAATGTGAAAAAACTTAAGGATGGCTGCGCGAAGACAAGGAATACTGACTTCAAATTTGATTCATGATACCTCTCAGAAACCTAAACAATGAAACTCAACAGTGCTACAATGAATGTCGTATGACCACCAATTGGTGCCATACGATGGAACAAGCTATTAGTATGCTGAGATAAAAACAAGAAATGCTGGAATCACTCAGCAGGTCTGGCAGCATCTGTGGAAAGAGAAGCAGAGTTAACGTTTCAGGTCAGTGACCCGATGAAGGGTCACTGACCCGAAACGTTAACTCTGCTTCTCTTTCCACAGATGCTGCCAGACCTGCTGAGTGATTCCAGCATTTCTTGTTTTTATTTCAGATTTCCAGCATCCACAGTATTTTGCTTTTATTTTAGTATGCTGAGGATATGCTTAACATGCCCAGACAGATCTGGAGGCTCCCTTCAGTACACACTAGCCAGGTCTTCAGAATGGTCATGGTTGTGCTCTGCACAACATTGCACAGCAACAAGGTTTGTACCTTTAAGAGGAACAAGGAAAAGCTCAGATCCTCCTCGGATAATTCAGAGGGAGGGCAGGACAAGGACAAGGAGGAGGACAGTGCTGAGGGCTGCTCACACTGCTGTCCAGATACCAGGGATGCCCTTATTAATGCAAGGTTCACTGAGGTTGCACCATGACCCATGTCACAAGCATGCGCATTGGTCACTCATCCCAACACCCATCTCCCCCACTGATGGCACTGATACAAAGCAGTCCTGCAAATAACCAATCACCCCTTGAACATCTCCCCATTGGTCCCTATCAACTAATGTCTTCCCATTGATCAGCAAACAAGTTAAAAGGCGACTTGCCACCCAGCACCCAAGAATAACAAGATGGGAAAGCCATGAAAAATAATAATGTTTTTGTGGCCTAATTAAATCAGAGAAACTGAACAACAGACATGTTCTCATACACCCTTTTGTAATACAGTCCGAGGGAAATAGAAAAGCAGATATTGAGGCAAATCTCAGAGAAGTGCAAGAACAATAGGGCAGTAAAAGTAGGGGAGTTTAACTACCCCAATATTAACTGGGATAGTTTTAGTGTGAAAGGAATTGAGGGAGCAAAATTCTTGAGAATTCAGGAGAACGTTTTGGCCAGTATGTAGCAAGTCAGTCAACATGATCGAATTCAAGGTAGCGTTTGAAAGTGAAAAGCACGAATCAGCTACTAGAATTTTAGACTTGGGTAAGGCTGACTTTACCAGGATGAGACAGAGACTGTCCACGGTAAACTGGGTAGACCTGTTACTGGGTCAAACGACTGAAGAACAGTGGAGAATATTTAAAGAAACATTTAACGAAATACAGAGTGAGTATATACCCGTGAGAGGAAAAAGCTCCACTTCGCAGAAAAAACAGCCATGGACAACTAAAGATTAGGGATAGCATAAAACAAAAAGAAATGGCTTACAAAAATACAAAACGCAGCACAGATCTGGCCAAATGGGATCGATATAAAGACCAGCAAAGGGTCACAAAGCAGCTTATAAGAGCTACTAAAAGAGATTATGAAAGGAAACTTCCAAGGGACATCAAAATCAATAAGAAGAAATGTTATCGCTACATAAAGGGAAAATGGGTGGTCAAGAGCAATGAAGGCCCACTAAAAGCTGAAACTGGAGATATTGTCATTGATAATGGGGAAATGGCAGACATGTTGAACAATTACTTTGCCTCAGTATTTACAGTTGAAAAGGAGGACAACTTGCCGGAAGTCCCAGAAAAATTAATAGCCGATAGGGGACAGGGACTTAATACAATTAACGTAAGTAAGTAACGTAAGGACCTGACAGTTTCCATCCGAGGGTGTTAAAGGAAGTAGGGGAGCACATTGTAGATGCCCTAACTATAGTCTTTCAGAGTTCCCTAGATTCAGGAGTGGTCCCTCTGGATTGGAAAGTTGCACGTTACTCCACTTTTTAAGAAGGGTGAAAGGGGGAACCAAGGAAATTAGACCAGTTAGCCTGACATCTGTGGTGGGCAAGTTGCTGGAGTCTATAATCAAGGACCGGTGGCTGAACACCGAGAAACATTTCAGTTAATCAGGGACAGTCAGCATGGATTCATGACGGGAAGGTCATGCCTGACAAATCTCATTGAATTTTTTGATGAGGTGACTAAGGTAGTGGACAAGGGAGTGTCTATGGATGTTATTTATATGGACTTCCAGAAGGCATTTGATAAAATCCCACATAAGAGACTGCTAACTAAGGTAGAAGCCCATGGAGTTGAGGGCAAATTATTGACGTGGTTAGAAAGTTGGTTGAGTGGTAGGCGACAGAGAGTGGGGATAATGGGTAAGTACTCCGATTGGCAGGATGTAACTAGTGGTGTCCCGCAGGGATCTGTGTTAGGGGCCTCAATTGTTCACATTATTCATTAACGACTTGGATGATGGCATAGTAAGTCATATATCCAAATTTGCTGATGATACAAAGTTAGGCAGCATTGTAGACAGTCTAGATGATAGCATAAAATTGCAAAAAGATATTGACAGACTAGGTGAGTGGGCAAAACTGTGGCAGATGGATTTCAATGAGGGCAAGTGTGAGGTTATCCATTTTGGACCAAAAAAGGATAGAGCAGGGTACTTTCTAAATGGGAAGCAGTTAAGTACAGTGGATGTCCAAAGAGACTTGGGGGTTCAGGTGCATAGATCTTTAAAATGCCACGAGCAAGTGCAGAAAATAATCAAAAAGGCTAATGGAATGCTAGCCTTTATATCTATAGGATTGGAGTATAAAGACACAGAGGTTATGCTGCAGCTGTACAAAACCCTGGTTAGACCCCACTTGGAGTAGTGTGAGCAGTTCTGGGCACCAAACCTTAGGAAGGATATATTGACCTTGGTGGGAGTGCAACGTAGGTTTACAAGAATGATACCTGGACTACAGGGGTTAGTTATGAGGAGAGATTACACAAATTAGGCCTGTTTTCGCTAGAATTTAGAAGGTTAAGGGGGTGATCTGATCGAAGTCTTCAAGATATTAACAGGAAAAGACAGGCTCGATAAAGATAAACTATTTCCACTGATTGGAGATTCTAAAACTTGGAGGCATAGTCTAAAAATTAGGACCAGACCGTTCAGGAGAGATGTTAGGAAGCACTTCTTCACGCAAAGGGTGGTAGAGGTTTGGAACTCTCTCCCACAAACAGCAGTTGAAGCTAGAACAGTTGTTAACTTTAAATCTGAGATAGATAGATTTCTGTTAAGCAAAGATATTAAGAGATATGGGCCAAAGGCAGGTATATGGAGTTAGGCCGCAGATTGAATGGTGGGACAGGCTCAAGGGACTGAATGGCCTACTCCTGTTCCTATCTTCCTATGTTCCTAAGTCCAACAAGAGAGGGCGCAGTTTTAGATTTATTTTTAGGAAATGAAGATGGGCAGGTGGAAGGAGTGGTAGTGGGAGAGCATTTTGGTGGTAGTGATCATAATTCAGTCAGTTTTAACATAATTATGGAAAAGGACGGAGATAGAACAGAAGTTAGAGTTCTCAATTGGGGCAGGCCAATTTTACTAAGCTGAGGAGTGATTAAGCGAAATTGGACTAGAAACAGCTACTTGAAGGTAAATCAATCTCAGATCTGTGGGAGGCATTCAAAGGGGAGATTCAAGTGGTTCAGAATAAACATGTTCCAACAAAGAAAAAGGGTGGGAGAGCCAAATCTAGAGCCCCATGGACGTCAAGGAGCTTACAAGGTAAGATAAGGCAGAAAAGGAAAGCTTATGTCCGACACCGAGCACTCAATACTACAGAAATCCGAGATGAGTATAGAAAGTGGAGGGGTGAAATCAAAAAGGAAATTAGGAAAGCTGAGAGAGGGCATGAAAGAGTATTGGCAAGCAAAATCAAGGTGAACCCAAAGATGTTTTATCAATACATTAAGAGTAAGAGGATAACTAAGGAGAGAGTAGGGCCCATAAAAGTCCAAAAAGGTAACCTGTGTGTAAGGGCGGAAGATGTTGGTGTTGTTCTTACTGAATACCTTGCGTCTGTTTTCCGAATGTGGGGGATGATGCAGATATTATAGTTAAGCAAGAGGGGTGTGAAGTATTGGATGTGATAAACATAGGGAGAGAGGAAGTATTATTGGGATTAGCGTCCTTGAAAGTTGATAAATCACCAGGCCCAGATGAAATGTATCCCAGGCTGTTAAAAGAAGCAAGAGAGGAAATAGCGGAAGGTCTGACCATCATTTTACAGTCCCCACTGGATACTTGTGTGGTGCCGGAGGATTGGAGAATTGCTAGCGTTATACCTCTGTTTATAAAGGGAGCAAGGGATAGATCGAATAATTACAGGCCAGTCAGTCTAACCTCAATAGTGGGAAAACTATAGGAATCAATTCTGAGAGACAGGATAAACAGTCACTTAGAAAGGTACAGGTTAATCAAGGATAGTTAGCGTGGATTTGTTAAGGGAAGATCTTGTCTGACCAACTTGATCGAATTTTTTGAAGAATTAACAAGGAAGATAGATGAGGGTAGTGCAGTTGATTTTAGCAAGACTTTTGACAAGGTCCACATGGCAGACTGGTTAAAAAAAACTCCCATGGGATCCAGGGAAATGCAGCAAGATGGATACAATGTTGGAGATAACGAGGAGGATAGCTGTAGGCTGCAGGAAGATATTGATGGTCTGGTCAGATGGGCAGAAAACTGGAAAATGGAATTCAATCCGAAGAAGTGTGAGGTGTTGCATTTGGGGAGGTCAAACAAGGCAAAGGAATATGCGATTAATGGGAAAATACTGAGAAGTGTGGATGAAGTAAGGGACCTTGGAGTGAATGTCCACAGATCCCTGAAGGTAGCAGGACAGGTCGATAAGGTGGTTAAGAAGGCATATGGAATCCTTTCCTTTATTAGCTGAGGTTCAGAATATAAGAGCAGGGAGGTTATGCTGGAACTGTATAAACCATTGGTTAGGCCACAATTTGAGTACTGTGTGCAGTTCTGGTCACTTCATTACAGAAAGGATGTAATTGCACTAGAAAGGGTACAGGGGAGATTTACAAGGATGTCGCCAGGACTGGAAAAATGCAGCTACGGGGAAATATTGGATAGATTGGGGTTGTTCTCCTTGAAACAGAGAAGGCTGAGGGGAGATCTGCTTGAAATGTACAAAATTTTGAGGGGCCTGGATAGAGTGGAGGTGAAGGGCCTATTTACCTTAGCAAAGAGGTCAGTGACTAGGGGCCATAGATTTAAAGTGATTAGTAGAAGGATTAGAGGGGAGATGAGGAAATATCTTTTCACCCAGAGGGTGGTGATGGTCTGGAACTCACTGCCTGAAAGGATAATTGAGGCAGAAACTTTCAGCTCATTCAAAAGGAGTCTGGATATGCACCTCAAGTGCCGTAATCTGCAGGGCTATGGACCAAATGCTGGAAGGTGGGATTAAAATGGCTGGATCGTTTCCCGGCCAGCACAGACACCAGAGGCCAAGTGGCCTCTTTCTGTGCCTAAACTTGCTATGATTTTTATGATTCTATGAATACAAAGCCTTGCTCTTCCTTTTTCTCCTACTTCTGTGGCTTGAGAAGAGGCAGGCCGCTCAAATCCCTGCTCTGACTACGAAGATGCTCTTGGCCAATGTCCTCTGGTTTTGGAGATCATGAGGGCTTTGCCAAAGAATACTCCACCTGCACCTGTGCAGGGGCAGACTCAGCCATTGGAGACGAGGGAGCATATGGACTACTGACCAAGTGGGGGTCAATGTGTGACAAGTGGAAGCACTTTGAGTGGAATTCCCACTTGTATATTCCCGTTTGCTATCATCCCTCTCGATGTCCAGCCATATTTCACTGCTACCATTGTGGTGGATAGCGCTTTAATGCTGATCAATGCAGCACTGTAAGGCCAAGGGTAAGGTAGAATCATAGAAATCATAGAATGTTTAAAGCACAGAAAGAGGCCACTTGGCCCATCGTGTTTGTGCCAACCGGAAAATGATCCACCTATTGTAATCCCACCTTCCAGCATTTGGTCCGCAGCCCTGCAGTTTACGGCACTTGAGGTGCATATCCAGACTCCTTTTGAATGAGTTGAGGGTCTCTGCCTCAACTACCCTTTCAGGCAGTGAGTTCCAGACCCTCACCACCCTCTGGGTGAAAAGATTTGTCCTCATCTCCCCTCTAATTTTTCTACCAATCACTTTAAAATCTATGCCCCCTCATGAGTGACCTCTCTTCTAAGGTGAATAGGCCCTTCACCTCCACTCTATGCAGGCCCCTCAAAATTTTGTACATTTCAATCAGATATCCCATCAGCCTTCTCTGTTCCAAGGAGAACAACCCCAGCCTACCCAATCTTTCCTCATAGCTGCATTTTTCAAGTCCTGGCAACATCCTCGTAAATTTCATCTGTACCTTCTCTAGTGCAATTACATCCTTTCTGTAATGAGGTGACCAGAACTGCACACAGTACACAAGTTGTGGCCTGACCAATGGGTTATACAGTTATACAGTTCTAGCATAACCTCCCTGCTCTTGTATTCTATACCTCGGCTAATGAAGGAAAGGATTCCATATGCCTTCTTAACCACCTTATCGACCTGTCCTGCTACCTTCAGGGATCTGTGTCCCTTACTTCCTCTACACTTCTCAGTATTTTCCCATTAATCGTGTATTCCTTTGCCTTGTTTGACCTCCCCAAATGCATCACCTTACACTTCTCCAGGTTGAATTCCATTTGCCACTTTTCTGCCCATCTGACCAGACCATCAATATCTTCCCTCAGCCTATTGCTATCCTCCTTGCTGTCTACCACACGGCCAATGTTTGTGTCGTCTGCAAAATTATTGATCATGCCCCCTACATTTATGTCCAAATCGTTAATATATACCACAAAAAGCAGGGGACCCTGTACTGAGCCCTGCGGAACACCACTGGAAACAGCCCTCCAGTTGCTAAAATAGCCATCAACAATTACCCTTTATTTCCTGCCACTGGGCCAATTTTGTATCCACCTTGCTGCAATTCCCTGGATCCCATTTAATTTTTTAACCAGTCTTCCATGTGGGACCTTGTCAAAGGCCTTGCTAAAATCCATGTAGATCACATCAACTGCACTACTCTCATCTATCTTCCTTGTTGCTTCTTCAAAAAATTCAATCAAGTTGGTCAAACAAGATCTTCCCTTAACAAATCCATGTTAACTATCCTTGATTAACCTGTGCCTTTCTAAGTGACAGCTTATCCTGTCTCTCAGAATAGATTCCAATAATTTGCCCACTACTGAGGTTAGACTGACTAGCCTGTAATTATTCAGTCTATCCTTTGCTCCCTTTTTAAACAGAGGTACAACGTTAGCATCTCTCCAATTCTCCAGCACCACACCTGTATCCAGTGAGGACTGGAAAATGCTGTTTCCTCTTTTGCTTCTTTTAACAGCCTGGGATACATTTCATCTGGCCCTGGTGATTTATCAACTTTCAAGGATGCTAATCCCATTAATAATTCCTCTCTCCCCATATTTATCACATCTAATACTTCACACTCCTCCTCCTTAACTACAATATCTGCATCGTCCCCCTCTTTTGTGAAGACAAACGCAAGATATTCATTAAGAACCATACCAACATCTTCTGCTCCTACACATAGGTTACCTTTTTGGTCTTTTATGGGCCCTACTCTCTCCTTAGTTAACCTCTTACTCTTAATGTATTGATAAAACATCTTTGGGTTCACCTTGATTTTGCTTTCCAATATTCTTTCATGCCCTCTCTTTGCTTTACTAGTTTCCTTTTTGATTTAGCCCCTCCACTTTCTATACTCATCTCGGCTTTCTGTAGTATTGAGTTCTTGGTGTCGGACATAAGCTTTCCTTTTCTGCCTTATCTTACCCTATAGGCTCCTTGACATCCATGGGGCTCTAGATTTGGCTCTCCCACCCTTTTTCTTTGTTGGAACATGTTTACCCTGAACCCCTTGAATCTCCCCTTTGAATGCCTCCCACTGTTCTGACACTGATTTACCTTCAAGTAGCTGTTTCCAATCCACTTACACTAAATCACTCCTCAGTTTAGTAAAATTGGCCTTGCCCCAATTGAGAATTCTAACTCCTGTTCTATCTGTGTCCTTTTCCATAATTATGTTAAAACTGACTGAATTATGATCACTACCACCAAAATGCTCTCCCGCTGCCACTCCTTCCACCTGTCCATCTTCATTTCCTAAGACTAAGTCTAAAATTACGCCCTCTCTTGTTGGACTTGCTACATACTGGGCAAAAAAGTTCTCCTGAATGCACCTCAAGAATTCTGCTCCCTCAGTTCCTTTCACACTAAAACTATCCCAGTTAATATTGGGGTAGTTAAAATCCCCTACTATTACTGCCCTGTTGTTATTGCACTTCTCAGAGTTTTGCCTACATATCTGCTCTTCTATCTCCCTCTGATTGTTTGGGGGTCTATTGTATGCTTCCAGCAGTGTGATTGCCCATTTTCTGTTCCTTGGCTCGATCCATTTGGCCTCATTTGATGAACCTTCCAACATTATCATCCCTCCTCACAGCTGTAATAGTTTCCTTGACCAAAATTGCCACATCCCCTCCTTTCTTATCCCCCTCCCTATCGCATCTGAAAACCCTATAACCAGGGCCATTCCTGTCCCTCTTTAAGCCATGTTTTTGTCATCCTATTTAAGATGGCAGGCATGTTGGCATCCAGAATCTGCACAGCCATGGTTAAGGTATGCATGGATTCCGCTGATAGTGTTCTACTCCATTAAGCCAGGCAGTGAAGGATAGAACTGGAGCCTAATCTTTGCACACTTTTATAAGCTTTTATTTACAGAGATACACATTACAAACATGTACCTCCTCACATAACCACCACAGTTTTAGTCTGTTCCTATTTATAGGAGCACAGGTGAATCCCAGTTAATGCTCAGCACCTACATACAATTAAACACACAATTAATATACAATTAACAGCACGTTTGATTTACCATGGAGCTGGCCACTCGATCCATTCAAAAACGCATCATTGCAATGCCCTGTGATATCAAGGCACTCATATTTGAGGCAGATTCTTCTATTCTCTTTGTAGCCATGGTCAGTGTGCTGTCAGTGCATCAAACATTGTCTGTTGCTATTTAATGATTATCCTTTTCATCAATGGCCCCCAGGGTACAGCATATGTTCAGCTGAGCAGAGCTTGGAGACGGCTGCACCCTCTATCATGGACTCTCCACTGCTATCCCTGCCACCACTGTCTGCTCATGCTCACTTCTGAAGTGTGAGTCACCAGGTGAAAACCCAACCATGTGACTAACTGCTCCCACTGAAGTGTGAGTATCTGAGCTCTTATGTGGTAGGCATGAGTCCCGAGAAGGTGCACCCTCAGAAGGACTGAGCTTTACTGAGAAATCAGTGGCAGCAACCTCCACTAACTTCTGCTGCCTGCGTGAAGGCCCTGTCGGAGATAAAGGATATGTATTAGTCCTAGCAAGGTACAAAGATGTTGCAAGTTATCATTATGAGGATGATCATATTTCACAAATTGTTGAAATCAAGTCAACACGATTGAGTGGTATATGACATATGGGTCACTATTAATTATTTGTGTCACAAGGTATCTGAGGTATCTGGGAACTCCCTGTTTCCCCATCTTTGGCAGCCAGGTCTGATCTCCAACAACTCTTCCTCTGCCCTTATAAATTGGGAAATGTGTGGAGAGCCACCTCCAGTTCTGGCCCTGTCTCTTATGTTCTGTGCTCTCTTCTCACGCAATGAGTTATTATAATGGGCTGTGTTCACCAAATGGATGGTGTACGTTTGGTGAGGATGACTGACGGAGAGGCATGAAATTGCACAAGGATGAAAGTGAGTGGGAATGGTGAATGGTTAGATAGGGATGTGAGGAAGTGCATATAAAGAGAAGGATGGGTGGGTGTGAGGAGTGATGTGTGGAAGTAGGCTAGAGAAGGCAGAGTGAGGGATTGGGGTAATGTACACAGGTGGATGTAGGTGAATGTGCCACTGTATTCACCTTTCTTGACCTGTTTCAGTCATTAAAGTGCTTCATACACTGAATATATGAACATGGCACTATACTCCTGCTGTTGACCTCTGCCACCTCCAATCATACCTTCTTGATATCTGTAGAAGGTTTATTCCTGATGCTGGGGAAGAGTTTCCCTCTCTGACTCCTCACTGCTCCCAGCAACACATCAAGGGAGGCAGTGTTAAAGTAGGGTGAAACCTTTGAGCGTCTGGATTCCATACTGAAACTGCTCTGAAACTACTCCCTGTGTTGCTTTCAACTCCAAGCTCTTGCAAATTCAAAATAAAAACAGAAGATGCTGGAAATACTCAGCAAGTCAGGCAGCATCTGCCGAGAAAGAAACAGAGTTAACATTTCAGGTCAATAACCTTTTGTCAGAACCCAGTAGACAAACTCTTTCAAATGTTTTTGCTGTTTGCCTCCATTATAAAGGGGAAGCCAACATAACAAACTAGGGTCAAGCTTCAGTCAACTGTATTCTCCTGACTATGCTTGGGAGTAGATGTAAAATGTCAAGCCAGACTATAAGACAATGCTCATGGGAGCAAGAATGCCAAACCAATCTTCTGTCTGTAGAATTCTTTTTTGTTTGTTTATAGGATGTGTGCATCATGGGCATCACTAGCAAAGGCCAACATTTATTGCCTATCCCCAATTGCCCTTGAGAACGTGGTGGTGAGCCTCCTTCTTGAATTGCTCCAGTCCATGCGGTCTAGGTACATCCAAGTTCTGTTATAGAGGGAGTTCCAGGATTTCGACCATGCAAAAGTGAAAGAACGGTGATATATTTTCAACTCAGGATGACTTGGAGAGGAAGTTGCAGGTGATGATGTTCCATGTGTCTGTGGCTGTTGTTCTTCTAGGTGATAGAGATCACGGGTTTGGATGGTGCTGTCAAAGGAGCCTTGGCAAGTTGCTGCAGAGCATCTTGTAGATAGTACACAACTCAGCCACAGTGCACAGATGGTTGAAGGAGTGAATGTTTAAGGTGGTGGATGGGGTGCCAGTAAAGTGGGCTGCTTTGTCCTGGATGGCATCAAGCTTTCTGACTGTTGTTGGAGCTGCACACATCCAGGCAAGTGGGGAGAATACCATCACAATCGTGACTTGAGCCTTGTAGATGGTGGACAGACTTTGGAGAGTAAGGAGGTGAGATAATCACCTCAGAATTCTCATCCTCTGACTGCTCTTGTAGCCACAGTATTTATGTGGCTGTTCCAATAAGTTTCTCATCAATGGTAAGCCCCAGATGTTGATAGTGGTGGTTCAGTGATTGTAATGCCATTAAATGGCAAGGGGAGATGGTTAGAGACTCTCTTGTTGGAGATGGTCATTACCTGACACTTGTGTGACATGAATATTACATGCCACTTATTAGGCCAAGCTTGAATGTTATCCAGGTCTTGCTGCATGTGGGCATGGACTGCTTCATTATCTGTAGAGTTACGAATGGAACTGAACACTGTGCAATCATCAGCAAACATCCCCACTTCTGACATTATGATGGAGGGAGCATCATTGATGAAGCAGCTGAAGATGGTTGGGCCTAGTACACTGCCCTGAGGAACTCCTGCAGCGATGTCCTTGGGCAGAGATGATGGGCCTCCAACAACCACAACCGGCTTCCTTATTACTGGGTATGATTCCAACTAGTGGATAGTTTTCCCTCTGACTTCAATTTTACTAAGGCTGCTTGATGCCACTGTCGGTCAAATGTGGTGTCAATGGCACAGTCTCACCTTACCTCTTGAATTCAGCTCTTTTGTCCATGTTTGGACCAAGGCTATAATATGGTCTGGAGCCGAGTGTTCCTGGCTGAATCCAAACAGAGCATCGGTAAGCAGACTATTGCTGAGTAATTACCCCTTGATTGCACTATTGATGACACCTTCCATCACTGTGCTGATGACTGAGAGTAGACAGATGGGGTGGTAATTGGCCAGATCAGATTTGTCCTGCTTTTTGTGGACAGGACACACCTGGGCATTTTTCCACATTGTCGGTGTTGTCACTATACTGGAACAGCTTGGCTAGGGGCACAGCTAGTTCTGGAGCACGTCTTCAGCAATACAGCTGGGCTGTTTTCTGGGCCCATAGCCATTTCTGTATCTAGTGCGCTTAGCTGTTTATTGATATCAAATTGGCTTAAGACTGGCATCTCTGATACTGGGGACCTCAGGAGGAGGCCAAGATGGATCATCCACTCAGCACTTCTGGCTGAAGATGGTTGCAAATGCTTCAGCCTTGTCTTTTGTACTGAGGTACTGGGCTCCCCCATCATTGAGGATGGGGATACTTGTTGAGCTTCCTCCTCCCCTTACTTGCTTATTCTTACTGCATTGTCCAAAGTGATTACTCAACCCATTTGGGATTGGTTTATCAATACAGCATGCTTTCACTGGTACCCAAAATGGCCATCACCTATTTGGCTCTAATAATCCTCTGTTACTAAGCAAGAGAATAACCTTCTGACACTTTGTGAGCTAACATATGAAGAACAGCTACTTGGGGCAGGTTGGCAGGGTCCTGGGGAACCTCCAGTAAATGGTCAGGACCTTCAATAGAGGAGTAGAGAAAATTGTGGATAAAAACAATCTTGGAATGTATAAGTTGTAGACGAATATTAGGGAAAAGGAATATATAAAAATAAATGTTCCAGTCTGATGTAATTCCAGCTTTAATATGCCTTTCCACATCACTCTGTCAAACAGGAAGAACACTATTTAAATATCTGTTACATTGGTAAGGTAGCAATGTATTGCTGGATGTAAGTGTTGGCAATTCAGTCTGTCTGAGGTCATTGAAAACATGAGAAAGAACAAGTCTTACCTTTAGAGAGTTACAATTACATTTTGTTCAGTTAATTTGGAAAATACTAGCACATCTGTTTTCCTTCCATTTCAGGCTCCTATGAGATTTGTTAGACATTCAGAGTAGATATCAACAACAAGCTATCAACATTTCTCATTGAATCAGGTTCCGCTGCTCATTAATTATATTTTTTGCCGCTTCCTCAAAGGCTCATCAGGAAAATGCACCGTTCCATGTTGTACCAAGTCAAGCAGAGCAAGAAGGCTCCTCATTCTGTCTTTCCTGTACTGAGTTAGTTGATCTCACCCAAGATAACAAAATTGGTCTCAGCACTACGAGGGTAGAGAGAAGTGAAAAAGAACATCCAGGGTCCCTAGTGCTGTCATGATCTAGTGACTTCTACTGGAAAATGCACGTGCACACATTGGATGAGAGCAGGATCAAGATAAATTATGATGGCCTTCAGTCAAGTCGGCTGCCGAAACTCACTACTTAGACTTGCACATTAAGATTGGCCACTATGTGAGGTACTGAAGAGTAGCCAGCTCCTGTGGAACCCATGCTCAGCAAAGCTGGTACCTTCAAAAGAGAAGGAGAAAGGAGAGAATTAGTTGAGAAAAAATTGGTAAGGAAACATTACTTTTTTAAACAAACTAACAAATGGAAGTCCTGCCTGAGAATCCTGGTTAAACTGTGGCATAGCGTAGTGGTTATGATACTGGGATAACAATCCATCTGTCATGTGTTCAGATCCCACCACAGTAAGTTGTGCTTATATCTCATTTGTGAGTTGATATCGGAGAAAAAAATGACCATGAAAACTATTAGATTGCTGTAAAAACTCAGCTGGTTCAATAATATCCTTCAGGAAAGGTAACCTATCACCCTTACTCAGTCTGACCCACAAATGACTCCAGTACCACATGGCATCACCAACATCATGGAAACAATGAATAAAAAAACAAGTTGTGTGTTCTGGAGCCAGGGCATGAATAAGATAATTTCACTATCATCAGCTTAAGCTCTTTTCATAATTTGATAAAGTAACATTGAAAAGAAAAGGAGAGAAGATCAGGATTTAGCAGTTAGGGTCATAATATTTGAGGTTTCAATGTCTTTAGATTGTTGAAGGAGGAAGGGAAGATTGAGGGGGTAAGAAATTCCATGGTTTTGAGGTCCTGGAAATGAATGAGTTAGAGTAGGAGATGGTTGATGAGTGTTGATTTCAACACAATGATGATGCAAGGAGGATGAGGCTGTATGTAGGAGAGGACAGTTGGGTCATTGGAGGATGAAGAGATGAAAGTTCAAAGGAGCAGTATCATAATGAAACGAAAACAGAAAATGCTGAGAAATACTCAGCAGGTCAGACAACATCTGTGCAGAGAACAAATGAGTTAATATTTCTGTGTGGACCCTTTATCAAAGCTGGAGGAAAGATGAACAGTAATTGAAAAATAAACAGGACAAAGGGAATGTAGAGGCCAGAAAAATACACGTGCACAAACTAGAAAAGAAATAGAATAACTTGTGAAATGGGAAATGACTAAAATGATATTAGTGTGAGACAATAACATAATGAAAGAAGTCAAAGAAATAAGGACATTTACGAGACAAAGAGAATGTATGAAAAGCTGTCAGATTTGGGAAATGAGGCAGATAGAAATGGATGCATGAAACACTAAGAAAGTTGAGCAGGTTCCAGCCGTCCAGGAGCTTAGGAGCAGAAAAACGCAGGTCGATATCAACAGTGCAGACCAGCCCACCAGCACTGTGCCAATAGAGGGACCTCACCCAAATACCAACCCATCCCTCCCTAACTGCATCCTGACAAACCAGCACGTCCATCCAACATTGTTAGCATTTCTTTCCAAAGGGAAACACAGCCAATGCCTGAAGTTAAGGCCAGAGGGCTTTTTTTATTCATCCATGGGATGTGAGCATTGTTGCAAGGCCAGCATTTGTTACTCATCTCTAATTGCCCTTGAGAAGGTGGTGGTGTGCTGCCTTCTTGCACTGAACATCTGGTGTAGGTACACCCACAGTGCTGTTAGGAAGGGAGTTTCAGACTTTTGATTCAGCTACAGTGAAGGAATTCTGATATAGTTCCAAGTTCAGGATGGTGTGTGACTTGGAGGGGAACCTGCAGGTGGTGGTTTTTCCATGCATGTGCTGCCCTTGTGCTTCTAGGTGGTAGAAGTCACGGATTTGGAAGGTGCTGTCAAAGGTGGCATGGCGAATTGCTGCAGTGCATCTGCATCAGTGGTGGAGGCAGTGAATGTTTAAGGTGGTGGATGGGGTGCCAGTCAAGTGGGCTATTTGTCCTGGATGCTATTGTGCTTTTTGTGTGTTGTTGGAGCTGCACTCATCCAGGCAAATGGAGACTATTCCATCATACTCCTAATTTGCACCTTGTAGATGGTGGACAGAAGTTGAGTTACTTGCCACAGAATTCCCAGCCGTTGATGTGCTCTTGAATTTATTTGGCCGATCCAGTTAAGTTTTGGGTCAATGGTAAACCACCCCCCACCCCCCCTCCCCAGGATGTTAATGGTGGGGGAATTCAGCGATGGTAATGCCATTGAACATCAAGGGGAGATGGTTAGATTCTCTCTTGTTGGAGATCGTCATTGCCTGGCACTTGTGTGGCACGAATGTTTCCCCACTGCGAGTAATGAATACAGTATATCTGATTAGAGGAAGTACATATAAAGTGCTGTATCACCCAGCATGAACATTTGACTCCTGGATAATGGTGGAGCAGGAGATAAAAGGGCAAGTTTTGCATCTCCTGTGCTTGCATACAAAGGTGCCGGGGAATGGAAGAGTGAACCAAGGTACTATTGAAAGAATTGTCCCTTTGGAAAATGGAGAAGGATAGGAAAGATCACAGTGACATTGCTAAAATAGAGAGAAAAACAAGAATGGTTCTGACAGATTAGAAGTAGAGGTGAGAGGGACAAGATATCAGAAACAAGTTGTTTCTTGCTTAATATTGCACTCATTACTCTAATTTAATTTCCCTATTCCATTTTATGAGGATATGATTTAGTAACGTGCCTGACCACCCTCTGATAACTGCAAAGTATTGAGGTTTTTTTCAACATTAGGCTGTACAATTTCACTGAAGATGATGCTGCAGAATAAACCCATCTGTTCCAGAGCAGGAAGCGGTTCACAGCCAAGTGAAATAAATAGTACTCACATTGTGTGTATGCGCTCAAACAAAACTGACAGTTATGATTCCTTCATTGTTCCCACAAACAATCTTGTCCCAGACGGGTCTAATTCATGATTGATTCTGACATGCAGTCCCAAATAAATCATTTTTTGTTAATAAATAGAACCTAGACCAGGTTAAGTAAATACCAAATGACTAGAAATGAACAGAGAGGATGGTGTTGGGCTCAGTCACTTCCCCAAATCTCTTGACATGTTTAGTTCCCCTAAACACAAGAGGGTTGAAATTCTTGTATGCTCTATTTTAATGATTTTATTAATATAACACACAATGCAATGAACCAATACACTGAAAATAAAGCATAGGAGAACTTCTTATCCCCAAGAAACAGAAGAACCTTTATACTGGGTCATGAGACTATAAGGGAACACAAGTATATCCCTTTGAGGCTGTTTTATTTTGTTAACTGTGGCAGCTCTGTATCTCCTTAATCCTAATTCCATGTCTTTTCTTCTTAATGCCTTTGTTTCTCAAGTATCTTTCTCCTTTTTAAACACCTCAGTTGATTCTGAATCTGTGGCCTTCACAGCATTATGTTTCACATTCTCTAACTATTTGTATGAATCAGTGTTTCCTGAATATACTTTTGATCAGCTTAGCTCAAATTCTAAGATTCTCTGCCCTTTTTCTGGATTTCCCTTCAAAAGGGAAGAGTCATTCCAGTCCTATCCTGCCAATTCTCTTCATTATTTTAAACACTTTGATTAGATCATCCCATAGTCTCAATATCTCCAGGGAATATAAATTTACTATCATAGTTAACTTTCAAATTTAGCTTCATCCCAGGTATCATCTGATTCAAAGAAATCTCCATCAAATTCTCAAAAACATAAGTTGAGGCTAAGAAGATTAACTCCAACAAAAAGAGCTGATAAATACTTGTTTGAGAATGGAATTAAGTTTTTCAGGATCTAAATATTATCCTAATAGAACCTGTTTACTTGTTCTATAGATTTTGGGACAGTCTTGCTTCCTATTAGTATTCCTTTGGTTTCTCTCGATGACTACAACAGAAAATGGTCCCTCTGCTCCTCTACACTTCTCAGTATCCTACCATTTATTGTGTGTACGCTTACCTTGTTAGCCTTCTACTAATGCATTACCTCACACTTTTCCAGATTGAACTCCATTTGCCACTATTCTGCCCACCTAACTAGTCCATTGATATCTTCCTGCAGTCTATAGCTTTCTTCTTCATTATCAACCACACGGCCAATTTTTTTATCATCTGCAAACGTCTCACCACAATAAGCAAGAGATTTAGCACTGAGCCCTGTGGAACCCCACTGGAATCAGACTTCCAGTCACAAAAACACCCATAGATCATTACCCTTTTCTTCCTACTTCTGAGCCAATTTTGGATCCAACTTACCACTTTGCCTTGGATACCATGGCCTTTTACTTTCGTAACCAGTGTGTCATGTGGAACCTTATCAAAAGTGTTGCTAAAATCCATATAGACATCAAATTCAATCATATTAGTCAGACACAACCTTCCTTAACAAATCCGTGTTGATTGTCTTTGATTAATCCATGTCTTTCTAAATCAAGATTCATCCTGTCCCTCAGAATTTTTTCCATTCATTTTCCCACCAACGAGGTTAGGCTGACTTGCCTATCCCTTTCTCCCTTTTTAAACAATGGTACAATGTTAGATGTCCTCCTGTCCTCTGGCATCACCACACCTGTAGCCAGAGAGGATTGGAAAATGATGGTCAGAGCCTCCACTATTTCTTCTCTTAACTGCGTAGGATAGATTTAGTTCGGGCCTGGGGATTTATCCACTTTCAAACTTTTAATCCCCTTAATATTTCCTCTTTCGCTATGTTAATTTCAACTAATATTTCACACTCCTCCTCCCTGATTGCAATGTCTGTATCAGCCCTCTCTTTTGTGAAAACAGATGCAAAGTATTCTGCAGCAGGATACCAACGTCCTCCACCTCCACACACAGGTTACCCTTATGGTCCTTAATAGGCCCTACTCTTTCTTCAGTTATCCTCTTGCTTGTTATGTATTTATAAACAAATCTTTGGATTTTTCTTGATTTTACTTGCCAATATCTTTTCATACCTTCTCTTTGCTTTCCTAATTTCCTTTTTAATTGCACCCTTACACTTTTTATACTCCTTTAGGTTTTCTGCAGTATTGAGCCCTCAGTATCTGTCATAAGCGTCCCTTTTTTTTCTTTATCCTCTCCTTTAAACCGCTTGACATTGTTAAAGGGACTCTTGTTTTTAGAGCTCTATTACAGACAAAAAAGCACTTGGGCTGAATACTTACTCATTCTTGAAGAAACAGCAGATGAGATATGTTATGTTCCGAAACTGACATACAGTCTGGCCTCCGAGTACACGTAGACGGGTCACTGGGATCTTTTAGAATAATTCTTGTCAAGCAGCATTGAGAATTAATTTAGCAGGCTTTTCTTCAAAGACAGGAGACGAGATGAGTTCTCAGTGGACTTCTCAGGGTCTTTTAAAGAGGTGCTGGAAAGCTGAGCTGGATTGTGTTCTTCTCTCCTTCTTTGGGAATTCTTTTCTCTCCTTGGAAGTTCTCTCCTTCTTCTGCAGGTTTTTTAAAGAGATGGAAAAGGCTGGGCTGAGCTGGGGTTCTGTTCTTCAGTTTTATTTTTTAATACTCCAACTCCTTTTAAACAGTTCATTCCCAACTCCAAACAATTCAAAAGTTAAACTGGAAACAGAAAGTTCCCCTTCTAACCTGTCACTTCTCTGCACACATCTTCCCCAGTTACCAGGGTTTCCATTCTATTTTTAACTTGAGTCGTGTGACAACCAATAAATACTGTTGTCAAACAAGTCCTTTCAGTGTCCTCATGATGACCCTCTTGGAAAAAAACTGGTCCAGCAGTTCTTCAGTTTGACCATGAATCCTCAAAAAATATATTTAACAAAAACAGAAGCACTTTCAAAACAACATCCGGGGGCTCTTGATTTGTTAGTCCCACCCTTTTTCTTTAAGGGAATATACTTGCTCTGAACCCTTAGTATCTCTCCCTTGAATGCCTCCCACTGGTCTGGCACTGATTTATCTTCAAGTAACTGTTTCCAGTAGCTAAATAACATCACAGCCTAGTAACATTAGCCTTTCCCCAATTGAAAACATTTATTCCTGGCCTATCTTTGTCCTTTTCCATAACTACCCTAAATCTAAATGAATTATGATCATTTCCCCCACCAAGTGCTCCTCAAATGATACCCCTTCCACCTGGCCAGCTTCATTCCCTAAAACTGAGTCCAGGACCGCACCCTCTCTTGTTGCGTTTGCTATGTACTGGCTAAAAAAGTTCTCCTAAATGCATTTTAATAATTCTGCTCCTTCTGTGCCTTTCACACTAATTCTATCCCAGCCTGCCTTATTGTTTTGCACTTCTCAGAGTTTTGTCTATGTATTTGCTCTTCTATCTCCTTCTGACTGTTTGGGCTGTATAATACACTCCCAGTAATGTGATTGCCCCTTTTTTTTCTTCACTCCAACCCATATGGCCTCATTTGATGATCCTTCTAACATATCATCCCTCCTCACAGCTAAAATTGTTTCATTAATCAATATTGAGATCCTGCCTCCTTTTTATCCCTCTCTATCTCACCTGAAAACCTGTAACCAGGAATGTTGAGCTGCCATTCTTGCACTTCTTTCAATCATGTCTCAGTAATAGCCATATCATATTCCCATATGTCAATCTGTGCTCTCAGCTCATCTGTTTTATTCCCTAGATTTCTTGCATTGAAGTATATACCATTTAGCACTGCCAATCAACCTTGTTGTCTATTTTCTAATCTCCCTTGTTGTCTATTTTCTAGCCCTTTGTTTCCTCTGCTTACCAAACACGCTTACTAATTTTCTGCCTTCCATTTCCAACTTTTCTCCCTTCTGAATCTATTCTCAGGTTCCCATGCCCCTGCCAAACTAGTTTATACCCTCCCCAACAGCACTTGCAAAACCCTCTGTGAGGATATTGGTCCTGGTCCTATTGAGGTGCAACCCGCCCAGCTTGTAGCTGTACTAGAGGCTGCCCCCAGAAGCAATCCCAATGTCTCAGGAATGTAAAGCCCTCCCTCCTACACTATCTCTCCAGCCATATATTCAGCAGCTGTATCTTCCTATTTCTGTAGTCACTAGCACTTGGAACTGGAATAATCTGGAGATTACTACCTTTGAGGCCCTGCTTTTCAATCTCTCTCCTAACTCTCTAAAATTTGCCTTCAGGACCTCATCCCTCTTTCTGCCTATGTTATTGTTGTCAATATGGACCATAATCTCTGGCTGTTCACCCTCCCCAATGTCCAGAAACTATAGAGTGAGCTAAACAAAGTATGAGAGTGGGCCAAACAATGGCAGAGTAAATTTACTGCATTGAGTGTAAAGTATTGTACATAGGAAGGAAAAATGGGTGATATACATCCTTCATGAATGGTGTTGTAGTACCTCAGGATGAAGCTGAAAGTTACATAGGAATCTTAGTGGACTTGACACTTGATGCAGAGCAGGAATCAACAAAATTGATAGCATGTTGAGCTATAGAGCCAAACAGTACAATGCAAGTCAGATGAAGGTATAATGAAACTGTGCAGTGTGCTAGTCAAGACACATCTTGAGTACTGTGCCATCAAGGATCAAGGGAGACATTCAAGCACTAGAGGCTGTACAGAGAAGAGCAATGAAACTGATCCTTAGTGTCAAGGGTCAGAGTTATGAGGAAAGACTGGAGACATTTGGGCTTTAAAACCTAGAAGGGAGGTGTTTGAGAGATGATCATATAGAAGTGTATAAATAGTAATTAGTATGGAAAAGGTTACTCTGGAATGAGACTTTAAATTAAACAATGGGACAAGGAGACATAGATTCAAACTAGGAAAGAGAAACTTTCGGACTGATATCAGGGGGTTCTGCTTTACACAGGGAATGGTCTACAATTGGAACGGACTTCTGAGCAGAATGAGAGAGAGAAAACCCCAGAATTGTTTAACAATTAAATGCAGCAATCATGGGGGGTTGGGGTATATTCATATGAGTTAAGTGGCCTTCTGCATCCCCAAGTATCTTATGCTCTAATAAAATGGAGGGTTGGAGCCACATGGAGTAGCACCTCTGCTGAAGGGGAAAAGGACTGTAAGTGGCCCTTCGCCCGTATGCTGAACAGCATGACAATGAAAGAGTTGCTAGAGAACAAATTAAACTCAGCTTTAGCATTGCTACCATTGTAAGGAGCAAATTGTTACAAGAGTGCTTCTATATTTTGTAAAATATGTTTCTAAGGACTTATAGTTGAATTATTGACATTGATTCATCTGGAAGCTTGAAGAGATGCTGAACTTTGTGTTTTTTTTTTAAAAAGAGGTCACCAGAAGGATTCCTGCACTTGGCTTGTAAACAAACCCTTACTGGAAGGCACCTGTTTGCAGACAAAATACCAGCAGGGAGTTTTGACTTGGGGAGATGTTTACAAAGAAATGACAGGCCAAGATTTATCATGTTCAGGAGGTTTGACTTCTGGAATGTTTTGGTTTCATTTTGAATTTTTACAAAAGACATTCAGTTTTTGCCTGCCAAGAAAAACCCAGCTCATCATTCTCTCCTGGAAAGAAACCCTGCATATCTAGTGTGTCAGTCTCCTCTTTCCTCCTGTATTGAAGAACCCCTGCGTATCGTGTAAGTGGGAACTAAAACCCCTGTTGCCGCATTTCTGCTGTACAGCCATCTATACGCATTTGGGGCTCCAAACCAAAACAAAGGACATCTTTCCATATCTTTTTTTTCTTCAAGAATGAACAAGTATTCAGCCTCAGTGATTTTTTTTTTGTAACAGGTCTAAAACCAAAATCCCTTTTATTTTTCCAGTTAACTGGTGTGTGTGTGTGTGTGTGTGTGTGTGTGTGTGTGAGTGTGCTAAGTAAAAAGGGAACTTTAATATTTCAATCTCTGTGTTTATGCTTTACTTCATTACTAGTTAATACTTGTTTTACAATAAACTGATAATTTTGTTGTTTATCAAAGAAACCTGGTTGGTGTGTTTTATTCTGGGCTAAAAATAGAGTCTATGATTAACTATCAGTAAGTGGGAAAAAAAATTAAATATATGTTGTGACCCATGGAGAAGTGGAACTAGAATAAACAGTGCACTCCTCCTACCTCGGTTGTAACAAAATGATCTGAATCAAATGCCAATGTAGGTAAATTGCTGACATGGTTCATTGCCTGAATCCTATACTTGGCATATGAACGTGTTAATTTGTTGCCTAGGTTCCCTACAGGAGCATGTCTCCAAACTTTCATGGATAATTTCATAGAAAAATAGGATCAATTCATAGGAAAACACAAGGCCATATTTGGCATAACCCTTGGGTTGCATTTGAGAAAATAAAAGCTTTGTACATTCAATTATTTCCTCTTTTCTCTTTCTCCAAATCCCATTAACACAAAAGGACTGCTTGTTATTTTGCTGACTCGTACAACTGAGAGCATTCATCATGTGCAAGCCAACACAGCTCTTGACTTCAGAGTTGAAGTGTGTGGGCTCAGACATTGATGAAGTGGAGAAGGAAAACAAGTGCCAGCATAGACTGGGGCAAAGGAGAAAGAATGACAGCTGGTACTGAAGGGTTTAGAAGAAGGAAAAGTGTGCCAGTTTGAACTGGGAAAGTAAGAGTCAGCTGGAATGGAGATCAAGAAAAGTGGTAGCTAAAACAGGGGGAGGAAGGACCAGCTTGAACTGTGTTGGAAGAAAGTAGAATGGCAGAACTAATGTGGAGGGTGGAAGGAAGAAAGGAGAAAGAGTGACACATTAGATTGAGGAGGGGGAAGTAGAAGAGTAGCAGTATGAACTGAGAGGCCGGTTGGTGGAGAGAGTTTATTTGTGAAAGGGTTTAATAGGAACAGTGCTTCCAATGTGGGGCTGTAGAGGGTAGGGTGCTTCAGAACTGGAGTGGTTGGCCAGGGGCTTGGATGACAGAATGATTGAGGAGATCATTTTTAGGGATGTAATGATCTGGTTGATCTCTTGAAAATCCAGGCTGGGAATTTCCTCAGAGATGCTGCTCCAGTGAAGTTACAGCAGCAGAATGAGTGCAACTCTGAGGAAAGTCCTAGCTCTTATACTTAGAATCGGAAAGAAAAAAACACAATTGTATGTTCAAGGTTTAAAATTAAACAAAATGCATCAGTTTTGTTATAAATTAAAAATATTCCAGGAAAGTCATGCACTGGACTCCCTCTGGAAATGCACTACCAGTTTTGTTCCATCTGCATTTGGACTTTTCAATTAAGGCTTTCAAACACACATGTTTTTCCTTCAACACAAGTAAAGGAATGTTGGGTATAGCTAGTTACAAAGTCCATGTAATTGCTGTAGCTGTTTTCATATGTCAGGGCTGTTCTTGAGCTGTGTGCTATTTTGAAACGGTTGGTCAGCTTTTGCTAACTTTCTCAGTTAGCATGTATGTACCAATGGTGAAGCATGCCACATAGACATTGAGGACAGGAAGAAACTGCACAGTGCTTTCTCAATGGTTTTATTCTACACAATTAATCATATTTGTACAAACATTCCTTTCACACTAATGTATAAAAAGAAGAAAGCAGCTTAGAAATGACACTTTATCAAGTTTAAAAATATGGGGGAAAAGCCATTAGATCCTACAACATATTTTTTTGAAAGTAAAAAAGCTTCAAGAAACTTCAAGTCTTTGCTTTAGCTGCCTGCAATAAACTGGTCCCATGGCAAGTGTTGAACAGGAGTGCAGAAATTTAAGGAGTAAAGCAGGAGTTGTTCTTGTCCAAAATATTTTTCAATATTCATAACTCAATTTCTTGGGGAATAGGGTGCTCATCAGATGAGAAACTGATCTTTTACCTCTGGAGCCTGGATCCAAAACCAGCCCAGACTAATGGGATGAAAGTCTTCTGTCTGTTGTCTGTAAAGTACCTATGTGAAATGAGTTGGAGCACTCAACCCAGGTTCTAAAGGCAGAACAAATTTGGCACTTAGTTGGCAATCTCACTCAGATGCCAAAGTATTGCTGGTTTGGGAAATGGAAGAATGCCACACTGGCACTATAGAGGCTTTTGTCATAAAATGAGAAAGTGGTCAATTCCCAGCACTAATACAAGAACATAAGAAAAAGGATGAGTAGGCCACACAGCCCATCAAGCCTGCTCAGCCATTCAATAAGATGATGGCTGAACTTTTGCATTAACTCCACATTCCTGCTCTATCCCTATATCCCTCAATTTCCTCAGTTCCCAAAAATATACCAATCTCACTCTTGAATATACTCTTCAGCTGAGCATCCACAGCCATGAGGTACAAGAACATGTCAGGTCTCTTTCTCTCCAGGTAGTAGGGCAGAGTGCCAGGAGTCTCAGATTAGCTCCATTCATTTTAAGGAGAGCCAGATCTTCAGACTAACCTGAGCACTGATCTGGTACTTCCTGATTCTCAGCTCACTACACCAATAACTGGTATACAAGGTCTCTGAACCAACTTGGTGTGACGGAGACCCAATATTGGATATTTCTGCTGAAACCCAATCGGTCATAAGGATCGTGAATGGATTAATTTAGAAATATGAGAAAATCTCCCATTGACGTGCTCAGAGCAAGTCAGAGGATGAGCCTTTTTCATAATAACAGGAATATGAATATGTTGCAAATCATCCTAAAATAGAAAGTTGATAGATCATTGAATAGTTGACCTTAAAAAGCTCCATTAAAAGTACAAAACAACTTTTATAGGAGCTCTTGAGTAGTTTGGCAAGAATGGACCACACCATACAGGGTTTCAATAAACATTTTGAAGCTAGCTGTCAAAACATCAAGGAAGTCTTAAATATTAAGTTCTCGTTCCCAAAAGTTAGTCAAACAGACATTTTCTATTTTATTTTTGGCACTCCTATGTAATATTCATTCAATTAATGTGATTGGGTTTTCAAACCGTGAAACTCAAAAATTTTCATTTCTTTTTATTGTTTCTTCCCATCTGCTAAATGCTTACTTGTGTCAGAACTGTGATGAAAGGTCACTGACCTGAAATGTTAACTCTGCTTCTCTCTCCACAGATACTGCCAGACCTGCTGAGTATTTTCAGCATTTCTTGTTTTTATTTCAGATTTCCAGCATCTGCAGTATTTTGCTTTTATTATTATGCTTACTTGTGTCCTTGGACAGTGGGAGCTCAGTGCAGACCTCTGCCCTTCGTGCAAACATGACTGTGGCCTTCAAACATTTAAAGTCTCAGTTTATTGTTGAACTCGCACAGCAAAATTAAAATACAAAATTCAGCAAAAGACTCCTTACAAAAATAAATCCATGTCTGGGGACCTAAGATAACATAAACAAACTCCTGTTTAAATAAAAATGTGGGGACATTTGTTTTGATATCTAATCATGTTTAATGTTATTAAATGCAAAGTCTCTCACCCTTCCCTGACTATTTCAATATATTCTATTTGATTTAATGTCTTGTCAATAGTAAGTTATATGTTGAAATAAACTGCATTTTACAATTTCCTATGAGAGGAAGGATCCCTATGACTTGTCATTCTAGAGTATGCGCTAACACCTTTTAGACCACAGTCTTTGGTCACCTTGTTTCAGAACTTTAACTGGTTCTCAGAGTGTTCCCACAAACCTCAGGGTGTGTAATGAGTTATTTCAGCAAAAAAAAGATGATTCGTGTGTCCATCATCTCAGTCTATAATTATCCTATAACCATCAATCTCATTCCCAAATATTAATCCTGCTTCTTCTGAAAAGACTCAGAATTAATTTGCTTCTGCTGTGAGTCTGTTCCATATCCACTGCTTAGAGTTTCTTCTAATCTCACTTGAGACACAGTCATGTTAGAACTATGTTCTGTTTCCTGTTCCATATGGGATCAGCAGCACAAATATAAGGAGTTTTTAAAATCTCCAACACGTTTGAACTAAAGATTTCAAAGAATTTTGATTTTGCTTCTGAAAGACATTATAAAAAAAACGATATTCTATAGAACTTAGTGGGTGCAAATTGTCCAAGTAGAAAATTAGCTAATATTGTTTAAATTGAAAAGCCCAGGTGAAAGTCCAAGGTTCAAAAACATATGAGTGAAGGCAAGTTAAATCAGGAAAGTGATTAGGTGACACTAACCTGGGTTTTAAAAGCTTCAAGATTGTAGGAGTAAGGGAAAATGCTCAAGAGAGTACTTCTAAGGTACTAAATTGATAAACAGACAAGGAGAAAAGAAGAGAGATGGGAGCCACCTCAGAACACTGCAACATCCTCTGGCTTTTCTTCCCAGTGTCCTTGAGAGATGGTAGTGGCACCACGACCTGTCCAAAAAGATCTAATAATTGATTTGTCGAACCTTCTATTCTTCCCATGAGTGGAAGAAGGATGGCGTTATACTTGGTTCACAGAGCTAGATGTAAGACTTCAAATTTCATGTTGAACGTTTTCCATAAAGAAATTGTAAATGGGAGTTGGGGTAACAGAAATCTCTCAGCATAGTACAATAAAACACAAATAGCCTTGACCTCTCAAAAATTCTTTCATTCTTAAACTGGTCAATACACATAGTTCAGTTTTAATATAACTGAGTTTCATAGCTCCTTCCTGCAGGGAAGTACCTAACCTTCATTCAACAGCTGCCATGGCTATCACACTTAAAACCAAGAGTGAGCTACATGGGGAAAAGCAGTGGAAGAGTCAGGTTTTATTACTCTGGAGTGCAATGATGCACTTGATATTTCCTTTACTGTAAGCTCCTGATTCCAAGTGCCACCTTTGGCATTAGTTACATAGAAGCTCAATGGAGCAGACCAAATGGCCTTGTACTGCTAAAAATAGATGACTAGATCTTCTTAGACAGGCTATGATGTCACCATCATCTCTCAAGGACACTAGCAAGGAAAGCCACTGGATGCTGCAGCGTCCTGAGATCATTCTCATACTTTATTTCTTGTTTGTGTATCAATCTATCTCCTTAGTAATAATCTTGAATATTCTTCCTTCATCATCCTACAATCATTTAGACAGCAGGTATCACATCACAGAATTGCAGAAAAACATATCTAACTAATAATTCCAGCTAAATTATATTTCCCATAACTCAGCAAGACACGTCAAATCAGGGCTCACTCTGACTTTTAACAATGACCCTGTTCCCAGTGCCGGCCATTTTTGCCAAGGCAGGATCAGAGCTGCAAGGCTACCCCGCATCTACCACTGCCTCTCCCACCACCCAACAAGGCAGCCAGCCAATTAGGTTCATTAAGACGAGAACTGTACAGGGAAGGAGGGAGAGAGGGAGGAAGGGAAGGAGAGAATCGCAGATCATGCAGACTGCAAAATTGTATTAGAATTACCACAAAATTCCCTGCAAATATGCAACGATTATTCTAAATTGGTATCACTATGTTGTACATCTGCAGCAGAACTAAAATCACTGACTTTCTCCACAAAGCTGTTAAATGCAATGGCAAAACAAAACAAGCAAAAAGCAGGAGAGTATACACACTTCTGACCAACTATATAGAGTCCAGCAATTCACCATATAGAACTCGGGTCTCATCCTTAGTATCTGTTGAGAGAAAATGTTTTAAAATATTATAGTTGCATTGGAATAAATACTCCTTCATCAGAACCAGCCTAGAATAATGCTATCTTTGTGCCAAGGTGACAATCCCAGACAGTGGGCTGGATTTTTGGGTCCCGAGGGTGGGAACAGAGGCGGATGGGGCCCGAAAATACCTGCACTAGCTGGCGTGCCAGTTTCCTGACCCTATTCCAGTGCCAACCATTTTCACCATGGCAGGTACGGGGCCAGCAGGGCTACCCCTGCCAACCACCCACCCCCCCACCCCCCCCCACCCCACAATCACCTCACAAGGCAGGCAGCCAATTAGGCTCATTAAGAGCCTTGTTAACCACAGTTAAAGGAGGCCAACTGGGATTTTCCAATCGCCCTCCAGTTTCCTGACCCAACGGGGGGGCAATTTAACTGCCTGAAGGCAGGCACCCAGCAGCACTCCGGTGGGCCAGTGCTCCAGGCAGGCCTACAGGCCCTTCCTGCCTGGTTGGATGCAGGTGCAGCCAAAGATCACCCTGGAGAGGGAATCTGCCACCTTACCTCCGCACAGTGGTAGCCTGGCTGCTGAATCTATATTTTGTTTAAAGTTTTCAGAAAGTTGGTGAGAGGGTGCCTCACTGTTGAAGTGCCCTCTCAGTTACTTATCCTCTACTGCAGCCTGTTGTGCCTCTCAAGTTGGAAGGCCTCTGATTGGCCCTCCAACTTCGAGATCCTGCCCACCACCCTTGATTGGACAAGGAATCTGTCTCCATGCCAATTAAGAGGATATCTCCATGAAAATCCTAAAAAGTGACTGTTTCCTCCCCAAGAATAGGTTCGGGACCTGGAAACAATCCTGACTCCTGCCTCCCACCTGCAGAGGGAACATCCAGCCCAACGTCTTGCTTGTGGATCACAATCAATATTGTTGCATCATCGAGTGAAAGGCAATGAGTCTGATTCTGCGCTTAAATGACCTAATTTGAATCATCCCACTGTGGGCAATGACTAAATGGAAGCATTTCCACACAGGAAGATGATAGTTCTATTAACACTGTGGGTCATTGTTTAATAGACCCCTTTTACCTTCTTTTTGGATTCAGGGATAGCCTGTACATCAAGAGAAAAGGAAAGATCACCAAATCGCAGCACAGGCAACATCTTATAGCTTTCAATGCTCGACAGAGTCACCAAGCACAATGGGTCAAGGAGAAGGGTCTGCAAATGGCCATCAATTCATAATCTGACTGCCCTTGTACATTGCATTAGGAAGAGGATGGAGCTGACGTTGAGTTCAGGGTTAAAGTAGTAAATCCAAACCAGTTGCAAGATAGACATGTCAGGCTGTGAATGGAAGGACACAGACATATCGAGCTGCTGCTCAGGTCAGTGGAGGGGTAGTCAAACAAATGCTTAAAATGAAGAAAGGTTAAATAGCAAAAGATTATTTTCACTGGTCAGTGAATCAATAGTGGGAATGCATAGACCCAGCATTCGTACTAGGAACATGAAAAGGGATCATTTTGATGCTAAGGATTATTGGATTATGGAATGTGTTACCCAAAGTAGTCACTGGAGACAAGTCAGTTACAGCAATTAAAAAGAAATTGAAAAGGAAAAATATTAAAGCGTTTGAGAAAATGGGATTAGAGTAGATAACTCCAATGAGGGAACTGACATTGGCACAAACATAATGGGCCAAACAGCAGCCTTCTGTCCTAACATTTCTATGGTTATATTAGTGGTCCCCATTATAAGAACCATGAAATACGTCAAATATTCTAAATAAAAGTCCTATTCCAGCCAATTGGGCCCCAATGTCCATAATCGATAAAGCTTCCTCTGCAGCTTAGCAAACAATACAAACCTTGTAATTCTGCAGTTCTTGGCTGACACATAGCTCCCAGTATAAAGAATATCACATCTGACCACATTGTTTGTCATAACTGACTCTGGAACCAGGAATCCCGGATTCACTGAAACCTATAACCAGAATGACAAGGATTAAAATTACGGAGCGAAAAAAAAAGTGTGGATAATTCAACCACAATGGTCAGTTGGTGACTGCACGACTCAGTGTAATACTGATTAGGAATATCTCAGATGCAACATAGTTCATCTCAGTTAGGACAGTAAAGGAACTATACTTGGCCTCAGTGTATCTTGGTTACAAAGTAGAAATTAGCCAGAGTTCTCACTCTTGATCGATATGCGATGCCTTGTGCTGCAAAGTGAGCATTCCAGGGAGAATGTGATCAGCCTCAGCTATGAAGCCCCGTTGACATTCCGAGTAATTATAATCCAACCTGCTGGGCAGTTTGGGTTTGCCACCCATTTTATACTCCTCCAAGCCAACGAAGAGTAAACTTAGGTAGGGTATAAAACAGGTGTAAGACCTGAACCCACTCAATGGATTAGGTTAAAATTAGCCTCTCAATATTTAGTATCACACTTGAAGGATTATCATTCATGTGAGGTATAAAGGTGGCTTGCACCTGTGGAAATCATACCCCATCAACCAGGGAACTGTCAGTAGAGTCAGTGACTCTGAAACCCATACTAAATGCCTGTGGAGACAGTCATGCTAGGCCCCCACCTGCCAAGAATGAGGCACATTAATTTTGTCAGGAACACTGATTTTAAACTGTTACCGGAGTGAGGGGAGAACTTGTTGAACAACTCAGCTGTGGCTGGAAAAGACATTTGCATATTAACAGACAGCGCTTGGAAGGACAAAGCGGCCATTTCCTGACATTCAACCCACAATGGACTTTTGATCACCAGACATTGACGGTAGGGGAGCTCGCATTCCAGATTAACTGCTAAAATGGCCAAATATACAAACAGACATGGTCAAACCAACTAGTCACATGACTAACCTGCTGAGCAAGCTGAATTTTTTGAATTTGTACAAACAGTTTGGGCAGAGTATCTGTTTGCTCCTGAACTAAGATCTCTCTCCTGTCTACTCCCATCTCTTTCTCACAAACCTCTAAATCCACTGAAGATGCATGAACTCCAAGAGAGAAAAGTCTCCTACAGCGAACAAGGTTTAAGAAGAATACTGGGCCCCAACGAAAAGAAAGATCTACCTACAATCAAGGACTCTGCAGGGAGCTCGAAGAACTGTAAGAACAACTCTTCAGATATTGCCTCAAACCTTTCCACTTTCTTTTTCTTCAACTCTTTTCTGTCTCTATTTGCATGCGTGTATCACATATGCATGCTAGTGTGGGCACATCGTGTGTCCGTAGGCATCAACTGAATTAGAGTTTAAGTTTAAATTGAATTAATTTCAACTTTTCTTCTTGAAACCTGAAAAAGCCTGTTTGTGCTGGTTTCTTTGCCTTATAATTGGAAAGCAGTGAACAAGGTTTCACCAAAGGGGAGCAAAAAACTCTGTTTAAAATTAAACTCTGTTACAGTAAGACCAGGTGAACGCTGAAAGAGAACCCTAGACCTCTTTCACCTGGTCGTAACAAGAGGAACTGAGAAAACTGCAAGGCAGAATCAAAAAATATCCTGAGGATTCTTTGATAAATTTGCTTTCATTACATTTTTACAGACAGAGAGGTGTACATTCTGCAGTGATTTTGCTCACCCCAAAAATACTGGGATCTAATAACATCCCATGGGTGCCAACTGGGGGATGAGCAGGTTTATGAAATGGATAGAATGAGAAAATCCCATTCAGTTCATAGAGCCCACTATTTCCATTACCTCAGGGTCTGGGGATCAAGCCCAAATCAGGGCATGATCCCAGTGTAATGCACGTTGCAGGTGCTTGAAGAGGCTGGCAGCAGGACCATGGCAAATTAGTTTGTCAGCCTCATTAGAATAGTGCCAGTGAGCTGCCAACACCATTTTCGGCACCCCAGAGGCAGCATGCCAGTCACGAGGGGGCAGCAACTTTGGCTAGCTCAGACAGCAGTTGAGGGCATGAAGAGTGTCTGGGAGAGGTTGTAGGCAATCTGTAATAATTGCCCACAGTTTTTGTGTGGAGCCTCTTGGTCACACAATATGGTAAGTAAAGAACGTGAACTTTACCTTTTCAGTAGCAGCCTCTAACAGGCACTTTGAGGACCCCTGGTTTGACTGTTGAACACCTGAAGAAATTGACCACAGCTTTCAGTGTTTCCTGCGGTCATTCACAGAGCAATTTGGCAAAGGAGCCCGAGACAAGAGCTAGGCCAACAATTTCCATATGCAATGGGTCTAACGCCAGTTTCCGGCGCATGCCCTAGATGCCTACTGAGCAGACCTAATCGATGTGGTGGGCAGTATGCTTCCAGCGGAGGAATAAGCATGCATGACATCCACCATATTGGAGCCTTAGGCCCCTGTTTTACACTCTGTAAAGCGGTTGCAGCGCCAATTACTTTCCAAGCTAAGATTTGCATGGAAATAAGTTTATTCTTTGCTGACCTTCAACATACAGCTTGCTAAAGACTTTGTTGATATTAGCCTTGTCAGCAGTTAGGGTACTATGATTTAGGAAGAAATCATTTTTTATACAGGGTAATTATCAGCCAACATTTCCACTCCTGATCACTGTCCAGTGATTGCAGCTGCAGTTATGTCTGGATGTCAGGTGAGGACAGAATCAGCCTCATATGCGATTTCACCCACAGTTAAGTACTCTGCCAACATTTACTGTCTAGGCTCATATGTGATGAATAATCGCTGGGGCATGGGCTGGAGACCAGCCAGCACCTGGGGAACCTGCACCCAAGTCAGAATCCACTCCTTCAGGCGAGTAGAGAAAACTGAAATAAATTAAAAATAAAGAACTGGCATTCTTTCATGCATTTGTCACATTTTTGCAGGCAGAGATGTGGATAGTCTATGTGAGATTCCTCACACCCCATGTCTGGGAGGCTACAGCAGCCTGTGAATGCCAATCATAAGTCTACTGCAACTTTCAGCAGGTTTTCTCCCCCTGTATCTTGCTGTCCTAGAAGGACTTAAACTGCAGCTGTGCTGTTACAATCCCAAGCCAAAAGAATTTGAATTCAATTAATTACTAAATTTGGAATAAAAAGCTAGTCTCAGTAATGATGATTGTGAAACTACCAGACTGTCATAAAACCTCATTTGGTTCATAACATCCTTCAGGAAGGAAATCTGCCGTCCTGACCCAGTCTGGTCTACATGTGACTCCAGACCCACAGCAATGTGGTCGACTCTTGACTGTCCTCTGAAATGGCCTAGCAAGCCACTTGTTTGAATCGGAACCACTACAAAAAATGTCAAAGAATAATAAAACCTGACGGACCACCTGGCATCAACCTAGGCACTGGAAACAACAAAGGCACACCCTGATCAGTTGACCCTGCAAAGTCCACCTCACTAAAACCTGAGGATTTGTGCCAAAATTGGGAGAGCTGTCCCACAGACGAGTCAAGCAACAATAGTCATACTCAACGAATCATACCTTACTGCCAATGCTCCAGACTCCTCCATCACCATTCCTGGGTATGCTCTGTCCAACCGGCAGGACAGACCAACCAGAGGTGGTGGTACAGAGGGATACAGTCGGGAGTGTGGTGCCCTGGGAGTCCTAAACATTGACTCTGGACCCCATGAATTCCCATGGCATCAGGTCAAACATGAGCAAGGAAACCTACTGCTGATTACCACCTACCTCCCTCCCTCAACTGATGAATCAATACTCCTCCATGTTGACCACCACTTGGAAGAAGCACTGAGGGTAGCAAGGGGATAGAATGTACTCTGGGTGGAGGCTCAATGTCCATCACCAAGAGTGGCTGGGTAGCACCACTACTGACCGAGCTGGCTGTTCTGAAAGACATTTCTGCCAGACTGGGCCTGTGGCAAGTGGAGAGAGAATTAACCAGAAGGAAAAGCCTATTTGACCTCCTCCTCACCAATCTACCTATTGCAGATCCATCTGTCCATGATAGTATTGGTAGGAGTAATCACCACACAGTTCTTGTGGAAATGAAGTCTTGTTGTTAATTGTATATCAATAATGTTTAATTATACGCAGGTTTCAGTCGCTGTGAGGCAACTATGGAGTGACCTCTCCATGGCGCATGCCTGGGCAAATTTATGGAGGTTGAGAGTTGCCCAGTCGTCAAAACCCCCCTCTCGGCCTTTCTGGTGGGGTCCAAAGGAGTGCAGGACACGACGTTTGGCACCAGTATGGCTGCAGGAACTGCCGGAAACATGCCAAAGGTGACACATGACCGCCTACGGGGTTCCGCTCCGGATTTTCTGTTAGGGTTTACTCCCTTAGCCTTGGTCTCTCCCGAGACGCCCACAAGGCAGTGGGGTTTGCCCGTCTAAGAGCGAAGTCCAAAGTACGGAAAGTCCTCATCAGAGAACTCCTCTTTGCTGACGATGCTGCTTTAACATCTCACACTGAAGAATGCCTGCAGAGTCTCATCGACAGGTTTGCGTCTGCCTGCAATGAATTTGGCCTAACCATCAGCCTCAAGAAAACGAACATCATGGGGCAGGATGTCAGAAATGCTCCATCCATCAATATTGGCGACCACGCTCTGGAAGTGGTTCAAGAGTTCACCTACCTAGGCTCAACTATCACCAGTAACCTGTCTCTAGATGCAGAAATCAACAAGCGCATGGGTAAGGCTTCCACTGCTATGTTCAGACTGGCCAAGAGAGTGTGGGAAAATGGCGCACTGACACGGAACACAAAAGTCCGAGTGTATCAGGCCTGTGTCCTCAGTACCTTGCTCTACGGCAGCGAGGCCTGGACAACGTATGCCAGCCAAGAGCGACGTCTCAATTCATTCCATCTTCGCTGCCTTCGGAGAATACTTGGCATCAGGTGGCAGGACTATATCTCCAACACAGAAGTCCTTGAAGCGGCCAACATCCCCAGCTTATACACACTACTGAGTCAGCGGCGCTTGAGATGGCTTGGCCATGTGAGCCGCATGGAAGATGGCAGGATCCCCAAAGACACATTGTACAGCGAGCTCGCCACTGGTATCAGACCCACCGGCCGTCCATGTCTCCGTTATAAAGACGTCTGCAAACGCGACATGAAATTGTGTGACATTGATCACAAGTCGTGGGAGTCAGTTGCCAGCATTCGCCAGAGCTGGCGGGCAGCCATAAAGACAGGGCTAAATTGTGGCGAGTCGAAGAGACTTAGTAGTTGGCAGGAAAAAAGACAGAGGCGCAAGGGGAGAGCCAACTGTGCAACAGCCCCAACAAACAAATTTCTCTGCAGCACCTGTGGAAGAGCCTGTCACTCCAGAATTGGCCTTTATAGCCACTCCAGGCGCTGCTTCACAAACCACTGACCACCTCCAGGCGCGTATCCATTGTCTCTCGAGATAAGGAGGCCCAAAAGAAAAAAAGAAAGAATACGCAGGTGAAGGGTGTTAATTAGGATCTTACTTGAGCACATATAAGGAGACACTAACTAAAACTGTGGAGGTTTGAGTAAGGAGCTACATGTTCGTAATCTTTTACTCTGCAAAATAAATGTAAGACAGAGTAAAGATTAGCTCCAGTTTCAACATTCAACAAGCTTTCTGGATTCGAACACCCATCTTCCCATCTTGACATTACCACCATTCTAAATGGGATAGATTCAGAACAGGTCTAGCAGCTCAAAACTTGGCATCCATGAGGCGCTGTGGGCCATCAGCAGCTACAGAATTGTATTAACCACAATCTGTAACCTCATGGCCCGGCATATCCTTCACTCTGCCATTAGAATCAAACCAGGGGACCAACCTGGTTCAATGAGGAGTGTAGGAGAGCATGCCAGGAGCAGCACCAGGAATTCCTAAAAGCGAGATGCCAACCTGCTGGAGCTACAACATAAGACTATACTCATGCTAAAGAGCAGAAGCAGCATGCTTGTACAGAGCGAAGCGATCCCACACAAATGGATCAGTTCAAAGCTCTGTAATTCTGCCATATCCAGTCATGAATGGTGGTGGACAATTAAAGAAATAACGAGGAGGAGGATCCAAAAACATCTCCTCCTCAAAGATGGAGGAGCCCAGCAAAAGCCAAGTCTGAAGCATGTGCAGCCACCTTCAGCCAGAAGCGACAAGTGGATGATCCATCTCAGCCTTTTCCTGAGGTCCCCAATGTCACAGATGCCAGTCATCAGCCAATTTAATTCACTCCACATGAGATCAAGAAACAGCTGAATGCACCAGATACAGCAAAGGCAAGGAGCCTTGACAACATCCCGGCTGTACTAGTGTAGACTTGTTCTCCAGAACTAGCTGTACTCCTAGCCAAGCTACAATATTGACATCCACCTGACAATGTGGTCAGGAACCAAGCAACCAATGTGGAAAATTGCCCAGATATGGCTTGTCCACAAAAAGCAGGAAAAATCTAATCTGGCCAATTACCACCCCATCAGTCTACTCTCAATCAACAAAGTGATGGAAGGTGTCATGGACCATACTATCAAGCAGCACTTACTCAGCAATAACCTGCTCACCAATTCTCAGTTTGGATTCTGCAAGGGCCACTTGGTTCCTGACCTCATTACAGCCTTGATCCAAACATGGGCAAAAAGAGCTGAATTCAAGAGGTGAGGTGAAAGTGACTGTCCTTGACATCAAGGCACATTTGACCGAATGTAGCATCAAGGAGCCCTAACAACATTGACGTCAATGGGAATCAAGGGAAAACTCTTCACAAGTTGGAGTTGTATCTAGCACAAAGGAAGATGGTTGTTGAAGGCCAATCATTTTAGTCCAAGGACATCACTGCAGGAGTTCTTTAGGGTATTGTCCTAGGCCCAACCATCTTTGGCTGCTTCATCAATTACCTTCCCTCCATCATAAGGTCAGAGGTGGGGATATTCACTGATGATTGTACAGTGTTCCATTTTTTTGCGACTCCTCAGTTACTGAAGTCCATGCCTGCATGCAGCAGGACCTAGACAACATTCAGACTTGGGCTGATAAGTGGCAAGTAACATTCGTGCCACACAAGTGCCAGGTAATGGCTATCTCCAACAAGAGAGAATTAAAACCATCTCTCCTTGATATTCAATGGCATTACCATCACTGAATAACCCACCATCAATATCCTAGGAGTTACTATTGACCAAAAACTTAACTGAACTAGCCATAGAAATATGACTGATGGGGTGTTAATTGGCTGGATTAGATTTTTCCTGCTTTCTGTGGACAAGCCATATAAATAGCCGTATAAAGCAGGTCAGAGGCTGGGCATTCTGTGGCAAGTTAACTCACCTCCTGACTTCCCAAAGCCTGTCCACTGTGTACAAAACACAAGTTATGAATGTGATGGAATACTCCCACTTGCCAAGATGAGTGCACTTCAACAACACTCAAGAAGCTTGACACCATCCAGGACAAAGTAGCCTGCATGATTGGCACCCCATGCACCACCTTCAACATTCACTCCCTCCACCACTAGTATACTGTGGCAGCAGTGCATACCATCTACAAGATGCACTGCAGCAACTTACTCCTTCGACAGCACCTTCCAAACCCACAACCTCTACCATTTAAAAAGGACATTGGCAGCAATGCATAGGACCACACCACCTGCAAGTTCCCCACCAAGTCACACATCATCCTGACTTGGAACTATATCACAATTCCTTCACTGGGTCAAAAACCTAGAACTCCCTTCCTAACAGCACTATGGGTGTACCTACACCACAAGGACTGCAGCGGTTCAATAAGGTGGCTCCCAACCACCTTCTCAAGGGCAATTAGGGAAGGACAATAAATGCTGGCCTTTTTAGTGACACTCACATCCCATGAACGAATTTTTTTAAAAGCCAAAATTGTAGAGATTAATGCAAAAGGGCATGGATCAATAGGAAGTTGCAAAGGGGGAAATAATCCCTCTGGCCTGCCAATGCCTTCACTCTCCCAAATAAAAACATGTAACAGTCTAAGAAAACAAAGAATAAATCTCTAATTCACACACCACCTCCTCCAGTGCACACATATACCCAACTCAATCCTTCTCATAGTTCAAACTAAAGCTGCTGACAAAGCTGAAGTACAATTAAGTTAATCATTCTTTTTAGTGATTTTCCTTCCCTAGATTTCAGAATATACTGTCAACTCAGAGGAGCTTATACATTAAAAAAAACCCTACAAGGTTTACCAAAACTCCAAATAAGTTTAATTGTTAAATTGCTAGCAGATCCAGGGAAACTCCAGTCTCCCTGGCCTGACCAGTTTTTTTTTTCATTTTCAGCTCATACACTGAAACAAATACATATATTACAGTAATATGCTAAAATATCAGGACAGAAAATTAATGGAAATTGACACTAAACTATTAATAAATACCCAAACACAATTTTACATTATTGATTAAAAAAAGCAGAGACAATAAAGAATAGTGGGGTGAGTACTAGCAAATACTCTGCACTAGCCTTTCATTTCTTTCTTCATGTTCACTGCTTAACGTTACTCTTTTTCTCTATTGCAATACTTTTGCTAGATTTAAAATCTCTGACTCACTGGATTTTTTTCTTTCTTGCATTCTCCATCCATTTTGGAAACATGAGCAACTACATATATTTTTTAATTGTCCTGTTTCAAAGCCCAGTTTTACAGCCAATCCAACTAAAGATTGAAGAAAGAATAAAAACTGTCCATTATTCATTAGGAGATCCAGGTTAATCAACACGTGTTTTTAAATACTTTCCTATTGTGAACCAAAGGTTGTAATGAGAAGCTAAATTGGAAAATTGTGATTAGATGGCATCAAGCATGGATTTTGAAAGCCTAGCAATTATAAGAATGACAGAAGATAGATGAGGAGTTTCACTGTTTTGTAATTCTGGGAATGAACTAGTAAGGGTAGCAGATGGTGCAATGAGTCTTGATTTGAACACAATGAGAATACAAAGGAAGAAGTGTGTTTTAAGATAGGGTAGTTGAAGGTTAAGAGGACCAAAAGAGAAGTTCACAGTGTTAATTGTATATTAATTGTTTTTAATTGTATACAGGTTGTGGGCATTAACTGAGTATTCACTTATATTCCTTTAAATAGGAATAGACAAACTGTGATGGTTGGGTGAGGAGGTGCATGTTCGTAATGTGTATCTCTAAATAAAAGCCTATAAAAAAAGCATGCAGATTGGCTCCAGTTCTATCCTTCACCACCAGGCTTTCTGGAATTTAACACATAGGACCACTGACTGTAATAGCATAAATTTTTTTTAAAAAGATAGACATACAAAAGAGAGGGGGAAGAAAGTGAGAGACACAGAAATAGGATTGGCAGCTAGAAGTGAGAGGAGGATTAGTTGTCAGACAAGCTTTTGCTTGTAACCCGTTTTTGTGATGCAGTTCCAGCGATAGGAAGAATTACATGACTTCAATACCTTCAGTATGTAGTTGCCGGGAACGACGTCTGTTATATCAATCCACTGGCAGTCAATATCTGCATTATATGTATCATAACAACCAGGACCTAATCCCTATTGGAAAAGTGAAAATTGTGAAAATTTAATCAAACCAATTATAAACGTACAGTTCTGAAATGTCTTTTTTAAAATAAAATCAGGGCACAAAGTCCCAAGGTTTTAACTTGGTCCATGGCGAGTAGTAATAGGGATGCTGAGGGGGCAAAGGAAATGGGGAAGCAGAGGGGGAAAACAAAATAAAAATCAGCCTGGGTTCTCTGGACTCCTGATTACTATGCAGCATTGAAAGTGTGTAGGTCTGCTTCTTTCTGCATATATATATTGAGTGAGAACAAAATCAAATTTGGTGGTGATGCCCTCCACAGTCAAATACCTTGCTGACACTCACTGGTCATGCTCATATAAGAGTGGTCAATTTGGTGAAGTGCCGGTACTTATGAAACTGTACCCCAGCAGGAGTCAGCAACTCCAACAAGGGGAATAAATTGATGGCCGTGAGTGTCTGGGAGGGGGTTCAAAGTACATTATATGGGAACATACAAATGACACACAATGTACTACAGGATTATTGATGAGTGAACAACACAGGAGCAGGTTAGAAAGGCCTTGTAGCTGGGACCCATACATACCAACCTGGAAACCCAGCAAAGGCAAAGCAGTAACCTCCCCACCCCAACTCCCCTCCCTGAAAAAAAAACTGTCAATTGAAACACATCCCTGAACATGGTCCTAAAACATGTAATTACACTAAGAATGCAGCAAGACATGGGCTTGTTGTAAATTAAACTGCAGGTATACCAAACACGTCGCATGTGCACAGTACACAGTGATAAATTGCAGGCATTCTTTCTCATTTCTTAGAAGAATAGAATCATATAGCACAGAAGGCAGCCAATCAGCCCTTTGTGCCTGTGCTGGCTCTTTGAGAGTATCCAATTAGTCCCACTCTCTTTACACATAGCACTGCAATGTTTTTTCTTTCCAAGTATATATCCAATTTGCTTTTGAAAAATACTATTGAATCTGCTTCCATCACCCTTTCAGGCAGTGCATTCCAGATCATCATAACTCAGTGTAATAAAATGTCTCCACATCTCCTTTCTGGTTCTTTTGCCAATGGCCTTATTTTTGTAGAGGAATTGAATACCACTGTGGATATCTATTGGTTCTCTTGGCAATTAAACCTGAATAAGAGGTAGGCCATTTAGGACTGAGACGAGAAGGAATATCTTCAATCAGAGAATGGTGAATCTTTGGAATCCTCTACCCCAGAGGGCTGTGGAAGCTCAATCATAGATTACATTCAAGACAGAGATCGATAGATTTCTAGATATTAAAGATATCAAGGGATATGGGGATAGTGTGGGAAAATGGCATAGAGGTAGAAGATCAACCATGATCTCGTTGATAGCAAAGCAAGCTCAAGAGGTCGAATGCCCTACTCCTGCTCCTATTTTCTATGTTCCTATGATTTGTAAATTGTTGCTTATACTGTTACCACACTGTCATGGAGACACTCTTCTCCCTCAGTTTATGTTGGCACTCTCCTCATCCCCCAAACCCCTGCCCCCATCATAAGCATTACTCCCCATCCCAATCTTCCTACTGCCACTCCTTGGTCCTCTCTCCCCTCTCATCCTTCAGTGCTGCTCTCATCTCCTAAGTGCTGCTGATTCTGTTCCAGCAGATTGAAAGCTACTGCCTGTAAGTGGGAATTTCTGATCTGAAGAGAATTCCCTCAGTGTGCAGTGATATTCAACATCCTGAAACAACAACAAGAAGTCAAAGCCTGGAGAAATGCTGAAGGGAGGACCCCAGTAGTATCAAGAGGAAGATCCTGGACCAGCGCTAATATTCATTATCAAATGCAGACAAAGACCTGAAAATACATGAAGCCTGGACAGTTGGCTTGTCTGTAGGAGAAAATCCAAGAGGCAAATTAAGTTAGACCTCCAAAAAAAGGAATGTTTGAGAGTGGGAGACACACTGTTGCAGTATGAGAGTCCTCTCTGTTACCATATTGTTTCTTTCTATCATGATACAGGAGTCTCAACATGCCGGAGGATGATGATTGGTTTTACCCATCTGACAGAAATACACACCTAATGGTTGGCGTATCCAAACCCATACTACCGTACAAGCTATCGATGCCATTGCATCTTTATACCTGAGTATGTGCTGTGCACGCATATCTCCTTCGATAGCCAGGGTCACATGTTGTGTCTTCCAGACAGAAGCTAGCTTTGTGCCCTTCAGCTACTTTCCTCTGTGTGGTGGCCTGTAACAGATCGTAATGGCTAAACTGATCCATACTGTGATAGTGCCTGAAGTGAAAGAAATTCATAGACAATGTGTTAGTATCTAGAAATGGATGCTTCCTGGTAGCTTACTGGATGAGTACAACTGTGGAATTGCGCCAAACAGATTGGGAACTTCAAAACTGGGTCTGTGCCAAGATAGCTCAGAGCTGGGACAGAGGATGGGACATTATAACTGACCTCAATGTCCCCGAGTTAGGGAGAGAAAACAAAATAACCGTGGTTGCTGCTCCTGATCCCTGTCCAATGACTACTGTTGGAAAAAGTATATGAATTTCAAGTCAGGGCTTGATTGGACTTTGCTGTGATGATCTTTATGGGTGAATATCCTGCTACAAGCATTCACCTGCAATAACTATATAGGTCTGATGCTGGAGGACTTCAGTTGGTCATGGAATGGTACCCCAGCATGGAGTGGAAAATGTAAAGGAAGGAATGGTCAGTTTCAATCCAGCTCCTAGTAAACACAAAGCCATAAAGTACCCATAATCCCAATACGAATTGGTAACAAGTTAGCTATCGCTCAGATAAACCACAGGATATGGACAACATGGATAATGGAGACAGTTACACTTCTGTGGTAGAGCTGCTTTTAGGCTCAGGTTAAGGCAATATGAAGGAGATGCTCTGTACTTGATTCTTGTTCTAGTTGACTGCAGAATATTTGATGAGAATGTGTTTAAATTTGTGCTGGCTATGTTCAAGATGTGTAAAGGTCATGGCTTTTCCAGTACAACCTGAGGTCTCTAGTGAGCTTAAAGTGTAGGTTAAAAGTTGCCCAGGGCTAAATGGCTCTGCATCAGCTCCTAGACCAATCTGAATTTGCAATCCAGATAAAATAAAATGGAACAGCTTCAGGACACAGGTAACTTTTTTCTATCAGTTACAGTGACCTTTTCCCATCAATGTCGCCACTGGAGCAGTCCTGGAAGAATTTAGATTCAAAACGGTGGAAAGGAAGTGGATTAAAAAAACACAAGGAATATTTGAAGAAGCACACTTTTTTCCCCATAAACATAGGGAGACTACTTTGAATTTCTTACCACTTAACAAATAAGTACACGAGTGATACTTAGTGGTAAAAGGACAGTACTGCATGATCATTCACCTTTTAAGAGCACAAACACTCACATATGTGCCTGTATGTGCATGGGAAAAGCTCAAATCTGAAATCTGCCCAAAGCTTTGCATTTTTCAGTCCCCTGAGACATGAGGCCTGTCAACTCTCCAGCACTACCTTGGCAATGCTGCTCATACAAACACTGCTGCTCATTCTCAGAACTCAATGCTTAAATATTTGTAATGTATGAAGGATCATTTTTCTTCCTAAGTGTTTAAATATGAGAATGCCAAAACTCCTGGTTAAACTTACAATGGGCAGGATCACTGAATGGTGGTGTATTTGATCTCTAAGTGGGCTTTGTTTGACCCTGGCTGAACTATTTAGCTGTAATCTCTTGCAGTCGCACAATGATTAATCATAGACAGAGGAAGAACTGTCAGAGAGACTGACCCAAGTGAACATAATGCAGCCTTTTGTTGGACAATATGCATCACTAATACCTACATTGAAAACCAAACTCATGCTATCCTTCCCTCCTGCCTGCAGTACTGAGACAAGAAAAAAATGGAACAGGTCATGAACAAAGCCACCACTGATTTGGGGTTTTCACTTCACAGTTTTATCTACATTCCTGTGAAAACTCCAAGTACCAATAAAACCAAAGCATACAACATAATAAGAATGAAATGTGATTTATTCAATCACCAAGTGTAAAGTAGCCCAGGTCAGAAAGCATCACTAACAATTTACAGAGCTCTGCTCAAATCACCCTGCTATAAAAACTGGCTACTCGACCCGAACCCGACTACATGTGTTGGGTTGGGTCGGGTCTATATTCAGAGTCCAGCATTCGGGCTCGGGTCGGGTCGGGTCGGGCTGGACAGTGCTGCTTCCAAGAAGTCATGGGATCAGGCTTACCCATGATTCCCCACAACTCCATCTGCAGGAATAGCCTGCTCCTGAAACGGATGAACGATATTCGGGTTGGATCGGGTCGGGTCAGGTGCGAAAAAAAAATTAAAGGACTCTGGCCTGGGTCAGGTTCAGGTTGGCTATGGTCAGGTCAGGCCTGGCCTGGGTCAGGTTTCAATTTTATACCCGAGCAGGCCTTTACCCTGCTTGAATCCCAACCCTTGCAGGACAATCATGGGGGCATCATTAGCTGTACCCCTAATATGAATCTAAAGTTCAACCGCCCAGCTGGAGAAGAATGTGCAAGGTGAATAACAGAATTTTTAAAAACTAGATGTTTACCATGTTTCAGAAACTTGAGGCCTCCCTAAAAACAATGTGTGAACACACCGTTTAAGAGGGTGAGATTCCTGTCTGAAGTAGCAGTATTTATAATTACAGCCTGGGCCATTCACCTGTGCTCCTCAGCAGATTTGCTGTTCCATGTGTCTCTGGGCTTCCATTCACAGTCTGCCTGACTCTGGAATATTGGCAAAGCTGGAATTTAGCCCTGTTTTCTGTTCTCTCCTGTCCACTAAAGAAAAGCAAAGGAATGCTTTAATGAAGCAAGGCTATCCAACATCAGTAGAAATGATAGGGTGCTGTTGAACCACAGCAACAATAGTGTGCATTGTGAAAAGTCATTTTCCAATTGCTCATAGTAACGTGTTTCAGATCAAGAGCTCAGTCCATGAGGTTTACGGATGAAGCTTAGCTTTCCACAACACAATATGCTGCATCTTACTTTGACTGTATCCTGGAAGCACAATCCTGCTTGGCAATGACTCTTGATAAGTTAATGCAATAGTAGCACTGGTCCCAAGGACTTATTTTACCCAGAAACTCATATGAACAACAGCAAAGGATGGAATAGACATGTTTAGAACACACTGGCAATTAATTTCCAGCCTGGAAGCAAACTTACATTCATAGTACTTACTGGTGACAACTGTGCCATTCCCAGGTATGGCGTGGTCTGTTGGGGAGAAAGTCAGCAGTCCCTTGATTTTTGACCCTTTGAGGGAAACGTAGAAGCACTCTAATGCTGAGGTCACTTGTTCTAGGACTATAGGCAGACCTAATGCAGGAAGACAGACATGCTTTAAGCACAGAATTATTTCCCAAAAAACAACTGTTATACGAGTAGGATAATTTTGAGCCAAGTATTCAAAAAGCACCACTCTTCCAATATAACTATACTTAGCTGAAATGACAACAGTTGTACAGAACCAAGAAAGTACAGCACATTTAAGGCATGCAGATGCAGACAGACAAAACAGGCCAGGGAGAGGTTTTGTGGCTTGATTTCTCACCTTTGCTTTGCTAACAAAAATGAATCGAAAACCTGAAGAACTACTTTCTCCATGTCATGAGACAGAAAAGTAAATAAAATTTAATTTGATATTTTAATTTAACATATTAATTTGATAAATCAGACTTTGAGTGTCCAGTTCAGAAATTGCTGGACATACTGGGAGAAATTTTCAAATTCACCACCTGGACAGTAAGTTGGCATCCACTGTGAAACCTAGCAGATTTTCATCCCATTGGACTCATTGGGGTGAAGTTGAAAATGACGCCCATTGTGAAAATTGGATTGTCCGATTTGATTGGTGAACCCATCAATTAATATTTACTTTGGGGTGGGAGCCAGCACATTACTCAACTTAAGTTTTGTTAAGTTGTTTGAAAGCTTTACATTCTACCACTCCTTGATGGCTGAGGACGATCCATACAGACCATTGGCTGAGAACCTATGTCGCTACTGAGTGCAGGAGCTCTGTGGCACTCAACCAGCCCCTGGCCAGATATGACGACTCCCAGCAGTTTCATGTCATTGCTCCCTCCAGAGGCAACTACTTCCTTAGCCAAATCTCAACTCTACTGCAAGCAGCAGCAGCATCTCAGTCTACAATGCTTATTTTTTATTTCCAAAATATACTTTATTCATAAAAATCTGTAAAAAATACATCACCAAACAGTTTCAAACAGCACCAAGTCAAAAATTACTAACAGTGCAAAGGAGGTCCATTTGCTTCATTACAATCATGAGTTGCCTCACAAACCCTTCCATTTCACATTTGTCATGCCAATTACATTTTTACATTTTACAGCAAATGAAAATTTTCCCGATACAATTCGAGGGGTTTCCCATGGATCCAGCCCCTCAGTTCAGCTTGGTGGGGGGACCTTACACTGTGGTCTTTCCCCATTGAGCCTTTGCTGCGGCTGCCCCAAGCTTTAGTGCGTCCCTCAGCATGTAGTCCTGGACCTTGGAATGAGCCAGTCTACAACTTTCGGTCGTGGACAACTTTATGCGCTGGAAGACCAGCATGTTTCGGGCAGACCAAAGGGCATCTTTCACCGAATTGAGAGTCCTCCAGCAGCAGTTGATGTTTGTCTCAGTGTGCGTCCCTGGGAACAGCCCGGAGAGCACAGACTCCTGTGTTACAGAGCTGCTTGGGATGAACCTCGACAAAAACCACTGCATCTCTTTCCACACCTGCTTTGCAAAGACACATTCCAGAAGGAGGTGGGCAACTGTCTCTTCCCCACCACAGCCACTGTGGGAGGGGGTGAGACTTCGGGCGTGCAGGAAGGATCTGACGGGGAGGGCTCTTCTCACCACCAGCCAAGCTACATCTTGGTGCTTGTTTGAGAGTTCTGGTGATGAGGCATTCTGCCAAAATGACTTTGGAGGTCTGCTCGGGGAACCATCCGACAGGATCCACCGTCTCCTTTACCCGTAGGGCCTTGAGGACATTCTGTGCAGACCACTGCCTGATGGATAGGGAGTCAAAGGTGTTTTCCCACAGAAACTGCTCCACGAAATTTAGGTGGTAGGGCACGGTCCAACTGGATGGAGCGTTCCTTGGCAATGTGACCAGGCCCATCCTTTGCAACACCGGGGACAGATAGAACCTCAGCACGTAGTGACACTTGGAGTTTGCATACTGAAGGTCTACACACAGCGTGATGCAGCCGCACACGAAGGTGGTCATCAGGACGAGGGCGATGTTGGGTAAGTTTTGTCCACCCTTATCCAGAGGTTTGAACATCATGTCCCTCCGGACCCGGTCCATTTTAGATCCCCAGATGAAGCGGAAAATGGCTCGGGTGACCGCCACAGCGCAGGAGTGGGGTATGGGCCAGACCTGTGCCACGTACAGCAACAATGTGAGCGCCTCGCCCCTGATAACCAGGTTCTTACCTACAATGGAGAGAGATCGCTGCCCCCACAAGCTCAACTTGTGTTGTACCTTGGCTACTCGCTCCTCCCAGGTTTTGGTGCACGCCCCGGCCCTTCCGAACCATATCCCCAGCACCTTCAGGTAGTCAGACCTGACGGTGAAGGGGACAAAGGATCGGTCAGCCCAGTTCCCAAAGAACATGGCCTCGCTCTTGCCGTGGTTAACTTTGGCTCCCGAGGTCAGTTCGAACTGGTCGCAGATGCTCATCAGTCTGCGCACGGACAGCGGATCCGAGCAGAAGACGGCGACGTCATCCATGTACAGGGAGGATTTAACCTGATTGCCTCCACTGCCTGGGATTGTCACCCCTCTTATGCTCGCATCCTTCCTAACAGACTCAGCAAAGGGTTCAATACAGCAAACAAACAAGACCGGGGAGAGAGGACAGCCCTGTCTGACTCCAGATTGGTTCGGGAAACTTTCCGATTCCCACCCATTGATTGAGACTGCACTACTGATGTTTGTGTAGAGCAGTTTGATCCAATTGCAGATTCCCTCACCAAACCCCATTTTGGAAAGCACGTCCATCATGTAGGTGTGCAATATCCTGTCAAAAGCCTTCTCCTGGTCCAGGCTGATGAGGCAGGTGTCCACCCTCCTGTCCCGCACATAGGCGATCGTATCCCTGAGTAGCGCGAGACTATCAGAGATCTTCCTGCCGGGTACAGTACAGGTCTGATCAGGGTGGATCACCGACTCCAGAGCAGACTTGACTCGACCGGCTATGACTTTGGACAGAATCTTGTCGTCAACATTAAGCAGTGAGATGGGCCGCCAATTTCTGATTTCTGCCCTCTCCCCCTTCCGCTTGTAGATGAGGGTGATGATGCCTTTCCTCATGGATTCTGACATGCTGCCGGCCAAGAGCATACTCACGTATACTTCCAGCAGGTCCGGGCCGACCCAATCCCACAGGGCCGAGCACAACTCAACTGGTGAGCCGTCGCTTCTGGGAGTTTAACTCGTCTCGAAGGACTCAACGGCCTTTGTCAGCTCATCCAGAGTTAGCGGCTTGTCCAGTCTCTCCCTCTTGCTGTCATCCAAAACCTCTGTGATAGATGACAGGAAGGACTGGGAGGCTCTGCTGTCTGTGGGCTTCGCGTCATACAGCCCAGCATAAAAGGATTTGCTGAACCTTAGTATGTCGGATTGCGCAGACGTTACCGAGCCATCCTCTTCCTTCAGGCTGCTGACAACAGAGCTCTGTCTCTGTACTTTTTGGAAGAAGTAACGTGAGCATGTCTCATCCTGCTCGATGGAGCAGACTCTGAACCTGAAGATGATTTTGGAGGCCTCCGTGGCAAAGAGTGAGGCCTGCTGGCTCTTCACCTCTTGGAGGTCCTCCTTGACCTCGACCCCCATCGACTGCAGCTGGAGCAGATTTTGCATAATTTTCTGGAGTTGGGACATTTCCCTCTGTGTCTCTCTCGCCCTCTGAACACCTTTGCGGATAAAGAACCTCTTGATGTTCTCCTTGATCGCTTCCCACCAGTGAACTGGAGACTCAAAGAGGGGTTTCACGGTCCTCCAACCTTTGTAATCCCTTTTGAGTTCCTCAACGTTCTCTGGGGTTAGAGTGTAGCATTGAGCTTCCATGTACCCCTGCCAACCCGCTGGTCGTCCTGTAAGTGACAGTCAGCCAGTAAGAGGCAGTGGTCGGAGAAGAACACCGGCTTGACGTCGGTGGATCCGACCATGACAGCACGGGACACAAACAGGAAGTCAATCCTGGAACGGGCAGACCCGTCCGATCTTGACCATGTGTATCTGCGCTGCACTCCGTCTGCAGGTTTGCTGAAGAAGTCGTGCAGTTTGGCATCTTTTACTGTTTCTATTAGGAATCTGGACGTAGTGTCCAGTTTGCGGTCGTCTCTGCCGGATCGTCCAGCTGCATCGATGATGCAGTTGAAGTCATCGCCTAGGATGACCGGCCTGGACATCACCAGCAGCAGTGGGAGCTGCTGGAAGACGGTCAGCCGCTCGCTGCATTGAACCGGGGCGTACACGTTGATCAACCGGAGCGGTTCGTTGTTGTACATTACGTCTGCTACGAGGAGGCGAACGCCCACCACCTCCTTAACTTCGGAGATGGTGAAGTTACCTCCCCGCAGCAGAATACCCAGGCCGGAGGAACGGCAATCATTACCCCCTGACCAGATCGATGGCCCGTGGGACCACCATCGCGACCACTGCCTGTAGGTGTTGAGGTGTGGTATTCCACACTCCTGCAGAAACAGTAGGTCGGCTTTGACCTTGGCGAGGTAATCCAAGGTTGAAACACATTGCGTAGTGGATTTAATGCTATGCGGATTAATGGAAGCAATCCTTATACCCATTTTTTTAAAGTTAGTTGTTGCTTCCCATACCATTTGTCCTTGCTAGTCCCAGTCCTTCAGGATGTTCCTGCATACCCATAGTGTGCACAAGCTGTTTCACATTTGTTGGGCTCAGAAACCCCTCCTGGTTTTCATGCAGGGTTTGTTCCGCTGGGGTGACATCGGAGGGGTCTTGTAAGCAGCAAGGATTGGGTTATCCTCTGCTGTTCCCCTCTGTTCCTCCTCGAAAACATCAACGCTCCCGGCTTCCCGGAGCTGAGGTGCACCAGACGTGTCTTTGCTCTCGGTGTCCTGGAGCTGGGATGCGCTGGCCATGTCGTTCGGTGTGGCGCTTTGGGGTTGGGGCATGCCAGGCCCATCACAGCTTCCAGTGCCTGGGGGCTGGGGGGGCTTGATCTTCCAGCTCTTTTGAGTTCTGTCACCTCTTTTGAAGGGGCCGTCGTTCCAGCACTTCCTCGTCCAGTGAAGAGGAGCTGCTATAGTCTGTCTCAGACGGTAACCTCCTCTTGCCACTGGTTTGGGTGGTGGCCTGTTCCGCTTTTGGAGGTCTTTTCTTTGTGGTTCTCCTTTGTACCACTTGCCACTGACCTGTTTGTCCATCTGCTGCCTCCTCCTCCGTTGATTCTGTCTGTGGAGGAGGGGTTTCCGGGCGCAGGGTAGGTGCTGGGTCACTGGTTTCAGCTGCCTCCCCCTTCTTCTCAGGGATACTTTCCTCGTTGCGGAGAAGGTTGCTTGTCTCCTTTCGAGCACAGTCTACAGTGCTGCAATTGGCTACAGTGCCACAGGCATGCACCATACAAGTAGCAGATGATAGCCATACAAGCCACACTTTACTGTGCACCAAATTAGCATTAAAAAAATATTCTGCGATCCACTTTTTAGCGCTCTGTTAGATGAACTGTAGCTTTTCTCTGCCGTCAACCTGTGATGTACTTGACCTGGGAGTGCTTGTTGAGGCAGTCTAAAAGGAGCTTTACTCTGTATCTAACTCATGCTGTACCTAATCTGGAAGTGTTTGATGCTGTCACAGGTTGCCTGATTTGGGGATATGTTCCAGTGCCCAGCTTGAACATGTCTCACACCTTGATGAGAACAGAAAACAAAAACATTTTGTAAAAAACTGTTATTTGGACATTAACCTGTTTTGTTCACTGTTAGTGTGGATTTGGGGAATTAATTTGGTCGAGCAATCAAAAAATAAGCTTTTTTTCTTGAAAAACTCACTTGTTCATTGAAAGGAAAAATCTAGTAGTTAGTTTTGAATCTTAAAATGAAAAACTGTTGGTTATTTATCAACCTGTTACCACAATATTATATAACGGGCATCATCACACTGCCAGATATCCAGCCAAAGCTTAATGATGTGAAGAGAGGTAAATATACCAAGAGCAGCTTTTTCCGAGAACATTATCAGACAGTAACTGTGGTTGGGGATGGGACTGTGGCCAGGGAACAGTGGCTATAAGGTGAAGAAGAAACAGGGAGCATGTGAGATTTGGGAGCACATACAGAAGGCAAGTCTGCTTGGTGACCTGGTATGTTTACAGCAGTGCTACACTGCTGACCCCAAAGAGTGTTGAGGAACTCAAAAGGGATTACAAAGGTTGGAGGACCGTGAAACCCCTCTTTGAGTCTCCAGTTCACTGGTGGGAAGCAATCAAAGAGGACATCAAGAGGTTCTTCATCCACAAAGGTGTCCAGAGGGCGAGAGAGAGACACACAGAGGGAAATGTCCCGACTCCAGAAAAGTATGCAAAATCTGCTCCGGCTGCAGTCGATGGGGGTCGAGGTCAAGGAGGAGCTCCAAGAGGTGAAGAGCCAGCAGGCCTCGCTCTTTGCCACGGAGTCCCCAAAATCATCTTCCGGTCCAGAGTCCGCTCCATTGAGCAGGATGAGACGTGCTCGCGTTACTTCTTCCAAAAGGTACACACAGAGAGCTCTGTTATCAGCAGCCTGAAGGAAGAGGATGGCTCGGTAACGTCTTCGCAGTCCGACATACTAAGGATCAGAAAATCCTTTTATGCTAGGCTGTATGACGCGAAGCCCACAGACAGCAGAGCCTCCCAGTCCTTCCTGTCATCTATCACAGAGGTCTTAGATGACAGCAGGAGGGAGAGACTGGACAAGCCGCTAACTCTGGACGAGCTGACAAAGGCCGTCGAGTCCTTCGAGACGAGTAAAACACCCAGAAGCGACGGCTTACCGGTCGGGTTGTACTCGGCCCTGTGGGACTGGGTCGGCCCGGACCTGCTGGAAGTATACGAGAGTATGCTCCTGGCCGGCAGCATGTCAGAATCCATGAGGAAAGGCATCATCACCCTCATCTACAAGCGGAAGGGGGAGAGGGCAGAAATCAGAAATTGGCGGCCCATCTCACTGCTTAATGTTGACGACAAGATTCTGTCCAAAGTCATAGCCGGTCGAGTCAAGTCTGCTCTGGAGTTGGTGATCCACCCTGATCAGACCTGTACTGCACCCAGCAGGAATATCTCTGATAGCCTCGCCAACGCGAGGGATACGATCACCTACGTATAGGACAGGAAGGTGGACACCTGCCTCATCAGCCTGGACCAGGAGAAGGCTTTTGACAGGATATCGCACACCTACATGATGGACGTGCTTTCCAAAATGGGGTTTGGGGAGGGAATCTGCAATTGGATCAAACTGCTCTACACAAACATCAGTAGTGCAGTCTCAATCAGTGGGTGGGAATCGGAAAGTTTCCCGAACCAATCTGGAGTCAGATAGGGCTGTCCTCTCTCCCCGGTCTTGTTTGTTTGCTGTATTGAACCCTTTGCTGAGTCTATTAGGAAGGATGCGAGCATAAGAGGGGTGACAATCCCAGGCAGCGGAGGCACTCAGGTGACAACCTCCCTGTACATGGATGACGTCGCCGTCTTCTGCTCGGATCCGCTGTCCGTGCGCAGACTGATGAGCATCTGCGACCAGTTCGAACTGACCTCGGGAGCCAAAGTTAACCACGGCAAGAGCGAGGCCATGTTCTTTGGGAACTGGGCTGACTGATCCTTTGTCCCCTTCACCATCAGGTCAGACTACCTGAAGGTGCTGGGGATATGGTTCAGAAGGGCCGGAGCGTGCACCAAAACCTGGGAGGAGTGAGTAGCCAAGGTACAACAAAAGTTGAGCATGTGGGGGCAGCGATCTCTCTCCATTGTGGGTAAGAACCTGGTCATCGGGTGCGAGGCGCTCACGTTGTTGCTGTACGTGGCGCAGGTCTGGCCCATACCCCACTCCTGCTCTGTGGCAGTCACCCGAGCCATTTTCCGCTTCATCTGGGGATCTAAAATGGACCGGTCCGGAGGGACACTATGTTCAAACCTCTGGATAAGGGCGGGAATAATGTACCCAACGTGGCTCTCATCCTGATGACCACCTTAGTGTGCGGCTGCATCAAGCTGTGTGTAGACCTCCAGTACGCAAACTCCAAGTGTCACTACGTGCTGAGGTTCTATCTGTCCCCGGTGTTGCGAAGGATGGACCTTTGACCACCGATCCATCAGGCAGTGGTCTGCAGGGAATGTCCTCAAGGCCCTACAGGAAAAGGAGACGGTGGATCCTGTCGGATGGTTCCCCGAGCAGACCGCCAAAGTCATTTGGCAGAATGCCTCATCACCAGAACTTTCAAACAAGCACCAAGATGTAGCTTAGCTGGTGGTAAGAACAGCCCTCCCAGTCAGATCCTTCCTGCACGCCCAAAGTCTCGCCCCCTCCGCGCAATGCCCCCGCGGTGACTCTGGTGGGGTAGAGACGGTTGCCCACCTCCTCCTGGAATGTGTCTTTGCAAAGCAGGTGTGGAAAGAGATGCAGTGGTTTTTGTCGAGGTTCATCCCAAGCAGCTCTGTAATACAGGAGTCTGTGCTCTGCGGGCTGTTCCCAGGGACGCACACCGAGACAAACATCAACTGCTGCTGGAGGACTCTCAATTCGGTGAAAGACACCCTTTGGTCTGCCCGAAACTTGCTAGTCTTCCAGCGCAAAGAGTTGTCCAACCGAATGTTGTAGATTGGCACATTCCAAGGTCCAGGACTACGTGCTGAGGGACGCACTAAAGCTTGGGGCAGCCGCAGCAAAGGCTCAATGGGGAAAGACCACAGTGTAATAAGGTTCCCCCACCAAGTTGAACTGAGGGGCTGGATCCATGGGAAATCCCTTGAACTGTATCGGGAAAATTTTCATTTGCTGTAAAATGTAAAAATGTAATTGGCATGACAAATGTGAAATGGAAGGGTTGTGAGGCAACTCATGATTGTAATGAAGCAAACGGACCTCCTTTGCACTGTTTGTATTTTTTGACTTGGTGCTGTTTGAAACTGGTAATGTAATTTTTACATATTTTTATGATTAAAGTATATTTTGGAAATTTAAAAAAACTGTGCTTTTTGCATTATCAAAAGATAAGTGCTGCTTAAAGGCTGTCTGCAATGGTCCAAAACCATTAGATGGGGCACACTTAGTACCTGCAATATTCTGCATGAAGTGCTCCAATCCATGGTATTTGACACATAGAAGCTAGGCATTATTCTTTTTCTCATTCATGGATTGTTAACATCACTGGCAAGGCTAGCATTTGTTGCCCATCACCAATTGCCCTTAAGTAGTTGGTAGTGAGCAACCTTCTTGAACCACTACAGTCCATCTAATGTAGGTACACCTAAAGTGCTTTTGGGGAGGGAGTTCCAGGATCTTGAACCAGTGGCAATCAACAAACAGCAATATAGTTCCAAGCCAGGATGGTGTGTGGCTTGGAAGAGAAGTTATAGGTGGTGGTGTTCCCATGTGACTGCTGCCCTTGTCCTTCCAAGTGGTAGAGGTCATGGGTTTGGAAGGTACTATCGAAGGAGGCTTGGTGAGTTGCTGCAGTGCATCTTGGAAATGGAACACACTGCTGCCATTGTGCGCTGGTGGTGGTGGAGGGAGCGAATATCTAAGGTGGCAGATGGAGTACTTATCAAGCAGGCTATTTGTCCTGGATGTTTCAAGCTTTCCAAGTGTTGTTGGAGCTGCACTCATCTAAGCAAGTGGACAGTATTCAATCACATTCGTGAATTATGCCTTGTATATGGTGGGCAGGCTTTGGGGAGTCAGGCAGTGAGTTATTCGCCACAGATTTTCCAGCCTCTGACCTGCTCTTGTAGGCAAAGTATTTATATGGTTGGTTCAGTTAAGTTTTTGGTCAATGGTGACACCCAGGATGCTGATGGTGGGAGATTCAGCAATGGTAATTCCGTTGAATGTCAAAGGGAGATGGTTAGATTCTCGCTTGTTGGAGATGATCATTACCTACCACTTATGTGGCATAAATGTTACTTGCCACTTATTCAGCCCAAGCCTGAATGTTGCCCAGATCTTGCTTCAGTTTCTGAGGAGTTGTGAATGGTACTGAACACTGTGCAATCACCAGTGTACATCCCCACTTCTGACCTTCTGATGGAGGGAAGGTCATTGATGAAGCAGCTGAAGATAGTGGGGTCTAGGACACTACCCTGAGGAACTCGTGCAGCAATGTCCTTGGGCTAATATGATTGGCCTCTAACAACCACACCATCTTCCTTTGTGCTAGGTATGACTCCAATCAGTGGAGAGTTTCCCCATGCACCCAAACCTCCCCCAATTGCCTATTGCCTTCATCCATTTCTTGTTATCATATGAAATGATTTGAATTGGCTGAAAACTGGCTTTTGTGATGCTGGGGACCTCAGAAGGAGACTGAGATGGATCATCTACTTGGCATTTCTGGCTGAAGGTGGTTGCAAATTCTTCAGCTTTGGTTTTTATACTGATGTGCTGGGCTTCCCCATCATTGAGGATATGGATATTTGTGGAACCTCCTCCTCCAGTTAATTTTTTTAAAAATTTGTCCACCATCATTCAAGACTAGATGTGACAGGACTAAAAGAGCTTTAATCTGATCCGCTGGTTGTGGGATTGCTTTGCTTTGTCAATAAGCGTGCTGCTTCCACTGTTTAGCATGTGTGTAATCCTGTGTTGTTGCTTCACCAGGTTGGCACTTCATTTTCAGATATGCCTGGTACTGCTCCCAGCATGCTCTATTACACTCTTCATTGAACCAGGGTTGATCCCATCTTAAATAAAAACAATTGCTGGAAATACTCAGGTCTGGCAGCATCTGTGGAGAGAGAAGCAGCAATGGCCAGAATTTTACGCCACCCCAGCAAGCCAGATGGTGACTGTAGGGGAGGGGGTTGCAGTTGGTGGCACAAAATTGAACGGAAGGCTCCAGGAGGCCTTCCCGACCCGCTCCCGCCTCCGCCCACTTGACTTAGGGCGGGGGAGGGGGCGAAAAACAGCCCTAGGACAATCAAGGCCCTTAAGTGGCCACTTAACAGCCACTTAACGGCCTTCCCCTGCCTCCGTGGGAATTTTACCCATGACAAGCGGGCATCTGTGAGACGTGAAAGGCTGTCCAATGAGGGCTGCCCATGATTCCCCAACCACCCCCAGGACCCAAGATGCCCCCTTCGCCCCAAACGACCACCCTTGCCTCGCCGGGGTATGACCAATTACCCCGTGAGGCAACCCCAACTTACCTGCAGTCCTGGCTCCACATCCAATGATTGGCCAGCAGCTCAATGAGGAGGGACTTCTTCCCTCAAGCAGGTGGAAGTCCTACCTCGGAACAATTAAAGCCCAGTGGCCCGTAAAATATGGGACGGATCCACGGGCTAGGCATTAGCGGGTTTACCACTGACTTTTACATCAGTGGCCAGCTCCCATCCGCGCAACGTAAAATCCAGCCCAATGTTTCAGGTCAGTGACCTTTCATCAGAACTGGCAAAGGTTAAAAATGTAATCGGTTTTAAGCAAATAAAAAGTGGGGGTGGGGCAAAAGATAACAAAAGGGAAGGTGTAGATAGGACAGAGGGTCACAGAGAATAACTGACAAGGTGGTCATGGAGCAAAGGCAAAGGGTGTGGTAAAAGACAAAGCATCTGTGCAGAGAGGGTGTTAAATGACAGAATAATGAACAGCCCTAGCCAAAAGCACAAACATGAAAAAAAAAACAGCGGTGAAAAAAATGAATGAAACAAACGAAAAGAAAAAAAAACTAAAAATTAAAAAAAGTGGGCCAGTCATGCTCTGAAATTATTGAACTCAATGTTCAGTCCAGCGGGCTGCAGTGTGCCTAATCGGTAAATGAGATGCTGTTCCTGGAGCTTGCATTGATGTTCACTGTAACACTGCAGCAAGCCCAGGACAGAGATGTGGGCATGAGAGTGGGTGCGGGGGTGGGGGGGGGGGGGGGGGGGGGGGGGGGGAGGTGGTTGTGTTGAAATGGCATGTGACAGGAAGCTTGGGGTCATGTTTTCAGACTGAGTGAAAAGTTCTGCAAAGCGGTCACCCAATCTGCGTTTGATCTCCCCAATGTAGAGGAGACCACACTGTGAGCAGCAATACAGTACACTAAATTGAAAGAAGTACTGGTAAATCACTGCTTCACCTAAAAGGGCCTTGGATAATGAGGAGAGAGGAGGTAAAAGTGCAGGTATTACACCTCCTGCGATTGCATGGGATGGTGCTGTGGGAAATGGACGAGGTGTCAGGGGTAATGGAAGAGTGGACCAGAGTGTCGCAGAGGGAACGATCCCTCTGGAATGCTGACAGGGGAGGAAGGGGAAGATGCATTTGGTGGTGGCATCACACAGGATGTGGCAGAAATGGCAGGGGATGATTCTTTAGATGTGGAGGCTGACGGGGCAGAAAGTGAGGACAAGGGGAGCCCTGTCGCGGTTCTGGGAGGGAGGGGAAGGGTGAGGGTAGAGGTGCGGAAAATGGGCAGGACACGGTTGAGGACTTTGTCAACCACAGTGTGGGGGGGGGGGGGGGGCGGAAGAGGGGTGGGGCTGGGGGGAAATCCTCGGTTGAGGAAAAAGACATATCAGAAGCGCTGTTGTGGGAGGTTGATCCCCTGTCTTGATGGTAATGGTAGAGTGAGGGATATGTTGGGCCATGAGGTTACAGATTGTGGTTGAATGCAATTCTGCTGCTGCTGATGGCCCACAGTGCCGCAATGATCTCCAGTTTTGAGCTGCTAGATCTTGTTCCTCAGGAATGGAAAAATCTATTGTGGGACTGGTAGCCCCACAAAAACTAAAGATTAAGGAATTTTAATAGGCCTTTCTTATGTGCTTTGTGGATGCTGTTAAAACCCTTCCTCCAAAAACATTTCTTCACTACTCACCGGACAGAAAGACAGGGATTAGTGAATTCAGGATCATGCTACAGCCATGGAGGTTATAACAGGAGGCATAGAGATGGGTAAAGCTGCAGAGGGTTCTTAGCTGAAGGGGAAAAGAAACTGCAAAAAATTTCTAGCCCATTTTATGAATAGCACTGACCTAAAGCTATAGCCTGAGGATTGTTTTTTTTGAGAATGGAACAGGAGGTCCTAATTTCTGGTGACAACAGGCAGCTTAAATAGGATATGTTCATTGGATAATGGACCTTGTAGAGGCAGCTAACTAGGAGTAGGAAAGTGGTCACTGAGCAATTACAATAAAGAATGGAAGATTCCTCAGTGTCAGCCTTGGTCTACTTGGTCTCACTTTTGCCTCCAAGTCAGAAGGTCTTAATTTCAAGCCTCACTCCAGGATGTTAGTACATAATCCAGGCTTACATACCAGTGCAATATGGAGGGAGTGCTTCATTAGTCGAGGTGCCTTTTTTCAATTGAGATGCTAAATCAAGGCCCTGTCTACCCTCTCAGGTGGGCATAAAGATCTCTATTTGAAGAGTGGAGGAGCTCTCTCTGTGTCTCAGCTAACAGTTATCTTTCAATCAAAAGTACTAAAACACTAATTAGTCATTAATCTCATTGCTGTTTGAGATTCCTGGCTGTGCATTAACTGGCTACTGTGTTTCTCGACATTACAACAGTGGCTACACGTAAAGTACTTCACTGGCGGTGAAGCACTTCAGGAACATCCAGAGGTTGTAAAAAAAAAAAATGCTATATAAATGCAAGTTCTTTCTTCACAAATCGACAGGCTTTTAAAACCAAGCTTTGCAGCATCAAACCAGCCCTACTTGGTTCACATCTTATCTCCTACTCTTTTTAAGATTGTTGAAGTCTCACACTAAAGTCTTTGGCCCATCAACCAGAATTCTCAATAACAAAGCAAACTATTGGAGCAGACGATGCAGAAAAAATTAGGAATTGTGTTTCTCAAAGGCAAATATTTTAGGACTGTTGTATTTCAGATAGTATCACAAGTGAAGCTGGCTATTTAAGACTGTGTGCTACTTCCTACTTCAATAAATTTGGACCACTTTAAACTAATTGGGCCAAGTCTCACATCTGAATGACATTAATTTTTTTTAGTCGTATATTCTTCATCATGCCATTTTTTTCTGGTCTTACTGTTGCCAGGTCATCATTACATTCCACTGAATTATTTTAGTTATGTAACCAGTGGCACTGAATGAAATGTCACCACACTTTTCTGTTTAAGTTAGAAAAAAGACAAAGTTCCTCTTAGAGGGTCAGGATCACTAATACTGTTAAGTGATTGAGTTTGACTCAAAAATGTTAATTTCATAGAAGCTACAACACAGAAGGAGACCTGTGTAACTATGTAGGGAGAGCACTTGACCTATTATGCCTATGCTGGTACTAGATCTTCAGGAGCTATCTAATCCCACCTCCTTGTCCTTTTACATACTTTCGTTAAGTAATATAACGGTCCTTTAAAAATACTGGAGTGCTAGTGCTAGAACAAAGAAAAATACCAAAGCAATGTTATATTCTTTTTGCCTGAACCTTTTCATTGTATAATTTAAATATGTTAATGGCAAAAAAGTACCTAAACAAACAGAACAGCAAAGCCACAACTTTAACCCCCAATTTCTGCCATCAACTGAATTTTGTCAGTGTAGCAGTGAGAAATATTCCTGGGTTGGGATGGGTAATGAATGAGTTAAGCAGACCCTGGCAAAAATGCCCTTTTGGGATGTCAAGTGAGGGCAGATCGAGCTCAGCTGTGATCACCTCTGCAATTGCATAACCGGCTGACTCTCACATTAAATTAAGAGACTGGATCCGTAGCCCAGTGAAGTTCAGCAAAAGAAAGCATATTTTATAACACAACATCAACAATAGAGATGAAGCATATTTTCTTCAAAAAAAAAAGCATTGCTTCATCACAGCATGTGGGCACACTTTATTTTGTGGAGCACACTTTATTTTGTGTTCAGTGTTAGGTTGCCCAACATCTTTCATTGCCTTCAGCAGGGTTTTGGAAGAGAAAACTTATCTTTGGTTTGGCCATCAGGCAAGTAGTTGCTATCCATCTTAGTTCTCAATACTCAGCCATGTTGGTTGGTGCCAAAAGAAAATCTCAACTATGCAGACTTAATGCCAACCACACACGCCAACCCACAACTGCTGATCCTCAAATGCAACAGCTGCTAAAGAGCCAGACCTCCTTCATGTTGTTGGCATGCCGCCTACATTGTTTCTCCTCTTTTTTCTTGTCCCTTCCTGGACCACGTCTCTTGTTTCTGGGCATCCTCCAATACCTCTTTGAATCTGGTAGGTAAGACAGGAGCCTGGTATGACTTTGTTCAATCTTTTCCCTCTCCAGGGATGGCAGCAAAGAGGAAATAAAGTCAGGCAGAGGGAACGAAGGGTGTCAAGTTTTTAAGAAGTCATTTTCTTCAAGAAAAACATGATGGTTAATGTTATAACAAGAAAGAGGGAAGAGAAGGAGCACAGATGTACATAGAGAGAGCATGAAGGAAGACAAGGGGTTCAGACATATACACAAGTTTTTAAATTATACATATATTAGTGTTAATTTAGCATTTAGGATTTCTGCAATAAAGTTCAATGGGCAGATTTTGACTTTGCGCAATAATGGAAAATGGGTGACAGTGAATCAGCAGCTGAGCAGATGTAAAATGGACTGCCAATTCGCTGTCACCTGTTTCACACCATCAGGTAAAGTCAAAATCTACTCCAATAGATTTATTACTGCACTATTATTGTTTGCTTTAGTGTCAGTGAATGGGATAAAAGAAAAAAAACTGGTCAACCCAAGAAGAAAGAAATTTCCATGGTCTGAAGTGTTAGTTTCTCATTTTGAACGTTCGTGACATCTTTATTTTGCCTGTGTTTAATTTTCATTGCAGCAACACAAGTAGACTAGCGCAATTACACTACCCAGCACACTGACCATTCCAATACAGTATAAAGTGGTTTATGAGGCAGTTAGATACATTTCTGGAAGGAGAAGGGATATGGCGAGAAGGCGAGTTAGTGGAGTGTTGAGAAGGACAGACAAATGAGGCCCAACGGCTTTTCCTGTTCCAATAACCAGTTGATCTTTCCATGATGAGACTTGCCTCAGCTAATATCTATAAAAAAAATAGTCATCTCCCTGACAATAAGATGTGGAGGCGAATTACAAGCTTCAAGCCAAGAAGAAAATGCCTACAGACGAAAGACTTGCATTTTTGTAAAACAAATCTAAAACACATCTCCTCAATAACTATACTACAGTTAAGACAAAAAAGTTTCCTTTTTATACATCAACTTTCATGTGTAATAACCTTTAACCTCCATCCCCAACGTCACAGTGGACCGATGATATCAGTGGTGGGAAATTATGCGAAAAAATATTTTTCTGACATAAGAACATGCAAGTTACAGAATATATTTTAGAGAGGGAGAAATTAAGACGATTTAAATTTAAAAATTATATTGCATTTGATCCCTATGTACTATAACAATATTATATCATAAGTCGGAGTTATATTTAAACTACCAATTCAGGTAAAATGTCTGAACTCAATTTCGAAGGAACAGTGAACTCTCCCAATTGGACCTGAATGGGAGTTATACAAAGTCTCCAATTGTCATTTTGATCACCAGATCTATCAGTTCATTACCATAATGGTGGTTAATACCTTGAGAGGCAGTTCTCCTCAGCTGCACACCTCAGTGCATACATATGCATCCTTTGGATATACATGGAAGCTTGAATATAATACGGATCAGGAACTAAGTCAGGAAGCCCTGAAAAATAAATGTAAGCATATTTGCACTGAAGTTTCTTAATCTGCAGTACTTCAAGATAATTGAGTACCAGATACATCATCTGAGACATTAGCATCTTCTTGAGGTTTTGTAAATCTCACCCCCAGCTGGAATGTGTGGCAACAGAACCACTAAAAGACAAGACCAATAGCTAATGCAAGTTACCGCTTCTCAGTTAAACCATGGACAAAAATATACATTTCTTCTGCCTTCCGTTAGCAAACAGATATGCCTGGGATGTAGGGATGCCACCTTATGTCTAGTTCCAAGCCAAATAGATGAAAGGATAGGAAAGGGGTCAGGGGTAGGGGGTGTGGCTCAACTTCAGAAGTTTTGTTTTGTTTTGTTTTAGTTTTATCAAAACCGAACAGCTAAAGCATCTATATTATGGGACACTGAAGTAAAAGGGGAAATGGACAACTGGCTAAGAATTATGACTTTGGTACCCCAGTTTTCAGTTGAGCAATTTCTAAATACACCACTGAAAAACAATTGGCTTTCGAATCCAAAAAGGGGCAAATTACAGTTCTGCTTAGAGGCAATTGTTATAAAACCTACATTAAAAAACATCAAAGTTTCCTACATGTGGAACATTATCCGTGTAACCCAGGGCAATGTTTGAAGATGATCAGAGAGTTCTTAGAATCTCCTGATCCACATTCCTCTCTTACCCAACCAATAGCACCAAAAAGAGATTAACTTGTCATTCATTTTTTCTGTTTGTTGGACCTTGTTTCATACAAATTGAATAATCCACTGGTTGTGAGATACCTCCTTCTGTGCTGTATGACTATGATTCATTCAGATTGCTATCGTGCACTATATTAGTGGAGCTGGGGCTGTCAGTGGTGGAGCCAACTGTACTCAGTAATAATCTACTCACATGAATGACAGTAATTTAGAAGCTGATTAAACATTCAGCATGAAATCCATATGGTTATGCTGATATAAGTGAGTTGTTCCCTGACCCAATACCAGTGACAAATACAGTCGTTAATGTTACATGTAAATTGACTTGGCCATCTCCAGCCCATTATATTCCATGGAGAAAAGAACCCATTGTACATAACATAGCACACTACAACTTGATTTTATATAGTGCCTTTAATGTAGTAAAATGACCCAATTGCAGGAGTGTTATCAAATAAAATTTGACACTGAGCCACATAAGGAGATATTAGGTCAGATGACAAAGCTTGGTCAAAGAGGTTAATCTTAAGAAGCATCCTAAAGGAGGAGAGACAGAGAGGTGGAGAGGTTTAGGGACCAAATTTTAAAGCTCAGGGCCTCACCAGCTAAATGCATGGCTCCCAATGGTGGAGCAATTAAAATCAGGAATGTGCAAGGGGCTAGAATTGGAGGAGAGTAGATATCTCAGAGGAGGTTACAAAGATTGGGAGTGCAAGGTCATGAAGAGATTTGAAAACAAGGATGAGAATTTTAAAATCAAGGCATTGCTCACCTGGGAGCCAGTTTAGGTCAGCAAGCACAGGGTGATAGGTGCCATGGACTTGGTACAAGTTAGGATAAGGGCAGCAAAGTTTTGGACGACCTTAAGATCATGTAGGGTGAGAGGTGGGAGGCCGACCAGGGGATGCATTGGAATAGTCAAGTCCAGAGGTAATAAAGGCATGGAGCAGGGTTTCAGCAGCAGGTAAGTTGAGGCAGGGCTGAAGTCAGGTGATGCTACAGAGGTGAAAGTAGGCGGTCTTACTGATTATGTGGATGCGTGGTGAGGTAGAGCTAGGTCAGCGCACGTGAAAACGAACGTTGTTTTCAGATGATGTCGCCAAGGGGCAGCATGTAGATGAGAAATAGGAGAAGGCCAAGGATAGATTCTTGGGGGAAACCAGAGGTAATGGTTTGGGAATAGGAAGAGAAGGCATTGCAGGTAATTATCTGACTACAACTGGATAGATTAGAATGGAACAAAAACAAGAAATGCTGGAATCACTCAGCAGGTCTGGCAGCATCTGTGGAAAGAGAAGCAGAGTTAACGTTTCGGGTCAGTGACCCTTCTTTGGAAGGTTAGATTAGAATGGAACCAGGTGAGTGCAGTCTCACTCACCTCATTGATGGTGGAGAGGGGAGAGGCATTCAAGGATGATGGTGTGGTCAACTATGTCAACAGCTGCAGACAAGTCCTGAAGGACAAGGAGGGATAGTTTACCACTGTCACAATCACAGAGGGTGTAATTTCTGACTTTAAGAACAGTTTTGGTACTTTGGTAGGGCAGAAACCTGATGGAAGGGATTCAAATATGGAGTTCTGGGAAAGATAGGCATGAATTTTGGAGGCAACAGCACATTCAAGGACTTTGGAGAGGAAAGAGGTTAGAGATGGGGTGGTAGTTTGCAAAGACGGAGGGGTCAAAAGTTGCTTTGAGGACAGAGGTGATGACAGCAGATTTGAAGGAGAGAGGACAGTACCTGAAGAGAGAACAGTTAACAATATCAGCCAACATGGCGTCCAGGAAGGGAAGCTGGGTGGTCAGCAGTTTTGTGGAAATAGGTTCGAGGGAGCAGAAGGTGGTTCTTATGGACAGGAAGAGTTCAGAGAGGGAATAAGAGAGAGAAACTAGAGAAAGATGCGAGTTCAAGGCTAGTGCAGGGGGTAACCTTAGAAGAAGTTTGGCCCAGCAAGCTAACGGAAGAAAGGAAAGTGACGGTCTTCCCTGTGCCAGGTATATATGTGGGTTATATACAGTACCAAAGATGGAAAATAGCCCAGTAACACCCTTCTGTCAATCATGCACACAATCCTGAGTATATTGAGGCATGTAGCTTTCAATCACCAATTAAACTGAATCAAATCTTTATTTTTTTCTCCCTCTGATTTCCTTGCCTTATTATTCCCCCCTTGAAGGGGTTGCCTCATGCTGGAGTGTTGTTTCACAAGTGGCTATTTGTCAGATGCGAGACTGTGTTGGTTGTCAGTTTAAACATTGCAGCCTTCACAGCCAAGTCAGATCCCTGTCCTCGACTGTCACTATATGAGAGTGCCAGGTGATGAAATTGGACAGGGATTGAGAGCAGAAACCCTCAATTTGATTTATTTTTAGCCTTTCTGACCAATATATTATGAGATCACTTGTGCCCTTCTACTCCCACTGCAAGGAACAGCACAGACTAAGGATTGAACCTGGAACTATGCTCATTGTGAGATTCAGCATCACACCAGGGACTGCATTTCTCCCATAGTCATGAGAGATTATGATCAGCTCAATATTTTGGAGGGATGCTCAAATAGAAATAACCAGTCTTCTGGCGAAAGGTCATCCACTTGAAAAGTTAACTGTTTCTCTCTCCACGGATGTTGCCCGACCTGAATGTTTCCAGCATTTTGTTTTTTTATTTCAGACATAACACACTTGTGTTTATTGTAGGAAACAGTTCAAATCAAGGTGATGGAGGGACAAGCTAATTTCCCAAACATTCTTTGCTTAGTTCTGATTACTAGCACACACAAATGTAATTGCCTGCAAGGGCGAATTGGATATCAGTTTGCATCACATGAAAAGTGAAGGGTTTCCTAACACATTGTATTTCAAAAAGTAAGTACTCATCTTAAAACTGTATAAACACTGCCTACTGGCTCAGTTCCCAAATGTATTGCCTGGCATGGTGCCCAAACTATACAGGCCAGGAAACATTCAATTCCCGCTCAGTGCTCAGGAAGCTATTCTCATCCAGGGTGCAAGCTGGACTACAAATGGTGTCAGAGAAAGAATAAAAAAAAGACCCAAAAAAAATCAACCAGGACCCCCACTCTTAATTGCTATTCAGTACTCCACCAGCAGTTACTGGGAGAGAGAGAGGGTATTTTTCACTGGGGGGTGGGCACAGGTTGTGGATCGGCCACCTATTGCACATACCATCAAATTTCCTTGTCCATTAAAGTTGGATACTGACCGACACTTTCTGTCAGGCTCACACATGAAGAATGGAGCCTTGGGCAAAACTAGCATGTGGAGTTTTAGCCCAGCAAGATTCAGTGCGTAGAGGAGTGGGATCCAAAAACCTATCCTCCCTGCTGTTCCCTTGGGATAGGACCTTGTTCTCTTTCTGCACAGATAAATATTGAAAAATGAAAAAAACACCCCCTCCCATTCCCCAGATGTTGGGAATGGGAGAGGGGCCTTCTCCCTCCTACAAGAGCAAAATACTGCAGATACTGCAAATCTGAAATAAAGACAGAAAGTGCTGGAAATACAGCATCTGTGGAGAGAGAAACAGAGTTAACGTTTCAGTCGTGTCCTTTCATCAAAACTTTCTCCCTTCTGTTCAGTTCTAAATACTGAAAATAAATAATTAAAGAGACGACCAAAGTCGTGCCTTTCAGAGGTGGAGAAAGGAGAGGCGCTATGGGGTGGGGTTGACCTTGTCCGTCTCTTGTTCAGTGTGATTAAATCCCTTCACCCCGTGTAATAGGGTGCATTCGCATCCCAACTAGAACAACCATACCAGTATGAAGTAGACTTACCGTTTTGAAAGTACCTGGTTCCAAGTCCTATTCTCCTGTGGACCACAGGCCGGGATGACCGCGAAGATGAGGAATAGACATTATAAAACACGCTGTTCCGGTTCTTAAAGGGATTCCGTGGATCATCCCCCTGCATTTCAACCGAATTGCCGGCGACTGGGTCCTCCGGCCCCGGGGAGCTGGGGGATACCTGGGCACGGGGATTACCCTCAGGTAGGAGAGAGACGCCTCCCCGCGGCGGGAGATTCCCTCCCTCAGAGGCCACTGTCCGACCGCCCGCCCGGGGAACCCCCCGCGTGAAATTAACACCCCGGGGTCCAGGAAACTGCCGGGCTGCTGCTGTCCTCCCGGGGTGTTGGGATTGCCGGGGTAACTGAGGACTCATCCCAAAGGAGGCAGGATTGACCCCAGACCTGCCGGCGGTCCCACTGCCTCGCTGTCTGCTTTCCCCGTCACTGCTCAGGTAGATACTCTGCTGCTGCCGACTGCGGTGGGCAGGGGGGCGGTAAGCCGTCCCGCTGTTAAATAAACTATACATATGCCCGTTATTTTCCCACCGGATCTTCTGCCTCCACAATCCATTCGGTTCCTCTTGTCCATCCACGTAACTCGTCCCACGAATCGAGAGGAAATAGAAACAAATTGTAAGGAATTCTCTCATTCTGTTGACTTTTTGTTTCGCTGTCGGACAATAAAGTCATAAGTAACTCTGATCTCTCAGTTACAGCAAGTCTCTTTGCTTCATGCACCTTCACGGTGGATGAGAGAGCAGACAGTTTAAAAAAAATAGTTTGTGTGTCTTGCCTCAAGTTTGCTCACGGCTGATGAGCTCAGATATTTTAACCCTTCAAACACAAAACTGTTCTAGCAACTACCACCCAACTCTCCTTGTCACCGTTTAAAGGAAGCCAGTGCATCCTCACTCTCCCTTTCACGTAAAGTTAACTCACCGCTCATAGGTTGAAGTTTCAGCGGTTAATCCGCCTCTCTATAATATCACAGCAAATAGTTTTCAATTGGGTTCGTCCAACTTTGAGTTTGTTGTAAAACATATTCTAATAACGGAAACTTAGCGCTAAGGTTTTGTTTGAAAATGGTCATACATCCAGTCGAAGGCAACATCTTATTTTCTTTGACAGCGCAACAAAGCTCCTTACAGTCAAAATATGTCAATGCCCAATCAACATACTCGTGGCTCTCCTGTGGCATTGCTCAGCAATTCAACACTAATTTACCTCAATTTGTTACAGCAAGTGGATCTTATCCTTAAAGGGACATGCACCGTTATCCAGAACTATTCCTTAAAGCAGAATATTTTGTGTAAACGTGATATAACACTTGTTTTAAACACTTTTGTCATTATAAAGCTACAGATCCCTATCGATTGTGCCGTAGGAAATCTGCTGGCTTTCTGCTATCACAAATAAATTCTGGCCGTAGATAGCCTATACAATGTGAATTTATTTAAAATTATGCTTAATATCAGACAGCAACCATTCTTTGTAAAAGAGCGCTTTATCTGTAACCTGATGGGTTAAAAGCTGCGCATTCTTCCCCGCCCTGGAATTCCTGTTGATCACATTGTTCTCCGGTGCTGGGATGACAAGTTTGTTCCCACGAACCCAGGATTTAGTAATTGAAACTTCTCTTTTTTGGCTAGAAAACACTTTCCAAAAGCGCAAGGAGGAGATAGACTCCCAAACTATTTGCTTAAATGTCTGTTAATTTCACTTTCAAGCTCCCACGATGACCTAGTGCAGACGTTCTCAAACTTTTTGCTTCAGAGCCCCCCGTGTGATAAAAATTTCACGCCCCCGCCCCCGTAACAGAACAAAAGTTTATTTCTGTATAACATTAGTTATACAATTAAACATATGTAATTATTATAATTTTTGTTCTCCTTAATTAATGTGACTAGAAGACGCATAATCTCCAGTACCATATTGAGGAAGTGCTGCACTGAGAGAGGTTGGAAACTAGAGGTGAAAAGTGAAGGATGAGCTTTTGTGTTGTGCGAACAGGCTGAAGGAGGTCTCAAAAAAGCCTTCCTTAATATGCACACGTGTCAGAGTTAAGCGATGTTGCTATTTAGTTTGGTAGAATTCAATGCAGTGCTGTTTAGGGCCTGATTAACTTAAGGTTGCAGGCAGTTCCGGAAGCAATCTTGAGATAATACATCAGTGTTTAGCATTCAACAAGTTCTTTCACGAGTGTGAAAGTATCTCACGTTGCTTTTGATACTTAGAGTAATATTTTTAAATGAGAAAACTACCTCTAATATATACAGTGTTAGGCCTATTTATTAACCAGATGATTTAAAACCCCAATCATATATTAACCCTTTGTTTGATAACTTGAATAATTTAAATTAGATGTAATTTTATTTTTGAACAACCGTTAGGTCAGAGACAAACTAACAGTGGATTATGACCTGAACCAGGCCCTAAACCCCTGCACCCACTGGAGTGAGTAGGTGTGAGAGAAAGTTCCCCTTCAATGTTACTGCTGACTGAGGGCAGCAGATTGGGATGACAAGATGAAACAAGAGTTTTTATTGGTAATTTTGGCAGAACCTCGGTTGATGTCCTATTGCTTGTTCCTTTTGATATGTGAACTATTGTAAGATTCACAGGACTCCAAGTAATATCCAAAGAAAATGTGGGTTTTTTATTATACTTTAAACTAGAACACATAAATATATATATTTAGTTTAGAGATACAGCACTGAAACAGGCCCTTTGGCCCACCGAGTCTGTGCCGACCATCAATCACCCACTTATACTAATCCTACACTAATCCCATATCCCTACCACATCCCCACATGTCCCTATATTTCCCTACCACCTACCTATATTAGGGGCAATTTATAATGGCCAATTAACCTATCAACCTGCAAGTCTTTGGCATGTGGGAGGAAACCCACCCACAGAATTGAACCCGGGTCACTGGAGCTGTGAGGCTGCAGTGCTCGCCACTGTGCCGCCCTTATATATAGCTACTGCAGGATCGCACCAAAACACTACTCACTCTGTCAGGCCACACTAGCACAACTGTCTGGTCATGTGACATGACATCACTTCCTCCAATGATCTTCACTTACAGCCTCTTAAGGTGGTCCCACATCCCACAACATTCTCCTTTTTTCCAAAGATAAAAAACATATGTACAATATGCAATGATATTGAGGTTCAGACTAACTGTACATGATTAAAACAAAACATTATTTACAAGTAAGCAAGTTTAATACTCTCTAAAACATAGAGGAGGTTTCCTTATTTGTCCCATTCTTGTTATTGTAAACCTGTCCCCAGAGCTGAGCTTGTCTTGATGACTCCTCTGAGACTGTGGTGACTCGGAATTCTGGTTAGCATGTTCTTTCTCTGTGCTTGTAGCCTCCATACGTTCATCTTCAGATTTTGAAAGTGTCCGCGATGCCACATGGTTGTCACATATAGTGTTGTCATGCAGCTCTCGGAGTTGACTTTGCTTCTGTCTGAGAATCACGCTATTAGGTTTCTGGACCTCGTACGATCTGGGTTGGTCACATATCCTAGCAACCTGTGCAGGATATCGAGTTTCAGATGCACGATTGAGGACATTGATGTTTTGTCATACTCGCAATCAAGCTAATTCTGGTCCTGCTTGCCTGTCATATGATGCCTTCATCTTCCCTTTGTTACACCACTGTGCTTTGTTGAATGATAATTTTCTTTAATCTACTGACTGGAGATCTGAATTTTTTTTTTTTTAAAAGACATTTATAAAAGAAAAGCTACAAGGGTGACTTTGCTGGCAGTTTAAGATGATCACCTAATCTGCAACACTGTGTCCTACATTGCAGAGTACTGTGAGGAGGGAGACAAATGGTTGCATTTCCCAGCAAGAACAAAAACCCAGGATGTTTAAGGGAACTGCTTATTTTTTTTTTAGCAAGAGAGAAATACTGCTAACCTCTATGTTTTGAATCAGTTAGTGACTGTCATGTGACAAGCCCCTCCCCATCTATGGTTTTAAACTAGTGTTTTCTCTGCAGCAGAGGAGGAGAAACTGGACTCTGACACATGCAGACCCAAATGGGGGTCTCTCTCTCTCTCTCCAACCCAGCTTGAAATCTTTCAAATCCTGTCTGTTGACTGACCACCTTTGCATACTCCGGCTACAACCAGAAACCCAGTTAGAGGAAATCATCCACATTGCTGTTTCCAAGAGACCCACTAAACCAGTCATTTACCTCTTCAAACTAAAAGCCTCAGGGCCATCAAATTCAGCTAGAAGCCAGCCGAATCATTAAATGCCACAGACTGTATACCTTTTTTTTCTTATGGACTCTAATTCAACCAATCTACCTTTCCCCACTCTGTAACCTATTTGTGTGTGTGTAAACATCTAGTGTGTGAGTGAGTGAAAGTTGGCACGTAGATTATTATTTTCATTAGTTCAGTTTAGGTACAATAAAGTTAGCCACTTTTTTTGTTAAACTCAAGAAAACTTGTGCGATTGGTTCTTGTTAAGCTCATAGCAAGTAAGTAAACAAATACCTAATGAATTAGCCAGTATATCCACTTTAAAAAAGAATTAAACCTGTTGTGTTCAAACAATCAGAGGGAAAAGAGGGAAGCCCTTCGACCCCTGCTGACTTAACTGTAACACCTTGTTTAGAAAGCTTAGAAAACTGATGACTCACAACTTCACCAATCACTGGCAATCCCTCTAGCCTCTGGGTACTAGATGCAATGAACTGAAGCCCAAAGAGAAACTCCCAGTCATATTGCCTCTTGGTGTCAAGACTCCCAGTATTTGTGTCATCCTTTACATGGACCAACCTGATACATACGACCTGGATATTTTGTACCATTGTCAGTGCGTTACTGACTTCATATGTTGTGACAATTCGCAGACCTCGGCATACTGGAAGTCCTGCAACAGCTGGTCCAGTTGTGTCTACAATATAATACATTCGTGGTAGCTATTCAGAGTTTGGGTGGCTAGTTTTTTCGGCCAGCGCAGACATGATGGGCTGAATGGCCTCCTTATATGGTTCTATGGTTCCCATAGCTGCACTGTATCGTTCCAATGCATGATTGGAGAACCACTGTAGGCAGTCAGCCTAGCCATGGTGGGTCGTACATAGATTCCCATTTCTTTAAGTACATGTCCTTCAGTATATGGATGGGCAGAATATTTGCATTTGCTCCAGTGTTAATTTTCACTCTTAGCTTATGCTTGTCACTCTTCTGAGTACATGTAATCCCAATCATGGCGAATGCCTCAGATTGCGTGATAGCATTGGCATGTTGATCCACGTAAACTATGTGAAATGCTTGCTCACTGTTCACACAAATGCTTCATCTGTGCCCTCCTGACAATCTGTCTCTCTGCTGACCTGATGTACCTGCTTGTGCTTTTGTTGTGTGTTGGCATACCTTTTGTTGTGTTTTCTGTCCTGTCTTGCAGACGTTCTCTCTGCATGTGATCTGCCACCATTCCTGTGTGCAGTATCTGAGCTCAGCCTTCTGCATTGCCTTGCTCAATGTCCTAGCTTGCCACAAACTTTGTACTGGTCCTGGTATGCCGGACAACTGTGAATTGGGTGAGTCAGGCCACATTTACCACAAGACATAGCAGACTTCTGAGCCTCGGTTACCTTACCAATTGTTGTAGCCATTCCCAAAGCTTGTAACTGTTGGCGCTCAGCCATGATGTATTCAAATTTCCTTCCATCATTAAGTAGTGCACCTATGGTGTCCTTTCTTCTTTTCTAGCAAGTCTTTTTGAAAGGTCTGTCATGGAGTAGATGCAATTACTAGCTCTATAACCTATTCCAACAATTCAATATCTGTGAAGTCGCATTCTTGAGCTTTGTCTCAGCATCTTGCAACAAATTGGTCAATGGACTCATTGCCTTTGCTAACAGGTCATAAGTTCAAGCCTGTGTAATCAGAAATTTACCTTAACCTTGAGTTGCTCCTCCAGGAATGTCTATAGCTTGTTGGGTCCATCTGATCCTCAGCTGACAATCCTGATGTATCGATCCATTGCAGGCCCTTGCTTCCCAGTGCGATCTTGATCTTTACAGCTTGTTTCGCTGGTTCGCTCACTTCATGATCCAGTTATACAGTTGCATCCACTGTCAAAACAGTTTAAATTCAGATGTTGTGTCCGACGCATTCCAATCCATAACTGGATACCTGAAAGTCATTTTTGGATGATCCTACTGTTTCTTAAATAAAGGCGTTTTTGCAGGTTTTCTTTTTCACAGGCACACTTCTTTCACAGGCTCTCTGCTTTACAGGTCTTCTGTTTCACAGGTACAGCTTTCTGTTTCCTTTTTCAGACAGGTTCATTTTTGCAGGCCTACCCCTGAGTGAGAGACTACAGCTTTCTTTGTTTATGTAGCTGGTTTATTTTTTAAATCAAGAGAGGAGTTTTCTTCATTTACACAGCTTGTTCAAATTTTTTTAAACTGGGAGAACAATTTTTCTTCTGCAGAGCTGCAGCTTGCAGTACTGGCAGCTGCCACAGCCACCCTTTTACTTTGTGCTGGACTTCCAGTGGCACGGTTGAGCTCTTCCATTCTTTTTGGCTTACGTCCTGCCCATGAAGCAGAAAAAGGAAAATTAAAGCAGTTTTGGCTGTACTACTTCTTCTCAGATTTTTTGACCCACTGCCAGAAAGCTCCAATCTCCTGGCAAACTGCCTGCTGTACTCACAGAGTTTCAACACTTCCCGGGGTCTTGTCTGCAGTCCTAGCTTGCTGCACTGTTCTAGGTCTCCTGCCAGCTGCACTCCTGGTAAGCAACCTGCTGTGCCTTGTTCTCTCTTAGTGTGTTCTTCAGAAACAAATCAAATGTTGCCACGATGTAATATTTGGTGGTCTTCAGGAAAATAAATACCAACCGTTGCCACCATGTAATATTACTTGTTCCTTTGGTATATGAACGGTTGTAATATTCATAGGACTCCAAGTAATAACTAAAGAAAACATGTGTTTTTATTATACTTTAAACAAGATTATATATATATATATATATATATATATCTAATACAGGAGCACACCAATGCAAGTCTCTGTCACCTGGCCCACAGAGACGGATTAGCTGACAGGTCTGCCCCCTGAAACGTTGACAGTGGCCTTTCCAAAGCCGGAATCTAGCCCAAGACTTTGAGGCCTTTGTAGGCCTCTGCATACTGGGTACACAAACCCCGCCCCTCCTGCAGATTCTCCAATCACAGCTTCACTTTCTCCCGCACTCTTCACCTGCTCGCACTTTTGCCATTCGGTTTGAACACCCTGCTCATGCCCATTCTTCAGCCACCCTCTGTGAAATCAAATCCAGGAACCACTTAGACTGTGACACCAAATCTAGGGACCACTTACATTGTGAGACCAATTCCAGGGACCACTTTCACTGCAGCTAAATACCCTTTTACATTAGAAAAATGTGATAATGGAAAGGGTGAAGCAGGGAAATGGAAAAGCGGAGGGGTATGTATGGGGAGAGTTCCAGCTTCACCTTCACCGTCCCCTCTCCCTCTCCTCCACAACCATTAAAAGGAGCAAAACACAAAAGCTGAAAAAAGCATTGAGGAAAAGATTAAAAACTGGTTGAGGGAAAAGGATCAAAATGAGACAATGTTGACAGCGAACTTCCTCTCGCTGACCGAATCCAGGGACCACTTACACTGTGACACCAAATCCACGGATATTTGGGGGGAGATGGTGGCCTGGTGGCAATGTCACTGAACTATTAATATAGAGGCCCAGGCTAATGCCCTGAGGACACAGGTTCAAATCCCACCATGGCAACTGGTGGAATTTAAATTCAGTTACTTAATAAAAATCTGGAATTGAAAGCTAGACTCAGTAATAGTGCCATCAATTGTCGTAACACCCTATCTGGTTCACGAATGTCCTTTAGGGAAGGAAATCTGCTGTCCTTACCTGGTCTGGCCTACATGTGACTCCAGACCCACAGCAATGTGGTTGACTGTTAACTACCCTCTGAAATGGCCTAGCAATCCACTCAGTTGTCAAAGACAATCAGGGATGGGCACCAGCGATATATCATAAAAGAATTTTTAAAAACTTACACAGTGAGACCAAATCAAATGACCACTTACATTGTGAAACCAAATCCATTGTGGAAGTAGGCAGTCTTGGTAAATGACATTGTTCTACACTAAATAATTTCCAAACACAGCTTGTAATTTTTCACTTCCAATGGCAAATCTTAGAAAAACTGCTATATTCTCTATTAGTCCCTTGTTGCTCAACACAGGGAAACACCAAAGAGGTTGCTTTCAATAGCAATTAATTTCAGATATAAAATTAACCTCACACCCCTGGACAAGGGAGGGAAAATAATTCAGCCAGTGTTTCCACTCCAAAGACCCCTGCTGGTATGTGTCTGGACATCAGGTGAGAACAGATTTGGGCTCAGCTGTGAAGAACTCTATGGCCAAATGATCATCTGTGCAAAATATCAGAGGGCAGCTGACACCTGTGGAAACGTACCCCAGCAAGAATCAATGCTTTCAGAGAGGGGATGAGACAAATCCTGTAGAAAAGCAAAATTGTGCCACCAAACTGAAGTCATTTTTAAAAGTTTGCAGTTTTTTTTCACTGAGAAACATCCTGATGTTATTTCTTCATTTATTTAAATATGAAGCATAGTCGATCATTTCTTGACCAGCAATCTTTGTAGATTCTCAATGGAGACAACAAAGAATTAATTTAAATGACTCTGGTCCCAAAGGAGCAAGATCCCTATGGGCATGACCATTCAATATTGAAAATACAGTAAATTTAGAACAATTAGATTTGGCTGCTGTTCAGTGGTTGTAGTTTATCTTGGCTTAGTAGTTCCAGGAATATGAAACAAGAGATCGAAGGATAGAGTCACAGCACCATCCAATCCAACTAAATAAATTTTTGGCTCAATGAACTTTAATACAAAATAAACAAAGCTGCTAACAGTAAATACCCCTTATGGTGTCAAGCCAAATGAATTTGCTTGTCCCTGTTCAACCTCTCTTCCTTGACCAAGGCAAATGCCTCTCGTAGCCTACATTCTAGAATTGTATTATACACCAGCTGTGTGCTGAGGGACACAGTTCAGCCAATCCTTGCTAAAAGATCACGGTCAGCAAAGCTGCACCTGAAGTGATGGGACATGGGTGTGATCTCCTCACACAGGGTAGACTCCTGTTTCCCACTGTGGGTGTAACCAAGTGGAAGTAAGGCCCTTCCACAGAGGAAGCAGGAAAATCTACAGTCCCAATTATTATATTTTATCAGGGCCTTCAAAGATAGCAGAAGTCGATCACAGCCCCTGGCACTGCACCTGAGCACAATCCAGTGCATTCAGCAGAGAACTTTTGTGGGGGCAGTTGTGAAGTTTCATTTAAATCAAGAAGTTAAAATAATACAATATTAAGTTCATATTTCACAATGAATTTTATCCATTCCATTTTCTCGGCAAACTTTGTACAACAGTTAACCTCAAGCTGTGTCTCCCTTGCTGAAAATATTTGGGTGCTTATAATGCTCTGGGATTTCTTCTTTGAATTTCAGTCCTTTTATTTTTCTTTCAGTTTCTTGTCTTTCTATGTTGCAGACATTGACTCCCTTACTTGGGTACAATTCTATGAGTAGCCAGCACCTCATCAAAATGGCTTTTTGTTGCATATGAGCCAGTCAGTGAGTGTCAGTAGGGTATTTTACCATGGAGGGGATATTGCAGTCCTGTTCAATCCTATCCTCAGCTAGCATTCCATCAGAGCTTCTCTGTAACCAACAGGAGTGGAAACCCTGGAAATCCTTCTCTATCCCAGGAACACTGTGGCCGATTGTAGCTCTCCTAATGGTGCCAACAGGAATCAACTAACTAAACACAGAGCAAGGACTGATCTTGGTATATTCCTGGTCTGTGTATAATTTCAGTCCTTTAAGCAAACCATGTCCGTGATTGATAATAGAGGTACTAATAATACAGACTAGGAGCTGTTCACAGCCTACCTCTGCTTCACATGTGACCTTCAGTAGACCTGCTAATTTATGTGTCTCCAGTCTTTCCTTTTGCAGCCTAACTGGCTGTGGGATATTGAGCTATTGGGCATTCAATGCTATTTCCTGCCGCTTCTTTATCCTGCAGCCAAAGCAGACAAAAGGATGCTATTAGGAGACAGCGTTCAATAGGCAATTTAAAAAGCCTTAATAAAATAGGATTATTTAATAGAACTATGTGTCTGACATTCAATTGACAGCTGCCATGGTTCTCAGATGATGTGGGGAATCATAAGGACAGGCAGGTGTCCCAATAATCCATCATGTATCTTTCCTAGGATCAAGGCACAGAACAAAAATCTAACTGAATAGCAATACAACTGTATATATCACATTCATAAGAATTCATAAAAATTCATAAGATAATTACAGATGAGGAAAGCCATTTGGCCCATCTTACTTCATCCATCCAGAAGGATTGTAACATCCCCAAGTAATCCAATCAATTCTTAGAAGATTCCACTTCTTCCACTATTCTTCTGTAATTTTATTCCATAAAAATGAGCCTTCTTTGTGAAAGGGAGAATTTCCTGACATCACTTATAAATGTACCATTTACTAATTTGAATCTATATCCCCCTTGTCCTACTCTTACTGTTTAATAAAGAAATTCTGCTTATTACTTATCGATTGCCTTAATTTCTATATCACCTTTCAGATACCCCCTTTCCAGTTTCTCTAGACTTTCCACAGAACAAAGAACTGTGATATTAGGAATCAGCTTCTCGGCTCTTGAATGTCTCTCTTGTATTTCAGTGACTAGAACAGGATGCAGTGCTCAAAGTGTGATTTGACCAGAACATGATATAGTCTAACCACAACTTCTTCGGCTTTGTATTCCATTATTTTGATTTTGTAGTTCAACAGTCTTTGTTGACTGCACTGACTAGACATGTAGGGCTGAAACAAAAACAAGAAATGCTGGATTCACTCAGCAGGTCTGGCAGCATCTGTGGAAAGAGAAGCAGAGTTAACGTGTAGGGCTGAACATTATGCCGCCCCAGCGGGTCGGATGGTGGTGTGGGGGGCGGTGTAAAATTGAGCAGGAGGCTCTGGGAGGCCTTCTCACCCCTGGCCAACTTTACGGCGGTCGAGCAGGGGGACGGATAATGGCCCACCCGCCCGAGGCCAATCAAGGCCCTTAAGTGGCCAGTTAGCGGCAACATAAGGGCCCTCGCCCGCCTCCACAGATATTTTACCAGCGATTGCTGCCGGCCTTTCCATACACCGGGGTGGGGGGGGAGTGGTTGGTGCCATGGTAGTCAGGCACAGGATGTCCCCGCCTCCAAACCCACCCCCGGGACCCAAGACGCTACCCCCTCCCCCCAAATGACTACCCTTGCCTCGCCACCACGACCAATCACCCCCTCCAGCAAGGCAAGCCCAACTTACCTGGTGTCCTGGCTCCATGGCTGGGCTGCAGTCCCAGCAGTGGCCACCACTCCCAGTGGCACTGCTGGGACTAAGAGCTGCTGGCACGCTGATTGGCCAGCAGCTCACTGAGGCGGGACCTCCTCCCTCAAGCAGGTGGAAGTCCCGCCTCGGGACACTTAAAGCCTGAGGACCCGTAAAATGTGGGTCGGATCCCCGGGCTAGGTGGAAACGGGTTCGCCACCAACATTTATGTAAAATCCAGCCTGTAGAGTGCAGAATTTACTAAGTCTTCTTGGCTTTATCCTTAACTATTTCAACACCATCTTTGGAGTACATGTTTTGCCAATTTATCTTCCTATGTGCAATACTTTATATTTGTCTTCATTAAATTACATCTGATATTGCTCTGCCTACATATCTGTTTTATCTAACTTATTCTGTAATTTATGAGCTAACTTCTCCTATTAGTTCTCCAGTTCTGTTGCCTCTCATAGTTTAGTATTATCTGTAAATATGACCACTCTGCATTGAGTTTCTGAATCCAGGTCATTGATGTAAATAGTGGTCTCAAAACAAAGTCATGAGCAGCTCAGTCACAACTTCCCACAAACCAAACATAACTCCTCCAATGAGTACTCATTATTTCCTACCCTTCAGCTAGTTTTCTTAAATCCAATCACTATAACTTTGAGTTTGGCCTCTAGTCCTTCATGTGGCACTTTGTCAAATGCCTGTTGGAAGTCTTAGGATGCAATAAGATTTCCCACAGTCCAGATGGGTCAAGATTTCCTCATGCAGGTTGGTCAAGATTTTGAATCCATGTTGGCTGCTGTTTGCTAATTATTACTGTATAGATAATCTCGAGTTTACTCAAGATAATCAATTTCATTATTTTACATGGGATTGAAGTGACTGAGAGCAGGTAACACAAACCAGGAAGCTCCCAGTTTCAATCCCTTGTCTGTGCGGAGTTGCCAGGTCTCAACGGAGGTGACATGGGGGGACACTACACTTGGGTGCAGAGTTTCTCGACTAGAAAGGGAATAATCGGCCAAGGCTACTGCTCCTCATCAATATCCAGTGATTTCCTATGCTGGAATGTGCACATGTGTGGATGCAAAGTGAGGACAGGACTTTGCTCAGTTGTGATGGCTCTACAGTTGAATAACCTGCCAATACTCATTGTCTAGGTTCTTACATGAAGAAATGACCACTTGTGAAAGGTACTGGAGGATCACCAGCATCCATGGAATAGTAGTCCTAACCAGGTGATGAAGAGTGGGTAGAATTCAGGGAAATAAACAAATGTTAAATTAAATGTCGGCAATGGGAGAAATTCCATTCTTAATATAAAAGCAAAATACTGCGGATGCTGGAAATCTGAAATAAAAACAAGAAATGTTGGAACCACTCAGCAAGTCTGGCAGCATCTGTGGAAAGAGAAGCAGAGTTAACGTTTCGGGATAAATCCAATTTACACCTTCTCCTTTGTTATCTCTTGCCCCACCCCCGCCTCACTTGCTCATAACCTTTGACATTTCTAATATTTGCTAGTTCCGAAGAAGGGTCACTGACCTGAAACGTTAACTCTGCTTCTCTTTCCACAAATGCTGCCAGACCGACTGAGTGGTTCCAGCATTTCTTGTTTTCATTCCATTCTTAAGCTGTGTTGTTGATCGCTATAAGATAATTTCATCTCATGATGTTGCATGGATCATCTTATTCCTTACAAAAAACACATAAAACACAGCTTTTAAAGACCCCACCCAACCATCCTTCCCAGACACACACAATCACTTAACAGTAACATGGCAATTTTTTCCCAGTCATGGAAAGCTAATCTCTGACGCAGGAAGGTTTGTTTGTTGTTCTATGAACTAACACTGCCAAAAGTCACAAGCATTTCAAACTGGATATTGAATTCAAAATTGGCTACTCAAAAGTAAACTACAGGGCCTCAAGATCAATGGAAGATCACATGTTCCTGCTGCTGAACCAGCAGGTGTCCAATACCAACCTCCGCAAAATGCAGCAAGCGAGGAAGGGACTTCAAACTGTTCTTTTGTTTGGACAGGAGCTTGGAAATCTTGTCTGTGTTTGCACTGCCAGCAATGCAGGAAGAGCTTTCTGGAATTCCACAAATGTTAAAAACCTCAAAGGTTGCTCATTACAGACAGAGCAAGAGAGTCTTTGGAGAAATTAAGGGGCTTAGTTTCGCAAAGGGAGCAAGTAGTGATGTAAGTTGGTACAGTATTACTGTACATATAAAAAGAAAGATAGACCAGGTTCAGGAAACTATAGATCAATTAGCTTAACGTTACTGGTAGGAAAGATAATGAAATCCTTATCAAAACTGCAATGGAAAAGTATGTAGAGACTGAAAATATAATCAAGCGTAGTCAGCACAGATTCTAAACGGGAAAGTCATGCTTGATCAACCATATTGAATTCTTTGAAGAAGTAGCAGAAAGGCTAGATAAGCATATTGGCTAGGATTTTATTCGGGCGATGGGGGTCTCAACGTCCAGCACAAGCGACGCCGAGAACCCCACATCACCACTTGTCGGAGGCCTGCCGAATCAAGTGCCAATTAGGCACTTAACTGGACATTGGCAGGCCTTCCACAGGATCAAGGAGGTGATAGCTGCTGCAGCACCCACCCGAGGCCCAGGAGCGGCGCTGGACCCAGGCCACAGATATCTCAGGGCGGAAGAGACACGCGGAGTGAGGGTCGCAAGGGGGCAGGGTGTAGGGGGGTCGGCAGCAAGGGCAGGGGGATGGCTCTCAGTGGACCCCTCCCCTTTCCGATGCTGGGTCCCTTGTTCAGGCACTAAGTGCCTTTTAAAGAGGGACCTTCCCTCCTTGGAGCCAGCAAGGAGCCCACATGGTTTTTCATGCCGTGCTTCCTGTGCAGCTACAGGCCCGTCTGCCGCTCAGCTAATTGCGGTGGCAGCAGGATGAGGCCCTTGATTGGGCATTAATTGCCCTTTAAGGGCCTCAATTTAAAGGCCTGCTTGGGTCTGGAAAAAAAACCCGACCTGAACCCGACAGAACCACATCGGACCCCATCCCGACCCGGCCCGAGTCCTTCAATTTTTCCCCACACCCGACCCAACCCGAGCCCGACCCAACCATAGTGCACTCACTGTATTTACCACTTTTGTATGGATGGAATGGAAGGAAGCTGCAGCATGAGCATGATGACATCATAGAGATGCTCACTCGCACACTGCGCAGACTCAGAGTACTGCTTGTGTCCAACCCGAGCCTGAAAGCTGGACCCAGAACAGTGACCCGACCCAACTCGAACCCGACACATGTCGTCAGGTGCTGGCGGGTTCGGGTCAGGTAGCAGGCACCTCAATTGGCACCGCTCAAAGGCCTTCCTGCCCTGGACATAATTTTGGCGGGAAGGTGGCGGGGTCTCCTCGCTTTCAAACCCACCATGGGGGAGAGCATAAAATTTCCCAATATATTTGGATTTCCACAAAGGTGCCGCATGGTAGACTCATGATTAAGGTCAGAACATGTGGAGTCAGAGGACAAGTTGCAGAATAGATAGCAAGCTTGCTACAAAACAGAAAACAGAGGGTTAAAGGTAGTTACCCGAAATGGCAAATAGTGAGAAGTGGTGTTACACAAGAATTGCTCCTGGGACCAGCATTTACATAAACAGGTTGGACTCTGGAATCAGAAGCACAATTTCAAAATTTGCAGATGATGCCAAATTGGGGGGGGGGGGGGGGGGGGGGGTGGGGGGCGTTAATTAGTACTGACGAGGAATGTGGCAAAATACAGGAAGACATTAAACTTGTGTGTGAAGGCAGAAAACGTGGGCATGGTTCTTAATGATTGCTTTGCATCTGCTTTCACAAAAGTGAGGGACAAAGTAGACATTGTAGTTAAGAAGGAGGTGTGTGAAATATTGGATGGGATAAACATAGTGAGGGAGGAAGTATTAAGGTGTTTAGCATCTTTGAAAATTGATAAATCACCAGGCCTGGATGAAATGTATCCCAGGCTGCTCAAAGAAGCAAGGGAAGAAATAGTAGAAGCTCTGACTATTACTTTCGATCCTATCTAGCTACTGGCATGATGCCGGAGGACTGGAGGACTGCTAACATTGTACCATTATTTAAAAAGGGAGGAAGGGATAGCCCAACTAATTATAGGTCAGTCAGCCTCACCTCGGTGGTGGACAAATTAATGGAAAACATTCTGAGAGACAGTATAAATCGTCATTTAGCGAGGCACGGATTTATCAAGGACTGGCAGCATGGATTTATTGAGGGACAGTTGTGTCTGACGAACTTGATTGAATTTCTTGAGGAGGTAACAAGGAGGGCTGATGAGGGCAGCATGTTTGATGTAGTCCAAATGAATTTTAGCAAGGCTTTTGACAAGGTCCCACATGGCAAACTGGTCAGGAAATTAAAAGCCCATGGGATCCAAGGCAAAGTAGCAAGTTGGATCCAAAATTGGCTCAATGTCAGGAAGCAAAGGGTAATGGTTGGTGAGTGTTTTTATGACTGGAACGCTCTTTCCAGTGGGGTTCCGTAGGGCTCAGTGATGGATCTTTTGCTGTCCATGGTATATATCAATGACTTAGACCTAAGTCTAAGAGGGTATGATTAAGATGTTTGCAGATGATATGAAAATTGGCCTTGTGGTTGCGAGTGAGCAAGAAAGCTGTAGACTGCAAGAGGATATAAATAGACTGGTCAAGTGGGGAGAAAAGTGGCAAATGGAATTCAATCCAGAGAAGTGTAAGGTAATGTATTTGGGAGGAAAAACTAGAAAAAAAATAGCATCCAATCTGACTGCGAGAAAGGTAAAATATCCCTCCTTATCCTTCTCAAACTTTCTGCAACCTTTGATACAGTTAACCACACCATCCTTCTCCAACAGCTCTCCACTGTCATCCAGCTGCACTGCCTGGTTCCATTCTTATCTTTTCATTCATGGGATGTTGGCGTCGCTGGCAAGGCCAGCATTTATTGCCCATCGCTGATTGCCCTTGAGAAGCTGGTGGTGAGCTGCCGTCTTGAACCGCTGAAGTCCATGTGGGGTAGGTACAGCCACAGTGCTGTTAGGAAGGGAGTTCCAGGATTTTGATCCAGTGACAGTGAAGGAACGGCGATATAATTCCAAGTCAGGATGGTGTGTGACTTGGAAGGGAACTTGCGGGTGGTGGTGTTCACATGCATTTGCTGCCCTTGTCTTTCTAGTTGGTAGAGGTCGCAGGTTTGGAAGCTGCTGTCTAAGGAGCCTTGGTGCATTGCTACAGTGCATCTTGTAGATGGTACACACTGCTGCCACTGTGCGTCGGTGGTGAAGGGAGTGAATGTTTGTGGATGGGGTGCCAATCAAGCGGGCTGCTTTGTCCTGGATGGTGTCGAGCTTCTTGAGTGTTGTTGCAGCTGCATCCATCACACTCCTGACTTGTGCCTTGTAGATGGTGGACAGGCTTTGGGGAGTCAGGAGGTGAGTTACTCGCCGCAGGATTCCTAACCTCTGACCTGCTCTTGTAGCCAAAGTATTTATATGGCTACTCCAGTTCAGTTTCTGGTCAATGGTAGCCCCTAGGATGTTGATAGTGGGGGATTCAGCGATGGTAATGCCATTGAATGTCAAGGGGAGATGGTTAGATTCTCTCTTGTTGGAGATGGTCATTGCCTGGCACTTGTGTGGCGCGAATGTTATTTGCCACTTATCAGCCCAAGCCCAATATTGTCCAGGTCTTGCTGCATTTCTACATGGACTGCTTCAGTATCTGAGGAGTCACGAATGGTGCTGAACATTGTGCAATCATCAGCGAACATCCCCACTTCTGACCCTATGATTGAAGGAAGCTCGTTGATGAAGCAGCTGAAGATGGTTGGGCCTAGGACACTACCCTGAGGAACTCCTGCAGTGATGTCCTGGAGCTCAGATGATTGACCTCCAACAACAACAGCCATCTTCCTTTGCGCTAGGTATGACTCCAGCCAGCGGAGGGTTTTCCCCCTGATTCCCATTGACTTCAGTTTTGCTAGGGCTCCTTGATGCCATACTCAGTCAAATGCTGCCTTGATGTCAAGGGCAGTCATTCTCACCTCACCTCTTGAGTTCAGCTCTTTTGTCCATGTTTGAACCAAGGCTGTAATGACGTCAGGAGCTGTGTGGCCCTGGCGAAACCCAAACTGAGCGTCACTGAGCTGTTTATTGCTTGATGGCACTGTTGATGACACCTTCCATCACTATACTGATGATTAAGAGTAGTCTGATGGGACGGTAATTGGCCGGTTTGGACTTGTACTGCTTTTTGTATACAGGACATACCTGGGCAATTTTCCACATTGCAGGGTAGATGCCAGTGTTGTAGCTGTACTGGTACAGCTTGGCTAGGGGTGTGGCAAGTTCTGGAGCACAGGTCCTCAGTACTATTGCCGGAATATTGTCAGGGCCCATAGCCTTTGCAGTATCCAGTGCCTTCAGTCGTTTCTTGATATCACGCGGAGTGAATCGAATTGGCTGAAGACTGGCATCCGTATGCTGGGGACTTCAGGAGGAGGCTGAGATGGATCATCAACTCTGCACTTCTGGCTGAAGATTGTTGCAAATGCTTTAGCCTTATCTTTCGCACTGATGTGCTGGGCTCCCCCATCATTGAGGATGGGGATATTTGTGGAGCCACCTCCTCCAGTTAGTTGTTTAATAGTCCATCACCATTCACGGCTGGATGTGGCAGGACTGCAGAGCTTAAATCTGATCCATTGTTTATGGGATCGCTTAGCTCTGTCTATCGCATGCTGCTTATGCAGTTTTGCATGCAGATAGTCCTGTGTTGTAGCTTCACCAGGTTGACACCTCATTTTGAGGTATGCCTGGTACTACTCCTGACATGCCCACCTGCACTCTTAATTGAACCAGGGTTGGTCTCCTGGCTTGATGGTAATGGTAGAGATGGGGATATGCCGGGCCATGAGGGTACAGATTGGGGTTGAGTACAATTCTGCTGCTGCTGATGGACCACAGTGCCTCATGGATGCCCAGTTTTGCATTGCTAGATCTGTTCGAAATCTATCCCATTTAGCACAGCGGTAGTGCCACACAACACGAAGGAGGATATCCTCAATGTGAAGGCAGGACTTCGTCTCCACAATGACTGTGCGGTGGTCACTCCTACCAATACTGTCATGGACAGATGCATCTGCGGCAGGCAGATTGGTGAGGACGAGGTCAAGTATGTTTTCCCCTCTTGTTGGTTCCTTCACCACCTGCCGCATACCCAGTCTAGCAGATGGGTGGCACAGTGGCGCAGTGGTTAGCACTGCAGCCTCACAGCTCCAGCGACCCGGGTTCGGTTCTGGGTACTGTCTGTGTGGAGTTTGTAAGTTCTCCCTGTGACCGCATGTGTTTCCTCCAGGTGCTCCAGTTTCCTCCTACATGCCAAAGACTTGCGGGTTGATAGGTAAATTGGCCATTGTAAAAAAAAATTGCCCCTAGTGTTGGTAGGTGGTAGGAGAATTGAGGGAAGGTGGGGATGTGAGATGGAAAATGGGATTAATGTAGGATTGGTATAAATGGGTGGTTGATGGTTGGCACAGACTCAAAGGACCTGTTTCAGTGCTGTATCTTTCTATGACTATACATCCTTTAGGGCTCGGTCAGTAGTGCTGCTACCGAGCCACTCTTGGTGATGGACATTGAAGTCCCCCACTCAGAGTACATTCTGTGCCCTTGCCACCCTCAATGCTTCCTCCAAGTGCTGTTCAACATGGAGGAGTACTGACTTATCCCCTGAGGGAGGGCGGTAGGTGGTAATCAGCAGGAGGTTTCCTTGCCCATGTTTGACCTGATGCCATGAGACTTCATGGGGTCCAGGGTTGATGTTGAGGACTCCCAGGGCAACTCCCTCCCTACTGTATACCACTGTGCTGCCACCTCTGCTGGGTCTGTCCTGCCAGTGGGACAGGACATACCCAGGGATGGTGATGACATTGTCTGTCAGGTATGATTCTGTGCGTATAACTATGTCAGGCTGTTGCTTGACGAGTCTGTGGGACAACTCTCCCAACTTTGGCACAAGCCCCCAGAAGTTAGTAAGGAGGACTTTGCAGGGTCGACAGGGCTGGATTTGCCGTTGTCGTTTCCGATGCCGGGTGGTCCGTCCCGTTTCATTCCTTTTTATTGACTTTGTCGCGGTTAGATACAACTGAGTGGCTTGCTAGGCCATTTCAGAGGGCATGTAAGAGTCAACCACATTGCTGTGGGTCTGTAGTCACATGTAGGCCAGACCAGGTAAGGACAGCAGATTTCCTTCCCTAAAGGACATTAGTGAACCAGATGGGATTTTACAACTATTGAGAATGGTTTCATGGCCATCATTAGACTAGCTTCTTTTTTTAAAATTCCAGATTTATTAATCGAATTCAAATTCCACCTTCTGCTGTGGTGGGATTTGAACCCATGTCCCCAGACAAATACCCTGGGTCTCTGGGTGACTAGTCCAGTGACAATACCACTACGCCACCACCTCCCCTTACGACGCCACCGCCTCCCGCCTCTAGTATACCAAGGTATACTACACACTAAAATGCTATACCAAGGTATACTGGACAATAAAATGCTATACCCAAGGTATACCGAGTTATACTCGACATTAAAATGCTATACCAAGGAGTGGTTAGAATATGACACTCTCTACCACAAGCAGTAGTTGAGACAAGAGCTTATATGCATTCAAGGGGAAGCTAGATAAGCACATGATTGAGAAAGGAAACGAAGGCTGTGTTAATGGGGTTGGAGGAAGGGAGGAGGCTCATGTGGAGCATAAACACTAGCATGGGCCTGTTGGGCCAAATGGCTTGTTTTTATGCTGTAAGTACTTTGTAATACTCTGTAAGACTTTGTAGTATTCTAGTTCCTGTAGATCAGTCAGCAGCTCAGGTGATGAGGGAGTCTTTGCTTTCTAATTAACTCAGTCTTGGGACGTTGGTTTCTCTGGCAAGTCAAGCACTTATTGCCCATCCATGGTTGTTCTTGAGAAGGTGGTGGTGAGCCTTTTTCTTGAACCAATGCAGTCTGCATGGTGAATGTGCCCCTATCAGCGTGTACCCTGGTGAATTCACCAATACCGCACTCCGAGTGGGAAGCATGGCTCACAGCTGGGCTGCATTCACTGGAGCAGCAACTCCTCAACTGCGCTGCTCTTTTTGAGTATGTTTTAAACTGTGCATGTAGGATTGGTGAATTTACCATATATACTTTATATATAAACTTTCCTTTTATTGAGCTCAGTTCAGAGATAAAGATGCCAGTTTCCAAGTTCTTGCACAGCTGGCTGCAACCCAAAAGAAAGCTAGGGACTAGCTACAGATAGCAACAAAGAAGGCCTATTTTTACATTCGGTCTGCAGCTGGCTGTGCAAGACCCAGCCATTTGGAGCTGGCTATACACAGTCTTTAATACTTTCCAATACTACTGGCATGGCTGAGATCAGCCAACTTAGTGCAGGACAGGGGTCAAATCTGGCACGTTCCTGATCTATTTAGCTATGCTCCATACCAGGCTATGCACTTACCCTTGAAGCTCTAGAGTGAGGAGGGTCCCCGTACTATGGTCTCTCCTATCTCCCTTCATTCACTATCCAAACTTATCTCGTCCGTGAGACCCACTTCCTGTTCCCTCAATCCTATTCCCACTAAACTGCTGACTACCTAACTTCCCTTGCTGTCACCACGTTAGCTGACATTGATAATGATTCTGTCTCTTCAGGTGCTGTTCTTCTCTCCTTCAAAACTGTCATCATCGCTGTTCTATTCCAGAAAGCTTGTTGAAGGATGATGCTGGAGCCAATCTTTACTCAGTGTTACATTTATTTTACAGAATAAAAGGATTACAAACATATAGCACCTTACACAAACTTCCACTCAGTTTCAGTAAGTGTCTCCTTATATGTGCTCAAGTAAGAGCCTAATTAACACCCTCCATCTGCATATAATTAAATACAATTAATATACAATTAACAATTACCCCCTCCTCAAAAAAACCAACCCTTCGCCCTTGCAAACTACCACCCCGTCTCTAACCTCCCAATCCTCTCCAAAGTTTTCGAACATGTTGTCGCCTCCCAAATCCATGCCCATCTTTCCTGGAACTCCATGTTTGAATTCCTCAAATCAGGTTTCCACCCCTGCCACTGTATCAAAATGTCTCTTATCAAAGTCACAAATGACACCCTATGTGACTGCGACAAAGGTAAACAGTCCCTCCTCATCCTTCTCAACCTGTCTGCAACCTTTGATACAGTTAACCACATCCTCCTCCTCCAACAACTCTCCACTGTCATCCAGCTGCACTGCCTGGTTCCATTCTTATCTATCTAGCTGTAGGCAGAATATCACTTGCAATGGCTTCTCTTCACCTTTCCCTCTGGTGTCCCACCCCCCAAGGATCTATCATTGGCCACCTCTTAAATTGCTAAATTATCAGACTGCCTATCTGACATCCAGTACTGGATGAGCAGAAATGTCCTCCAATTAAATATTGAAAGACTGAAGTCATTGCCTTCGGTCTCCGCTCCGAACTCTGTTTCCTAGTTACCAACTCCATCCCTCTCCCTGGCAATTGTATGAGGCTGAACCATACTCTTCTAAACATTGGTGTCACATTTGACCCTGAGATGAGCTCCAACCACAAATCCACACCATCACTAAGACCGTCTATTTCTACCTCTGTAACATTGCTCATCTTTGCCCCTGCCTCAGCTCATCTACTGCTGAAATCCTCATTCATACCTCTAGACTTGACTGTTCCAATACACTGCTGGCTAGTCTCCCACATTCTATCCTCTTTAAATTTGAGGTCAACCCAAACTGCTGCCCATGTCTTTACTCTCACCAAATCCCATTCACCTATCAACTCTGTGCTCGTTGCCTTAGATTGGCTCCCAGTCAAGCAATGTCTTGATTTTAAAATTCTCATCCTTGTTTTCAAATCCCTCCATGCCTTATCTCTGTAATCTCCTGCAGCCCCAGAACCCTCCTAAATATCTGCACTCATCCAATTCTGGCCTCTTCAACATCCCCAAGTTTAATACTCCACTATTGGTGGCCGTGCCTTGAGCTGCCTAGGCCCTAAGCTCTGGAATTTCCTCCCCAAACCTCTCTTCCTCCCTTTCTTCCTTTAAGATGCTCTTTAAAATCTGCCTTTATGACCAAGACTTTGACCATCTGCCATCATATTGCCTTATGGGGTTCAGTGTCTCATTTTGCTTTATAACGATCCTGTGAAGCCCATTAGGATGTTTTATTATGTGAAAGACATTATATAAATATAAGTTGTTGCTGTTGTTGTTTTGTGCTACTTTGATGGGTTCAGAACAAAATAAAATAATTAAACTTTTTTTTTTAAAGAGAGTGTTTGTGTTTGGAAGGAGAAATTGGATTTGAGTTTTCTCTCAGAGTTTAATTGGAGGCTGTTTTAACAGACAGTGCCCATATCAGTATATCTTTCAGCTCCAGTTTCACGAGTAAACGATGAATGTCGCTTTTCAACTTTTATAAAGAGGTGAATGCCAGGTCAGAACTCAATTATATTTTTTAAATAATGTCTTTGTTAATAGAATGCCTTTCTGTGCCAGACTGTCTATGATAGGGAACTGTTTGCAGAGCCAAGAGATCACCGAGTGCTTGATTCAGGTTTTTTTCCTACCCGCTCCAAAGGTTGCTGGCTCTTTCTGGAATACGGTTGGAAGGGATCTATCCATTTTCTAATGACTGGGCAACATGGCTATCGCTCAACTGAGGGCTTGGCTAGGGACTGTCAGTGGGTTATTCAACCATGGGTGCATCATAACTGAACATGAACCTCTTCTTACCTGACAGCAACATACGCTCTTTCCAGCCTGGATCACTGAACAATGATCAGGAGCTGAAGCTCTGGTTCATTTTTTCTAACCTTCTATAGGGCACCAAAGTCAAGCGCTGCACCTCCTACTAATACCCCAAATGAAATGGGCTATCTCAGTACAGACCCAGGATAAAGGTTGGATATTCTGGTCTTTAATGGCTCAGTGTACTACTGGGTGGTACCTTTACCCATCATGTAGCTGGCATAAATTAAAATTTCATTGTCACCCAATGCCCACAAGCCAATTCAATGTGAACCCCTTTAATTTGATACAAGACCTATATTAGGATGGATTTACTGCTTCATTGATTTATTAAAGTTATTGAACTCACTCTTCCAGCCTCACCCACTAGTTATATCCCAGGTGCTGGCTTAGACCAATTTTGGAGCCAGAAAGCATCATATCTTCTACTGTCAGTTGCACTTCACTCTCTAGTGTCCATGCATGCCATACAAATGCCAGAGAATCAGTGGGACAGTGAGCTCTTTGGTTACATTAAAAAAAGCTAAAATTATGTTTATACATTTTTAATCTTTGCTTTGCACAATTTATAATTATACACAAGCAGTGCAAGGCCAAAGAGGTCTGTGTGTGTGTGCATAAGTGAATGTGCGTGTGCACCTGAACCTCTGAAGTGCTTGTGAGTGAACTTACGTGTGTGACTGTTTGTTCGTGAATTTGTGTGCGTGAATGTACTTCTGTGCATGTGTATTAATGTGTATGTGTGTGAATGTATGGCTTTGTACACATGCCTGTGTGAGTGTGTATACACATGTGAATGTGTATGTGGATCACTACCTTCTCAAGGTGGGCTTCAACTGCTCGCCATAATGCAAAACATCTTCACTTGGGTGACTACACACCTGAGCTATATTAAATGTTTCTCATTGGCATGAGGCCAAAATAACTTTGCATCTTTAAAGAATATAGTGTAACTGGGCTGACAGACCCACTATTGTCCATCACTGGCTGCTGCATGAGCTTCAGCCTTGACTAATCCAGCACAGATGTACCATCAGATATACACACAACTGCAATAACAACTTGCATTTAATGTAGTAAAAAGTTCCAAGATGCTTCAAAGCAGATGTACACAGCATATGTGATTGTGTATGTAATTAGCTTCCCTATATATGGAGGTAAGATCAGTGGTACAAAGAGGATTTGGATGTTGCGCCCATTTGGCTTACTGATGAGTGGGTTCCTGCTGTAATTAGGTTTGCTAAAGCAATCATTATAATGCAGTAGAAGTCACCTAACTAGGTTGTGAATAAGCAAAGATTCTGCTTAATAGAGAAGACCTGTTCGGAACTGGTTTCACATTCTTACAGCCCAATTCACTTGCTTAATGCAATAGCCAAAAGCCAACCCATCCAGCAAATGACTGCTGTAGATTGTTGGCCTATCTTGGCTCTGTTTGCAGGTAAAGCAGTCTGAGGTTATATTCTTTGCAGTTGTTTTAGTATGTCACTGCGATAGAACAGCTGACTCTCAGTGCAAGGAGATTTCAACTGAAGCCTTCAACTGAACTCATGTTAGGAGAGATAGTCATTAAGTCGGGCACAGCAGTTTCCACTGAGATGTCCAAATTAAATTGTTTGTACTGTGCTCCCACATTGTGGGCTGAATTTTACCAGTGTGCCGCAGTTCGCAACGGCGCCCTCTAAAAACGGCGTGCATCCCGCGCGGATGCGTCATCCCTGAGCCCCCGCGATATTATGCATGAGGGCTCATTTAAATAGAGGAGGCGGAGCGACTGCCTCCGATGATGTAAGGGGGCGCCCACCTCACCCCCGGCAACAGCGTCTGGCGCCACCGCGCGGGCACCGGTGCCACTTCTAAAGGGCTATAAGCCCTTCAGTAGCCTTTTAAAATTTAACGGTCCCAATCTCCGGGATGTAACAATACAATGTCATGTCAAATAGAAATCACTTCTCCCACCGCCCCCACCATGGGCAAGTTAAACATTAATCACATTCTTCCCCCAACATAACCCTTTAATAGTATTCTGAACTTTGAACCCCAAAATGTGTTGCCTTTGACCCTCAAACCCATTCCACCATCCCATTAGCCAGTAAAGATTGTTTTCCCCGCTCCTCCACCCCTCCCACCCTGAAAATTCTATTGCTTCCCCCTCCCCACCAGGTTCTCGCCCAGAACTCCATGCGGAGTTCCGAAGGTGCGCGGAGCACAAACGGCGGCCGTAATATTGGTGTAGGACGGCCGCTGCCTGCAGATAAGTTTATTTGCATCTCATTTGGTACAGTTAGCATATGTATATGAAGGGCCCGCCGCCTGGCGGCAGAGGACCACACCAATTTCCCCCCACCACCGGTAATATGCGGCGGGCCCTTCTCGACGTCACAGGTCGAGACAGGCCTCACCCAATAGGATTTTACCAGCACCCGCGCCACGACCCGCGGCGTTGAGGGGCTGGTAAAATTCAGCCTTGTGCTTCCAGTCCTATTTGTCTGCTGCAAGTTTGTGACTTAAAACAAGCCAAAATATGTTAACATGTAATATACGGTATTCCATAAGCCATAATGATGTACTGTGGGGGTATTTTTTACAAATTCATGCTCCTAACACGACACTTTATCCAACAGCAGGTCTCATCAGGAATTCAGGGGGGAGTACCACATGATTTTCTGCCCATTAAAGTATTTTTGTGGTTGTTTTACAAGTTTGCAACTGTGGAGTTTTACCCATTGAAAATGACTGGGACCATGTGCCTGAATGTCTTTTTTTGGGTGAAGCTCCATTCAGGAAATTACTTCTTTTGATATGAGTACAAGACATAACAGAAGCTCCCCTGATGGCTCAGTGAGTAAATGCATCGTCCAGTCTGATAGTAAGCCACATAAATCAGAAGGGGCCTTGGTTCAGTCTCTAATCTGTGCTGAGTTAACTGATCTCAGCCAGAATCTCGGTTAGGTTACTAGATTTGGCCTCAGTACCTGAGTTAGGGAGGAGAGGAATCAGCCAAGGTTCCCACTCCTGAACACTGTCCTCTGATCCTGCTGGAAATTTTGTCTCAGTGTGTTTGTGTATGTCTGTGGCCATGCATATGGGGACATCAAGTGAGAATAGCATCTTGTCTGGAAGTGATTCCCTTTGCAACAGCCACTGTTTATGATCTGCTATGACAATTGTGTGATGCATTTGGAAGGTGAATGGAAAGCTGCAGATCTGTACCAAAGAAATAGGAGAGCAAGAGTGGGGAAATTGGTGGGAGTGGGACAGAAATCCAAACTAAAATCAAAGTTAAGGAACAAAACAATCCACAAATCCTGAGGATGCATGTGGTCAGAGAATATTCCAGCTACATTCTACTGCATTGCCATTTAAAACTGTCCACTTCCAGTGAACATAGAACTTCAGATTGGAGGTTAGTGTTTGACATACAGAAGGCTCATTCCAGCTGCAGATTGATAAATGGGTACTGAGTGCAGTGTACTCTCAGCTGGCCTGGTCCCCAGAATGGAAATGCTAGAAGCTCGGCCTGAGTCTGCCCTTTATATTTTATCAGACAAAGGTAAATGGAATTCATCACATGCTGACAGACTGTGGTTTTACCAGGCATGTGCAGAAGCATTAAAGAATCATTGACTGTCTGCCATTGAACCCTGGGATGTGGCCATATAGTGTAGAAGGAACTGAGGAAGGCTTTTGAGCAGATGTTTAAAATAAAAGACTTGCATTTATTTAGCACCTTTCACGACCTCAGGACGTCAGTACTGGGGAGTATGCACAGAATTTCACACTTCTTCCTTGTAAAAATAGATAAAAGCAGTCAAGCATCACACAGGAAAAGTGGTGAAGAAATAAGATGGGGGAATGAGGTTAAGCTGGTTCAGGGCCCACTGTTTTGTGGTTTTCACAGGAAAAGAGATGGAATCCTGGAAGACAACCCCTAAAACACCATAGAATCACGTAATCCTATGCAATAGGAGCAGAATTTGATTAATTCAGTCATCATAAATCAGCATGTCTGGAAGTATCATATTCTGTCTCATTCAGTTTACTCGCAGTGATTGCCGCAGTGGCTCGGTTGTTATCTGCACCACCCATTGCGCTAATGGATCATTCAGAGCAGAACTTCCTGGATTTGATCCCGAGTATCTACTGGGTTAGTAATCCCCATTGGGATGACAGTCAAAGTTCTACAATTGGTCTCAGCATCCCTGGAATAGGGAGAGGAGAAAAATCAATCAGAATTCCTGTTCCAGATTGCTCACTTCCTTTTAGATGTGTGAGCTTGTACTGGTCCATCCAGCCTGTGCCCCAGTTGTGCATCACAATACATACGTTCCCCACCGGCATCTGGAAACCATGCGATCTGCTGGGAGAGATGGAAAAACAGATAAAATCCCAGCCATGGGGGGAAAAAGCTGGAAAGTTCCTCTCCAATCCCCCCTTAGATAATCAAAACTAGTCCAGTGGCCACTCTGGCCCTGACTAACGTTACTAGGAACCTACTTCATACAAGACAGCAATTTCAGATAGCAAGAGAATATCAGAACATCACTATAGTAGTGTGATATTGTCCACTTCTCACACCATCTATCCTGTAGCTTCTCGGACTGGGAATGCCAGTTTAGTGCTGTGAGCGCATGTCCACAAAGAATCGGATTGTAGCTGTCCCAAACTTATTACATATAATAGACAGAGGGGCCTTTAATCTCATCAGCCTGGGCTTTGAATCCAGCCACCAGTGATGAAAGGTCTTTGATTGGTCCACAGCACCACCCAGGGATTCAATTTTCTACATTTTAAGGTCATAGCAGTATACTTGCTTTAGGCCCTATCTCTGCGGGTACATAATATTAGAAAGAGTAAGAGGCCAGTGCTGTATGATCGTTTCAAGAGTGATGTCCTTTAAGAACTCAGTATGCTAATGAGCTAAGTACCAGGACGTAGTCATGTGACTAGAAGCCATAGGCACTCTGCAACTGTAACACCCTAGACAAAGGTTTTGTACATAGTTTGCTCAGTATTGCATATTCTAGTTTAGCTGTTAATAAACCTGTTAGAGATCTTCAAGGCACTGGAATCCACATACCTGATTGTGTTGCTTAAGATAACACAAAGAATACATGACAGCCAGTAGAAGCTCTGTGTCGGGATAGTGTTTATTCAGAGAATATTGCAAGGTAAGGAGTGTTTGGGGGTTCTACCCTTCAGTACTGAAGGGTGAGAGGCCATCCTCCAGAGAAGTTGTTAGAACATGCATTCTGGTGACTGTACTGGTAGATAGGGAAGAAAATAAAATATTCTGACCCTTTGTGAGGAACTCTCTGTGAATGCAAATCATGCTTCTTTCCGAAAGGTAAAAGAATTAAGTCAGATCACAAACTCAGAATTCTTGAATATTTTCTAACCTTCCCTCAGTGCAGACTCTGCATGCCATTGCCTGAATACCCTGACCTGGAGTAAAATCTGCCCTGCACTGATCATTTGCGATGCAGCACAGACACCAGAGGGTTGGCCCTTCCCTGAGTTGTTGTATCTTCTGTCCTGGTAGCAGAAGCAGCTCAATGTACCTTCACCTGGCCCAGGCTTTTCCTTTTGTTCATGTCCTTCTGATATGGAGAGAATTAAGAACCTTGCTGGTATTCGATATTTGTAGGGAGGCAGAGAGGGTGTGGGCGAGGCCGAAAACTGTCTAAGAACCCAGTAAGCCTGCAAACATGGAGGTCCTGCTGAACTTAGCAGCGGGATCTCATCAACACCTTTTATCTCTATTTCTAGAGAGGGCACAAAGGAGATCAATGAGAATATTCCCAGAATTTGAGAATTTTAGCTATGAGGAAAGATTGGATGGGCTGGGGTTGTTTTCTTTAGAACAGAGGAGGCTGAGGGGAGATTTAATTGAGGTGTATGAAATTATGAGGGGCCAAGGAAGGACCTATTTCCCTTAGCATGGAGGTCAATAACCAGGGGATTTATAATAATTGGTAGAAATATTACAGGGGAATTGAGGAGAAATGTTTTCACCCGGAGGGTGGTGGGTGTCTGAAACTCACTGCCTGAAAGGGTGATAGAAGCAGAAACCCTCATCATATTTAAAATGTATTTGGATATGCACTTGAGTGCCATAACATACAAGGTTACGGGCCAAGAGGTAGAAAGTGGGATTAGTTGGATGGCTCATTTTCGGCTAGGTGGTACAGACACGGTAAGCCGGATGGACTCAGCCTGTGTCGTAATTTTTCTATGTTTCCAATTTGGCAGCCAGTGAGCTGGATAGCCCAGCCAGCAGATGGGAGGAGATATCAATGGCAGGTAGTCGCTGTTGGGGATCCTTGGGAATGGTCCCTGCAATCGGGAGGGGGGAGAGAGATCCGGCTAATTACCACCCATCAGTTTACTCTCAATCATCAGCAAAGTGATGGTAGGTGTTGTTGACAGTGCTATCAACTGCCACTTACTCACCAATAACCTGCTCACCGATGCTCATTGGGTGGCAGCAGGACCACTCAGTTCGAGAACTGATCACAGCCTTGGACCAACATGGACAAAAGAGCTGAATCCCAGAGGTGAGGTGAGAGACATCACGGCAGCGTTTGACCGAGTGTGGCTCTAGTAAAATTGAAGTCAATGGAAATTGGAGGGGATTGCAGCCATTCAAGAAGGTGACTCACCACCACCTTTCCAAGGGCAATTAGAGATGGGCAATAAATGCTGGCCTTACCAGCCATACTCAAATCCCACGAGTGAATTTAAAAAAGTGGCCGTGATCGGGAAGGGGGTTTGTGGCTCCCATGCGTGAAGGGGGAGACAGCCTGCGATTGGGGCAGAGGAAAGGTCAGCAATCGGGCCTAGAAGGTCGACAATCAGGCCAGAGGGGACATCAGCATTCAGACCTGGGGTAAGTTTGGCAATCAGGAGGACTGGGGGTGAGCAATTGGGTGGGGGGTGGTCGTTGGGAGGAGGCTGCTGATCGGGTTGGGGGAGGTTTTCTTGAGCGACCAGAGGAAGCATTCCTGCTCCTCCTGGCCCACAAGGGTTGCTGAAATAGGCACTTAGCTTGTGGAGCCAGAATTTCCTGCCTCCCTTTCACTGCTGAGCTTCCCAACCCCCTGAAAAACACACACAGTGACAGTAAATTTTAAATCGGCACCAATTGCACAGTGGGAACTTAATTTAAAAATGTTAATTAAGTTCCCCATCTTTCCACAGCAGAACACTTGGATGCCCCCATATTCCCGCCATAAAAAAGTTCCACGTATTTGTCTCTTTAACACCCATCCCTGACCCTGTCCTGCCCGTCGTTGGGGAGATAAATGGAGCAACTCACCAAGGCTCCTTCAACAGCACCTTCCAAACCCACAACCTCCACCATCTAGAAGGACAAGGGCAGCAGATGCATGGGAACACCACCACCTGCAAGTTCCCCTCTAAGCCACACACCATCCTGACTTGAAACTATATCGCCGTTCCTTCACTGGCGCTCGATCAAAATCCTGGAACTCCCTTCCTAACAGCACTGTGGGTGTACCTACACCCCAAGGACTGCAGCGGTTCAAGAAGGCAGCTCACCACCACCTTCTCAAGGGCAATTAGGTATGGGTAATAAATGCTGGCCTGGCCAACAACACCTACATCCCATGAGCGAATATAAAAAAATAGCAAGGACCATATCTCTATTAGTACTTCTGATGCTGGGTGTTTTGTAATCCGAGCTGTCATCACCATTTAGGGATCACTTTTTATATCTCAGTTCCCCTTCCTTTCATTAAAGAGCAAAATAAACTTTCATTTAAGTCTTTCAAACTTTGATATCCCAAAAGCAATTTCGAGTCAATAAAGTACTTTTGAAGTGTGGTCACAATTGTAATGTAGGAAACACAGCAGCCAGTTTGCACACAGAAAGGTCCCACAAACAGCAACAAGATAAATGACCAGATAATTTATTTTGGTGATGTTGGTTGAGGGATATATGTTGACCAGGACACCAGGGAGAACAACTCTCCTATTCTTCAAAGTAATGCCATGGGATCTTTTACCTGAGACGGCAGACAAGGTTGCATTTCATCATCTCATCCAAAAACGCCACCTCTGACAGTGCAACACTCCCTTAGTGCTGCACTGGAGTGTCTGCCTGGATTACGTGCTCAAATCTCTGGAGTAGGGATTGAACGCACAACCTTCTGACTCAGACGTGAGAGCTCTGCTTTGTTTTGTTGAGATATACTGTATTGAAATTTTATTTTCACTGTTAAAGAAACATACACAACACTTTCTACATTTATATTATGCCAGCTCAGGGCTTGTGTGGTTAATGAGTGACTGTTGAATTCCTCAGTGTGAAAGTTAAAGATTCTTTGTGCAATCTGAGTGTGATCGAAACTCGTAAGGCACTCCAGAGGAAATGCAGATGGTATGAGACAGATTGCTATCCAGTGACTCCTCCTGGAAGGGGTGTGTTTGTGATCGCCCAGTGAAGACAAGACTCCTCCCTCCTCCCACTGTCATACAATCTGCTGACCATCGTAGAAGCTCACCCATGAAGGATGGTCATTTGAGTGAGGCACTGGTGGCCGGCACCTGTCGAACCGAACCATTGCAAGAGTCAGCACCTTCAAATGAGGGAATCATTGGAGGGGGAGAAAAAACAAAAAAAAGTCTGGAAACCTTTTGACAGTATTTTAAATATAATCATATTAAGCAAAAGCCACAATTACTCTCTGTCACTGCGACAGGCATAATGCACGATTATGACTGAAAAAATAAGGATTGGCCAAGCCAGTTAAACAATTTTTTCATTTAGCAGAGAATCACTATTCGCTGATTTATCAGATCTGCTCTTTTTAACCTTGTTAGTCCCCTGCACCATGGGCCCCAGCTTGTCACTCATCGTTCAAGTCAAGACAGTGTCAGGTTCAGGTTGAGACTCAGAAAACGACATTGAATATAGCACATGGCCTCCAGGTGGCACAGTGGTGATGCCTGTTACCAGAACAGTTCCGTCAGCTGCTGTATATTGTACAGTCTCCCTGGGGATTGGTTGCCTGGCCAGGTCTGAACCAAACAGTAATTAATTTTTACAATGTAAACCAGGCACCAAGTAATTTTGTTTTAAAGAGAGATACAATACTCCCATTTTATTCACGAGTCCTGTGATTTGCAGAAATTCTTTTTAACAACTTAAATTTATATACTGCCATTAATCAATAACAGGCTTAAGGGTTTGTATAACAGTAGCAATCAGAAAATATGCCCATGTGGTTGACAGCTACAGAGTGAAAGGCAATAATAAATAAAGTGAAATAAAAACAGAAAATGCTGAAACACTCAGTAGGTCAGGCAGCACCTGTAGAGGAAAAAATGGAGTTAATTTGGGGGCAATTTTAACCCAACCCAATCCAGCAGGAAACTAACTAGATCGGGTGCAACAATAATTTCACGACCCACCCAATTTTACGGTCCATTGAAGTCAGTGGAGGGTAATATTGGGCAGGTGTAAAACTGGAGTTCCACCCTACGCCGTGGGTTTCTCACCCAGTGCGTTAGGTTAAACTTACCCACATCTCAGGTCAATGACATTTCATCACAACTGGAAGATGTTGGAGATGACCAGCTTTTAAGCAAGTCCAGAGTGAGGGAAAATATTCTACTTTTCCATTCTTCCTACCAAAGTGGATAGTTTCACACTTCCCAACACTATACTCCACCAGCTATCTTCTTGCCCAACAGCTTAACCAGTCTATATTCTTTTATAATAAAAATAGAAAATGCTAGAAATACTCAGCCGGTGTGACAGGTTCTGTGGAGAGAGAAATAGAATTAATGGGCTGGATTTTATCCTGCTCTTAGAGACGTACTTGGAGGCGGAGAGGCACAGAAAATGGCGTTGGTGTCGGGGAGCATGCCCGATGTTGCCCATCCCCCATGCCATTTTGTCTGCGGCGGGCACCGTGGCGGACGGGAGGTCTGCTGGCAGGCCAATTAAGCCACTTAAGGGCAGCCTCCACTGCCATTTAGTTAGCTCAGTCAGGGGAGTCCCTCCTTGTTGGCAATCCAAGGCCCACGGAGGACCCCCCCCAGCAATGATTGCTGGCACCTTGTCAAGAAACCACCCCCATCCTCATCAATCACACTCCACCCCCTTGCCGAGGCCTGCCTGACTGACCCGGGCAGCCCCACTTACCTTGGCCCAGGGGGCTCCTCCATCTTCGCTGCTCTGGACCTCCTACAGTACCAGCAGTGGACAGCACTTCTGGTGGCGCTGCTGGTACTGCTGAGTTGCCAGTCCTCTGATTGGCCGGCAGCTCTAGGTTGGGATTTTGTCCCTTAAAGGGTCAGCGCCCCAGTGGTGGGCATCGTTGAATTTGGCCGAGGCTCCAATGGAAGGCCGAGGCGGGGTCACCCCACACCACCCCCACCATCCAGCCCATCACCGGGAGCCCTGTCACCATGATAAAATTTAGCCCAATGTTTCAGGTCTGTGACCTTTGTTAACTCTGTTTCTCTCTCCACAGAGGCTGACAGACATACTGAGTATTTCCAGCATTTTCTATTTTTATTTCAGATTTCCAGCATCCGCAGTATTTTGCTTTTATATATCCTTTTATAGCTGGTTAAGGCAACAGAGAACAGTACCTATCTCCCTGACCATACTATCCCTTGCAACTACCACATTCCTTTTTGCTCCTCCTGCTTGAATGGCCTCCTATCTCACAGTGCCATGGACAATTTGCCCATCCTTCCAGCAATGTTTGTTCTCATCCACACCGGTAGCAGGTACTTCATATCTATTGGACAAAGGCTGGGGCTCCTCCACCAATGCATCTGAGGTCCCCTTAAGTGACTGAGTCACAGTTCCACCGTCCTGTCCCTGACCACTAATAATCAGGACTAAACCTCTGCTGTAACTGCCTTCTGGGTCAAAATGTCCAGGTAATTCTCTCCCTCCCTGATATATCGCAGTGTCTCCAGCTGAATATCTCTGAGCCAAAGTTTCTCGAGTTGCAGACTGTGGATGCCTGGGATCACACTGCTCTCCTGCTCTCCACAATCTCCCATATACTGCAGATATGGCACATGACCTGCACTGCAATCTCTAACTTTGTTTTACATACTTAATTAACTAAAGTTTTAAGCAATTAATTCACTTGTTTTTAGTTTATTTTAACTAATTAATTTAACTAGTTTAAGTTATTAATTTGACAAAGTATTAGGTTCCTAGGGTGTGAAATTTGGATCCTTAGCCTCGCTGGAGATGGGACTATAGAAGCTGATTTCTGTCCTGGGGTTCGCACTGCGCCACCTGCTGCTTCCGGCCTGACTCATGCAGCGCACCATCTTGAGAAGGGCACTTGCACAGGTGTCTCCTGCAAACGCTGGCAGCAGCTGATCTGATGATACCAGCTTTTGTGATGCCCATTTTCCAAATTTGGACCACATGGATCCATTCAGTGAATTCACATGTCACTTATAGGCAATCAAGCATTCAGCTGCAAAATGGGCCCAGCACAGGCATTATTTAACGGGCCAGGCATCCAATTTGCAGCTAAGAATTTCTGTTATTGCATAGTGTCTGAAAGTACTCTGAAGTGTTGTGGTGAGTTCCTAGATTTGACAGGGAGTGTTGCTACATCCTCACAGCGAGGACAGAGGATTTGGTGACCTGCCCGCACAAAAGCTACAACAGGTAAGGGGGCTGCATCTTCAGTGCCTCTGGGTTTACAGCACCACAGAAAGATGGAGCAGAGGCTGCAGAGAGGGCAAGCTCTGCGTGATGCCCTCTGCCAAGTTGGAGCCAGACTCCTCCATGCTGCTTGATAGTGGAAGGAGGATGCCTTGCAGGTCAGCCCTCCAGGGAGCTGGCACACAAACCATCCTTTTCCCCCAGCATGGCTGCAGCCCACTCGTGCCCAGTGACTCACCATATGCAGATCCAAAATCTATACCATCCTCTAAGGTACATGAAGTGCCAGTATCTGAGCTGGCAGCTGCAAGTGTCAGATCAAGTCACAGTGTTGAGTTTTTGCTCTCCTACTCCTGGGGCTGCTGTGGCTGGACAGGCAGCAGTTCCTGGATGATTGAAAACAAAAAATTAGAAGGGGATGGTTTGAGAGGCAAGGGAAGTGGGGTGGATGCAAGAGGTCCATGGTGACACCATCTGCAGCATGCTCATCATAACAGATAGCTGGATGAAGGTGAGCTGGGACTTGAGAAGGGGCATAAGGCAGGAACATACCATCATTCTAAATGCTCTCAGCAACACCGGATGCCATGGGCTCTGTCACATGCAGAGAATGATATGGAGAACCATCTCCTTTGTCAGGCTCAGGAGATGCAGGTGTCCTTGTCTCCCACCAGCTCTGCTCTGTTTCCTTCTATTCTGTGCCACCTTGTCCTCCAAGAGAGAATGTCAGTAATTGTATTACACTGTGTTTGGGTGATGTGTCTGCCATAGCTGAATACCTGGAGGTATGTGGAGGCAGGGAGAGGTGGGTGTGAGGCTGGCAGCATTGGTAGGTGTCTGAAGTTGGCATGGAGTATCTAGATGTTATGCACAAGTCCTGAGAGCTGCTGGATTAGTGATGGGGATGTATTGCACTGTACAGTGTGAGAGGCCTGTGGAGCCAGTGGATGTCATGTGAAGATTCATTCACTGGCCTTGACTACTCATGTGAGGTCATTAGAGTTCATGTGGCACTGCCGCCAGGTCCTTGGGTCCAGGCACCAAGAATTGACTTCCCTGGCCACCTGCTCCCATTCTCTTCTGAGGATGGTCCTTGAGCTCCTGCTGCCCCCCATGGAACCATGGCACCTCTCCTCCTGTCCACCTCCACCATTAAGGCCTCCAGTGCCGCATCTTTGACCCTGGAGCCTCTCACTGCCCTGGTTTTCCATTTTCGTTGTTTAGAATTTCAGCAATATTATTCAGCAGCAGGCTCCTGTAAATCAGTGCAGCTTCCTTTTAGGAGGGACAGACTGCCTTTAACAACAGAAGGCTGGCTATATCACGTGAGATAAGTGAACTCTGCTCAGCTCCACAATGGCAGCCAGCAACACAGCAGATGTTCGGCCCAAAACTACTACCAGGTAAATGTGATGGCAGCACCAAATTTTCATACTGCCTACCTCCACCAGAACAGGTGGGGGCAGTTCACAATCAGGACCCACATGCCCAAAAATCAGCACGCACCAAATTTTAGGCCCGGTTTACACTATTAATTTATTTTGATTCTATTTACTTGTATTTATAGGTAATTAGCTTTGTCTATTTTAGTTTTTTTGTACACACTAACTTCTACCAAATACTATAACACTGAGAAAATTTTAAATGCTTATTGCCTCAAGCTTACACAAACCACTTCAAGTGTTAAATGCAAGACGATGCACCTCCTGCCCCCTCTGCACTTAATTATCACTACTTACCAAATTCTCAACTTCCCACTCTGTTCACTCTGATCTGCAGTTATGTTCTGAGCTGTAGCTCTAAAAGTGGCGAACAGGCACTTGCGTGAGACACCCTCCCTGTAGTGAGTCAGCACCTTTGTCATTGGAGCCAAATGAATAGACCATGATCTTCATCCAGTGAAAATGATTGAGGCTATTCGCTGTTTGGGATAGAAATGCAATACTGTACTAATGTGCCTCCTGGCTTGCTATAGTCATGTGACCTCTACCATGAGGCACTCACTGCAGGTAGCCATCACAAGGCTAGTTCAATAAAGACACAATACAAGCACTGTGAGCATATGTGAGCTCATAACATTCTCCAGCATAGGCCTGTGTTTATGTTTGAATTGAAGTATTGCTCTGGATTTTCCTGCTCTTATTTTGATATGAAATCAATGAGCCCTATACCAATCCATCTTTAAACATCTCCAATTTTCTCCACAGCACACCTGAGGATGTCTCACTCCGGTGCCTGTTCACCCATTTGAACTCAGACATCAAAGCCAGGGTTCTCTGTCCTCTATGCCCATTACTCCTGGGGTTCTCAACTGGGGCTCCGAGTGATGAGTTTGCCTGAGTAAATAGGGATACTGCATTCTGAAGGTGATTCACTCTGTGAAGCATTTTGAAACAATGTGTTCAACCAGATGAAGGCTGTCACGTGGCCAGTCAGCTGTGGTGGAGGGAGGTAAAGGTACCAGCTATGAGGGTGTCAATCATCTGATGTAGTTTCCGAGAGCCACCTCTGTCTCATGGTGAAAGTCAGAAGTCAGATATGAGCAGGAGCTCAGTAAGTGATGGGGGGGGGGGGGAATGAATTTTATATATATAATCAGTAAAAGTTATGAAATGTTATTTCAGTGTTAGTATTTGCAAAGTTGAAGACATTTTTAAAAATGCACGTTAATTGGTGAGGGAAGTCATATGATGTTAGTTTTGAATGTTGGTGCGGGAATGGAGAATTGTTGCTCAGTGCCATTTCCTATTAAATAAAACAAAGATATTAATAAATATTTATGTTTAATTGTATAACTAAATTTTATACAGAAATATTATTTGTGTTTTTGGGGATCCGTGGAATTTTTATAACATGGGGGAGTAGATCTCAGAAGCAAAAAGAGTTGCAAACCCCTGACTTAGACCATAGTTTGCTCATTGTTAGAGTGAACAAGAGGAAACTCACAGGCTTCTGAGCCAGAGTGCCAAAGCCATCCTGTCCTCACCTGATACATGTACGCTTTCTCACAGGAGTTACTAGTAACAATCAGGAGAGGGGACCCATGGATTAATTTTTCTTTTCCTCCCCTACAAGCCTTGAGACCAATTGTAGTTATCCTGCTGCTGCCCTGGCAGCCACATCTCAACATGAGTCCCCACCTTCAGAAGAGAACCTCCAGCCCTACAACCCTCTGAGAGCTCTACTTTCTGACCTCTGTGCATCCCTGATTACTTTCACCCCACAAATGACAGCCATGCCTTCAGCTGTCCAGGCCCCAGCATCGAAATGCCCTCCCTAAACCTCGCTGCCTCTCTACCTCTCACTCCTCGTTTAAGACACTCCTTAAAACCTACCTCTTTGACCAAGCTTTTGGTCTGCTGATATCTCCTTATGTGGCTCGGTGTCAAATTTTGTCCTCTAACGCTTCTGTGAAGCTTCTTGGGAAATGTTACAATGGTGTTATATAAATGCAAGTTGTTGTTGACAGAGGGAATAAATAGGAAAACACCGAAATTGATTCTAATACAAGAAGTCCAAAACAGGGATTTTTACAACTGTACAAAGATCACAGTAAAACTAATAAGGCCTTTCTTGTTGAAGTAAATATACTTTACACTCCAAGAGATATCTGAAAGTACAGGGATGAAGCACACTATTTATATTAGACAGAAGTCTTTAGCTCATCTTGAATGTTCCCCAGCGGGATATTAATCAGAGCTCTGTCTTGTTGTGCTATGCGGTGTTGTTTGAGTTGGCGAGCTTTAACGTACAATAACTGAAGCCCATATAAAGCCCAAACTTGTCTGTAACTGCCAGCCATCTCATTGAACAATTGGAATCATCACACTTTGCTAGATCATATATAACAGAACATTAAAATGCCAGACATGCTAAAGCTTCCAGTCTTTAAACAAATATATTAATCACTTTTGATCCTCGAGGCCCATACAAACACTTGAGAAAAACAGTAAAAGGAGACCACCTGGCTCACTTCATTCAGACAACAATGCAATCTTGCACAGCACTGACCCACCGATTACACACAATCTCCTGGGACCTCTAGAAATGAGAACCTGCTGTGCACAGGAATGATCCTTGACCCAAGGAAATAGATGGGGCAAAACTCTTTCACCACCAGAACTCTATCCCCAAAGAAGAGAATCCTGACACCAATGAAGCCTTCCCAGGTGAGATACAGCATGGGGGAGACACAAAGTGAAGCTCCCTCTTCATTCTTCCATTAAGCAATCCCACACAGGAATATGGTAGTTTAGAGGTTGTGGTACAGGACGAGCAAACCAGAAGTTATGACTTCCAATCCCACCAGTGCAACTTTTAAAATTGAATTCAATAAATCCATTCATCTGCAGGCTGGTGTGAGAAAATGACTAGTTTGTCATTAATTACCAAACGGTTCCATAATGTCCTTTTAAGAGAGGAGCCTGCAACAAGGACAGAGGACGGAATCTATGTGTGGAGCCAGAGGAAATGGGCGAGGTACTAAATGAGTACTTTGCATCAGTATTCGAGAAGGACTTCGTGGATGATGAGTCTAGGGAAGGGAGTGTAGATAGTCTGGGTCATGTCGTTATCAAAAAGGAGGAGGTGTTGGGCGTCTTGCAAAGCATTAAGGTAGATAAGTCCCCAGGGCCTGATGGGATCTACCCCAGAATACTGAGGGAGGCAAGGGAAGAAATTGCTGGGGCCTTGACAGAAATCTTTGCATCCTCATTGGCTTCAAGTGAGGTCCCAGATGACTGGAGATTAGCCAATGTTGTTCCTTTGTTTAAGAAGGATAGCAAGGATAATCCAGGAAATTATAGGCCGGTGAGCGTTACATCAGTGGTAGGGAAATTATTAGAGAGGATTCTTCGGGACAGGATTTACTCCCATTTGGAAACAAATGAACTTATTAGCGAGAGGCAGCATGGTTTTGTGAAGGGGAGGTCGTGTCTCACTAACTTGATTGAGTTTTTTGAGGAAGTGACGAAGATGATTGATGAAGGAAGGGCAACGGATGTTGTCTATATGGACTTCAGTAAAGCCTTTGACAAGGTCCCTCATGGCAGACTGGTACAAAAGGTGAAGTCACACGGGATCAGAGGTGAGCTGGCAAGATGGATACAGAACTGGCTCGGTCATAGAAGACAGAGGGTAGCAATGGAAGGGTGCGTAACTGAATGGAGGGATGTGACGAGTGGTGTTCCGCAGGGATCAGTGCTGGGACATTTGCTGTTTGTATTATATATAAATGATTTGGAGGAAATTGTAGCTGGTCTGATTAGTAAGTTTGCGGACGACACAGAGGTTGGTGGAGTTGCGGATAGTGATGAGAATTGTCAGAGGATACAGCAGGATATAGATCGGTTGGAGACTTGGGCGGAGAAATGGCAGATGGAGTTTAATCCGGACAAATGTGAGGTAATGCATTTTGGAAGATCTAATACAGGTGGGAAGTATACAGTAAATGGCAGAACCCTTAGGTTCTGACAGGCAGAGAGATCTGGGCGTACAGGTCCATAGATCACTGAAAGTGGCAACGCAGGTGGATAAGGTAGTCAAGAAGGCATACGGCATGCTTGCCTTCATCGGTCGGGGCATAGAGTATAAAATTGGCAAGTCATGCTGCAGCTGTACAGAACCTGTTAGGCCACACTTAGAATATTGCGTGCAATTCTGGTCGCCACGCTACCAGAAGGACATGGAGGCTTTGGAGAGGGTACAGAAGAGGTTTACCAAGATGTTGCCTGGTCCGGAGGGCATTAGCTATGAGGAGTGGTTGGATAAACTCGGATTGTTTTCACTGGAACGACGGAGGTGGAGGGGCAACATGATAGAGGTTTACAAAGTTATGAGTGGCATGGACAGCGTGGATAGCCAGAAGCTTTTCCCCAGGGTGGAAGAGTCAGTTACTAGGGGACATAGGTTTAAGGTGCGAGGGGCAAAGTTTAGAGGGGATGTGCGAGGCAAGTTCTTTACACAGAGGGTGGTGAGTGCCTGGAACCTGCTGCCGGGGGAGGTGGTGGAAGCAGGTACGATAGCGATGTTTAAGAGGCATCTTGACAAATACATGAATAGGATGGGAATAGAGGGATATGGTCCCTGGAAGTGCAGAAGGTTTTAGTTTAGACAGGCATCAAGATCGGCGCAGGCTTGGAGGGCCGAATGGCCTGTTCCTGTGCTGTACTGTTCTTTGTTCTACCCAACATTATGGTCGATATGTGACTCCTCATGCTAAGTAGTTGACTCTTGGTGCCCTTAGGACAACTGAAGATGGTTGATAAATTGTGCCTTGTCAATGTACCCCACATTCCAAGAACAAATGATCTTAAAACATACGCTGTGAGTTGGTTGGCATCCTTCCATCTATGAAAGATGATGGACAGGCAGCAAACAATCCATTTAGGTGGGGTATCCTCTCTTGGTGCACCTTTGCTGATGCCTGTGAAGGCCAATCCTTGAGAAGCAGGTTCTGCCACAAGTGCCGCACATGAAGCTGCAGGGGTCAGCTACGTGCCCATACACGGACACCAATGTCCATGGTGAAAATTTTGAGGTCCATGGTAATTTTAAATGTCTTGCTCCAGGCCTTTAAAATTGTATTAAAATAACTTAGCGACATTTAAAATTACCAGGAGCGCAAGTAATTAGAAAGGATTAAGCAGAGCAGTGGGGAAAGGGCATGTACAAACATTCGACTGCTGGCTGCTGTGAAATCCAAATGCTGCACTTACGCAGACAGGCCGGGTTCTTGGCCAACCTTTCACCTTTGCGCAGTGACAGAGCCCGGATGAGTTTGCAGGATGTCATTTTGAAGGAGGTGAGAAACGGAGAAAATTGCAGAATCGCCGGTTTATGGAAGCGGGTGTGGGTCCCATAAAGGGGCCGCTGGCCAGAAGCCAGCTTCAATCAGCATTATTATTATTATTATTATTATTATTATTATTATTATCATCAGCTGGTCTGGGGAGGCTCAAACAGCTCCATGAATTTCTCATCATTTGAGCTATTGCTGGTGTGGAGCTGGTACCTTGATAATAGTTATTTGTATTTTGGGCACTCAACATTAAAATAATTTTACATCGCAAGGTCTGATGCTTTTCAAACAGTTTGGGCACCATTAATGTTTTTGTTTGTGAGGGGGAAGTCTTGCACCTGGAGTATCAAATCTGTCAGTTCTCTTTTGCAGATGTTGATGGACCTGACTGTGTAGTTTCAGTGTTTTCTGTTCTTGTGATTGTGCTGCATGTTAAGGCTGCTATGACAGCCAAGCTCTCCTGCACAATTGATAAGTTGCCATTCACTCTTCAACTCTTGCCACTTTCAGTTGCTAATTTGTCCTGGTCTTAAATACACATAAAAGAGAACAAGATTTGCAAGAAAATCATATCCAGACAACACAGCAGTTGCTTTTGATTTTTCTTTTGGAATTTCTTTCCAGTTTCCAAGGGTAATTGAGTGTAAATTCAACATTTTAATGCAACTTACCAACTATGACCATCTGTATTCCACAAGCCAGGCACCTATATTCCCAGCAGAAAAGTATTTGTCATATTTCACATAGTATTTTTATCGTGTAATGGTTTAGCTGGCTGGCTACATGTTAATGCAACATTAGCACATGGTGTAGCTAGCTCTATTCTGTCAACAAGAGTCATTTGCATTGGCATTGCATACTGTTTTGCTTGCTAGCTAGCTAATAGTGTTGTGCTGCTCTCCATTGATGTTTGTATGCTTAGCTACTTTATAGGGAGAAATGTGTTTTAAATTGGACTGTGGTTTGATGGCTTTAGGTTGGCTCTATACTTTATATACAGATTAATTGCCCCATGTCTGCGGCTGAGTCAATAATTTTGTCAAATATTCGTGGTGCAACATTTTGGTGCCTATTTCTGTGAAGCTGCCAAGTGGGGCTGTGAGTTGTTGTTTTTAGCATTGGCGCCTGTTGCCAAGCTGCTGTAGCCACTGGTCATTGTGGTAGTGCACACCAGTTCACAGGATGTGTCGTCATTTCTCTCTTACATCAGCTAGTGACTCTCAGGTGCGATAGTTGACATTTAGGGCCTTCATATCATGCTTGCAAGCATCCTGAAGCAGAGCTTTGGGTGCCCCATTGTTGCCTGGCTCCGGCTACCTCACCATTCAGAAGGTCCTTGGGTATGCGACTGTCTTCCATTCTGTGGACGTGTCCAATCCACTGAAGCCACCTCTGTTTGATCAGCGTCAAGGAGAACAAGTTACAGGCATGGGAGAGACAGTCCATGAGTCTTTATAGCTGAGTTTCCATGTGAGTGATTGGCACAGCATCATCAGCCTGGAGGAGTTCTCTGATCAGGATGCAATGTGTTTTTGGCTTCGCTTTCAGCCTTGATAGATTGTAGAGTTTGCCATCTGACTTTAGTGTGCAAGTAGACTCCTTCCATATCTGCAGGGAAATAAGGTAAGGATGGTTGATAAATTGTGCCTTGTCAGTGTCCCCCACATTCCAAGAACAAATAATCTTAAAAGATGCACTGTGGATTAGGTGTTGAGTATAGCTCTTTGTTCTCATCCATCTTGCACAATTTGGCCTTGAAGGGAGATGACTGAGAGGTGATCTTGCAGAGGCATATAAGATAGTAAATAATATTCAAAAGGGAAATCTAGCACTGTATTTCAAACTAAATTATGCATGTAGGATGAGGGAACACTGGTTCAAACTAGTAACAGGAAAATTTAGGACTGGCGTTGAGAAGTGATCAGCACATGGAATGGACTTTGGGTAGGGTTAGAGGCGAAAACCCTGGTTTTATTTTAAAAAGAATTGGATGCTTCAATGGGGAAAAGATGGAGGAAACTAGAATTTTCAACCTTGAAAGAATGTAACTGAGAGATGACCTTAGCTATAAAGTCAAGGATGGGTGAAATGGTTTTCCTCATCCATTTTTAAATTATGATTTTATGAGACTCACTGGAAAGCTCACATCCACAGGCATTGGATGAGGACAGGATCGGATTCAGCAATGGTGCTTCGCCTAAGCATTATCAATGAATTGTCTGATCTCTACATTATATTGCTGTTACTATAGTTGACAGACTGTGCCATCAAAACAAAGGCAACAAATTCTGCTGGCATGTGATATCTATCCAGTGGTGAATCTGCATCCTAAAATAATTTTGCTTTTTCTGTCATTGGAGCAGCCTTGGTCCCACAAACCACCGCTGCCACCACCACCACCACAAGAACAACTTGCATTATATAACACCTTTAACATATTAAAATATCCCAAGGTACTTCACAGGAGTGTTATCAAACAAAACTTGACACCAAGCCACATAAGGAGATATTAGGTCAGGTGACAGTTTTAAAGAGCATCTTAAAGGATAAGAGAGAGTTAGCAAGGTGAAGAGTTTTAGGGAGGGATTTCTAAAGATTAAGCTCCAGGCAGCTGAAGGCATGACCACCAATGGTGGAGCAATTAAAATCAGGAATGTGCAAGAAGCCAGAAGTGGATGAGCACAAAGATCTCAGAGGGTTGTAGAGCTGGAGAACTTTACAGAGATAGAGAGGAGTGAGGCCATGGAGCTATTTGAAAACAATGCAGATTCCCTCCCACCCTTCAAGGCTATTCATAGCTGCTCCAAGACATCGCTTCCATTCCTTGTATGATCAAATCAGCTGGTGGTTTGTGGAGTCTGCTTCCGAATAACATACAAGACAAATCATTCATTTTACAACATCACTAGCCATATTCTTGTTTCATTAGTTTAGCCAAATGTCAGTTTGCCTATTGGTAGCAACCTTGCCACTAAACCAGAAGGTTATGGGTTCAAGCCCCCGACAGCACTTGAGCACATAACGTAGGCTGGCACCATAGCAGTGCTGAGAGACTGCTGCATTTTTGAAGGGTTGGCAAAGCTGTGTAGGCTGATGCAAAAGATCCTAAGGCACCATTTGAAGAAGAGCAGGGGGTTCTGCAAGGATTCTAGCTAACATTCCTCCCTCAATCATAAACCACCAAAAAACAGATTAACTGGTCACTCATCTGATTTACTATTTGTGGGCTCTTGCTGTGCATATATGGGTGCTGTGCTTATGTACAAAATAGTGTCTGCACTGTAATTCATTACATGGGATTCTCTGGGTATATGATAATGTTCTATATAAATACAAGTTCTTTCTTTCTAATCTGCCCCTCAGCCAGGATCTTTCCAGTTAATGACAGCATTGACTCTGTGATGAGCTCCCTCCAATGGATAATTACATAGTACAAAGAACTTTCCATTGAGAAGTCACTCCAGTCATCCATCACAGACAACATGGTTCCGCACTGGGAATACAGTTCCACAAAACTTGTGGGCGCAGGCAAGGATGTGGGAAAGGAGTGACTTTTATGTGAAGTCTGTGATGTCTTTGGGACTAGAGTGAGGTTTAGCCAACTTTGGTATAAGATACGTGAGAGAGAGAAACAAAGACTGCAAGCTGCTGAATATAAAGGCTTCTTCTTTATTCTCTTTCACTTTCCCTTTGCTAGCATGTGCGTTCTACAGCTTCCCCCAAGTGAACACAAAGGACAATACAATTGCAATTTCAAAATACTACAACAGTGCATAGTCCTTAATATTTGGTGTTTTTTGATTATAATTCTTGTTATGTGACCTTCAGACTCTATAGTAAGCAACTAAGTGGCCACTAAGGCAAAGGTTGGACATTGGTTTTTGTGTAACTAGTCTCCAAATACATCAGCGCAAAGAAAAAGATAAAATTAGCAAAGTAGTTTAAACATTTCATCACAACCTTTAATTTGCTTACTTAAATTTCAAATCTTAATCAGGTCAATGCATATCAACTTTTTCGCTATGACACAAACCCTGGCCCATAACCAGGTTTCTCAATAGGCATTTAGTCCAAGGTTTCTCTACGATTCAATGCCAGAGTTCATCCGGTACTCTTCTCACAAATTCCAACAGTAACATTCCTCTGACATTTCCTCTCTTATTCCTTGTATGATCCAAAATCCCACACTACTCACTCTTTGTCCTTTCTGCATCTTCATTATGTTGAAATCAAGACAGGTCACTTGTCTCCTATTCTAATTCATTCTTTACCAGTGCCTCAAATGCTTCAGCTCCCTCCGTTTTCCCTTCCTGCTACAATCTACAGGACTTTAAAATCCAGTTTTGGTGTCACTTAACCATTCCTTCCTGATTTATGTATTCTTCTGTCATCCCCTTTTCAACCTTGGGGGTGTCCTGAACCATGTGGCCTCATCCCTTTACCTGAGTTTTGCAATATAAATAAATATATACCACAATGCTCTAATGTGCTTCTAAAATTGATAGGATGATAGGACAGATGATGCCAATAGTAAACATAGAAAGTTACTTTAGTAATCAGTTAATTTACTTGCAGTTATGACAGTATTAGTATCTATACACTGTGTATTCTGTTTTTAAACTTTTATTAAAATCTGTTTTTGTGAATTCTGTGCTCATCACGGATGTTAATAGTGGAACACATCCCCATTGCAGGCAATTAACATCAGCAGCAGGCAACCCAAGGTAGCATGGATTGGATAAAGAGTAAAGCTCTGTCTCCATTGTCCATTCATGCACTTCCAGACCAAGTACTGTATCGACTAGGTGAGAGTAAAGCACTCTATTCTGTCCCATAAGACATGCTGAAGTCAAGTACGACACTAGTTAAATACAAAGTATAAGGTAGTGCTCTTGACTCATGGTACCACTCTCAACCTATCTGTGAAGAGCAGCACATGCCAGGAGATCTTGGAGATGCTGTAATCGTGACCATCTTCCAGAAAAGAGTTAAGTCCAATTGCGGTAATTACAGGGTCATCTCCCTGCTGTCTGACACAGGAAAGATCATTGCAAGCATCCTCCTCAACTGCCGCCCCAGTGGCCAAGAGCTCCTCCCAGATTTGCAATGTGGATTTCTCCCACTGAAAAGAACTGCAGATATGATCTTCACTGCACGGCAAATCCAGGAAAAATGTAGGGAGCAGCACTAACCACTGTTCGTGACCTTTTTCAACCCCACAAAAGCCTTTGACTCTGTCAATCATAAGGGTTTATGGAAAGTCCTCCTCAAATTTGGCCACACTCACAAATTTGTCACCATCCTCTGCCTACTACATGATGACATGCAAGCTGTGATCCTTACTAATGGGACCACCACAGACCCTAACTCAGTGAAGACTGGGTCAACCAATGCTGTGTCATTGCACCAACCCTCTTCTCCATCTTCCTCACCACAATTCTGCACCTCGCCTCCAGTAAGCTTTCCACAGGAGCGGGAATAACCTAAAGGACGGACGGGAAATTATTCAACCTACATCACCTCCACTCCTAAACTAATGTCAATCCAACTTCAGTCATCAAGCTTCAGTACGCAGATGATGCTTGTGTATCTGCTCACTCAGAGGCTGAGCTCCAAGTCATTGTTGACTCCTTTTAAAGGAGCATATGCAAGGATGGGCCTCACTTTAAACACCCAGAAAACTAAAGTCTCTTCCAACCAACTCCTACAGCACAACATCAGCCACCCTGCCCATACCCCCCGTCAACCAAGGTCCATGGCAAGACTGTGGAAAACGTGGACCACTTTCCTTATCACTGGAGTCTCCTCTCAACGAAGGCAGACATCCAGCACCATCTCCAATGTGCCAGTTCAGCCTTCGGCCGACTGAGGAAAAGAGACTTCAAGGATCTGGACCTTAAACCTGGAACTAAGGTCATGGTTTACCAGGCAGTAGTGATTCCCATGCTCGTATATGCTTCGGAGACAATCTACAGCAGGCATCTCAAGGCATTGGACAAATTTCACCAACGCTGTCTCTGCAAAATCCTTCACATTCATTAGCAGGATAGTGGTCTAATGTCAGCATCCTCTCCCGAACCAACATTTCTAACATCGAGGTGCTAATCACCCAAAACCAGTTTCACTAGGCGGGCGTGTCGTTTGCGTGCCCGACACCAGGCTCCTGAAACATATGTTCTACTCTGAACTTCATCACAGCAAGGGACTCCCAGGACAGAGGAAATGCTTTAGGGACATTCCCAAAGCATCCCTGAAGAGACCCAACCTACCCACCATTCGTGGGAACCCCTGGCCTGCGACAGCCCAAAATGGTGAAGGAACATTCGGGAAGGCATCGAGTGCCTCGAAAGACTTCGACAGGAGCACGTGAAAGTCAAGTCCAGGCAGCAGAAGAAGCGCACAGTCCCCCTAGCAACTCATCTGCTCAATCCTTCAAATACTACCAGCCCCACAGATCACACATCAATCTCGTTAGCCATCTTGGAACACACTGAACTGGAATGAAAGCAAGTCACCCTCGATTCCGAAAGACTGCTTTGGAAGAAGAAGATCCCTCAACCTACACCTAAAACAGATGACCTGCTGCTTGGGGGAGACTCCTGTGTGCAAATTCATTGTGTGTTTCCGATATGACGGTAGTGACTACACTTCAGAAGTACTTCATTTGTTGTAAAGCTCTTTGGGACATCCTGACGTTGTGAAAGGTGCTCTATAAATACAAGGGCTCCATTGCACCTGCGGTTTTGGTGCTACAGGTGCTACTTTGGTTCCAAAATGGCATCCATGCCACACACTCACACTTCCAGCATGGCCCATGCCAGATGCCATTTTAGGAAGGTCAGTAGTGGGGCATTTGCAGCCTGCTCTGGAAGTATGCCAACAGATAGATCGTGACGTTAGTCAGCATGAAAAATTTATTTGATGCCACTTTGCCATTTTTGACCTCGCCATTCCAGTTAATCCCTCTCTTAAACATGCACAGCTGAACATGCATTCAGCAGCAGGAAGGACCCTCCACAAGCACTATTTAAAAGGATCATCAACCACTTTCAGGTTAGTTGCTGATTAATTTCAACTGGCTTTGTCTGAATTTCTGGAAGTGCTTGGTAGTTTGCAGAGTTGTTAAAAGTTGGTGGCATCGACAGGGAATGATGCTGCACGTGCAGAAGGCTTTAGTTCTGACTTCAATAGTTCCAGTCAAGCCACTTGATCCAGACATAGATGCTATAGTTTCTACCGCCCTTGGCCTGCAGCATGAAAGGGATATCGAGCAGAGGGAGCACAGAGAGGACAAGCTGCTGACAGAGAGAGGAGGAGGAGAGGGAGAATGGCTCTCAGCAGGAGGCCTTATACACTCCTGGTCTTCCAAGAGCATTGCTCTTACCTCAACCTAAGCCAGGAGCAGTGTGTGCATCAACTCCGTTTTATGGTGTCACCTGCTGCAGGCAGACCTGCAACCTAAGAGCAAGGCAAAGACGATGTTGCCAGTGGCTGTGAAGTAGACTGTGGCTTTGAATTTCTTTGCATTGAGATCCTTCCAGGTTGGACTACATGACATCTGTAACATCTCCCAGTTCTCCATCCACTGCTGCATTACTACGGAGGTGACGGAAGTTCTTTATGCCAGGAGAGGCAAGTTAATTGTCTTCTACCTGACTAGAAAGAAGCAGGCAGAATGTACACATGGTTTTACCAGGATAGTGGGCTTCACCATGGTGCAGGGTGCCCGCAACTGCACACACATGGTTTTGCAGGCGCTACATCTAAATGCTGAGTTATACATCAATCACTTCCCAAATATGCAGTTGTTGTGCGACCATGTTCAGCACATCATGCAGGTGGATGCCTGAGATCCTAGCAGCAGTCACAATGCCTTCATTTGGAGCCAGTCTACTGTTCTCTCCCTATTTGAGTCACCATGTCAAACCAGACGGTGGCTGCTGGGTGGCAAGGGCTATCCTCGTAAGGTCCCACACCTTACCTTTCCTCTGTTACTACCATCACAGCATCCTCTTGGCCTTGAAATAAAAGCCACCACAAGACAAAAATTCAAAACCAACTTTATCAAACAAACTATTCAATTTTCCATACAAAAGCCGATTTATCACCCTTGTGAGTCCCCTCACTACCTGTTTTGCAGGTACCTCACACATCCTAGTGCTGCTATGCAATGCTACCCCAGTGGCTGCAGCATGGCTGATGATAGGCTGCTGACTTTTGGGGTGACTGCAGATGGCCTTGCAGAACGCCGCCAAGCAGTTTGGGGCCTAGGAAGCCAAGCTTCAGACTGCACCACCTTGGGTTGGGTGGCAGCAGTCTGGGTTGAATGACTGACAGACAATAGCAAGGAAACTGGTGGAGTGGCAGGGCTGGTAGGACAAATGCTATCATCCTGAGAGAGGATGATCCTGAGAGACATTCCTGGGGTGGTACTTCAGCAATCCTAGTAGTCTGCTGGAGGACAGATTGTTGGATTGCTGTGACACCCTGCAAGCCACTTTGAGCACTGGTATCTCAGCCATGATGGCAGCAGTCTGAGCCTGCATGGTAGCAAGATGAGATTATATGACTTCAGTCTGAGCTTCCACTGCAGCACTCAGATGATGGGTGGTTTCTGCTTGTACTGTAATGGAAGCTGAGATATAGAATTATAGAATCATAGAAAGTTTAAGGCACAGAAAGAGGCCACAGCCCATCGTGTCTGTGCCAGCCGAAAAACAATCCACCTATTCTAATCCCACCTTCCAGCATTTGGTCCATAGCCCTGCAGATTGTGGAACTTGAGGTGCATATCCAGGTTCCTTTTGAATGAGTTGAGGGTTTCTGCCTCAACAATCCTTTCAGACAGTGAGTTCCAGACCCCCACCATCCTCTGGATGAAAAAGTTTTTCCTCATCTCCCCTCTAATTTTTGTACCAATCACTTTAAATCTATGCCCCCTCATCACTGACCTCTCTGCTAAGGTAAATAGCCCTTCACCTCCACTCTATCCTGGCCCCTCAAAATATTGTACATTTCAATCAGATCTGCAAACTTACCATTGTGCCTTTAAACTACTACCTGGTCAAGCATTGGTGCGGGAGTGTGAAGTGCAAGAGGGGCAGGACCTGGCAGCAACCTCGTAAATCTATCAGCCATCAGATGCTGCACCATGGTCAGATCCACAAGTGTTGCCATGGAGCTAACCACCACTTCCACACTGGAAAGGATGTGCTTCAAGATCTGTACAAAGTCCTGTGCCAATTTGGTGAATTGACTGCATGAACTTCAGTCCCCTGCTGAGGTGTGCAGCCAATGTTCCTTGACACTGATGGCAGGATTTCTGACAGGCCTGCCAATGCACCAAGCATTTCATTGTGTATACCCATCAACCTTTTTCTGTATACCGCTCCATCCAAGACCTCATCTGAATCCTCTGCAACTGAGCTCATGTGTGACCTTGCCCTCCCTGTAGCTGGCAGCTGCACTATCCTTTCCCCCTGCCCTGGTTGCATGCCAGTCATGTCCAGTGACTCACCATATGCAGATCCCACCTTCTTACTACCCTTAAAGTTTGCACAGTGCCGGTATCTGAGCTGGTAGTTGCAAATGTGAGAATGAGTGGCAGTGTTTCTTCACCATTAGGGTCCTGCCCCTCTTGCACTTCACACTCCCGCACCAGTGCTTGACCAGGTAGTAATTTGAAGGCACAATGGTAAGTTTGCTGTGAGGGAAGGGGGAGAAAGCAAGAGGTGCATGTTTACACCATCTGCAGCTTGTATATCAGAAGACGTAGTGGGATGAGGGGAAAGTGGGATGTGAGAAGGTGGATTAAATGGGAACATACCATCAGCTACAATGGCTTCAACACCGTTGCTGGCTGTAGCCACATTTGTGCCTGCTCCAATGATGGTGACTACTGTCTCCTCCATGAAGGTGAGGACAGGCAGCCATACTTGTCTGCCTGCTGGTTATGTGCTACTGCCTCCAGTTATGTGCCACCTTGTCCTGCAAGAGAGAGGCAAGTGTGTCAGTGAATGTGGGGAAATGTGTTTGGGTGATGTACCTGCTACAATTAAATAGCTAGCAGCAGAGGCAGTAGCATAGTGGTAATGTCACTGGATTAGTAATCCAGAGGCGCAGGCTAATGCCTGAGGACGTGGGTTCAAATCCCATCATGGCGGTTGGTGGAATTTAAATTCAATTAATTAATTGAATTTAATATCTGGAAGATTGAAAGCTAGTCTCACTAATGGTGCCATGAAACTGTCATCAATTCTTGTAAAAGCCCATCTGGTTCACTAATGTTCCTTAGGGAAGGAAATTTGCCATCCTTACCTGGTTATGTGACTCCAGACCCAAAGCAACGTGGTTGATTTTTAACTGCCCTCTGAAATGGCCTAGCAAGGCACTCAAGGGCAATTACGTATGGGCAACAAATGCTGGCCTTGCCAGCAACACGCACATCCCATGTAAGAATTTTAAAAAAGTGTGTGCAAGCTGAGAGTTGTGGCTGTGAGGCTTGCAGCAATGCTAGCATGTGAAGATAAGTGTGCATTTGCACTGTTCTTCCTGTTCAGAGACACTTCCCCAGCCACTTTGAACACCTGCTGCAGCCAGAATGCACCTCACCTTTAAGAGTTCAGGGTGGCTTTAAGTGATGTAGGTTCACTTTAAGTGGTGCTAGCGTTGCATGAACTTCAGTCCCCTGCTGAGGTGTGCAGCCAATCAGCAGCCTGTTTGCCACTGGGCTGCACACTACCATCATTATAAAGAGCACGAAGTTTGCATGCTGCCTACATCATAATGACCGGGTGTGGGTTCATCACAATCCCCGAGCCCGTTTTCAGGCTTATTCAATTTTTCTCCGAAGATCTTTAATTTCTTTCAGTGTCTAAAGCGCTTTGGCACCACTTTCTCCTCCCAATCACAAGGCAGCATAAAAGATATGTTGAGCAAACTCTGATGTCTGTGAATAAAGCCCCTCTGTAAGGTTCTGACCTTGAGTGGCTTGTACTGCAGTGAGCAGCTGATTCAAATATCCTGGCTCTTTCTTGAATTGGTGCCAGTCTTGAGGTTTTAGCCATATGTGGGCAGAGATAGATCCCCTTTCTATTAATAGACTGCCCATGTGGATATCCTGCCTATAACTGTATCACACACTCGCTCTAAAACGGCACAAGATTTCTACAACAGACCGAACACTAAATACAAACACTAATCAAAAGAAAAGTAAGTAAACCAACAGTTTTCTTAACGTGAAGTTAACTTATTTTCTGAAACTGAAACAGAAAAGTTGCAGCAATACACAAGTAAAAGTGATTATTTTTGCATGATTTCGGGCACGTTTTAAAGTAATGGAGATTGGTCTAATTCTTTTCAAGATGGAAAATTCATAAACGTCTCAATAAAAAGCAAAATCAAAGGGTGCGCAATAATGAAAAGTAGTTTGGGGAAAAATCAGATCTTTTATAATAAAGGATCATTAAAACAACATGTGTTTGTTACAAATATACTTTGACATTCAGTCTGTGTATTCTTTCACTTTTGTCAAACTTCTCAAACTTGGTTTTGTAAATAGTTTTTATGCAACAACATTTTCCAGAAACTTGCAACTGAAATCCCAGAATGGATTGGAATTTATTCCCCTATAACAGAGAAAGGTCAATGAAATGTTTCCATTATAAATGATATACAGGACTCAATTTATTCTGGCTGATTGCACAGACCTGGTATCGTTGAAGCTTAACTATTTTGAACAAAATGAATTTTTAATTACTCTAAATGAGTATTTTAATTATTAATTCACACGCCTACATCCTTCTTTGAAAGTAGGGCTATGGAATTGAGTTTCTATCGTGCTCAGAAGCTGGAATTCCTTTTACTGTTTTGTTTTCTCAGTCCAGTTTAAAGTTTATGATTCAAGGCCCTTTGATTCAAATCAATGACTAAATGACTCGTTCCTCTCCTGCCCATCACTATGTTGAATTTCCAAAATGATTACACACTGATCGTTTTCCCTTCAAGTTATTTTTACCCTGTTGCTGCAGTCATTTTGCTGACTCTTGTTCTTCACCCTAATGTTGAACATGGCAAACTGGCATAAATTCACAAGTGGGCTGAATCTAATCAATGGAAGTCCTCAGAATAGAGACTGTTACTTAAAAAAAAAAAGCTGGTCAGGTCAGATTGTAAAATGTTGTAATGCAGTGTATTGTGCTTGCAGAACCTGACTTTTCATGCTGCATCTTGCTATTATTTGAAAGGATTGTTTCCCCCCCATAACCCCATAAATCTCTTCAAATCCACATATGGCACCCTCTTCTGGCTACCACAGTCCACAAGTCTGTACCAAAAGTCTGTAACCTTACTCATAAATACTCAGCATGTTATGCTCCAGATGATGTTGATAAGAACCTTATTGTGAAAAATTTACTTCTCTTCTCCAAGAACCTTCCTCCAACTTCTAAATGCACTCGATAGCACCAAGCTATAAATCAGAAGACTGTAAGGGCTCTGTGTTCAAATTGATCCTTAATGCCCTCCTTATTATGGTCATACAACACCAGAGCAATAGACATACAGTTTTGTACATATGGTTATTTGAAAAGCTATTTGTTTCAGTGGGGTGATGTGTTGCCTTCGAGTAGCTGACAAACTATAGAATAAAGTCGCCAAATTCACTAAGGCCCAACCACTGGGAAAACCCATTTGTTTTTATGAGGTCTCCCCCACAACCAGCCTTAGAGAATCCATCTGGTTTAGTGCTGCTCAAGCCCCAACAGGTGGAAACTGGATGCACAGCCATCCTACCAAGCCCAAAAGGAAAATAGCTATGGTTTCAAATTGTGATTTCACTTTCTGACTGGTGTACCTTCCCTAATGGCTAGGGGAAAAACTGCAGAGGGAGATATGGGAAAACTTTCAACACTGGCCTGTACAAGTGGCCTGAGTGCTCCGCTAGAAAAGATGGTGCTCTCTGCCTCTGTCTCTCTCCCTCTCTCTCTGTTTGCAATGTTAATATCTTCCACTAGTGATGTTTCTGCCTCCAGATGCACTGGCACAAGTAAATTCACGTTTCCTGCAGGTTGCATCGCTAACAGCAGTGCTACTTCATTTAACTCACGCTGGATTGTCACTACCAGCGACATTGCTGGTAAAAGAGGCGTTGGTCAGTTTTCATAGGTACCACTGAGCTGATGATATGGGATATTCAAGCCTATTTTATCTGCGCTTATCCCATCAGTAAGTTAAAAGATCCTCTTGAAGGTGAATAAATATGATTAAAGTTTTCTGCTGTACTGAATCATTTCACCTGCATAAATAAGCATGACTTTACCACACAGGCAGTAGTGAAGGGCAGAAAATGGAGACAAAAGAGTGATAATATGTAACACCAAGTTACAGAGAACTAAAGTGTATGATTAAAAAGCACACCAAGTACAAACATGAATCTTTTTTGGCATCATAACAGCTTTGACCTCAATACCCAGTCACAAAGTTTCTAAAGTGCTGGGAAACAAAAGGACGCAGGACCTGTATCAGCGGCTTAAAAACATGGGTGTAAATTGGAGAAAGAACATCTTTTTAAAAAGTGGTCTTCGAGGAACAATAGGGCCCCATACCTCCCTAAAGAGGGCACTCAACTGGTTCAGGAACACAGCAGCCAAACACTTCAGCACTTTAAACAGGAGAGTCAGCACGTCCAAGGCTTTCTCAAATTCAGGTAAGTGTTATACTTTATTTAACATTGTTCCTCAACATGAAGCAGTGAAATGTTATGCTCAGAAAGCCAATTCCTGATCTGATACTTACCATTTTTTCAATGGATTTGATGTTCCAAAGACAAATTAGGATTCTTCAGAAATCCAGAATTATTTGGATTCTATCATAGGAAGCCTAGTGTCTGCAAAATTCATTCTTTTGAGGATTTTTTTTCAAAAGCAACAACATTTCTTGCCTCTTCTACTGAAGATATTGACTGTTGCTGGGAGAGAGTATAATGTTGTTTTGCCCTCTGGTATTTTCCCCAAGTGCCCATTTTTCATGCATGATCTCAGACAGTCAATATTATCAGTCTATTTTAACAAGTAAGCATCATGGCAATTCCTGATGGCACAAACATGCACTGACCAACAGGGATCATAGGATAATGATCAGGGCCGGGTACCCAGGCTGATGTTTTTTCCTTCTCTGGCCTGGGGCTGAGGTCAATTATAGCACCCCAGCTGCTGCCCAACAGACACCAATAAGGAGGCCATAAACTGCTGGGATTGCAAGAATCTAAATGGGGTAATGGAGCAAAGTGATCTAGGGTTATAGCTTATATAATGTTACGAACAGGTGAGAAAGAGGTCTAGGGTTCCCTTTCAGCCTTCACCTGGTCTTACCATAACAGGGTTTTATTTTTAAACACACTGTTTTTAGCTCCCCCTTGGTGAATCCTTGTTCACCATTTTCCAATTATAAGGCAAAGAAACCAGCACAAACAGGCTTTCTCGGGTTTAAAGAAGAAAAGTTGAAATTTATTAAACAAACTCTAATTCTGTTTTTTTTCATTCATGGGATGTGGCCAGCGTTTATTGCCCATCCCTAATTGTCCTTGAGAAGGTGGTGGTGAGCTGCCTTCTTAAACTGCTGCAGTCCATTTGGGGTAGGTAGACCCACAGTGCTGTTAGGATGGGAGTTCCAGGATTTTGACCCAGCAACAGTGAAGGAACGGCGATATAGTTCCAAGTCAGGATGGTGTGTGACTTGGAGGGGAACTTGCAGGTGGTGGTGTTCCCATGCATATGCTGCCCTTGTCCTTCTTGTTGGTAGAGGTCGTGGGCTTGGAAGGTGCTGTCTAAGGAGCCTTGGTGCATTGCTGCAGTGCATCTTGTAGATGGTACACACTGCTGCTACTGTGCGTCAGTGGTGGAGGAAGTGAATGTTTGTAGATGGTGTGCCAATCAAGCGGGCTGCTTTGTCCTGGATGGTGTCGAGCTTCTTGAGTGTTGTTGGAGCTGCACCCATCCAGGCAAGTGGAGAGTATTCCATCACACTCCTGACTTGTGCCTTGTAGAGGTGGACAGGCTTTGGGGAGTCAGGAGGTGAGTTACACACCTCAGGATTCCTAGCCTCTGACCTGCTCTTGTAGCCACAGTATTTATATGGCTACTCCAGTTCAGTTTCTGGTCAATGGTAACCCCTAGGATGTTGATTGTGGGGGATTCAGCGATGGTAATGCCATTGAATGTCAAGGGGAGATGGTTAGATTCTCTCTTGTTGGAGATGGTCATTGCCTGGCACTTGTGTGGCACGAATGTTACTTGCCACTTATCAGCCCAAGCCTGGATATTGTCCCGGTCTTGCTGCATTTCTGCACGGACTGCTTCAGTATCTGAGGAGTCACAAATGGTGCTGAACATTGTGCAATCATCAGCGAACATCCCCACTTCTGACCATATGATTGAAGGAAGGTCATTGATGAAGCAGCTGAAGATGGTTGGGCCTAGGACACTACCCTGAGGAACTCCTGCAGTGATGTCCTGGAGCTCAGATGATTGGCCTCCAACAACCACAACCATTTTCCTTTACGCTAGGTAATGACTCCAGCCAGCAGAGGGTTTTCCCCCTGATTCTCATTGACCTCAGTTTTGCTAGGGCTCCTTGATGCCATACTTGGTCAAATGCTGCCTTGATATCAAGGGCAGTCATTCTCACCTCACCTCTTGAGTTCAGCTCTATGGATACACAATGCACCCACGCTAGCATGCAAATGTGATACACACATGCAGATAGAGACAGAAAGAAACCAAAAGAAATAAAGTGGAAAAGTTTAAGGCAATATCTGAGGAGGTTTTTTGTGTTACAATTCTTCGAGCTCACTGTAGTGTCCTTTATTGTAAGTGGATCTTGCTTTTCGTTGGGGCCCAGTATTCTTCTTAAACCTTGTTCACTGTGGGAGACTTTTGTCTCTTGGGGTTCATGTGTCTTCAGTGGATTTTGGAGTTCCGTGAGAAAGAGATGGGAGCAGGCAGACAGGAGAGGCTGTCGTGAGCCAGCCAGGAGACATCTTCTCAGTCCAGGAGCATTCTGCTTTCTGCCCAAACTGTTTGTACAAATTCAAAAAATTCAGGTTGCCCAGCAGGTTAGTCATGTGGCTAGCTGGTTTGACCATGTCCGTTTTGTGTATTCGGCCATCTTAGCAGTCAACCTGGAATGCGAGCTCCTCCACCTTCAACTTCTGGTGATCAGAAGTCCATTGTGGGTTGAATGTGTCAGGGAATGGTCCTTTGTCCATTCCAAGCACTGTCTGTTAATGTGCAAATGTCTTTCATTGTTCCCAATAACAGTTCCAGGTGTGCATCACTGTTCCCAATAACAGTTCCAGGTGTGCATCACTGTTTCCAATAACAGGTTCATGATGTGTATCGTTATTTGCAATAATAGATTACAAATGTGTATCGTTGGACCCAATAACAGTTCCAGGTGTGCCTCATTGTTCCCAATTACAGCTCCAGATGCTTTTAATTTTTCCCAATTACAGTTCCAGGTGTGCATCATTGTTCCCAATTACAGCTCCAGATGCTTTTAATTTTTCCCAATTACAGTTCCAGGTGTGCATCATTGTTCCCAATTACAGCTCCAGATGCTTTTAATTTTTCCCAATTACAGTTCCAGGTGTGCATCATTGGTCCCAATTACAGCTCCAGATGCGTATCATTGTTCATAATTACAGTTCCAGGTGTGCATCATTGTTCTCAATTACAGCTCCATATGCGTATCATTGTTCCCAATTATAGTTCCAGGTGTGCATCATTGGTCCCAATTACAGCTCCAGATGCGTATCATTGTTCCCAATTACAGTTCCAGGTGTGCATCATTGTTCCCAATTACAGCTCCATATGCGTATCATTGTTCCCAATTACAGTTCCAGGTGTGCATCATTGTTCCCAATTACAGCTCCATATGCGTATCATTGTTCCCAATTACAGTTCCAGGTGTGCATCATTGTTCCCAATTACAGCTCCATATGCGTATCATTGTTCCCAATTACAGTTCCAGGTGTGCATCATTGGTCCCAATTACAGCTCCAGATGCGTATCATTGTTCACAATTACAGTTCCAGGTGTGCATCATTGTTCTCAATTACAGCTCCATATGCGTATCATTGTTCCCAATTACAGTTCCAGGTGTGCATCATTGGTCCCAATTACAGCTCCAGATGCGTATCATTGTTCCCAATTATAGTTCCAGGTGTGCATCATTGTTCTCAATTACAGCTCCAGATGCGTACCATTGTTTCCAATTACAGTTCCAGGTGTGCATTATTGTTCCCAATTACAGCTCCATATGTGTATCATTGTTCCCAATTACAGTTCCAGGTGTGCCTCATTGTTCCCAATTACAGCTCCATATGCGTATCATTGTTCCCAATTATAGCTCCAGATGTGCCGGATTGTTCCAAATTACAGTTCCAGGTGTGCATCATTGTTCCCAATTACAGTTCCAGATGTGTATAATTGTTCCCAATTAGTTCCAGGTGTGCATCATTGTTCCCAATTACAGTTCCAGATGTGTATGGTTGTTCCCAATTACAGTTCCAGGTGTGCCTCGTTGTTCCCAATTACAATTCCAAATGCGTATAATTGTTCACAATTACAGTTCCAGGTGTGTATCATTGTTCCCGATCACAGTTTCCAGATATGTATCATTGTTCCCAGTAACCACTCCAGATGTGCATCATTGTTCCCAATTACAGCTCCATATGCGTATCATTGTTCCCAATTATAGTTCCAGGTGTGTATAATGTTTCTCAATTACAGTTTCCAGATGTGCATCATTGTTCCCAATTGCAGTTCCTGGTGTGCATTATTGTTCCCAATAAAAGGTTCCAGATGTGTATCATTGTTGCGACTGGAAGGCTATTACCAGTGGGGTTCTACAGGTCTTAGTACTCAGTCCCTTGCTTGTTGTAGTTTATATTAACGATTTAGACTCAAAGGTAGGGTGCATGATGAGGAGGTTTGCAGATGATATGAAAATTGGCCATATGGTTGACAGTGAGGAGGAAAGCCTTAGATTGCAGGAAGATATAGATATTCTGGCCAGTTGGGCAGAAAGGTGGAAAATGCTATTCAATTTGGAGAAGTGTAAGGTAATGTATTTTGGGAGGTGCAATGAGGCAAGGGGATACACAATAAATTGGAAGATACTGAGTAATGCGAAGGAACAGAGGGATCTTGAAGTGTATGTCCACAGATCCATAAAGGTAGCAGGACAGGTAGGTAAGGTTGTTAAGAAGGTAAATGGTATGCTTTATTTTATTAGCCAAGCCATAGAATATAAGAGCAGGAAGGTCATGCTAGAACTGTATACAAAACAGCTTGAGTACTGTGTGCAGTTCTGGTCACCATATTCCAGGAATGATGTGATTGCACTGGGGAGGGTGCCAAGGAGATTTGCAAGGATGTTGCCAGGACTGGAAAATTCCAGCTATGAGGAAATATTGGATAGGCTTGGGTTGTTTTCCTTGGAACAGAGGAGGCTGAGGGGTGACTTTTCAGGTGTATAAAATTATGAGGGGCCTAGATAGAGTAAATAGGAATGACCTATTTACCTTAGCAGAGGGGTCAAAAACCAGGGGCCATAGATTTAAGTAATTGGTAGAAGGATTAGAGGGGAGATGAGAAAACATTTTTTCACCCAGAGGGTGGTAGGGGACCTGGAACTCACTGCCTGAAATGGTGGTAAAGGCAGAAACTCTCACCACATTTAAAAAGTACTTGGATATCTACTTGAAGGGCCATGACCTGCAGGATTACGGACCTGGTGCAGGAAGGTGGGATTAGGCCGGATAGCTCTTTGTCGGCTGGTACAAACATGATGGGCTGAAATCTTCTATGATTTTTATGATTTCCAGATGTGTATCATTGTTCTGAATAACAGGTTCCGGGTGGGTATTATTGTTCCCTGTAACAGGATCCAAGTGTGTACCATTGTTCCACCTACAGTCCAGTCACAAATCAATAAGCGCCATATTTTCTCATTAATCTGACTAGCCAATAGATAGATAGCAAAGCTTTCTACTGTTGCCATTGCTCGTTGGCTCTTGCAATAAAATGTTTAGCTGACAGAATGCAGTATATTCTCACCAGAAGATCATAAAAGTTCAGTTTGCATATGCTGTATATATTTCTGACTCCTGGCTTCCTCACTTTGTGCTATAACTCTACTAAGCTTTTATGGGTTGAAAATTTACTAAATCTGAGACACAGGTTTAGCATTTGGCTGTTTTTTTGGTGTCCCAAACTTCTTTTCTTTTCAAAAGGACTATAGCTGGCCTAAATGCTTGGGATTACAAGCCATGCAAAGTCCACAGCTCCTGTGACCATACCCCCTCATCCCCAGTTAGTATATTATCTGAGAGGATACAAGCCATTCTGGCCCTGTTGACTTCCATTCTATCCCTTTTAAAACCTTTTAATTCTAAAAATGAATATTCAGCCCAGAGGTTTATCTCGCTCTGAAATATTCTCTAAGAAGCTGGACTGGGACCTCACTCTATACAGAATAGCAAGTGAGATTTGTTTATGATGCCTCCTAGAGCTGAGTTTCCTTTTCCAAATGGCTATTTTAGTTGGCTCAGATTCCATTCAAAATGGACTGGATTTAAGTCTCCCAAGTACACCCATGGAGATGGAGCAGGCTGGTGCTGCACTATTCAGGCTCATACTTTTATTTATTTATTTATTTAGAGATACAGCACTGAAACAGGCCCTTCGGCCCACCGAGTCTGTGCCGACCAACAACCACCCATTTATACTAACCCTACAGTAATCCCATATTCCCTACCACCACTAGGGGCAATTTACAATGGCCAATTTACCTATCAACCTGCAAGTCCTTGGCTGTGGGAGGAAACCGGAGCACCCGGCGAAAACCCACGCGGTCACAGGGAGAACTTGCAAACTCTGCACAGGCAGTACCCAGAATCGAACCCGGGTTCCTGGAGCTGTGAGGCTGCAGTGCTACCCACTGCACCACTGTGCCGCCCTCTCAAGTGCAGTAGTTCCTAGTTCTGTGTGCCCTCACTTGTAGGTTTAGGCGACTGAAAGCACTTGGAGGGACTAAAAAGAGATCTTGTAGAGGTAAATAGGACAGTAAATGGTATAAAAAGGTAAATTTTGAACACTATTTCAAACAATAGGATTAGGAGGCACAGGGCCAAACTAATGAAAGGCAAATTTAGGATAAATAACAGAAAGTTCTTCACATGATAAGTGATGTAAAAGCATATGGAGTGATGTGGCAATAATATTAGACAAACAGTTAATCAGCTCATCTGGTATTATTTTGTCTACTATTTTGACAGAAGGACTAACCTATTTCAAATAAATACTTCCATTAAAATAGCACAGGAAGAAATATCATACAAATCTGTTCAGTATTCATCCACAAACATTGTAATTTCTAGGCTGTGAAGTACACTTTAGGATAGGGCCATAGAGACAAAAGCCCTGGAATCACTTGATCCCATAATAACTGTATTTCTTTTTCTGGATCAATAAACTAAGATTAGCTGAATCTGCTTACTCATCGCAGATATCTGGTGGTTCAGTCTCACTGCTAATGCATATGATTGTGCATTCTGCTTTCTATGAAACTTGCAACTACCAGCTAGCTCCATCTCTTCAGGGGTGGGGGAGATGGGGATGGGTGGGCAGTGGCCACCTGATAACCTTAAAGAAACTCTGGCCATCTGTTACAGAGATCTCCATGAGTCATAGGTCTCTGTAAAAGCAGCTTAAAATTCTGCATTGTACATCGCACATTCAAATATCACTTTGTCACTGGAATCCAACAATGTCTGATATGTGTTTGGGACTAGGGAAGCTAATGAATATGATCTCTGCCACATACTTAGACTTGTTCACAGGTTTGATTGATCTGACTATGATATTACCGATTAATTTTACGATGGGGTCCACCATTGTTCCTAATCTTTTTCATTATATTGTAAAACTTCCAGTAGAACATATTGATCTCATTCTGTTCACTGCTGACATATATCAGTGTTGTGAATACAGATAAAGGAGAGGATCAGGCTTGACTGTGATACTCTCCATTGTCAAATAGGCTTAACCTGAGGTGGAGGGTGAGAGTAGGGCTGATAGGGTGAGTTTCTGGCTCGCCAACATGAGGCTTGGGCTATTTAAATTCCTGGGCCTCTTTTAAATAAGTTAGGCCCAACTGCCCTGCACCATGCTATCTATATCTTAACTCCCTGCACATCCTGTTCTCGTCAGCTGCAGGCAGTTAAAATCTGGAAAACTGTCTTGAGTTAACAAAGTAAAGACCATAAACAATGGTCACTGGGGAAACCTACCAAATGCCTCATGGCACTTCTGTTGAAATGCATTTGTTACAGGTGTCATCTTCCTGGAGCCATTGCATTATAAATGGTTCCTTCTCTTCTGGTGACCTCCTTCCCTTACAAAAGGATTGGCATTACCCCCTCCTCAATAATACCCACCCACAATCCCTCTGTCCTTGTCAACTAGGCCTCATATTCCAGAACTCCCTTTGTAAATTCCCTCTCAAGATCCTCCTGAAAGCCCACCTATTTAAGTAAACATTTTGTCGTCCCTCTTTATATCTCTTTTTTTTATCTTGGCCTCCATTTCTTTGATTCAGCTTCCGTGAAATGCCTTGGGACATTTTTCTGTGTTAAAGATGCTAGACAAATAAATGTTGTTGCTTTCAAAAAGACAAACTTTATCTCAAATAAAAACAGAAATTGCCGGCAATACTCAGCCGGTTAGGCAGCACCTGTGCAGAGAGAAATAGTTAATGTTTCAGATTGATGACCTTTCACCAGAACAGGGAAAAGTTAAAAATGTAATAGGTTTTAAGCATGTGAAAGAGGGTGGGGGGGAGGGTGGAAAAGAACAAAAGGGAAGGTCTGTGATAGGGCGGAAGACAGGAGAGATTAAACGACAAAAGAGTTGGTGGTGCAGGGTCAAAGGGAGTGGGAATGGGACAAGTAAATAAAATATATCCAGAGGACGTGTGAATGGCAGAATGGTGAACTGCTGCCATTCAAAAGCAAAAACACGAGCAAACAACCGTAAAACAAAACCTGCAAAGTCAAAGGAAGAAAAAAGGGACAGAGATTACTGTTTGAAATTGTTGAACTCGATGTTGAGTCCGACGGCTGTAGAGTGTCTAGTTGAAAGATGAGGTGCTGTTCCTCCAGCTTACATTGAGTTTCATTGGAACACTGCAGGAGGCTGAGGACAGAGAGGTCAGCATGAGAGCAAGGTGGAAGATTAAAATACCTTTATCTCAAGGTGGTTGGAGTACAAAAGTGAAGAAGCGACTCACTTTTTTTTGTAAAAGTGATACTTTAGTTGTACAGAGCCTTGGTCAGATCCCATCTGGAGTACTGCATTCAGTTTTGGTCACTGAAACTCACAAAAGATGTTTTGGAGGTGTTACAGTGCAGCGTTGTCAGAATGCTTCCAGGGTTTAGAAGTCTAAATTACGAGGGCAGATTGCATAAATTTGATTTGTATTCCTTTAAATGTAAAAGGTTCAGAGGTGATATAATCCAGGTGTTTGAAATGATAAATTAGATAGTGTTGATACAAAAGAAACTTTTTTTTATTCATTCATGGGATCTGAGCATTACTGGCAAGGCCAGCATTAGTTGCCCATCCCTAATTGATTTTGAGAAGGTGGTAGTGAGCTACCTTCTTGAACTGCTGTAGTCCATGTATTGTAGGTACGCCCACGGTGCTGCTAGGAAGGAAGTTCCAGGGCTTTGACCCAGCAACAGTGAAGGAACGACGATATAGTTCCAAGTCAGGATGATGTGTGACTTGGAGGGAAACTTGCAGGTGGTGGTGTTCCCCATCTGCTGCCCTTGGTCTTCTAGGTGGTGAATGTCACACTTTTGGAAGGTGCTGTTAAAGGAGCCTTGGCATGTTGTTGCAGTGCATCTTGTAGATGGTACACACTGCTGCCACTATGTGCCGGTGGTGGAGGGAGTGAACGTTTAAGGTAGTGGGTGGGGTGCCGATCAAGCGAGCCTTTATCCTAGATGGTGTTGAGCTTCTTGAGTGTTGTTGGAGCTACACGCATCCAGGCAAGTGATAGACTGCTGGAACCCTTGGAGAAACAATATATATGGGCATTTACACCATTTGACAACATCCGCCAGTCTCCTGCAGGAGTTACAGTGAGAGACTGGTAGAACTCTTGGAAACTTTCAGAGCTTAAGGGTGAAATTTTATGCTCTCCCCTTGCAGATTTGGAGGCAGGGAGAGCATAAAATCAGGTGGGATGGTGACGGGTGGGGGGGGGGGGGGGGGGGGGCTCTCTCCACCATCCCTCCTCCCCCGAAATTTAGTCGGGGTGGGAAGGCCTGTGAATGGCCTTCCTGCCCTGCTGCCAATTGAGGCCCTTAACTGAGCAATTAACCCCCAATTAAGGGCCTCTTCCCACCGCAGCCGCAATTAAAAATGTGGCGGGTGGCCCTGTCGCCACACAGGAGACAAGGTAGGAAAAACCATGCAGGCTGCTTCCGGGGTTGGGGGGGAATCCCTCATTAAGAGGCACAGTGCTAGAATGAGGTGCCTGGCATCAGGAAGGGGGGGCCCGCTGAAGGTCTCCCCCTGCCCTTGCTGCTGACCCCTTCCCCCACACCCGCAACCCCCACCCCATGAGACCTCTCCCACCCTGACCTACTTGAGGCCAGGCTCTAGCAACTCTCCTCGGCCTCCAGGATGGTCACTTCCAGCAGCAGCCACTGGCCTCTGATTTGCCGGCACCCTTCCACGGGAGGAATTTCCAGTGACGGGATCCTGCATCCTATGGAAGGCCTGCTGCTGTCAACTTAAGTCCCTGATTGGCACTAAATTCAGCAGGCTTTCTGGAAAGGAGGTGATGCAGGGATTTCAGCTTTGGTTTCTCCCGATGTAGAGACCCCCGTCACCAGAATAAAATTCCCCCCTCAGTGTCATCAAACAAGCTCTTAGACGCTTGGAATGGTGCAGAGCTGAATCTGAACCTTTCCTCGCTCACTCATTCTTGTCCACATACACTCTCTAACTGCATAATGTTTAGAAGCACAAGACCTGGCTGATTCTTTCTCCCCTGTGTATACTCTGTCACTCTCAGCAGAACACTACTCTTGATTGGCTCAATGGTTGAAAGCAGGGATCGGAACCATTCTCAAATGGAAGTCCCCAACATCAGCAGCCAATAATTTTTACTGTCGGTGAACCATCAGTAAACAGGCACTACACATGCACTGCACTTAGTCTGTTTGGTGTGAAATATACCAGTAAAATGGCATATTGCAAGTATCAGCCTTCCTGATAATCCACCATTACTTTTCCTTCTTTGATTATGTGCATGATTATCTGCATTTGCACCATTGGACATTTTCCTACGTTAAAAGTGCTATGCATTGCTGCACCAAAATTTGGAATTCTCAGTTATCCACCAATTTTCATTATCCACCAGGGGATTATACTGATAATAAATGTTCCACTGTAAAGTTTGTGTCAGCCTTGATTCAGTGGTAGCACTCTCACTTGTGAGTCAGGAAGTTGTGAGCTCAAGTCCTATTACAGAAACTTGAGCTCATAATCCAGGCTGACACTTCAGTGTAAAACTGATGGAGTGTTGCACTGTCAGAGGTGCTTTGTTTTGGATGAGACACTAAATCGAGCCCTTATCTGCCCACTTAAGAGAATATTTTACAATACCATGACACTATTTGAAGAAGAGCAGGGGAGTTCTTCCCAGTGTCCTGATCAATATTTATCCCTCAACCAACATTACTAAATCAGATTATCTGGTTATTTATCTCATTGTTGTTAATGGGACCTTGTTGTATGCTGATTGGCTGCATGGTTCATACGTTATAATTGTACTATATTTCAAAAAGTATTTCATTAGCTATAGAGCACCTTGACATATCCTGAGGCCATGAAAGACACTATATAAATACAAGTTCTTTATTTGAATGTTATCTTAATAAAATGCACGTGAGGGTGATTGTTTAGTAGTGAGGGTATCACTCCTGAAATGAATGTGAATTGAGAAGTTGGAAGGGTTCAAGTGAAGATTTCACTGGAAGTTCGGCAGCATTGGTTCCCAATCCTACTGCTGTCATTTCAATACAGAAATATTATCCTTCATGTAAAATGGAATGGCAGTCCTGGCCTGGCAGTGCATTGGGACCTCAGGGCTTTTGCTGAATAGAGCCTCGGCAAAACATGGGGCAGAGCAGGCTGTGGGACAGGATTCGGACAGGGCAGGTGGTGGGACTGTGGCTGGAGTTCTGAGATTTTCTTTGTTGCCTAGGTAACTGATGTCATTCTGTCATGAGTGTAAAAGGAGTTTTGTTTTAAAAAACAGGCCTTCTTGTCCATTCAGATAGCAGACTCCAAAATTGGATGGGTCCTAAGTCTCATGTACATGGTAGATACATTATGTTACTGTTTAAAATTGACCCCCTGTATTCTGATTCCAGTTTGTAGGTAGAGTATCCAATTTTTGTGAATAATCTTCACGGATTTTTGGATCAAAGAATTGAAGTGAGCTGGCTTTTTGCCAATACTTATTTCTAGCACATGCACAGTCAGACTGTACAGTGCCTTGGGATCAAGTGGATGTGGTACTATTTTTGTTCATGTACTTAATATTTCTTATGTCAAGAGTAAATTTATCTCCATGCGCACATAAACCATTGGCTGCCCAGCAGTGTGCTGCTGTCGAGTCACGTTACACTTACAGTAGTGCACGGGATGAAGACCCACATGCTGAAAATTACTTGTTCATTACACTTTGTTGTAAATTCTCCTGACTGAGCAGGAACATATTGATGTGAAAAGGTCCAATATGGGCACCCACTTTCCTGGTGAATCATTTGGCAAACCCACTGTCCAGTACGGAACAATAGCCACAAAAATCATTAATGGTCATTCATAGTGCCTCAGGTTCCAATTCCACAGTAGTCTGTGATGAGTTGGCTGACCTCAACCATTGTGGCTGCACTACAATTGCTCTCAGAGTGGGCTGCACCTCTTGTGAAATTGCCTTTGAAGACTTTGGCTGGAAGCTGCCTACAAAACAGCAGCCTCACATTGGTAGACTTTAGCCATGCTACTGGAACTGGGCCCAGGTTCAGGGTAACTAACCAGTGGAATAGCAGATCCAGAAAGCACAAATCCACCACCTCCTGCAAGCTGGTACTAACAGTCTGACGGCAGATCTATCTCAAGCCTGTTACTCAGGGCCCCCTGGGTTACAGTCTTTTTTTAATTCATTCGTGGGATCTGGGTGTCGCTGCCTAGGCCAGCATTTATTGCCCATCCCTAATTGCCCTTGAGAAGGTGGTGGTGAGCTGCCTTCTTGAACCGCTGCAGTCCGTGTGATGTAGGTACATCCACAGTGCTGCTAGGAAGGGAGTTCCAGGATTTTGACCCAGCAACAGTGAAGGAATGGCGATATAGTTCCAATCTGGATGGTGTGTGACTTGGAGGGGAACTTGCAGGTGGTGGCGTTCCCATGCATTTGCCGCCCTTGTCCTTCTAGTTGGTAGAGGTTGCAGGTTTGGAAGGTGCTCTGGAAGGGTCCTTGGTGCGTTGCTACAGTGCATCTTGTAGAGGGTACACACTGCTGCCAATGTTTGTCGGTGGTGGAGGGAGTGAATGTTTGTGGATGGGGTGCCAATCAAGCAGGCTGCTTTGTACTGGATGGTGTCGAGCTTCTTGAGTGTTTTTGAAGCTGCACCCATCCAGGCAAGTGGAGAGTATTCCATCACACTCCTGACTTGTGCCTTGTAGATTGTGGGCAGGCTTTGGGGAGTCAGTAGGTGAGTTACTCGCCTCAGGATTCCTAGCCTCTGACCTGCTCTTGTAGCCATGGTATTTATATGGCTACTCCAGTTCAGTTTCTGGTCAATAGTAGCCCCTGGGATCTTAATAGCGGGGGATTCAGCAATGGTAATGCCACTGAATGTCAAGGGGAGATGGTCAGATTCTGTTTTGTTGGAGATGGTCATTGCCTGGCACTTGTGTGGCGCGAATGTTACTTGCCACTTATCAGCCCAAGCATGGATATTGTCCAGGTCTTGCTGCATTTCTGCACGGACTGCTTCAGTATCTGAGGAGTCACGAATGGTGCTGAACATTGTGCAATCATCAGCGAACATCCCCACTTCTGACCCTATGATTGAAGGAAGCTCGTTGATGAAGCAGCTGAAGATGGTTGGGCCTAGGACACTACCCTGAGGAACTCCTGCAGTGATGCCCTGGAGCTCAGATGATTGGCCTCTAACAACTAGAACCATCTTCCTTTGTGCTAGGTATTACTCCAACCAGCAAAGCGTTTTCCCCCTGATTCCGATCGACTTCAGTTTTGCTTGGGCTCCTTGATGCCATACTCGGTCAAATGTTGCCTTGATGTCAAGGGCAGTCACTCTCACCTCACCTCTTGAGTTCAGCTCTTTTGTCCATGTTTGAACCAAGGCTGTAACAAGGTCAGGAGCTGAGTGGCCGGGGCCCTGGCAGACCCAAACTGAGCAGGTTATTGCTAAGCAAGTGCCGCTTGATGGCACTGTTGATGACACCTTCCATCACTTTACTGATGATTGAGAGTAGACTGATGGGGTGGTAACTGGCTGGGTTGGACTTGTCCTGCTTTTTGTGTACAGGACATACCTGTGCAATCTTCCACATTGCCGGATAGATGCCAGTGTTGTAGCTGTATTGGAATGACTTGGCTAGGGGCGCAGCAAGTTCTGGAGCACAGGTCTTCAGTACTATTGCCGGAATGTTGTCAGGGTCCATGGCCTTTGCAGTATCCAGTGTCTTCGGTCATTTCTTGATATCACACGGAGTGAATCGAATTGGCTGAAGTCTGGCACGTGTGATGTTGGGGACTTCAGGAGGAGGCCGAGATGGATCATCAACTCAGCACTTCCGGCTGAAGATTGTTGCAAATGCTTCAGCCTTATCTTTCGCACTGATGTGCTGGGTTCCCTAATCATTGAGGATGGGGATATTTATGCAGCCACCTCCTCCAGTTAGTTGTTTAATTGTCCACCACCATTCATGGCTGGATGTGGCAGGACTGCAGAGCTTAGATCTGATCCGTTGGTTATGGGATCGCTTAGCTCTGTCTATCGCATGCTGCTTATGCAGTGTCTGGGACATTGTAGGTTATGATTCCATGAGTATGACTATGTCAGGCTGTTGCTTGATTAGTATCTGGGACAGCTCTTCCAACTTTGGCACAAGCCCCAGATGCTAATAAAGAGGACTTTGCAGGGTCGACAGGGCTGCGTTTGTCATTGTTGCTTCCAGTGCCTAGGTCAATGCTGGGTGGTCCGTCCAGTTTCATTCTTTTTTTTAAAATTTACTTCGTAGCAGTTACATATAACTGTGTGGCTTGCTAGGCCATTTCAGAGGGCATGAAGGCCAGACCAGGTAAGGACAGCAGATGTTCTTCCCTAAAGGACATTAGTGAACAAGATGGGTTTTTACAACAATCGACAATGGTTTCATGGTCATTATTAGACTAGCTTTTAATTCCAGATTTATTGAATTCAAACTCCACTCACTACTGTGGTGGGATTTGAACCCATATCCCCAGAGGAATACCTAGGGTCTCTCAGTTACTAGGCTAGTGACAATACCACTACACCACCGCCTCCCCTGACTAGTAATAACATGCTGTTGTGAGGTGGTTGCTGATTTCAGTGAAGCTACCTTAAGTTCAATAGGAAAAGGTTCTTAAAGCCTGCTGTGATGTTTATCAAACATTATCATCCTCATCATTATCTTCCAAAAACGTATGGGCTTTCCAGCTGGGTTAACTAGATCCCATCAGAAGCAGGATCCCCAAATGACATTTTTCCACTCTGTAGCTTCCACCCTCCCCACCCCCCCCCCCCCCCCCCCCCCCCCCCCCCCCATTATAATCATGTGCCTGTTCCAGTTCTTTGATCTAAGCATCACCAGGAACCAAGGAGTGAAATTAAAATAACTCTCAATAGTCCACACGACCATGCCTATGCCTTGTACATTTAGGTCTTAAAGCCATAGTTGGCTCAGTTAAAAGCATCACTGCCTCTTGTCAGAATGTTGTTCAAATCTTAATCCAGAAAGTTGTATTCAGAATCTAAGCTGACACTTCAGTGTAGCACTGAGAGAGCACTGCATTGTCACAGGTGTTGCCCTTTGGGACCCTGTCTACCTGTTCAGATAGATATTAAAGATCCCTTGATGCAGATTTGAAGACAAGTTCTTCCAGTCCTAGGCACCATTCCTCCCTCAACCAAAAAACATATTAATTAGTTATTCATCTCAGTTTTTTTTGTGAGACCTTGCTGTATGTATTAACAGTCATTGCACTTCAAAGTAATTAGTTGTATGTGAGACACTTTGAGGTGTTTCTGGCAGATGTAATTAAGGTATTTAATGAATGTAAGTGTATTTCCTTTCACTTTTTGCTTAAAGTTTCTAGTTTCAAAAATAAATCAATAAATATTCTGAAGATGTACTTCTATAATATATCTGGGTTAAACACAAGAACAGTATTGCCTTGAGTGGGTAGAGGCAGAAACTAGGGTGGCTTTGGGTGTCAAGAATCTAACTTCTGAGAAAAGGTTAGGGAAGTTGAGTTTGTTTTCATTGGAAGAGTTTGAGGTGATCTAGTTGAAGTTTTAAACAGTAGATGCTTCCTCCAAAAGTAGCCCATTTAATGAAGCACCTTGAACCCTTTTGACATGAGAAGCAACTATATAAGTGTAAATATGAATTGTGATTCTGAAAAGTATGTGCAAAGTTGATCCAAGTGTTCCATTTAGTAAAGGGTTTAAAAAACAGAGAATGGAGGTTAAAAGTGAGCAAGTTAGGAGTAAGAAGGGCAGACAGGCAACATTTTTCACCCAATGGATAATCAAATGAGGAAAAGGCATTGAAGTGGACATTATAAATAAGATCAAGAGACAGTTAGAGTTGTTTCCGGCTATAGAAGGTGTGATGGGGATGTGGGTAGGTAGGACAGGCCTCTGAGCTTATTGGCTGTTCTTGCACCTGACGGCTCTGTAGTAAAGATGAAGCTTAGAGTTGCTCAGTTTGTTGACCATCACGCACCCACCCAACAACCCCCTCCCCCCACCGCCCTGCCATCCCCTGTAGTGAGATGAAGAGCTAAAATAAGTCCCTTCCTGCACAGACTGCATTGTTTGTCATTCTGAATGATGTAGCTTGGCTGGCAAGGTCAATGTCACACACTTCAACAATCTGCTATCAGCTGTGCTCCTCCCAGTATCACATGTCATAGAGTCATAGTGTCATTACAGCACAGAAGGAGGCCATTGAGAGCATTCTAATAGGATGAACAGAAAAATCCAATTCTTTTGCTCTGAAGTATGGAAAGGGCAGACACAGCACAAGAAAATGAAATGAGTGACTTAAATTTTGCTGTTGTATAAAGTCACATAAAGAACTTAAGAACTAGGAGCAGGAGTAGGCAATTCAGCCCCTCGAGCCTGCTCCGCCATTCAATACGATCATGGCTGATATCTTGGCCTCAACTCCACTTTCCTGCCCATTCTCCATAACCCTTCAACGCATTATTAATTAAAAATCTGTCTATCTCCTCCTTAAATTTACTCAATCTCCCGGCATCCACCGTACTCTTGGGTAGCGAATTCCACAGACCCATGACCCTTTGAGAGAAGTCATTTCTCCTCATCTCTGTTTTAAATCAGCTACCCCTTATCCTAAAACTATGACCTCTTGTTCTAGATTGCCCCACAAGAGGAAACATCCTCTCTATGTCTACTTTGTCAATCCCCTTAATCAACTTATATGCCTCAATTAGATCTCCTCTCATTCTTCTAAACTCTAGAGAGTAAAGGCCTAAACTGCTCAATCTCTCTTCATAAGACAAACCCCTCATCTCTGGAATCAATCTAGTGAACCTCCTCTGAACTGCCTCCAATGCAACTACATCCTTCCTCAAGCAAGGGGACCAAAACTGTATGCAATACTCCAGGTGTGGTGTCACAAATGTCTTGTACAGTTGCAGCAACACTTCCCTACTTTTGTACTCTATTCCTTTAGCAACAAATGCCAAAATCCCATTTGCCTTCCTTATTACCTGCTGCACCTGCATACTAGTTTTCTGCGATTCCTGCATGAGGACACCCAGATCCCTCTGTACCGAAGCACTCTGAAGTTTCTCTCCATTTAGATAATAATTTGCCTTTCTGTTCTTCGGACCAAAATGGATAATCTCACACTTATCCACGTTAAACTCCATCTGCCAAATATTGGCCCATTCACCTAACCTATCCATTTGTAAATTTCTTATTTCTTTATTGCAACATGGTGTTAGCTTTGATTGCACAGTGTGACTCGAATTAGTTTACCAAGAGTATCCAGTCAATTCACTATAAGTGCTCATTGAGGTGAAAGCCTGGTTGTGCTGTTTACTGCTAAAATGGAGCTATGTTTAATTGGACTGTCCATCTAAGTCTACTGCTTATGTACATCCTATTAGGGGATGATCTATATTGGTACATCAATTAGAAGCTAAATGTTGGGGGAAACTTCTATAGATTGGCAGCTGTTAGTAAATCTTGTAGTAAATCTTTCCTGCACTTGGCGGTGGGTGGGGGAAGACCATGTCACTACAATCAGCAAGACGAGTAGGAGTTTACTGTCTTTCTTTCCCTTTGTTTATACTTTAAAGTGTGTCATATGAAATGTGATGGACATATATATTTCTTTAAAAAGAAAAACTTGCATGGTACCAGGGATGAGGTAATTCAATTAAATGGGAAGACTAGCAAAGCTAAAATTGTTCTCCTTAGAGCAAAAAAGGTTAAGGGGAAATTTAATAGAGGTGCTGAAAATAATGAGGGGTTTTGATAGAGTAGGTAGGTAGAAATTGTTTCCATTTGCAAGAGGGTCAGTAACCAGCGAACACAGATTTAAGATAATTGACAAAAAAGCCAGGGGAAATGAGAATTGTTTTAACCCAGCGAGTTGTTATGAATTGGAAGGCTTTACCTGAAAGGGTGGTGGAAATGGATTCAAAAGTGACTTTCAAAAGGGGAGTTGATATATAGTTAAACATTTTTTTAAAATGCAGGAGTGGAGCTAATTGGATAGCTCTTTCAACAAGCCAGCACGATGGGCCAAATGGCCTCACTTTGTGGTGTATAACTCAAAATATTCATATTATGTGCTTTAAGACGTCCCAAAGTGCTTTACAGCCAATTAGGTACCTTTGAAGTGTAGTTTCTGTTGTAATGTAAGAAACACAGCAGCAAATCATCATAAGCAACAGTGATAATGATCAGATAATCTGATTTTAGGTGTTGTTTGAGGGGTAAATATCAGCCAGGACACTTTAGTTCCTTTCATGCCAAAATGCCACAAACAGTTTGCATAAGTGATTATTTCTGAGGCACAGTGACTGTTGCTATGTAGGAATATTTAGTGAAAGATTGTTTCTACTAGATACCGAATTGATATCAAGGGGGATATACACTCAGGATAGTCTCTACAGGAATGAAGGTGGAGTTATAAGAAATGCTGTCAGACTATTTTATCACAAGTAGCTGTTGAACCAGAGATTACATCAGTTAAAGGGAATTGGATAAATATTTGAAAAGAAACTATGCTGCTTCTCCAACTGTGATCAGTTCACTCAGCATAGACCAGGAATTGATTTGGAGAATTTATGATATGAATAGCTGTCACATGCCACTTTCACCAACTGGGTCAGCAAAGCAGCAACCCTGTGTGCGTGCAACGCCTTAACCCTCCCAATACAAGTCAGTGAGCTTACTGATATAATTATTTTACTAGTCATGTTGTCACTCACTGCTTGTTCATAGACCATGTAAAAAATAATCTGCTCTGTTTTGCATTGCAAAGCTAGGTCTAAATTCTCTTTAGATGACATGGAGCTTTTAAATTCCATTGGTGTAATGCAATCCCCAAGATACATCTGCCATCATGGGCTTCGCTGATAAAACAAGAGACTTGAACTTCAGCTGTAACAGCTTCAACATGATGACAGGATCCACGATAAATCTGGGTTCAAGTTCTAATTCTAGCATCAACAGATTTTCTTTGCTCTCCCCCACCTCTTGTGAAAATGAATATGCTGGGGAAGAGTTCCATGGTGCCTCAAACAAGCAGCCATTCTTCATGTATGAGCTTTGGCTGTGAAAGTCAGCATGTGGAGGGCACTGCAGATGAGCCCAATCTTTCCTTACCCAAGGATTCACTGGAAAGTGACCAGTAATTTGATCCTGGATAGCTTTCTTTCCCAAGCATTGGGCCAGTGGAGATTTTTTTCACTTGTTCATGGGATGTGGGTATCACTGGCAAGGCCAGCATTTATTACCCATCCCTAATTGTTCTTGAGAACGTGGTATTGAGTCCCCTTCATTGAACGCTGCATTCCCTGTGGTGTAGGTATATCCTCAGTGCTGGTAGTTAGGGAGTTCCAGGATTTTGGCCCAGCATTGATGAAGGAACAGCCATGTATAACTTGGAATGAAACTTGCAAGTGGTGATATTCCCATGTGGCTGCTGCCATTGTCCTTCTATTGGTTGCAGGTTTGGAAGGTGTTAGCAAAGAAGCCTTGGTGAGTTGCTGCAGTGCATCTTGTAGATGATGTACACTGCAGTCACTGTTCAGTCAGTGATGGAGAGAGTGAATATTGAAGGTGGTGGATGGGATGCCGATCAAGAACAAAGAACAGTACAGCACAGGAACAGGCCATTCGGCTCTCCAAGCCAGCGCCGATCTTGATGCCTGTCTAAACTAAAACCTTCTGTACATCTATTCTATTCTAGCTAGCTGCTTCCTCCTGGATGGTGTTGAGCTTCTGGAATTTTGCCTGGATCTACATTCATCCAGGCAGTGGAGAGTATTCCAACTCTCTCCTGTTTTGTGCCTTGTATTTGGTGGAAAGGCTTTTGGGGGGCGGGGGGGGGGGGGGGTCGGGTGACTTATTTGCCACAGAATTCCCAACCTCTGACCTGCTTTTGTAGTCACAGTATTAATGTGACTGCTGCAGCTATGTTGCTGGTCAATGGTGACCTCAGGATTTTGATGGAAGTTAATTGAAGACCCCTATTACTATTTAAGCTGAGAACAGCTTAACCCAGCATAAAGTGAATGTTTATTTCTGTCATAAATGTGATTTGCTATTTATCTAGTTGCATTTTTGATGCCAACAAAGTGAGGTCTGTTTGATGCATTTCAAAGTAATCTGAAATTCTCCAAGGTCAGGTATAGCAGGGTTATATACATTGTGAAGATCCCTCTACACTGTACCATCAAGCACTCCCAGGTTGTGTAGTGAGTTAAAAAGAGTAAAGCTCTTTTTACACTGTTTTGTGGGTCTCTGCTCTAATGGCAGTCTGATGTTTTTGCGACCCTGCCAGCCTGTGGCCTAAGTGAGATGTAATTAGTGGCATTGCTCCACGGCAGACTCAAAGATAGTTAATATTCTCTAGAATGAGAAGCATTACTTCCCATTCACTTTTTTTTTTGCCAGTTTTCTCCCCTTCTTTCCTGAAGTTACTGACTCCTTGCTGGGGTGTCCTCTTATGCCTTATCCAAACATCTGTTACTGATGTGTCAAGTTAGACAGTGAATGTCAGCAATCTATTTGATACACAGCTGAGCTGACTCAAATGGAAATAAAAATTGGAAGATATAAAACAGGCTGCTTATTCACTCATTTTATACTAATGGACAAAATCAAAATTACCCCTATTGACATTCCAGATTAGGAGCAGGAGCTGGGGGTGATTTCCCATTTCTTTAATCCTGAGACTTTAAGTTATGTTATGCCCACCACCATCCTAGCTGAGATGGTCTACTTAGAGCACAGGGGGAAATCTACAATCTTACTGATCTGTATGGCTCAATTCTACACTGCTGAGGTATGTACCCAGTCATTGGAGGATTTGTGCTGCTGAATCCAGTGTATATGATGCCATCTAAACACCACACACAAGGTGAAGAAAGCCTTCGATCCATTTGATCTCATCCTTCTGGGATACCAGCCCAACTCTCCACCCAGTGACCTGATCCACCTGTTCCATAAATGAGCCGACTGAGACTCAGCAACCGTTCCTCCCAAGCTGCTTCAACTATTTATCACCCTCTGTAAAAAGATACTCTGGCAGCTATCTTAAACTTGCCCTTCACAATCCTGACCCTGTGCTCACATCCTTGCCTTATCTGAAAGTATTGGTTAGGTTTAGTTTCTCTATCCCACTAATTATCACAAATCTTTAGCTAAGTTGGGTTGGCACTGTAACTATCAATTCATTTGGGAAAGGTCTATAGTTAATGTCCAGCTACCGTGAGTGAAGTTGGACAGAATGCAAAATCCAAACTAATTAATAGACCGCATATAAAAGTATTTATAACAGCCATATTCTCAGCGTTCATGATTATGTGCCCCACAGCTGGTCTGCATTGGTTAAACTATTTGTTGAACTCCCAGCAGAGATACAGCCAGTCAGCAATCCTGAGTATCTCTGGAATGTACAGAGCCTTTAGATGTCAGGTTACTGTCTGTGGGGTCCTACTGCTATGCTACCTACTAATCTTCCATTACAGTTGGAGCTGCCATCTTTTTCCCAGTGCATAGGGACAGAGCATTAAAAAAAAAAAGTGTGGAACAGACCCAGTCTGTTGGTTATGAACCAGGCCTGCTCTACTTGCTCACCAAAATTTTTAAGCATGACTATCAACTTTTTTGGTCTAATATATCATTGATTGATCCTCCCTGCCAAACCAGATTATTCAGTTCAAAATGAGATGGGTGAACACTTTGCTTATAGCTACAACAAAGACAAAGCTAAATGGTCTCTCATCAGAGATGAGACAGCTCAAAACACATTGGAAGACATAGAACATGCAGTTACCTAGACATATTGGCAGAATGTTCCTGGAGATGGGTGGGCGTGCTTGGAAAATAGCGAGGTGCCAAGTTGGGCCAGCCCTCTGATGCATTCCCACCACTGGGATTAGTTTCCGAGGGTCAGGTGGGAATGATCAGTTGCCTGCTCCACAGAGCTGGGGAGTCAATTGAGCCCCAAGTAGGGGCTATTCTCTAAACACAAAAGTCTGAGTGTATCAGGCCTGTGTCCTCAGTACCTTGCTCTATGGCAGCGAGGCCTGGACAATGTATGCCAGCCAAGAGCGATGTCTCAATTCATTCCATCTTCGCTGCCTTCGGAGAATACTTGGCATCAGGTGGCAGGACTATATCTCCAACACAGAAGTCCTTGAAGCGGCCAACACCCCCAGCTTATACACACTACTGAGTCAGCGGCGCTTGAGATGGCTTGGCCATGTGAGCCGCATGGAAGATGGCAGGATCCCCAAAGACACATTGTACAGCGAGCTCGCCACTGGTATCAGACCCACCGGCCGTCCATGTCTCCGCTATAAAGATGTCTGCAAACGCGACATGAAATCGTGTGACATTGATCACAAGTCGTGGGAGTCAGTTGCCAGCATTCGCCAGAGCTGGCGGGCAGCCATAAAGACAGGGCTAAATTGTGGCGAGTCGAAGAGACTTAGTAGTTGGCAGGAAAAAAGACAGAGGCGCAAGGGGAGAGCCAACTGTGCAACAGCCCCGACAAACAAATTTCTCTGCAGCACCTGTGGAAGAGCCTGTCACTCCAGAATTGGCCTTTATAGCCACTCCAGGCGCTGCTTCACAAACCACTGACCACCTCCAGGCGCGTATCCATTGTCTCTCGAGATAAGGAGGCCCAAAAGAAGAAAAAAAAGAAAGAACGAGCATTTTGCTGGCAGTGGAGTAGCACACCCCCACGGGGAAGTAGCCTGTGTCCAGAGCTGGAGGCTCTATCCCCAAAGCAGGATCCAACTAGAGCAGTTTCCCTCCTATCCAAGAGGCCTATCACCTTACCCCCTCTAAAGTATTTAATTATATTTACACTTCTGAGGGCACCTCAATTTTGAGGTACCCTCACATTCTCAGACCTGCCTCAGCAGCACCCACTTCTCCTGATGTGGTTGCTATGGCTCTAGAGCAGATTGGGCCAGCAGCATTGGGAGCCGACCTGCTGTCCGTAATAGGACAGTGAGTGCAGAGGTGGCCAGTGCTCCTACTGTGCCATAATGACTCTAGGAGGCCATCTCTGGCAACTTAGCTCAAAGTCTGGCTCCCAGCAAGTGCAGGCTTGGTTCCCCCATTTGGTCCTGATGTTGGGGCCCTAAAGCCTATGGGAAAATCTTGCCCATTGTAGGTAATTTGATTGCCTTTGGAAGGGTTCCTAGTTATTTCCGAAGTTAGCCACTGATGGGTTTTTTGCATTATTAATAGCAGAGAAGGGTGGTGTTTGATATTGCAGCTTCTAATAGGAAGAATTACATTATGTATCACCTTTCACAAACTCAGGACATCCCAAAGCACTTTACAGCCAATGATGTACTTTTGCAGTGGTAATGTAAGACCTGCAGCAGCTAATTTACACACTGCAATGTGATGACCAATGTTTTTCCAGTAATGTCAATTAAGGAATAAATATTGGCCAGGACTAACTCCTCTGCCCTTCTTAAAAATAATGCCATGTGATCATTTACATCCAACTGAGAACAGAGTTTCATGTCTCACCTGAAAGACAGCACCTGACTGTACAGCACAAGACAAACTCATAGCTGAGAGTTCTAACACAAAACTATAGTTGATACTGACAAGCTGGGCACAGAATGGGCTTATGGAAAGGAAGAGTCAAGCTCGAGCAACACTTGAAGATTGTTTTGAAAGCAGAGGAAGGTAACAAGGAACAGATAATGGAGGGAGTTCCAAAGGAGCAGGTGGAATGGAGGGAATCAGAATAACCTACGTTGCAGGCCGAGGACATACACTAATGATCTACAAATGAAATCTGACCCGAGCCCCACAGGAACACATCCCTCCCAAGCCAAGGTCCTTTCATTTTTTTCCCCCGTGCCTGACCACTGGAATGTTCAGTTAACCTAGCTTCCCTTTCTCACTTTTTAAGCTTATGCAGATAAACTAACTGGACTTGATAGGTTGGTTAAAAAGTGCATTAAGATTGGAGCCACGTACCAGAGGTGGTGATAGAGCGTGGCCAATGAGAGCCCAAATGCCAGACCCATAGGATCAGGACAAGGTCAGGCAGCTATGCTTTAACATACACAGGTCAAGCAGATTGCAGAAGTAGGGAGGGGGATAAATCTATGAGGGGGGGGGGAGACTATGGGATTATAGGGTGAGGGTAGAATGTTAATATCAGTTAGCCAGGAAGGGGTAGCCAGTGCAGCTGAAGGGGCATGTGCATATGTGTGGGCACAATGAGGAGGAACATCTTCACTCAAAGGGCAGTGAATTTTGGTGGAAGCTCAGGCACTAAGTTCAAGACAGAGATTGATAGCTTGCTTGTTGCTAATGATATCAAGGGATTTGGGAATAGCGTGGGAATATGACATTCAAGTGGCAGAGCAAGCTCAAGGGCTAAATGGACTACTCCTGCTCCTATGTTCCCAATGTAGGACTGAAAAAAATTAGATAAACTCAGTTTAAAATGAGAGCAAAGTGGAAAGGATCAGACAAAGCCAGTAATTCATTCCAGACAAGGGATTCAAATACCTCTAACCCTTACACACTCTTGCTGCCTTTGAGAATTTACATGTAGTTATGGTCTCTTCTGAGACCTAACAATGTGGAATAGAAAGGGGGAACTTTGTGATAGCTCAAATGAGACAATTTATTTCCAAATTAGGCATAGTTTAGTCATTAGAAATTGGATATAATCTAACCTTTGCAATTGAAGTTGCTGTGCAGTTCTACATGCACCAATGGCTAACCACAGGCCAAGTGATCATCCTATAAACTTCAGAGGTATTTAACAGCTCATGCTGATCTGCATTTCTATATTTGACCTTGGATTAAATGACTGAGTGAAGTTACATAATACAACCTTTAACAGATAGTTTAATTAAAAATCTATTATGTTCAACTTCCTTTTGCCTTAACTTGCCTTTTACTCTGTTATTCTAGACCTATTTAGTTTCTCTCCACACCCCACCCACACAAACTATTAGTGTCTGAAAGTAACCTTACAATTATGGCAGAATATAAATATGAAGTAACTTACTGGGCCCTACAACATATGTTCAGTGTTGCTGTTTTGTCCTGGTGGCTACAACAGTGAATGCATGCTAGTACCCATTTTTAAAGTACCATTTGGTAACCTTCAACTTCAAAAGATTAAACATGTTTGCACATGGCACTAAGATTCACTCAACAGAATGCTGTAATAAAAGCCCCAGGTAGATGCACAAACTCTATTTCCAGAGTTTCAGCAATTGCTCCAGAGAACCCAAGAAAATTCCTCAGGTTTGTTTTATGATCAGAGGATGCATCACATATTGCACAATTAAGCTGCGGCGCAGTGGCTAGCACCGCAGCCTCACAGCTCCAGCGACCTGGGTTCAATTCCGGGTACTGCCCGTGTGGAGTTTGCAAGTTCTCCCTGTGTCTGCGTGGGTTTCCTCCGGGTGCTCCGGTTTCCTCCCACATGCCAAAGACTTGCAGGTTGATAGGTAAATTGGCCATTAGAAATTGTCCCTAGTATAGGTAGATGGTAGGGAAAATATAGGGTCAGGTGGGGATGTGGTAGGAATATGGGATTAGTGTAGGATTAGTATAAAATGGGTGGTTGATGGTCGGCACAGACTCGGTGGGCCGAAGGGCCTGTTTCAGTGCTGTATCTCTAAACTAAACTAATATGCAAGTGAGTGCTGTTCCCTTCATAGGATAATAGTTCAGCATTCTTGAAAGCAATTGAATGTAGTTTGGTCATAACAAATTGTCACATCTTGCCTCTTAAACCCACTGGGAAGTCAATCCCACTTTAGAGCATAGTCTAGGCTGACAATCCAGAAGTAGAGTGCTGCATTAGATGGCATCTTCCAGACTGAAATGTTCATGGTAGACAGTGAAGATTTCTCTTCTCTCGCTCAGCTCACTCCTATCTACCTTAAAAGACAAAGCTTGGAGTTATCAGAGGAGACAATCCATCAAAACCAATGGGAATCTTGCAACAAATGATAAAGTATAGTTTGAGTGTAAATGAATAGGAAAGTCAGTATAGCAGATGGTAGGCTGAATGCAAGTTACAACATGACAAATACAAAACAGTGGAATACTCCAATTGGTAGTCAACAGTTTAGGCATCAATTTACATCATTCAAAATTGTACAAGTAAAATGTTGCATTGGTTATACAACTGACCAAGTTAATAAAAAAAAATTATATTTGAAAGTTCTCCAAACAAAAAAGAACCATTACTGACAGATTAAAATAATTTAAACCATGTCCAACTATATACACAAAATTACTGTAAATTTAAACAAATCTAATAATGCTAACAGGGCAATTCTATGGGGCAACTGTTTCTAAGAGACATTCAACTATTTACAACTTCAATTTGTTTTTCCACAAGTCCTCAGTACACCAGATCCTGAAAGAGAAGGGAGCAAAGCTAATTAGAACATGTGAAATGATCAAAAGCAGGAATACCTACAAATAAATCAGCTGTTCTATAATTACCTATGAACAATTCAGGATTTGGTTTTGAATATCTTCATACACTTGTAGATAGAGGTCTTCCTTTGACTTCAAACCATTCAGATGCACTAGAAAATGAAATATTTCAAGTATTAATTGTGTTCTTGCGACCCAGCAAGAATCATGAGTGCAAGGCATCTGATGAGTCTGGACCTGTATACACCAAGTCCCAAGCCAGCATCTGTGGGTCTTTGCTTGCAGCAGGTCCCCAAGGGATACCAGAATAGATGGGAACATGATTAGAGTATCCCAATTTGGGTGCTCATTCATCCCAACCCTGATTGAAGAGGGTCAGGCTGGCAGTCAAATGAGTGGGTTTGCTGACTAGCCAGTCAGTAGATGGCAGGACCAGATTTCCCCTTTATGAAAGCCTTCTCCTTTGCATCTCTCCTTTCTCCTCCCCACCCCCCAATAAAAAAAAAAACAAGGCCGATAAGTAAAACCTGAACAGTAGGCATCCACAGAAGACAGGACTTAAGAGTTGCCCATAGTTTCTCAGATCTGGACATTTACCTCTAAAATATCAAGTCCTGCTTATGTCCAAAACCCCTTTGCCACAGTTTAGTAAACAGATCATTGCCTTCAGTGTGGAGCAGGTCAATGTAAGTGTTGACTCAATCCCTTTCAGTGTATGTATAAAGTCACCTACCAACATCAACATTGTTATCCTCCATCTCTTTCCTGTGCTTTAGGTACATTGGCCATACATGTCCATCAAACAAACCAGGTGGATCAGGAACTGTATAACTCCTTGTACTGAAGAAGAAACCTCAGTTAATGTTGAATTTGTCTACTTAGACTACAAATTTTTATTTGCTTACTCAGCTGACTGGATTTCTAGCTGAGGATTTAAGTGTCAACAGTCTTTACCTCCTCCTCCTCTTGCATTCATCATATGAAAGGGATAAGTAATAGCATCGATCAAAAATCTTAACCAATGGCCTGGGGAAGAAAAGAATCAAATGGTTAAATGAAAATTACTAGATTTGCTTCAAACCTCAAGCTTTGTAGCTATTTAAAATGATTAGTCATCAGAACCGTGGGTTGACTTCTGATGAGCCAAAACAGGAATTGGACCTCTGACTTGAATAAATGTTTCATCAAATGCCAATTGCTGGAATTAGAGCAGGGAGTTTAAAAGTTTGTGGCCAAGGTCATGTAGACATATCACAATAGACTTGAAGCTCTAATAGAAAGTGTATTTTTCATAAGCCAAGTGTTGTGACTGGATTTATTTCAGGCAAATACTAGAAATAATCTTTTAAAAATCAAACCAATATATTGCAATGTTGTCCCAACATTTTTGTGCAATGCACTTAATTACCTCAAATTGTTGCCAGTGACAGACCAAGATGAACAGTCCACAAGCTCTCCAGCAAGTTTGCACTCCAAAATCCTACTGGTGGGCACTTCAGTTTGAGTGGACACATTATAAAAAAGGTTCACAGCCTCCTTTTTTAGCTGAAATCTTTGAGGGAGCATGAAAGTTTCTCATGGCACTTTATAAACCCTGTTCTCTCAAACTGAAATAGAGAGTTCCAGAAAACTGCACCTGTAGTTATACAACAGGAACCCTTCCACTATCAATATGTGCACTCCTTTCTCTGGATCGCTCTGCTCATCGGAGACTGGAGTGACGTTCACTCCATGCGATCGGGCAAACTTTACTGGGTTGTCAATCCAGGCGTTGACAGTACTCATCATTGCCTCCATGTCGAGGGCTGTGATCACTGAAGGTCAAAAAAGAACCCAGCAGATTACTGCAAGGACTAACACAAGGTTAAGTAAATGTCAACATAGTTCTTTGTTAGAAAAAGTCACAGCCTACAACCATTCTTACCATCCCATTGTTTAAATCCATCTTCCCCAACTTCTATTTGATCTGGTGGCTGAAATATAGTGATCATAAAAACATGGCTGCAAACATTTACACATTAGACAATAGGGAATCAGACATCAATCTTATGCCTACTCTCCCAAAAGCCCCAATTCTTGCTGGGGGTATGCTTCCACTGGCAGCAGTAGCTCTCCAGTACCTCACCAGTGGCCATTCTTTATGTGAAGATTGACATTGTGTCAGCAGGCTGTCTTACCATAACCTGCCCTCACTATGCACATTTCCCAACAAAAATCATAAACGTGAGTAAGAACAATGGCTGATTCTCATCAACTACCACCCCCACCTCCCCTCCACCCACTCAGGAACAAAGTCAATTATAGTAGCCCCACCATTATCCCATGGTTTAGATCAGGGAGTAGACAAGGGATCAAACCCATGACTTCCTTGGTCTGTTGGTTTAATACTACATAGAGCAGTGTATTTTCCCAACCAGGCATCAGGTTATACCTTAAGTTAAATGTCATAGGGTATTGCCAAATGATGGCCTATAGCAGAAGGGAAATAAATTAGTACATTATGTAGTTGCATCAGTACAAATCTGCAAGCACAAGCTCCCCCAGTACTGCACACATGATTCATATATTACAAACACATTTTTAGCATGTCAAATAGCAAGATATTAAATACACCCTGTCATTGAGACATTTAATCCGAATGTAACAGACCCTTGTACCAGACATTTCACTCCTTCAGTACATTAGTCAGGATTTTAGGCAGTAAGTTCATAAACTCCTACTTAAAACTACTATAAAAGCATTTCACATTTTTCGATTCCCCCCCCAGAGCTATATTTTCAAAATAAAAGTTGTATTCACCTTGAAAAAGTCATCCTGATGTACTACACAGCAACTTGGCAATGTCTGGCGAATTTTATTCGTCAGAGTGGTTTTTCCACCGTTGGTCACACTGAAAGGTTAACACAACCATAATTAATAATATGCCGAGTGTCAGTAAAAGCGGGCTTAAATGTGCGGCTGATAAAACTTTCGCAATCGACCCGGAGCTGAATTTCAAAAAGGGCGCCAGATTCAAACCCAAACTGATCTCCCAATCTGTTCGGTGTTAAAATATTCAGTAGAGAAGGAAAAATCTTATTTAAAATCAACAAAATATATAGGGCACACGAATAGGAAAGATTTTTCGCGGGAATTTTATAAACTAGCAATTCATTTGAAAATGTCATCAATTGGTTTATTTAAAATAATCTGCACTCACTGGATAATTAACTGACATTCATACACGACAACGCAAACTCAAGACTGATAAATTAAAATTGCCAATAAATTAAGACCTAGAAAAGTAAACACGTAAATAACGAGGATGGGTTATTAAAATATCAATACATCTTTCCACGATAAACTGATGTTAACTAACAGGCAGGTTTATAGCAGTTGTTACAAGGTCTGGCTTTGAGTTTGGCGCCACTCGGAGCCGAGTTTGAGCGGGAGAATCAAAATGTGAACCAAGCCAAAATCGGGATACGAACAAAAGCGGTTCCCCCCGTTTCAGCACCCAACTGGGGAGGGGGACGAGGGAGAAGAGAAAGGAAAATTTATTGGAAAAGAAAAAACTTCTAACCCAGGTCATTGTTATTCTTTGGAAAGACGCGGGAAAACGACAAGTTTAACTGAACAGAACAAATTTCAGCAAGAAAAAAAGCTGCGATTGAATTTAAAAATAATTTTAAACTAAATATTAATCTGGAAATGAAAACAATTTAAAGTTTACAGATGAAAACAAGAAATGATGGAAATAGGCTGGAAAGTCAACCTGGCAACAATTAAACTGCTGACGATCATTTATCAGCTACAAAATACCCAAAGTAGGAATGAAATATATATATATATATGTTAAACCCCATAGGAAAATAGATATCAAATATTGGATTCATACGTTTTGATCTGGACGTTCCCATTTTAGCCGCAAACCTTTTCACTAAAAAAAAAGTTAAACACGTTTCTCTGCCAACACTACAGCTTGCTAACTTTTTACAAGTTTTACCTGCAACACTTACCCTCCGACACCTATAATATATTTCATGTTTTTACGCAGTCGGCTCTCAACTGATTGCCACTTTCTACACCAGGTTACTTTGTTGCTCCGACTATTAGTATTTCATTCACAAATCAGGCGCCACTTACAGCCCTTATTTATACCTTCCTTTCAGCGTCATCATTCACGTATCATCCGAGTTCAGCCAATCCGGCCCTTGGCCTGTGAGCAGGCGCTCTTGCACTGCAGCTGTGTAGCATCACTCATCCTTTCGTCAAACCAATTATAGTCTGGAATCTTTCCTTTCCTAAATCAGTAATAAGGTAGATTCCAGAGACCTCTCCCGCTAACCCTCCACTCATTGCTCGGTGTCCAGAACTTCAAGAGAAAATTCTGTAATCTTTAAACTGCATTAACAAACACACGCTGTGGCATGAATCATAAATGTTTCAAACCTCCCATTCAAATCTTTTATTAACTGTTTCTCTGATGCTAAATCTTCTATTGCATTCTGCATCCTTCCACAATTAATTGCCAACCCCGGTTGTAAAATGTATTTTCAGACCTTCAGTAGTTTCACGTGATGAGAGTGGGTGATGCAATACTGGAAACAGGTGGGGAAAAAGTTCAGTACTGATTGTAATAAAGGTCAACAGGTCAGAACTACATTAGAGCTTGTCACTTGGAAGAAGAGTGAGTTTATATCTGCTTTGTTTCAGTGGTAGTACTCTCGTTTCTGAGAGCATAAGAAATAGGAGCAGGAGTGGACAATATGGCCCATCGAGCCTTGATTCCTTGAGGGACCAAAAATCTGTCTGTCTCAGTCTTAACTATATTCAAGGTTGGAGTATCCACAACCCTCTGGGATAGAGAATTCCAAAGATGCACAACCCTTTGAGGGAACAAATTTCTCCTCATCTCAGTCCTAAATGATCTTCCCCTTATCCTGAGAATGTGCCTCTGTGTCCTAGACTCCCCAGCCACGGAAAACAACCTCACCTCTCAGTGTGCACCCAATCAACCTCCTTCAGAATCAGATACATTTTAATGAGATCGCCTCTCATTCTTCTAAACTCCAGAGAGTATAGACCCAATTTACTCAAACTCTCATCATAGGACAACCCTCCCATTCCAGGAACCAATCTAGTGAACCTTCACAGGTATATGCTTCTTTATATATGGAAATCCAAACTGCGCCATATACATATAGCCCTATACAACTGTAGCAAGACATCCTTATTCTTGTACTTCAATCACTTTGTAATAAAGGCCAGCATGCCTAATTGCTTGCTGTACCTACATGCTAATCTTCTGTGTTCCTTGTACGAGTACACCCAGGTCTCTCTGAACATTTAGAAGTTTCATGCCTTTTAAAAAATATTCTGCTTTCCTATTCTTGTTATCTGCCATCTTGTTGCCCACTCATATAACCTATCTATATCTCTTTGCAGCTTCCTTGTGTCAGCCTCACTGCTTACATTCCCACCTCGCTTTGTATCGTCAGCAAATTTAGATACATTGCTTGCAGTCTCTTTGTCTAAGTCATTAATAAAGATTGTAAATATCTGCAGTCTCAGCACTGATCCTTGCAGCACTCCACCAGTCACAGCCTGCTAACTTGAAAATGCCCCATTTATCCCTACTTTCTGCTTCCTGACTCAGAGGATTATGGGTTCAATCCCCACAGTCCAGAGACTTGAGCACATAATTTAGGCTGATGCTCCAGTGCAGTACTGAGGGAGTGCTGCACTGTCAGAGGTGCTATCTTTCTGATGAGATGTTAAGCCATGGCCATGTCTGCCCTTTCAGGTGTTCAGGTATTCTTCAATGAAGAGCAAGGGAATTTTTCTCGTGTTCTCCAGTCATAGCCACCCTGACCACTGCAGAGAATAAGGCCATGAAGATCGGCAGGATGGCAGATTGCCTGGCCATTGACAATGTAGAGCTGGGGTCTCCCAGATACCTGGTGACATAATTAGATATCACACAGCCACATGGCACATAACAATCACAAATGTTGATTTTCCATTATCGCTAACCAAAATGTGAAAATCTATACAATGTTAACCTTTTACCCTTTGCCCATGTCAGTTTGAATTCATGTCATTTTTCTCCCATGGATCTTTCAAGTGTGACACAGGAACTGGAAAAGGAGGAGGTCTCAGAGGAGCTGGCTCATTTTGAGGAAGCACTATCACATGCACACCCTCCACCAGCTCAGATGGACACACCTTGGTGGGCCTCCAAGGGAGTTAGCTGTGTGGGCACATGGTGAGGTGCATATAACAAGTGAGCTGGAGCAGATGTTGGAGACAGGGTCATCAGTGGAGAGTCCCCGTCGGAGGGCGCGTGACCCTCCAAGTTCTGCTCAGCTGGATGAAGATGCTGAGCCTTGGAGGGTCATCGACGAAGAAGGCAATTCTGGAGCAGCAACAGAAAATGTGTGAGGTTCTGTCAGGATTTCCAGAGGCACTGCACACCGTTGGAGAGAGATTGGAGGAGCCCGTCCTCAAACGTGAGTGCCATGATGTGTCAGGCATTTGTACTGAGGTCCACCTCCATGGAAAGAGTGGCCGCCTGCACGGAACATCAGATTCAGCTGGCAACCAAGTGCATGCTGGCCCTCACCACTTTAAACAGGAAGGAGGGAAACTTCGCTTTGGCTGCTTAATGCTGTACTAAAGTGCAGCAAAGTACCCTTCAGCTCTCAGCTAGCAGGGAATTGCGGGTGGGCCATGAGAGGAAGTGGAGACCCTGCTCAAGGCACTCCCACTTCTCATTTCCTGCCCCACCCCCGCCCAGTCAGAGCCCCACATGCTGCCTCCTGCCCAGATGACCTAGTCTGCCCCTGCACAGGTGCAGGTGGGGCAATCTTTGGCAGGGCCCTCGCAGGCTCCAAAACCCAGACAATATCCATCAAGAATATCTCAGCTGTCAGAGCAGAGGAGCGAGCAGCCTGCCTTAGCTGTGCTGAAGCCACAGGGCTAGGACCATGTAGAAGTAATAGGAAAAGGAAAAGAAAGACTTTCAATTGCATTTGGGTAATGACAAGAATGTCTTTGAAAATGAAAATGAATCATGCACTTTATTACAATGTCTTCATTACCAGATCATCTCCATTGATTCTGCTCACCTTCCAAATAGACATTAGCCTTGGGGAGAATGGTATGACCAGAGTGGAAGATGAGCAAAGTGTGTGAATGAGGTGGAGGGATTTCTGACTGTGCAAATGATTTGTACTGAGGATGGTGAGGGGTGGGGATGATAGAGGGTGGATTCAGCATTTTGTGCCATAAGGCTTCACACACTCAGGTTATCTGAATTGTGCCTGGATGAGTCCATCACAGGCTTCTCTATCAGGAGATGAGTGGCTGCAGGTACCCTGGCCACATCAGGCTGCTCCTCTTCCTCCTCGTTCTCCTGCTCCTCCTCGGATGCAGAATGGTCCTTACCTTCCTCCTCCTCCTGCAGTTCCAATCCTCTCTGCAGCACAACGTTGTGAAAGGCACTGCAGACCACTAGCATTCTGGACAGCCTTGCTGCTACATACTGAAGGGTGTCCCAAGATCCGTCCAGGCATCTGAATCGCATCTTCATCAACCCAATGACTTGCCCTATGAGTGACCTGGTGCTCATATGGCTCTGGTTGTGCCTTTCCTCTGCATCAGTGGTAGGACATCTCACTGATGTCATCAGCCATGTTCTTCAAGGGTGGCTCCTTGTCTCCAAAGAACCATCCACTGACTCCCATCCACTCACTAGCTTCAAGGTGGAAAGACCTAAGCGAGATGTGACTGGAGCAGAATGAAGGCATCATGGCTGCTTCCAGGATATCTTGCACGGATATGTCTGAAAACCTGCTGGTGGTCACATACCATAGCTGAACATTGATGGAGTGGATTCACTTCCGATTGACAAAGACTGCTGATTGATCTGAGGGTGCCTTGATTGCCACAAGTATGCAATCTATAGTCTGTGACCTTAGACCTGAAACGTTAACTCTGATGCTGCCTGACCTGCTGAGTATTTCCAGCACTTTCTGTTTTTATTTCAGATTTCCAGCAGCTGCAGTATTTTGCTTTTATTATGCCTTCCTGTACCTGTGGGACTCCAGTCACTGCCGCAAAAGGTAGAGCCCTCTGGTTCTGACTGCCCTCATTAGTAGCAAAGTGGAAGTAATGGCGGCCCTGGTAAACATGGTATCGGTCACCTGGGAGATTATGCGCAGCAGATTGTCCTGCAGTTGTCACCAGCAGATCTCTGGAAGGAGCCCATGGTGAAGAAATTCAGGGCTGTGGTGACCTTGAAGACCACTGGCAATGCTTGCCCACTTGGTCCACTGGGAAGGAGGTGTTGTTCCAGGAGGCTGCAGATGTCAGCCATGACCTGCTTTGAAAGCCTGAGCCTGCTGAGGCACGTTTGCTCAGTTAGGTCATGAAAGCTGATCCTCTCCCTGTATGCGCTGTGCTGGGAGTATTGCCTCCTTTAAGTTGGAGCTCTGTGTCCATCCCCACTGTCCTGTGGAGCAGCATGTGGCTGAGTAGAGGGCAGCTGCTGCTGCTACTGCTGCTTCTATTTTTGGTGTTGCTGCTGGTGTCAGTGCTGCTGCTCCTCTTGTTCCTCATCAGAGGTCCAGCAAAGAGCTCCTTAAACTCCAGTGAAGGCTGAAAGCAGGGAAGTGCAGATCAAGGTGAGTAAAATATAAAATATCTGAAATGACTTCCAAAATGTTGAAAATCACCTGTAAAGCAGTGAAAGTGAGCTCTCAGAGCCAAGTCCTGTGAACAAGTCTTTCACCCAGACAAGGAAGCAGCTGTGCAGTTTTGGTCTTTAAAAGCTTTCCAGTCTGTCAATTTCATAGAATAATGAATCCTCACAGTGCGCTTGCTTTGTTGATGCTGGCGAGTTTCAGACGGCTCGGGAATCCCTTGTGCTAGTTGGTAAAGCCAGAATCCTGGGTTAAAGACAGAATTAGCATATCTAATTTAGAGACCTGACATCTTCAAGGGAGCTTCCTGTGCACCTCCGAACGTATCCCCATAAAAGTGAGTGGGGTTACGTCGGGTTTCCGACACTAGTATTTTGGGGGAATTTAACCCTCCCCACCCCCACCCCAGGCCCACATTCGACCCCATCCCCCTTGCCAGTTAAAATTCTGCCCAGTGACATTCAGTGGAATAAGATACAGGCAGTTGAGTTTTCAAGGAGCTGAACTTCATGGAGGGTGGGAACATGGTCACAAAAACATTGGAATAATGGAGTCAGGTATTGCAAAGGTATGGATGAAGATTTCAGCAGCAATGGGCAGAAGTAGGTGATATTACAGAGACGAAAGTAGGCAGTCTTTGAGATGGAGAGGATACGAGATTAGAAGCTCAGCTTGGTTTTAGCCTGAGATAATGGTCAGGGAGGGGGGTGGATGTAGTGGTGAGGGTGTAGAGCTTGTGGCAGGGGCCAAAGACTTTCATTTTCTCAAAGTTTAAGTGGAGAAATTCAAGGGTCTTGATGGTGTTGGTTAATGAAGGAATACTCAGCAGGACATAAGGAGAATTCCCTTCAAATAGTGCCATAGGATTAGTAACAGCTCATCCAAAAGACAGCACTTTCGACACTGTTCAATACAGTACAGAATTCCAAGATTTGCTATATTCTGCACCACCACAATCTCAGCTTTCTCTTCCTTCTTGAAAATTTTGGCTCCTGCTGGTGTACAATCCACAGGTACTAGCAACCAACCTCCTCAGCCCATCCTCCCTGGTACCACATGCAAATGGCCAATGTACAAGTGTAAGCCTCGAGTGTGACAATGAGCTATTTAAGCACCCTGATACTTGCCTGCAGCACACTACATTTATTCCTCCCTTCTGTTTCCCTCTGTGGACTGTATGTACACTGTCTGTGGTTGTTTCGAAGATCATTTTAAAGCATCACAAAAAATGGACCCACAATAAGTTTTTGTATCCAATACTGCTCAATCTCAAATTCTGAAACTAAGGGTTCATTCAGCTTGCCTTGTCCAAATTTCAAGAGCTCCAATGTTAAGTTCAAAGGGTTCAGGTGGAGAAAATGTTGGTTTAGTAAAACCCTGTGATGCCAGCAAGTTTTGTGAATAGTGTTTGCAGATAAGTGAGCAGCTTCCATTCCATGGGTATCAATGCTGCAACAATGTTTTCATTTATTTAAAAATGGATTAATCAATCTGTTGCTCTGAGGTATCAATTGGTATCGATTTGATCCTCGTCTATGCTAAATTGGTTGGGTGTTTGCAGGAGTGCTGCAATTAAACCCAGCATATCTCTGCTAGAAAGGGCAACAATTCAACGTACGGGTGATGGGTGAGGACAGAATTGGATGTGGCAGGACTGCCCCTCAAAGTCAAACAGTTTGGAGCCTCTGTGTGGCCCAGGCGCACACTAGACATGCATTTACTGAGCCATCAGGATATCTCCAGGAGAGAGGGGGGAACATTGAAGGTAATCGTAAACATTGCAAACTTCTCCCCACCACCCCCTCAAGTTAATATGTTGTTGGGGCTTATAACATGATAGATGATAAGCATTTATAGACTTTCCCTGATGTCAGTAAGTTTTCATTGGGGAAATTTTAAAGTATGAGCCCTAAGGAAGCGCAAAGTCAGCAGAGCAGTCACCTCACCCAACCTCACGCACCAGCAGGAGGCCCCAGCCATCTTGAGGCCTGGTCTCATTAGAATGCCGCCGGTGAGCAGCTGGCTGGCTGTGGGCTCCCTGCTGCAGCTTGCTGGTTCTGGGAGGGCAGAAAATCGGCAGCTTCCACCAATGAGTCAGCTGGCAGCTTGAGCACAGGGGTGATGGTGGTGGGGGTTGGGGGCGAGGCGGAGGAAATCCCAGCATTGGCAGTGGACCTGAGTTTTTGAGGACCCAGGAGGAGCATTCCTGCTTCTCCTGGTCCCACCAAAAGAAAAACTGTAAGTTACCCGAGCTGTTTTGTGAGCAGCTTCAAGAAATCCCTTTCAGGACATGGTTAAGACGGTCAATATCTGGTTACAAATAGGTGCAGCGTGCATGTTGTACCCACAAATTGCAATCAGGGATCCTACAACCAGCATAGGAAACTAATTTACATATTTAAACAGCCTCTGTCTGTCTTAGGCAGGCAGACTTCTCGCCCATTTACAGGCCTACCTACAGTTGCATTGGTCCTTGGCTGTTAATGTGGCGGCCAAGGTTTCCATCCCCCCCCTCAATTTTCAATTGCTGGTTGCTTCCTCTTTAGATGAGAAACAGATGGTTGGCAGCTATAATCAGGAGAAGGGTCCTTAGCCGACCTATTAACGCCAAGGACCAACTGATGCAATCCTGCTCAATCTTGGATTAAATTTGACCTGTAGCTTTAGGCACTGCAGGAGGTGAGAGAAAACGTTACTGTTTCCCTTTTCACATACAAAATTCAGCAGCATCAGGTGCTGTTTTCAGCAAAAAATGGAAAGACATGCATTTATATAGCACCTTTCACAACCACAGGACGTCCCAAAGTGCTTTACAGCCAATGAAGTACTTTTGACATGTAGTCACAGTTGTAATGTAGGAGCAGCCAAACAAATGCTGAACAAACTGCTGGCACAGAATTGAAGCCACACAAATGTGTTATGTCGGGTCCTCTCAGGAGTGATGTAAAGTGCTTATTATGGACTATTTCATTATTGATGTCTTGAACAGTTAGAATAGCCGGTCCACACGAAAGAAATTCTATGGCCAGCTGGCAAACTCCAGATGGCTGGTGGCAAATGGCATAACCCAGCATGGCACCAAGCAGTGCAGACCAGGAGCCTCCCAGGTTCACTGACCCGAAACGTTAACTCTGCTTCTCTTTCCACAGATGCTGCCAGACCTGCTGAGTATCTCCAGCATTTCTTGTTTTTATTTATAGATGAGAACATGTTCAAGCATTAAAAACAAAAGCCAACAACAATTCCAAATTTTCTCCATTCAGGCGGCTGCTGGACAGCCAGCTGAAAGCCCACTCCTGACTCAGAGGTTGTTCAAATAGGTCATGAATCAACCATGTGCAATGACTCACATGCCTTTTCTGGGATTGTCCCTGAAACACTGACGTGTTATTAACAGTCTGCCTGCACATTGCATGACAAGCTGAAGGCCTAGCTGGAATGGGCTCAATGTTCTGCAGGCATTTCAGATGGTTTTATAAAGTGCATTAATAATATGATCACAAGGACTTCAGAGATTAGCAGTTTTTCTAAAATACAAATGATAAAATTCTTGCTTCTTAGCCAAAATTCACGATGTGCTTCAGGAGGAATAACAAAATAACTTGAATAATTTTTGTTTTGAACAATGAGCATCTCCCAGTGGCTCACTCTGTAACTGCAGTACCCTGTCCAATACTGTACTGCCTAGGTTTGGTTCTTGGTTTAGGCATGGTCAGCAGGGAACACAATGGAGAGACTACAACTGACTCCAGTGCCCCTGGGTTAGAATGGGGTGGGGGGGAACAAAATTAGCTGGGGCTCCCAGTCCTGCTGTCCAGTGCCTTCTGCTTGAAAATACATTCATGCAGACTATTTCTCACCCTTCAATTTTGTCCATTTTTCTCCCCTTTTTCCTAGAGCACACTAACTATTGCCGGGTGCAGTTCCATCAGAAGGCGTCACAGACAAGCCAAGTTCTGTCCTCATCTAAAATCTCCGAAATTCAGTGGGGATCACTGGATAGTAATCGGGAGTGACAGTCTTGGCTGATTTCTGCCCTGCTCACTCTAGGAGCTCTGAGGCCAATTGAACATGGGGGCTTGCTGGGCTGTGTTCCTCCAGCCATGGCCTTTCATCTAACCCCCATTTCCTTCCCCCACCCTTGACAGCTGTCTCATCAGCTGTCTAGCCCTAAGCTCTGAAATTCCCTCCCTAAACCTCTCACCTCTCACCTCTCCAGCTCTTACTTTAAGAAGCCTCCTTAAAACCTAGATTTTCCTCTCCTGAATCATTATCTCCTTCATTGTCTTGGTGTTCATTTGTCTGATTACACTCTGTGAAACACCTCAGGATGTTGTACTACTTCAAAGGTGCTATATAAATGGAAGGTGTTGTTTTGTGGATCTGCATCTCATTGGTTGGTGCACTCACTAACAGAGATGCTGGAGGATTTCCCTGTGTATTTTTAATAGATCAGTGTAGTATGCATCCTATGCAAGCTGTCCCCTTGATTACAGGGCTTATTTTCTTTCCATGTGTGGTGGTGACGCAGACACACATGGATAAGAACACTTGATGCTGCCAGAAACTTGAGCCTAGGACGAGTCATCAGAGTGCAGCTGAGACGCCTCTGTCACCACAGCAACCAGAGCAGCTGCAAGCCAATGGTAGTCCCCTGGGGCCTACACTTCCTGTGTCAAGAAGATGGGTATGTTATAAAGGGCTTTTCACCTTGAGGCAGATGCAGGTCGAGTGTAGTCTGAACTAAGTAACAAGAAATCAGACAAACAGTTCCCTTTCATCAAGCGCAAGGGCATATCTTTTGTGTGTAAAACTACAGACTCTTTATATTAAGAAGCTCAATGGCCTAGCCCCTAGAAGCTTCTTCAGAATCACAGCCAGAATATGACAACCAGTAAAGCCTCCTTTGCATAAGTAGGGTGTGATTGTTGGTACTGCTCAGTACTGACAGTGCTTCATCAATCTGAGTTCCCTCAATTCTGCAATAAATATGATATGAATTATAGGGTAAAGTCACTGACCTCATGCTTCCATTGGAGACCCATGCTTGATGGGAGTACAAATTGGACCTGGTTTCACGTCTCAATTGAAAGACAGTACTTCTAATAGTGTAGCACTGTCTCAGTACTGCACTGACCTTAGATTTTAACCACGATAATAGGTCACTTCTAAAAAAAGCTGAAACTGCAGTGAATTCTGTTTTGTATCAGACTCTGTATAAAACCAGGGAATATTTTGAACAGCCTTCCCTTCACCTGTTGTTCTCAATAGTTGTGCTAACCTTCATGTCTCTAGGCCTCCATTCCCATCCTCTCAGCTGTGGCATGGTCAGAAATCATTGTCTTTTCCTCTCATTTTCTTGCTTTCCAGAAAAACCAGGTCGCACTATCGGGAAGTTTGGTTATCTTATTGCAGCCGTGAGTGTCAGCTTTCAGATTTTTTTTGATGATTTTCTTATGGAAAAGATTTGAAAACAGTTCCATCCATGATCTGAGCTCTGTATAACAACTTGTCTGCTCTCTCAGCAGATGCAGGTTGACCCGCTGAGTCTTTATAGCATCCTCTGATTTTGTTTTAATTAAAGTGTTTTAAACCGTATGCTGCAGCTGCTGAGACAGAGTGAAGTTTATATGTTCATGAGTTAGGTATTGAAGATGTGTTGTACAATGAACCCGTTATTTTATTTTGGAAATGCTACAAACCTCCCCATCTATTATCGCAGGGATGACCCTATTCATTTGAGCCCAGCATTGGGTATCTGCCAAGAAACTTGAGGAACAGCACCTCATCTTGGCACATAAATGATGGGTCAAATACTGCTGCATCTAACAGCATCTGCCGTTAGTTAGACATGTTCCTGCACCCTCCAGTTCAAAGTATTTTTGCCCACTAAGTTGGTAAAAGTGCGAGCTGTTGGCATCACAGTGAAGGAGGGCAAGGCATTTGGGACCTGAGCTAACAGGGCAACCAACAAGGTTTCTCCTTAACCAATCAGATTGAAGGATTGAGAATAGAATGGCGCAAGGACTGCAAGGATAGTGTGAATTAGAGTGAGAGAATCACTCTCAAATCAGGTACAGAAAGAGAAATAAAGAGAGAGAGAGAGAAAAAAGAGACAAAAATGAAAAGTAAAAATTTTAAGTCTGACATTTTTAAAATCTCCAACATTGGCTCAGATATTGTTGTGAAAATAAAGGTAGGCTTATGGCACACGTCATTATTCATGTGTAAATGGTACAAGAACTACAGCCGAGGAACAGATGTGCAGTTAAATGGCAATATGCAAATGTTGGGATCCAAGTTGCGTCACTTCACCATGAGCTTTGCAAAAACGCTGTCTAGCTGTCTGCCTCCCTATTGATACGCATCAAA